>NC_050101.1:101467635-102129424 GCF_902167145.1 Zea mays
TTCATCCCGGAAGCACTAAGATGTACCAAGATTTAAAGCAACATTACTGGTGGACAAAAATGAAGATTGAAATTGCACGCTATGTGGCGAAGTGTGACACTTGCAGACGTGTCAAGGCCATACACATGAAAACTGCTGGTCCATTACAATCCTTGCCAATCCCAACATGGAAATGGGAAGACATCAGTATGGACTTTATTGTGGGACTGCCCAGGACGGCCAAAGGGTATGACTCTATTTGGGTTATCAAGATCGCCCACTTTCTCCCGGTCAAGGTAAAATATCACGTCAATATCTATGCGGAGTTGTACATCGCCCGTATTCTCAGTTTGCATGGTATCCCAAAGACTATAGTGTCGGATCGTGGACCACAATTTGTATCTAAATTCTGGGAAGAACTTCATAAATTCCTGGGTACTAAACTGCTCCACAGTTCGGCCTATCATCCTCAAACCAGTGGACAAACTGAGAGAGTGAACCAAATACTTGAAGATATGCTGTGGGCATGTGTCCTGGACTTCTCACCAAAATGGGATGAATGTTTACCTTTAGCGGAGTTTTCATATAATAATAGCTACCAAGAAAGTATCAAGATGGCACCCTTTGAAGCTTTATATGGACGGCGGTGTCGGACTCCGCTAAATTGGTCTGAACCTGGTGAGAGGTGCTTCTTTAGACCTGATCTGGTGAAAGAAGCCGAGGATAAAGTTTAGAAAATTATTTATAATCTGAAGAAAGCACAAGCTCGTCAGAAGAGTTATGCAGACACACGGCGAATGCCCTTATATTTCCTGGAAGGAGACTATGTTTACCTGAAGGTCTCACCAATGAAGGGAGTATCACGTTTCGGGGTAAAGGGAAAGCTTGCACCCAGATACATTGGTCCATTCCTGGTGCTTGAGCAATGTGGACCAGTGGCATACCGACTTCAACTCCCCGAAACATTGTCTGCTGTGCATAATGTGTTCCACGTGTCACAATTGAAGAAGTGTCTTCGGGTTCCTGATCGAACCATTGAAGCGACTGATGTTGTCCTGGAACCAGACTTAACATACTCGGAATATCCTATTCGAGTTCTGGACCAAAGGGACAGGATCACCCGAAGAAAGACTCTCAAGTTTTATAAGATACAGTGGAACCAGCATTCTGAAGATGAAGCTACATGGGAAACCCAAGATTTTCTAGAAAAGAATTTTCCAGGCTTTCTAGCCTCTTGTAAATTGTAAAGTCTGTATAGTTGTGTAATAAAGAAGTAACCCCCACATCACCCCTGCCTTGTACCAAAATTAAGGAAATAAAAATGTGATGCGTTTCCTTTACCATTACCTACCCTAGGATTTTAATCTCGGGACGAGATTCTTTAATGGGGGGAAGGATGTAACACCCCTGGTGTTACTGTAACTAAAACTTGAGCATGACATCATAAGCATTGGCATTGCATATGTTTGACACACCTAGAGTGCATTCACTAGGCAAAAATCTCAAACAAGTTGTGTTGTTTAATGTTTTTGCAAATAGAACCCTGGTTAAAGGACTTAACCCTAAATGGTGGTTTAAGGGGTAAAACTTAACCCAAGTTAAGAAAACCTAAAAGCTTTAGGGTAAAAGTCATAAAATGACCCCAAGAATAAACTTGAATCACTTTTATACCCCTGGGATACCAGAAACCCTAATTGAAACCCTGGAAAACCCTGAAACCAAACCCTAGGGACTTATATGCAAAATTAGCCACTTTTGGGCTAAAGTGCAAAAACCAAACCAAATAAGCATTTTAAGTCATTTGGTTCACCAATATGTGGACTTGAAAGCAAAACCCTAAGTTTTGGACTTAAATGCAAAATGGACCTCATTTGAGTTCTATACCAAGTCTGAAATTTAGTGTTAAAGGCTCCACTTTGGGGCTTTGTAACTTTCAAAGCATAGGGTTTTTGCCCTAGGTCACCATATCAAAGTTGAAGACCAAACACAGGAGAACAACTTTGCTTAAAGGTGTGGCCATTGTTGTTAAGGAAAAATTGAAGAAAATCTCAACCTAAGTTGGACTGTCAGACTGGATTCATTCTGAAACTCAGCTTTTCAGTGTAACAGGGTCGACTTTGAGCATGAATTCAACCTTGATTCAGTGCTCAAATGTATTCAAGTCCTATAGTCGAGTTGTAGCTGGTATGTAGCACTACAACTTTCATGCAGAGCCTTGGATGAGTTGCTAAGAAAAATTTAGAGAAACTGTGACCTGAACTTGCTCTGTCAGTCAGGCTCTTTATTGAATTCAGAGCACTGTTCATAGCCATCAGAAATATCGCACTGGAGATCACGATTCACCCCGCCGGCGATAAGAACGCCACCGCGGCGTGACCGGTCGTCGGTGGTCGCGGTAAAGTTCCTTGGCACCGTGGCAAATGTTACCGAGGTGGCGACCTCTGGTTAAGCGGCGACCCCGTGCCCTCACCGGAAGCCGCCGCGCGGAAAGCTTGCCAGGCTTCTTCTTCACCTCCGGCCGCCAGCTCGCCGTGGGCAAATTGAGAGCCACCGCTCTCGGAGTCTATAAATTGAGCCCCCCCTCAGCTTCGCCATGTACTCTACTAGCTATTGCACCCGCTTGCATCCCAAACCTCCCACCAGAGAGCTTGAATTTGGAATTCCCCCCAAATCCGATTTCCGCCACCGTGAAACCGAGCTCACCGTCGCCAGCCCTTTCCCGGTCAGTCCCCGTCCCCTGCTTTCTTGTTTGTGCACTCTCACATCGTTGTGATGCCTGCCAAACCCTTAATTTGCACGGAGTAGCCTCTGGTCGCCGGGAACGCGTCGGTTCTGCCGCGCTGCTCACGGCCACCGTGGCCAGAGCTCCTTAGTCAATCATGAGCCAAATTAACCTGGGGGAAACATTCATGGGGACTCGGATTTGGTCTCGGCCGAAGCTTAGCGCCGGTCACTGCCCCAATCGGCCGGTCTGCTAGCTCGTCGGAGCACGGCGGTGCGCGAGCGCCGTCGTGGACTTCAAATCGTAAATAGATAGAAACCGGAGTGCCTTTTTGCGAAGTGTCAGCGACTCCTCCAAATAGTGAAAGGGCTCATTCGCAGTTAGTCTAAAATGCGGGGGCCCCTGTGCAAAGTCGCCAGGGCGTGGGCGCGCGGGCGCGCTTTCCTTCTGGAACTGGGTCGTTGGGCTGAATCTGGCCCATCACTGTTGGAACATTTTCCTTTTTCTTTTATCCCCAGAGCCAAAACAATTATAGAAAAATGTAGAAAAATGCTAAAATTGTGAAACTAATTTTCCTAGGTTTGTTATTTTCCATAATATTTAATAAAAATAAGTTTGTGATTTTTAGTGAAAGTAAGAAATTTTAGGGTATTTAAAGTAGTTAAAAGTATTGGTTATGGATTTTTAGAAAATAAATGGTAGTTCCAAAAATGCTCAACATTTTTACATAAGTTCCTCATATTATTTAGAAGCCTTGGGTAGAGTTTGAATTGTTTTGGACTTTGTTTGATCACCAAACCCCAAAACACCCCCCCTGCCCTATGAACTCCTTTACCGACTCCGGAAACCCTAAGTTCCCGGAACTCCGTGAAGGAAAGTTGTATTCAAGATATAGATAATAAATTTATATTATCTTTGCATCCTCATGAGCATCCCATGGCATCCATTCTTATACCTATGTATGGTTATGATTAGAACGTGAAGAAGAAATCGAAGTAACTGAAGAGGAGACACCACCACCACCTTCGGAGTCTCAGGCCGGGAATCATTTCTACTTTGATATCTGTGGATCTGAGCCTGATTCACCTGTGAACGAAGGCAAGCCCCGGTGCATTTGCCACCTCCCTTGCTATTTCAAAATCTTTCTCACTTGATTGCTGCATTAGGTGATAGGAGTTGCTTGATAAAACCATTCCTGCATTACCTTCCTTGAATTTGATTACCTTCCTTGATCACCTGTTTTACAAAAGCTTTTTGATGCTTAGCTTTGCTTTAGAAAAACAAAAGGTTTTGTTTTTACAAAATATGATGTGGCAAAAGTGGGTGGGATGTTTTTCGAAAATAAAACTTGATGATGGATCTATCAAAGGCCTTGATAGGTTCAACATCGGAAAAGATGTACCTCTGCCAGGTACCAAACTTTGGGTTTGAAATGATTAAGCTGAGACCGGGCGGGTGACTTGCACGAGAAGAGAGTCTCGGTGTAGTGTCTCCGTCTGAGTCGATTAAGGACCTTGTCGATGTAGGCTTGTTGATCGAGGACCCTTTAACTGGTCACATGCCTCGTCATGGGTAAGCCTTGCCTCGGGCAGACTAAGGCCGGAATAAGACAACACGAGATGGGCGTGGAGCGGTGGCGAGAGTAGCGTGTACCCTCCGTGGCAAGAGGCTGGACGGTGGTGTATCTGTGCTCTCGGTCTGCGTGAACCTGATCCGGTCTTAAGAACCCCGGTGGCGGGTTGACATATGCAAGGGTTAAGTGCTACATATGTCGTGTGATTGGAGATCCTCAGCTGAGTATAATCGATTCGGATCGCCGTACCTTCGCGGTTATGAAGACTTGGTCACTACCCTACACGTAGCATTCCACTAAAGACGATGGACTTTTGTTAAGAAATTGGCTAGTGCAGGACCAGTGATTGAACTAGGGTAGAAAGAACTCTAGTGCAGGTAATTTTACCTAACTTGACAAATAAAATTGGATTTTTAAGGATCCACTTTAGTAAGCATTTCTGCAAAAACAGAGTCATTGATGATTGAAAAGCCTTACCTTGACTACCATATAACCAGCATACCCTTGAGAGTCTTTTCTTTAGTCGGGTAAGACTTGCTGAGTATCCCATACTCAGGGTTTATCCCTTCGTTGTTTTTAGGTGAGGAAGTAGCAGACTTTTGCTGCTTCTGTGCCAAGGTGGTTCCAAAAGAAGACAAACAAGACTGAAGTGCGGGAGGACTCGGTCCTCCACTTAGGATCTTTTGTTTATTAAACTTATCGGGAGTAGTTTATGCCTTCCTTGGCTTGTATAATATTACTACTCTGCACTCACTTTTAGTCTGGTCTGTAATAACATAACTCAAGCTTGCTTTTGAAATAAATGTAAAGTTTATGTAATTCGCTTCCGCATTTCTTTATCTCCGATGTTCTGTAATGTCTGCAAGACGGGTGAAACGTTCCTGGTGAGGTAAGGAAAGATACCGAGCTTGTCAAGTAGTTCAGGGGCACCTACAGGGTTGTCTGAGGTCCGTTGGACAAGGACAACTGTAGGTGGGCCTAATTACTTGGGAGGTTCCGTCACATTCCGGTCACGATGTAAACGGACCAATTTGCAACGAGTCCGGCTTTGGTATTTTAATCTACTCTGCGTAATTAGCCGAAACCAGAGCCGCTAATGTATACGCGATTTCGCCGCCAAAACAGCGTGCCGAAGAATAAATTGAATTATATCCTCGCACATGATTACACTCATACGACACACGATTCGGGTTATTTTGCACCGAGTATTTTAGTCGTCGAGTTCAAATTAATCTGTCCGGGATAAAAAGACGTAGAAATAGGTCGAGCTTTTGAATTCGGATTCGCGCGGCGATGAATTTTAATTAATCATCGAATGCACCGATTTTCGGAACGACGATGTTCCGAACATCACGAAAATTTTGAGAGAGCCCGAATAAATAAAAATAAAAACAATGCCGCACTCACGACAGATGAAACAGATGCGATATTAACAATCGCAATGAGCGAAGATGATTATAATTTAGCAGCCGGTTTTATCCACTGATCATGTGCTTAAATCCGTACTCATTGTCGAGCAGAATATAAACACCTGGGGTGTTACAGCTTATTTGTTGTTTATACTTGCACTTCAATATTTATATGTGGTACAAGCTGTCTTCAAAGTGCAGGGTATTTTAAGATAGGAACTTCAATTCTGCTGCAACCTACTCGAAGGGTCTTTCATTCCACTGCGATCCAGCCTTCGAGTAAAGTAGGAATTTCCAGTTATAAAGTGATAATTATTATTCGTCTATTCACCCCCCCTCTAGACGACATCCAGATCCTGTTCCCGGGCATAGGGAACTTTCAGCTTTTACGGGTCGCTTGAAGGGCAAACTTTATCTTGTTGATTTCACAATAAGTAAGGTGACGCCTGAGACTTGTTTAGTGGCAAAATCCGACAAGGGCTGGCTGTGGCATCGCCGGCTAGCTCATGTTGGCATGAGGAACTTGGCCAAACTTCAAAAGGATAATCACATCATTGGACTAACAAATGTTGTGTTTGAGAAAGATAGGATTTGTGGTGCATGTCAGACAGGAAAACAACATGACATTCCACATCAATCAAAGAATGTAGTCACAACTAAGAGGCCATTAGAGCTTCTTCATATGGATCTATTCGATCCAGTGGCCTACATAAGTATTGGAGGAAGTAAGTATGGATTAGTCATTATTGATGATTTTTCTCGCTTCACCTGGGTTTTCTTTTTGAGTGACAAAGGTGAAACCCAAGAGACATTGAAGAAGTTTATGAGAAGAGCTCAAAATGAGTTTGAGTTAAAAATCAAGAAAGTGAGAAGTGACAATGGGACGGAGTTCAAGAATACAAGTGTTGAAGAGTTCTTAAGCGAAGAAGGGATCAAACATGAGTTCTCGGTCCCCTACACTCCACAACAAAATGGTGTAGTAGAAAGGAAGAATCAAACACTAATAGAAGCCACCAGAACTATGTTGGATGAATACCAGACACCTGACAACTTCTGGGCAGAGGCGGTCAACACCGTCTGTCATGCAATCAACCGTCTTTATCTTCATAAGATTTATAAGAAGACTGCCTATGAGCTTCTCACCGGTAACAAACCTAAGGTTGATTACTTTAGAGTCTTTGGTTGCAAATGCTTCATTCTTAACAAGAAAGTCAAGAGCTCAAAGTTTGCTCCTAGAGTGGACGAGGGTTTCTTGCTTGGTTATGCATCAAATGCGCATGGATATCGTGTTTTCAACAATACTACCGGTCTTGTTGAAATAGCGATAGACATGACATTTGATGAATCTAATAGCTCGCAAGGGCATATTTCTAATGATATTGCAGGAGATGAAAAATCACCATGTAAGGCCATAAAGAAGCTTGCAATAGGTGAAGTGAGGCCACAAGAAAAGAACGATGACGAAGGAACCTTTTGGATGACAAATGAGGTCATTGATGTGGGCGCAAAGGTGGTGGGTGATAAACCCTTCACCCAAGCAAACACATCAACATCAAGTCATCCAATCCTTGAGGAAGTTCATCAACCACAAGAGTTGCCAACAATTTTGGAAGATGAACCTGAAGTAGCTGTTAGTGAAGTTCCTCTTGATCAAGATGATGATGATGAAGAGCAAATTCAAAGACAACCATCAGTGCCTCATCCTCGAGTTCACCATACCATCCAAAGAGATCATCCAGTGGACAACATTCTTGGTAGCATTAAAAGAGGGGTAACAACTAGATCCCGTTTAGCAATTTTTTGTAAATTTTACTCGTTTGTTTCCTCTCTTGAGCCACTTAAGGTTGAAGAAGCACTAGGTGATCCGGATTGGATAATTGCAATGCAAGAGGAGCTAAATAACTTTACTCGGAATGAAGTCTGGTCCTTAGTGGAAAGACCTAAGCAAAAATGTGATTGGAACCAAGTGGGTCTTTAGAAATAAGCAAGATGAACATGGTATTGTCACAAGGAACAAAGCACGGTAGGTTGCTCAAGGTTTCACTCAAGTGGAGGGACTTAATTTTGGGGAAACCTATGCGCCAGTAGCAAGGTTAGAATCAATAAGAATATTAATTGCCTATGCTACTAATCATGAATTCAAGTTGTATCAAATGGACGTCAAGAGCGCATTTCTGAATGGGCCATTACAAGAGCAGGTCTATGTGGAGCAACCGCTGGGATTTGAAGATCCAAGAAAGCCAAACCATGTTTATCTACTCCACAAAGCGCTCTACGGGCTTAAACAAGCCCCTAGAGCTTGGTATGAATGTCTTAAAGATTTCCTACTTAAAATGGTTTTGAAATGGGAAAGGCTGACTCTACTCTGTTTACTCGCAAAGTCGATAATGAATTATTTGTGTGCCAAATATATGTCGATGACATTATATTTGGTAGTACTAATGAGAAATTTTATGAAGAATTTAGTAAGGTAATGACGAACAGGTTTGAGATGTCTATGATGGGCGAGCTCAAGTACTTCCTAGGATTCCAAGTAAAATAACTCAGGGAAGGAACTTTTCTGTGCCAAACCAAGTACACACAGGACATGCTCAAGAAGTTTGGCATGGAAAAGGGAAAGCACGCCAAGACACCAATGGCTTCAAATGGGCATATCAACTTAAATGAAGAAGGTAAAACTGTAGATCAAAAGCTTTATAGATCAATGATAGGATCTCTACTGTATTTATGTGCATCTAGACCAGATATCATGCTTAGTGTGTGCATGTGTGCCTGTTTTTAAGCTAACCCAAAAGAGTGTCACCTAGTGGCTGTTAAGAGAATTTTGAGATATCTAGTTCACACCCAAAACCTAGGTCTCTGGTATCCCAAAAGCTCATTTTTCGATTTATTTGGCTACTCTAACTCAGACTATGCCGGTTGCAAAGTAGATCGAAAAAGCACCTCAGGGACTTGCCAGTTCCTTGGGCGGTTGAAAGTCGCCTAGAGGGGGGTGAATAGGCGAAACCTGAAAATTATAACTTCAAACCCGGACTTGATCCCTTGATTAGTGGTTAGAACAAGATGCACAATTATCGGAGTATAAAACTAAGTCCTTTGCTTGCAAAGAGAGTTGCTTTCAAAGAATGCAGAACTAATAAATCAACACAACTAAAATGTTTATGGAGAATAACGCAAGAGGTCTTAGATAAGAAGAGGAATAACACAAGTTCTTTCTTGCAAGGCGTTGCTTCTCTAAATGAGGATTTAGCTTGAAGCAACACAAAATAATATTAGCAAGGAATAGTGCAAGAGAACTTAGAGAGGGAGAAAACAAACAAATCACAAGCAATAAACACAAGTGACACGGGTGATTTGTTTTACCGAGGTTCGGTTCACCAAGAACCTAATCCTCGTTGAGGAGTCCACTAAGGACGAGTCTTTTTCAACCCATTCCCTCTCTCCACTAATCACCAAGACCTGCGAGTGCTTCTTATTCTTTGTCAACAAAAGACCGAAGTCTCCACAAGGCCAACCACAAAGATAAGGGGCTCTTGCTAGCTTTACAATGAATGGGAGTTAAAACTCCATGCTCAAATGATCACAAGATGTAGCACACACTTTCTCTCAATGATTCTCACAAGGCACTATTGCTAAACTCACACAAGTAGCTCTCTTTTGCTTGATCTCTCTTTTGTGGCACTTGTGTGGCTTGTTGTGGCCTAAATCTTGTGTATGAGATAGATCAATGAATGGAGGTGGTTGGGAGGGCTTGGATATGTCAACTATATGACTTGGAATGTTGCTTGGGCTCCCACACCTTGAAGTGGCCGATTGGGGTGCTATTTATAGCCGCCAACCATCTTGTAACCGTTGGGGAAGGCTGCTGTCGATGGGCGCATCGGATAGTTCGGTGCTCCACCGGACACTGTCCGGTACGCTAGCCACGTCACCCAACCGTTAGGGTTCTGGAGCATTTGACCGTTGGAGGCTTTGTCCTCTAGTGGCACCAGACAGTCTAGTGTCGCACCGGACAGGTACTATTGACTGTCCGATGTGCCTCTGACGACTGCTCTGACTTCTGCGCGCACTATTCGCGCACTGTAGCGTTGCAGGGTGTCCGTTGCAGTCGACCGTTGCGCTGGATAGCCATTGCTCCGCTGGTGCACCGGACAGTCCGGTGGCACACCAAACAGTTCGGTGAATTATAGCGGAGTGTGCTGGAGAAACCTGAGAGTGGCTGGTTTGAGCTGTACGGTCCGGGTGCACCGGACACTGTCCGGTGCGCCAGACTAGGGCACACTCGGTTTCTTTGCTCCTTTGTATTTGAACCCTATCTTGATTGTTTATTGGTTTATGTTGAACCTTTGTGCACCTGTAGAACATGTTTTTAGAGCAAACTACTTATTCCATTATTTGTGTTGGGCATTCAACCACCAAAATTAATTGTGGGAAAAGGTTAACCCTATTTCCCTTTCAATCTCCCCATTTTTGGTGATTGATGACAACACAAACCAAAGCAAATATGTAAAGTGCATAAATGAACTAGTTTGCATATTGTAAGTGCATAGGTTACTCGAAATTAAACCAATATGAAAGTCTTGTTGCATATGAATAAGAGTGAATGGATTGCTTTCTTTTATTTAATATTTTGGACCACTTTTGCACCACATGTTTTTGTTTTTGCAAATCTTTTTCAAATTCTTTTTAAAAACCTTTTGCAAATAGTCAAAGGTATATGAATAAGATTGTAAGAATCATTTTCAAGATTTGAAATTTCTCCCCCTATTTCAAATGCTTTTCCTTTGACTAAACAAAAGCTCCCCCTGAATGAAATTCTCCCCTTGGCTTTCAAGAGGGTTTTGAAATGGGTACGAATTTTGAAATCTTAATTTTATAAGCATAGATACCAATTTGAAATTTACCAATGTGAAATTTATCTTGAGTACTACTTGAAAAACAAACATTGGTGAATACCAAATAACTTAATTTTGAAATGGTGGTGGTGCGGTCCTTTTGCTTTGGGCTTGATATTTTCTCCCCCTTTGGCATTAAGCGCCAAAAACGGAGAACGTTGGAGCCCTTTTTAGGTTTTCTCCCCCATTGATAATATAAATATGAGTGAAAGATTATATCGATGTGGAGAGATGGCGGAATACCGGCGAAGGGTAAATAATACCGATGGAGTTGAGTGGAAGCGTTGTCTTTGCCGAATACTCCATTTCCCTTTCAATCTAAGACTAACACAAGAAATACTCATGGAAGCACATTAGTCTTAGCTTTGGCACAAGAAGAATAAGAAATATGCATATGTACCAAATGAAAGAGATATGACCAAAAGATATGCCAATTAAGCTTTATCATAGTTCTATATAATATAGATTGCTCCCCCTAAATATGTGCCTTGAGAGGAATACATATTTTGGCCTTAAATGCCAAATGCACATAATGAGGTTAATGAGAACATATCTATATCATAGAAAATGTGAAGTGCAATGTGTCATAATATAAGTGTGATGCTCACGACAGATTATGCACTTATGAAAGCATGTTATAGATATTTGATGCATTTCCCCTTGAGGTTTCAAAGAGACTTAAGGAACTTCCACCTTTGAGACAAGGTAGCCTATCCTCATTACAAGGTTAGGCTTTAAGCTCTTTGATAAGAAAATCACTTCACCCAGTTTTAACAAAAATGCATTAATGCAGAAAAAAATAGAGGTTAAACTAGGTATGAAGCAGGGATATGCATAGACATGCTTTTTCTTCTTTTTATAAAAGATATGCAAAGAATGTATATAAGAGGAAGATTTAGGTACATGTATAAATGAGAGGAAGTAGTTTTACCCTTTTGTACCTTTACATACAGACGCTCTCTTCATTGTGCATTGTCCTTAGTCTTGGTTACTTAAGATCTATATTCAAGACAATGTATGCAAATATTTTGCACAAGAGAGAGTTCTACAACTAGTGATCCTTTTCTAAGCCATTGTTGTCATATATCAAGTAGATCACAAATTGCATAAGTTTATCATGAGTTCTCCTTTTAACTTAGTGCATATCAAGAGAGATATTGATTGATAGTATATGAGGCACTAAGCAACATAAGTGTTAATTGAAGTTATTCTATAATCAAACGAATAATAGATGCGATCAAAAGAACAACATATGCATTAGATTTTCAAATAAGCTTGAAATAGGAGAATCCAGTAAATATGCTACTTTAATAATGAAAGCCACAATCCTTGATAAAAGTGACATTACTTTACCAAAATGGATTGATATGACGTAGCATACTTCATGAGAAACTTATTCTCATAGTTGAGAAACTAGTTAGTCCAGTATTTGTGTTGGGCATTCAACCACCAAAATTAATTATGGGAAAAGGTTAACCCTATTTCCCTTCCAGCTGTCCCTGGTGTCTTGGAGCTCCATGAAGCAAAATTGTGTTGCACTTTCCACTGCCGAGGCTGAATACATAGCCGCTGGTGCTTGCTATGCTCAGTTGCTATGGATGAAGCAAACCTTGAGAGATTTTGGCTGTGAGTTTATGAGAATTCCATTACTATGTGATAATGAGAGCGCCATTAAACTAGCCAATAATCCCGTGCAACACTCTAGAACCAAACACATAGATATAAGACATCATTTTCTGAGGGACGATGAAGCAAAAGGAGATATCGAATTATGTCATGTGAACACAGAAAATCAATTAGCCGATATCTTCACAAAATCCCTCGATGAGACTAGATTTTGCTTTCTTAGGAGTGAACTAAATATTTTGGATTCTCGTAACTTAACTTGAAAACGGACACATAAATTGCTTGAACAAATAACACTTAAATCATGATTGATTTGCATGAATTTGTTTTTATGACACAAAAATACATTTAAAATCTTACTTTTAGTGTCTAAAATGTTAAGAATGGTCACTACATTAATCTTGTTTGTATACTTAGTCATATTTGGCTCCTACTGTAACCTGGTTGAGTAAACCGGCTGAGCCAGCCACTCAACCGATTTCTCTCTGGTGTAAACCGGCTGAACCGCTTTTTTTGTGACCCGTGACTGTGCTGTCAGCTCTGTGTGTCAGTCTGTCTCGCAGACTGCGCTG
This sequence comes from Zea mays, assembly GCF_902167145.1. Taxonomy (NCBI): domain Eukaryota; kingdom Viridiplantae; phylum Streptophyta; class Magnoliopsida; order Poales; family Poaceae; genus Zea; species Zea mays. The sequence continues at coordinate 101,480,412 of NC_050101.1, forward strand.
TCAGCTCTACGCGTTAGTCCTTTTTCTGCAGCTTTTTCTGTGCGCACTGCTGCAAAATCGGTTGAGCCGGTTTCTGGACCGGCTGAACCGGTTTTGGGCAATCTGCCCAGTCGCCACTACCCCTTTTCTTCTCCTTTCCCCTTTACCTCTCCTCTCTCTCCTCAGTTTCTTCCCTAGCCGATGCCTTTATCTTTTTGTTTTCTCTCATTCCCTCACCTCAAAATCCCTCCAATATCCACTCAAATCTCTCCAAAAAATTTTGGAGATAAGTTGAGGATTTGCTCCTCTCCCTCCGCATCCTCTCCTCTTCTTTTCGGGATTTTTGTGGACGATTTCACTAATCGAGGTAATTTTATATCTTCCCTAATTTTTGACTCGTTCCATGCATATCTTGAAATATCTTGAGATTTTCTTCCAGGAGAAGTTAGGTTTAGGCATTTGATTCACACTTAATCAATCCTCATTGTCGTGAACATAGTTTTGAGATTGAATCAGTTAATATTGTTCATTGTAGTTAGACCGTCCATATGAACGGTTGAAATGCATGCCCAATATTACACTTGACTCTCCTCAAATATGTTCTTTAAATTCCTTGAACATCAATATCTTTCTCACCGTATGTATCTTGTTTGATCTCAAGGATGGTTCGTCGTCTGAATCCATCGGTAATTGAATCTGACTCGGATGATAGTTCCCCTAAGATTCGTGAGGAGGTGCCCTCACAGTCTAGATCCAAGTGTGGGCGAGGATCTGGCAATGTCATGATGAGTGGTGAGGCCTCTGGGTCTCAGGGAAGTCGCGGGCGAACGGCTAGAACTCCTTCTAGTCGTTCTCGTCCCGTGACTAATCCACAAGCATGGGAGCCTACCAGTGATGATGAAGGCGGTAAAGATAATGATATTGATCTGCCTTCCGCTAATGCCCCCATTATTCATGGATTGGTTCTTCACAAGGCTCAGGCTCGGCGATCCCCCAACGAAGAAATCACTGACTTCAGTGCCAGCAGAGGGTCAGCTCTCCTTCACGATATGCGTTTTTAGAATCCTGCCCTCTGTGTGAGAGACATCAGGATTGAAGGTAATTGTTTTTGGACTCTACTACATGTCGATTTCTATAATACAGTTATCCTTCCCAAGAAACATCAGCCCATTTGCATCAATGTTTTATCAACTGGAGTGGGTGTGAAGGCATTGGCGATAGGGAGATGACGTTGGCTCTGAAGGCCTGTGAACAGAGGAATATGAAGAACATCATGACCTTCCAATTTGATTAGAACGATGAAATTATTACTCAATTCTACTCTACATTATGGATCAAGAATGCTGATGAGGAAAGTCCCTACAACTTTCCTTATATGATTTTTTTATTGAAGGGAGCTGGTACAACATCAGCTATAGAAGATTTGCTCATATATTGGGATTCTCTGATAATGATATAGCTGGAGATAAGGTCAGAATTCATGATTTTCGCGCTCCCACCAGAGCTGAGGCCAAAGATCTCCATCTTTCTGAAGATGATGAGTACTGGAAATCCACCAACATGCATAAGTACTACAGGTATCTTAACTCTCTCTTCAAGATGACTCTCATTCCCAAAGGGAGAAATCAAATAAACATTCTAGGAGAAAGCAAGGTACTTCTCTCTTTCATGAAGCCCACTAGCAGTGAGAGATTGAATGTGTTTGATATGATCTGGCAAGAAATCATTCATGCCTCTTGCTCTCCACCCAAAGGCTATCTGCATGTCCCCTTCATCATGAAAATGATTGAGGTAGTAACCCAATTCAGATATGAAAAGGGCACAAGGCATCTTTCTTATACCCCTTTTTGGATTGACCCTAATAATCCAGCAGGAAGGATGAAGAAGGCCCCTGTCAGCTCTCGTGAGCAGACTTCAGCTGGTACCTCCCAACCTTCTCCTGGTCGTGGCTCTCCCACTCCACGTGGCCGTGGTCGTGGTCACGGCCTAGGAGTCAGGTTGGCTCATGGGATTGCAACATTTTTCTCTATGTGCAGGAACATTTCTACTGACGTGCATGAGCTTGCCAGGCGGTAGCGAGAGACGGATGACAATCTCCGTCGTCAGTTTATCACCATGGGAATTCCCTTTGCTCCTCGCTCGCCCGATGTGCCTCTTCATGCACCCCCTCTAGATATCAATGAATGGCACCAGCAAACCTATGGTGTTCCATTTATGGCTGCCGAAGATGAAGATGTTGAGGAAGAGTTCTTTGATGATCGAGATCAGTTTGTCCCGCCTCCCCACCAGGGTGATCCGGGCCCCTCATCGTCTTATCTTCCCCCAGGAACCTTCAGGAAGCACTCCTCCCCCTGCTAACCCCGGGGAGGAAAACATTGTTGTTAATCTGGCGTCTCGGTTCTTCGACCCCTCTCCATCTTGGTGATATGTGGTTGTGTCTTCTCCCGTTTTTTTGGTGCTCGCTGCCAAAAAGGGGGAGAAGGGTTGGTGGTGGTTGGTTGGTAGCCCAAGGGGCTAAACTGCTGAACTATTTTATTTATGTAATGAACATGATGGTTTGTAATAACTTCACATTTGTCTGTGCTTGTGATGATGGCCTAGGGCCATGAACTACATTATGTGATGGTGATCGTTATTGTAATAGCTAGTTTTTATGATCCTCTTTATCCATCATATATGTGTTATGCTATGACATGATGAAATTGTGAGAGTATGTTATTTTATATCATCATCTCTTATACAACATTGTTGCATCCTTCAAATAATTATGCGATGTGTTGACTATTCACTCCCTCCAAATATGTTGCATAATTAACATATCAAGTCAATATGAAGATCACAAAATACATGCACATATTTAGGGGGAGCCACACATACACAAGTATTCACAATCTCACTAGTAATTTTCTCTTATATCTTTACTCTAGTTTGTTTTGGCATCAATCACCAAAAAGGGAGAGATTGTAAGTGCAATCAACCCTGACCGAGGGTTTTGGTGATTAAATGACAAAACAAACAAAGTTTCTAACAAGTTTGCTCCTAGTTTGTATACAGTTATCCTAAAGACAGAAGGAGCACAGATTCCATATGTACACAAAAGGGAAAGCACCGCGGATTAAAATTCTACATCATATGGCGTTCTTCGAGTGCTTGTGAACAACGGCAGTTTAAATTTTACAAATTCTTGAGTTATAGGAATCACCATTCAATTAAGAGGGATCCACAAAATTTGAGTAAGTAACTGCGATGAGCTCAGTCTAAACCTCTTCAAAAACCTCTAAGAAAATATTTTGTTAGACCTTGAATGCTCTTGGAAAAATCACTTTTATTTCCCACTCAGACTTCCCCAAGGTTCTGTCGTGTTTTCTAAAAACCAGCTCAAACTTTTTGAAAACTGACTCAGCCGGTTTTTTTGGACTGTTCACCCTGCTCTTTTCTGCACTGACAGTCTGCGAGTCTGCCATGTCAGAAAAAGCAGTGCGCAGACTGTTGAAACAGGCTCAACCGATTTTGGAGCCGGCTCAACCGGTTTTGATACCGGTTCACTGACCGACTGAGCCAGTCCCTGAACCGAGAACCACTCTAGTGGAAACTGGCTCAACCGGTTTTAGGACCGGCTCAATCAGTTTTCAGTCAGAATTCCCCAATGGCCACCAGCTTTTTGGGGGCTCCTTTATATACTCTTTGCACTCTCTCTCTTCATTCACTTCAACCCCATTCATAATTTCCTAGCTAACCTACTCACAAACAAGAGCATTCACTCCACATCTCACACCCAAAATCACATCTCCTTAATTGATTGAAGGACCCTTGGTGTGAGGTGAAGTTTGTCTAACTCGCTGTTGATTTTATCTCAATTCTCCCTTTCTCTTCATCTCTCGAGCTCATCGCAAACTTTAATCTTGTGTGGATTTGTTACTCTTGTAACCTTGTGTTCCTTGAGGGATAGAGGTTGCTCGAGAGTCTCCAAATTTGTGGACGACCCCAAGAAGTTTGTATCACCCACTCGTTGAGCTAAGTTAAGTAGAGATTGCCTTGAGCTTGGTGGTCGGCTTGTGAAGGATTAGGGTTGGAAAAGACATGGCCCTTTGTGGGCTTCTCAACGAGGAGTAGGACACCTTTGTGGTGACTGCCGAACCTCGAGTTAAATCATGTGTTCTTGGTATATTCTTGAAAAGTGCTTTAATTGTTGGTTAGTTCAGATCTGTTTATATTGTGTGCAAATCTTGTGGAACCGGTCCACATAGATTTGTCACCCATTCGAGTGGATTTTCTCTAGGGCAAGTCTTAAGAAAGAATCTCTCATTACTTCATGATATTTGTTTAACTGTTTATCTAATCTAAGTTGAGTAGGTTCAAACTTGTTCAATTGGGAACAAAATCAGCTGAACCAGTTTGCACCAGTGCAACTTGAATTTGACACTATCTCAAAGTTTTTGGTGAGAAATTTCAGGTGCAGCCTATTCACCCCCCCCCCTCTAGGCTACTTTCAGTTTTAATATATGATAGTTTTATTTAAAACTAATTTGATAATTGGTGAGCATCATATTTGGAATTGGGCACAGTCGGACGGTCCAGTCATAAGGCCCGGATAGTCCGTGATTAGATTAGCTCGGACAAGAGTCCTTATCCTTTGCGTGCTTATCTGGCTAATCATGTGGGAATTTTTTGGAATACGCCTAGGAACAGGTCCAAACCTCCCTTGAGGGAGTATGGCTGATTGATACACAACACAATCGATCCAAATCAATCTATTATCATTTTGTTTAAATTTCTTGCCTTACAAGTAGCAATAATTAGTCTTTCTTATCCCCGATCTTTACCTCTCCTTGATTCTTTCGTTTAGAGTCATCTTGGATGGCATGTCAATCACAAGACTACTCTAGGATCTTTCCTTCCTAAAGGATTCTCTCCTGGGGGTGAGATCCAGGTGCTAAAGGAGATCCGGAAGCCCTTTGAGCACACGTGGACGATCCATCACCCTATTGCGAACAGTCCGCGTGCCACAGAGAAGATCAAAGACCCTCTGTGCAGTCACGGATGGTCTGGTCACCCAGCATGAATGGTCCACGCGCCGTACGTCATCCCTTGGTTCATTTGGCGATTGGCCCCAGAGAAAGCCAACACACTTTTGGCGACTCCACTGGAGACAAAGGTGTATAGAACTAAAAATCGACCTCCAAAATGGCCAGTTCCAAAAATCACACCGTAGTTTCCGCAAGCAACATCACGAAGCCGACTCTATAGAGTCTATCGACTGAAGATCAACAACAATTTAAAGATTACATAAATCAACGACAAGCCCAAGAGCACAAGGGGGTGAAGGAAAGATATCTGACACATTTTCAGGTGGACCGGCATTAGAGGATCGTCCAACAGGGAGGGTTCGAGATGGCATCTCTTCTACATGCTACATATGCCCTCAATGCAAGTAAACCCGATGACATCCAATCGCTTAGGCAAAATATAGATAAGAAGCAGGATCAATTAAAACAATACATGGGGGGTATGTGAGAGTCCTTTAAAATTTGACACGTGGATATGAAAAATCCACCGTCTCAAATTTTCCATCACGTGACATTGATGTTAAGGCTGCCACATATAATTTATCAGCTACAAATGGTATTCACAAAACCTATACATCTTCTAGTATGCCGATGAACTCATACACCAAACCATCTTATTTTATAGGTTGTCTCAAAGGAACATTCTAGCTACGGTTTGGGCATTGTTGCAACCTAAAGAGACCATTGGTAATTTTCATTTAGTGAGCTTCCAAATGCAGTCGTGGACTCTTCACGAATAACATATAGAAATATAATTGTAGACTTTATCCTCCTTAACTAATGTACTATGCTCTTTAAGATTTTTTTCTAGCAATAGATGGTTTTAGATTGGTAACTAGTCGGTTACCCGTGCGTTGTGATGGCTCACAACAATACCCACATAAATTATCCATAAAAAGATTTCAAGATATTTTATTAATTGTCTCCGCTCTTCTCATAATATTTTTTATGAACGCACGAGTACCATAGGAAGCAAATCAGAGACCCTCGCCTCTCCCACTTCCAAGGTTTCGTAGAGCAGGAGGGTAAAGGAAGAGGCAAACATACATGTTTGTTGACGGAGAAGGACACGACGAAGACCTGGGCATCTAGAGGAGACATAGGTAGTATACCGCTAGATATATAGGTAGAGAGCACGCAAGCAGAGAAACAAGCCCAGCTGGAGCAGCTCCAAATCGAGAGGCACCCGCACCAGGCGTCAATCCGAGAAGGGCGAGAGAATGCTTGTGTTTTCCCAGCCTTAGACCCTGCCTAAGCGACACAACACCACCACCAACTCTGTAGCATATACCGACTGCTGCCATGCTAAGGGCCTTGGTTGTCCAATATCTCAGACCTGGACTCCTCATCACCAAGATAACCTAAGCGTGGCAGGCGCCACCATGTCCTCCTCGACGGCACGCACGGAGAAAGGCCAGTAGCATGACCGACTCGTGTTGTACCCTTGAAACGAGTATTGGTCGGCTCGTGGCTGCGACCGTGGGCGGGGGCAGCAGGTTGGGGAGGAAGAACAGGGTGAAGGCCGGGAAGACGAACGAGGCGTCCGACGACGGCGAAAACAATGGTGCGTGCATGATGTGAAACGTCCTCGTGGACGTGCAATAGACACTACGCGAGTCGGTGTCGGGGCTAGTGTCGGACGAATACGGGGAGGAGGCACATGCTCCTACGCCCTCTGTCGAGAATGGGGTGGCACAAAGGTGGAGGCATGAGGGGAGAGAGAAAAGAAGTAGAATGACGAACAAGGTGGTGACAACTGAGGCGTGGACCATCATTATCGTGTGGAGGTATAGATGATCAAATGAGTCGTGTCTGGCAAGTCGGCCCGAGGCACGACCTATTTAATAGTGTCTGGGCCAGCCCGCCACTATTATTTTTTATTTTACAAAAAATCATATATACATATGTACAATTTACATTCAATATTATAAACAATTGAGCATGATGTTCTATTGGTTAGACAACTTCACCTAGTGTCTTCCATCCTTCTATCAGGGTGTGGGTTCAAACCCCACCGCTTTTACGCTGAGTTGATTTGGAAGAAATATAGAGATTTTTTTATAAAAACATAACGCAGGACAACCGTTGAAACTGATCAACTTAGCGATTAGTCGTGTGATTGCTACCCTAAATCCCGCTTCGCCCAAACCCGTGCAGCCGTGCAGGTCCCTTCCCGTCGCCGGCGTCACGAGGAGTCTAAGATCATGTAGCACTAATTATTCTCTCGTTTAAAATCTAACCCGTAGTAGATTTTTTGTTTTTTTACCGTTTGGAGAGAAAACACTCTATTATTTTGGAATTAGGCTCAGGACCACGTGCAAAAAAAGAAAACAGACTCGATTACAATCTATATGATCTGATGAATGGATTTATTTTCGAACTTGCGCCCATGATCTGATGGATGGCTTCAGTTTGGACATTGTCGCGCAAGAAAGAATGGGATTATTCAAAAAGTAGAAACGGAAATAGCGTCGTGGTCACCTTGCAAGTCACAAGTCACAAGAATCGTGGTCTTTAGGAAGAAAGCATTTGTCTCTGATCACTGTAGATCATGTTAGATTGCATTGTATGAAAAAAAAACCCGTATATGATATATAGAATTGTAGCGATACATGGTCAACTAACTAGTCTAAATTAAGATATGCCTACGAAATTTGCTGCCAGATAATTACACACTAATATTAATAACAAAAATCTTGACAAAAGTCACAAAAAAAGCTTGGTTAATAACTAAGGGGAAAATTTTGTCTTGATACTCGGGCATATGCATGCTTATATATATATTTTTTGCTGAGAGGCTCATAGTCTCCACAAGATTGGCTTACCCTAGCTACTTGGTAAAGGAGTGTCCATGTTGTTATAAAATAAATCAGTCCTTAGTCCGTTCTTACTGCTTTTTTTTCAAAAAAAATGTAATAAGAACACGATTGCCATAAGAGAATCATTTCTCAGGCCTCGGACCCGTTCGTACGTACCTGACTACTCGTTATTTGGAAAACTTACGATAAGTTGTTTTACCTAAAAGTTTGTAATAAATGGTTCGAACCACACGTTTAATTTCATTTGTCTAGCTTTATTTTATGAGTCAAGGTAACTTCATGAATCGTGCATGGTATCCCCACACGGCCGCGGCGTCAGCAGCCTCTTTCCACGCGAAGACCACGGTGAGCAGCGCGGCGAGCGCCCAGACGGCCAGACCTCAGCGTTGAAGCCAACGCCTCCGGCATACTATAGTACAGTACAGTACAGTAGGAAAGATGCTACGTGGGGTGTTTGGTTCAGTTTTTTTTCTGACCAGTTTTTTCTGAGAATCTGACTGTGTAGAGAATCTGACTGTGGGAAGAATCTGAATATTGTGTGCATTACGTGTGGAGGAAGATGAAGTGGTCGAATGGTTCAAGATCTAGAAAGGAACAAATTTCTACTATCGTGACGATTCGACCGATTTTGTGTTCATATTGATTTTGAAAGGTTTTTACCAAAGCGATTTTTACAAAAGCTGGCTGAAAAGCTGAGGCGTTTGACGATCTGCAGCAGCTTTTGGTGGCAAGAAGCTGTAAAAATCCGAAACAAACGGGGTCTATAGAAGATTGCACATTTCTAAGGCTAAACTAATTTTTAAAGCAACCATATCATACGAATTATGAATATAAATCACGTGTAGCAAATGAAACCATGTTTACGTAGCAGATTAAATATATCATAAATACATCAAACTGAACGAACCACGCGAGCGAGAACAGCCAGGTCACAACTCACAGCTATATATGATCATATATACTCTGATATATAGCAAGCAAGAAAGTCCAATCCCTCCTTATTCACTTGGTAAATCATACTCAAGGCTCTAGTAAATACCTCACCATCTGCAAATCGATCGACCGATGAAGCTAGTTCCACAAGGCGAGCAAGTTCTTCAGGATGGCGATGGCCATGGCGGTGGCGGCCAGTGCCAAGTGCGGGAAGCGTCCTGCCGCTAGCACTAGCACCAGCGCGAGGAGCCACACGCCGAGCAGCCAGAGCAGGAGGCTGAGGAACGCCAGCACGGGTTCGCCGGCCGAGGTGGCGCCGAGCGCGCCGAACACCACCAGCACGCGCGCGACGTCAAGGAAGAGGTTCTGGAGAGCCTCGCGGTCACCACCCGCGTCGGCGGCGGCGGCGGCGGCGGCTTCTGCTCGGTTGGCCATTGGCGCGCGGGGCTTGCTTTTGCGCCAAGGCGCGTCCTCCCTTTATATAGGAGAGACGAGAGAGCTCACACTCGTCCATGTGTCGTACCCATGAAGGCCTCGCGATCCCAATCAGACCAACGAAGTCTTGTCATGCATGTTGTCATTTTCTTTTTCACGAGGACGAGGAGTTGATTGATCGAATCGTTGCCAGGGGCTGCGTGGGTGCACCGAACCCACTAAGGGCTTGTTCGGTTTTACCCCAATCCATATGGATTGAGGGGGATTGAGGGGGTTTTAATCCCTAGTAAGTCAAAATCCCTCTCAATCCGTATCAATCCCCTCCAATCCATATGGATTGAAAATAACCGAACAAGCCCTAAAAAGAAACTGAAACTGGCCTCTTCACGCTACCCTACTTGCAAGTTGCACCTTGTTTTACGGGAGCCACAGAGGCTCAAACTATCTCTATTTTGACAGAATATCGCTCAAGCGTATAGAAAATAAATCTTCTCTAAGTATAAAACTAGATGATCCTTTAGATTTACTCTGTAAATTGTGTAATTTACATATTTTACATGATCTATTGACAACAGCCTTACGACATCTTGTTAAAGTCAGCATCCGCTTTCTGCGTTGACTGTGTAGAGAAAAGAAGCCAAAGAAACAGCGAGCCCTGACCATGACCAGCGACCTGGCCATTTTGGCTGCCTGGCTGGGTGACTGTTGACGGTTTCCCTTTTATTTGTACTAGTAATATCATCTACTACACCCGTTTCAAATTTCAAACCGTAACGTGTTTAACTTTTTAAAATATATTCTTTTATTACATATCTAGATATAGTACTACCTCCGTTCACAAATATATGGCACCGTTGACTTTTTTGAAAACTTTGAATACTCGTCTTATTCATAATATTTATTCAAAAATATAAAATTTTAGGTCAAACACAAACTACCTTAAGTGATAAAACAAATCACCAAAAAAATAAATGATAAATCATTATTGTTTTGAATAAGACGAGTGGACAAAGTTGTTTTAAACAAGTCAACAGTGTCATATATTTATGAACGGAGGGAGTATATATCTAACCGTACAATAAAATTGTCGAGTACCGTAATAAAGGGTACCCCTAACACTCCTTAACATGGCCGGAAAACATCTTCAGAACAAACCGCAAAGACTGATAAGCACGGTTCAAGTCAAGGCCCCGTCTACCAAGGGACGCGATCTCATCCGAGCCCAGCCTCGGGCGGGAACAGTAGTGCCGGGCGGATTCACGCCTCGCCCGAGGGCCTCTACAGGCAGTGGGCGCACCCTCGGCTCGCCCAAAGCCAAGCTCGGGCGAACTTTGTCGCGTGGCGACCTCGACCAAATCACCTTACCAACCGACCGTATCGAGTACGCATTTAATGCGGGGATCGCCTGACACCTTATCCTGACACGCGCGCCTCAGTCGGCAAGGTCGAAGTGACCGCAGTCACTTCGTCCCTTTACTGACCGTTCTGACAGGAAAACAGCACTGTTCGCCCCGCTCCGGCTACTGTGCCAACCACCAGGATAAGACTAACAACAGTAAGTCATGGCCTCTCCCGAGTTCAGCCTCGGGCGCAACAGGGAGCTCCGCCTCGCCCGACCCCAGGTCTCGACCTCAGCCTCGGAGAAGGTCTCCGCCTCGCCCGACCCCAGGTCTCGACCGACGCCTCGGCCTCAAGAAGAGGTCTCCACCTCGCCTGACCTCGACCTCGGCCTCGGGAGGAGTCACATCCACGCCCGACCTCAGCCTCAGCCTCGGGAGGAGTCGCCGCCTTGCCCGACCTCGGCCTCGGACCAACTACGCTGCAGGGGATACATCATTACCCTACCTCTAGCTAGCCGCCTCAGGCTACGAAGGAACAAGACCGGAGTCACATCTAGATTACTCCGGCAACAGGTAATGATGGCTCCCCGCATGCGTCCATGACGTCAATAGCCAATAAGCTCTCTACGGAAGCAAGGAAACGTCAGCAGGATCCATGCCGCACCGCCAGCTGCGCTTCATACAGGGCTCAAGCACCTCTCCGCCGGACACGTTAGCACATTGCTACACCCCCATTGTACAGCTGGACCATCTCCTTGTATCTATAAAAGGGGATGTCCAGGGCCTTCCTAAGGGAGGGCGGCGGTGGCGAGCAGAGGCAGGCAGAGTGGGAGAGACGTGGAGGAGGCTAACTCAGACAACTCAAGGCCGAACTCTCTCTCTCTCTCTCTCGCTCAGCTTGTAACCCCTACTGCAAGCACCCCCAGTGCAAGATAACATAAGCCTCATTCCCTCTCTTGTGTTCCATCTTGCATCAACCCATCTAGACAGGGGCACGCGGCACAAAATTCACTATACACCCGATGGGTGCGCTCGCGCGCACCCATCAGGACAAAATATAACCGAGAAAGGCTGGTCCCCTTGCAAAAAATCCGGCAGAACCTCCAAGCGAGTACCTACACTCCCTTCAAGGCTCGGGGGCTACTTTCGGGTACCGTAATTAGGGGTACCCCCAACACTCCTTAACATGGCCAGAAAACATCTTCAGAACAAACCACAAAGACTGAAAAGCACGGTTCAAGTCAAGGCCCCGTCTACTAAGGGACGCGATCTCATCCGAGCCCAGCCTCGGGCGGGAACAGTAGTCCCGGGCGGAATCACGCCTCACCCGAGGGCCTCTACAGGCAGTGGGCGCACCCTCGGCTCGCCCGAAGCCAAGCTCGGGCGAACTTTGTCGCGCGGCGACCTCGGCCAAATCACCTTACCAACCGACCGTATCGCGTGCGCATTTAATACGGGGATCGCCTGACACCTTATCCTGACGCGCGCGCCTTAGTCGGCAAGTTCGAAGTGACCGCAGTCACTTCGCCCCTTTACTGACCGTTCTGATAGGAAAACAGCACTGTTCGCCCCGCTCCGGCTACTGTGCCAACCACCAGGGTAAGACTAACAACAGTAAGTCACGGCCTCTCTCGAGTTCAGCCTCGGGCGCAACAGGGAGCTCCGCCTCGCTCGACCCCAGGTCTCGACCTCAGCCTCGGCCTCGGAGAAGGTCTCTGCCTCGCCCGACCCCAGGTCTCGACTGACGCCTCGTCTTTGGGAAGAGGTCTCCGCCTCGCCCGACCTCGGCCTTGGCTTCGGGAGGAGTCACATCCGCGCCCGACCTCAGCCTTGGGAGGAGTCGCCGCCTCGCCCGACCTTGGCCTCGGACCAACTACGCTGCAGGGGATACATCATTACCCTACCTCTAGCTAGCTGCCTCAGGCTACGAAGGAACAAGACCGGAGTCACATCTAGATTACTCCGGCAACAAGTAATGATGGCTCCCCGCATGCGTCCATGACGTCAATAGCCCACAAGCTCTCTACGGAAGCAAGGAAACGTCAGCAGGATCCATGCCGCACCGCCAGTTGCGCTTCATACAGGGCTCAAGCACCTCTCCGCCGGACACGTTAGCACATTACTACACCCCCATTGTACAGCTGGACCATCTCCTTGTATCTATAAAAGGGGATGTCCAGGGCCTTCCTAAGGGAGGGCGGCGGAGGCGAGCAGAGGCAGGCAGAGTGAGAGAGACGAGGAGGAGGCTAACTCAGACAACTCAAGGTCGAACTCTCTCTCTCTCTCTCGCTCAGCTTGTAACACCTACTGCAAGCACCCCCGGTGCAAGATAACATAAGCCTCATTCCCTCTCTTATGTTCCATCTTGCATCAACCCATCTGGACAGGGGCACGCGGCACAAAATTCACTAGTCGGTCCGGTTGAGGATCCCTCGGGTCTAAAACACCGACAGTTGGTGCGCCAGGTAGGGGCACGCTGCGTGTTGACAATACTTTCCCGTTGAGTTCCAGATGGACAATCTTTGGTAGCCTCTTCAGCCCGGAACGGTGCTCCGCTTTGGGAGTCTCGAGTTCATGTCCCACGACGGCAGCTACGACATGGTACTCCTTCCCCCGCAGCACATCAACAACGACGGTCGTCGGGTCGCCCGGCGGAGACGAACTCGACGACGACATCTCCAAGTGGCAGAAGAGGAACACCTGAGTCAACCCCGCCACCCTCCTTGCCGGAGGAGACGGAGACGGGGCAAACATGGCAAGGTAGGGGGCAGCACCTCGACGGCTGTCGGACCAGAGCGAGTCGACGACGTCGGCACCCCTGGGGGGATATGTCGGGCGTTTTCCTCGCACATGAGACAACGACAAGTGTTGCTTCCCAGCAAAACACCAGCCCCAGGCGGACTGATGACGCCGGCACCTTTGCGAGGGACTTGTCGGGCATCAGTCTCGTGCCTGAGATAACGACGCAATCCATCTCCAATGCAACTTCACCGTCGTCTACCAACCAATAGGTACCTTCAGTTTTCCATCATGTTCCCTTTAGATTCAGCTTCGACTCACCAAGCGACCCCGCTTCGGTGAGCGCTTTTGTGAGGGCATATCCTGACCTTCCGGGGTACCATATGTGGTCAACTTGGGACCGACTGACGGCCGTCTCAACCTCCAGACCCGTGGGTTCTGAGGAAGAGGACGACCCCGACATCAGTTGGGATTTCTCCGGACTCCGTGATCCCGGTGCCATGCGTGACTTCATGTCCGCATGTGACCACTGCCTCTCCGGCTGCTCTGATGATGGCCACAGCCTCGACGACGAGGGTTGCGACCCAACTCATGAGTGCTTCCACATCGATCAGGAAGATCACGACGGAGAAAACCACCTCGGCATGCCAGGAAATGACGGCGCCCTTGCACCTGCGTCTCGCGTTGAGATCCCGCGGGAGCTAGCTGTGGCCCAGGTCCCTACGGGGGGTCAGGGCCCATAGCTCGAGCAACTCCGCGAGATGCAGGCCAAGCTCGACGAGGAAACTGGGTGACTTGTGCAGCTCCGGCAAAACCTCGAGCAAGAGTGGACAGGCCGAGCACTCGCCGGAGGAGCGCGTCATCGGGCCTGGGACGTCCAGCGCCGCATTATTAACGATGCCAGGGCGATGCCGCCCCCGGCCTTCAACGGGGCCAGCCAGAACCTAGCCACAGCAGCAATGTTGCTTCGAACGATGCCGGAGCCATCCACCACTGAGGGGCGGCGTATCCAGGGCGAACTCAAGGACCTCCTGGAAAACGCCGCAGCCCGGCGAGCCGAGAGCTCTGCCTCTCGAAGGCGAGGGTGCCCCTCGGAGCATCATGCAGCGTCCTCCTGACACATGCGCGAGGTCTCGGTCCACACCGAGCTTACAAGAGACGAGACACCAGCAGCCCGGGGTCGCCTTGGCGACCATCAACACCGCCGCGACCGTCGAGCCCGCCTCAAGGAGAACGTGCACCGAGGCTACCACCCTAGGCGCGGGGGACGCTACGACAGTGAGGAGGATCGAAGCCCCTCACCCGAACCACCAGGCCCGCGGGTCTTCAGCCGAGCCATACGACGTGCGCCGTTCCCCGCCCGGTTCCGGGCCCCGACAACCATCACCAAGTACTCGGGGGAGACGAGGCCAGAGTTGTGGCTCGTGGATTACCGGCTGGCGTGCCAGTTGGGAGGGACGGACGACGACAACCTCATCATCCGCAACCTCCCCCTTTTTCTCTCCGACGCTGCCCGGGCCTGGCTGGAGCATCTGCCCCCTGCGCAGATCTTCGGCTCGGACGACCTAGTCAAGGCCTTCGCGGGAAATTTCTAGGGTATGTACGTGCGCCCTGGGAACTCATGGGATCTCTGAAGCTGCCGCCAGCAGCCCGGGGAATCCCTGTGAGAGTACATCCGACGGTTTTCAAAGCAGTGCACCGAGTTGCCTAACATCACTGACTCAGACGTCATCGGGGCTTTCCTCGCCGGCACCACTTGCCGGGACCTCGTGAGCAAACTGGGGCGCAAGACTCCCACCAAAGTGAGCAAATTGATGGATATAGCCACCAAGTTCGCCTCTGGTTAGGAGGCGGTCGAAGCCATCTTCCGGAAGGACAAGCAGCCTCAGGGAAGGCAGAAGGAAGACGACCCCAAGGCATCCGTCCAGCATGGCACGAAGAAGAAGACCAGGAAGAAGGCGCAAGCAAAGCGATACGCCGTTGACACAGATCTCGTCGTTGCTGTCGACCACAGGAATCCTCAAAAGCCTCCCGGAGGGGCCAACGTGTTCGACAAGATGCTCAAGGAGTCATGCCCCTATCACAGGGGTCCCGTCAAGCACACCCTTGAAGAGTGCGACATGCTCCGGCGCTACTTCAACAAGGCAGGACCCTCGGTGGAGGACGGCAAGGACCACGACAACAACAAGAAGGGGGCGACAAGGAAGAGGGGTTCCCAGAGGTCCACAACTGCTTCATGATCTATGGCGGACAGGTGGCGAACGCCTTGGCCCGGCACCGCAAGCAGGAGCGCCGGGAGGTCTGCTCGGTGAAGGTAGCAACGCAAGTCTACCTAGACTGGTCCGACAAGCCCATCACCTTCAACCAAGGCAACCACCCCAACTACGTGTCGAGCCCAGGAAGGTACCCACTCATCGTCGACCCAATCATCGGCAACGTTAGGCTCTCCAAGGTCCTCATGGACGGAGGCATCAACCTCAACATCATCTACGCCGAGACCCTAGAGCTCTTGGGGGTTGATCGGTCCGAGATCCGGGCTGGTGCAGCACCCTTCCATGGGATTGCACCCGGAAAGCATATCCTGCCCCTCGGATAGATTGACTTGCCCGTCTGCTTCGGAACTCCCTCCAACTTCCGAAAGGAAACCCTCACCTTTGAGGTAGTTGGGTTCCGAGGGACCTATCACGCGGTGCTGGGAAGACCGTGCTACGCCAAGTTCATGGTCATCCCCAACTACACTTACCTCAAGCTCAATATGTCTGGCCCCAAGGGAGTCATCACCGTCGGACCCACGTACCGCCACGCTTACGAATGCGACGTGGAATGCGTGGAGTACGCCGAAGCCCTTGCCGAGTCCGAAGCCCTCATCGCCGACCTCGATTGCCTCTCCAAAGAGGCGCCCGACGCGAAGCGGCACGCCGGCAACTTCGAGCCGGTCGAGGCAGTCAAGTCTGTCTCTCTCGACCCCAGCAACGACGCCAGCAAGAAAGTCAGGATCGGCTCCGAGCTCGACCCCAAATAGGAAGCAGTGCTCGTCGACTTTCTCCGCGAAAACGCCGAAGTTTTTGCGAGGAGTCCCTCGGACATGCTGGGCATACCGAGGGATGTCGCCGAGCACTCACTGGACATCTGAGCCAAAGCCCGACCTGTGAAGCAGCACCTGCGCCGTTTTGACGAAGAAAAGCGCAGAGCCATAGGCGAAGAGGTCCACAAGCTAATGGCTGCAGGGTTCATCAAAGAGGTATTCCATCTAGAATGGTTAGCTAACCCTGTGCTTGTAAAGAAAAAAGGTGGGAGGTGGAGGATGTGTGGACTACACTGGGCTAAACAAAGCATGTTCAAAGGTTCCCTACCCTTTGCCTCGCATCGATCAAATTGTGGACTCCACCACTGGGTGCGAAACCCTGTCTTTCCTCGATGCCTACTCAGGCTATCACCAAA
Source organism: Zea mays (assembly GCF_902167145.1). Lineage (NCBI taxonomy): Eukaryota > Viridiplantae > Streptophyta > Magnoliopsida > Poales > Poaceae > Zea > Zea mays. The sequence continues at coordinate 101,497,164 of NC_050101.1, forward strand.
TCAAGATGAAAGAATCTGACCAGCTCACGACTTCTTTTATCACACCTTTTGGCATGTATTGCTACACTACTATGCCATTTGGTTTGAGGAATGCGGGCGCAACATACCAGAGGTGCATGAACCATGTGTTCGGAGAACACATCGGCAGAACGGTCGAGGCTTACGTCGATGACATCATTGTCAAAACAAGGAAAGCCTCCGACCTCCTCTCCGACCTTGAGGTAACATTCGGGTGCCTAAAGGCGAAGAGCGTAAAACTCAATCCTGAGAAGTGTGTCTTCGGAGTCCCCCGAGGCATGCTCCTAGGGTTCATCGTCTCCGAACAAGGCATCAAGGCCAACCCTGAGAAAATCGCGGCCATCACCAACATGGGGCCAATCAAAGATTTGAAAGGAGTACAAAGGGTCATGGGATGCCTTGCGGCTCTGAGCCGCTTCATCTCGTGCCTCAGCGAGAAAGGATTGTCCTTGTACCGCCTCTTAAGGAAGGTCGAGCCCTTCACTTGGACTCCCGAGGCCGAGGAAGCCCTCGGAAACTTAAAGGCGCTTCTCACTAATGCGCCCATCTTGGTGCCCCCTGCTATGGGAGAAGCCCTCTTGATTTACGTCACCGCAACCACTCAGGTGGTCAGCGCTGCGGTCGTAGTCGAGAGACGAGAAGAAGGACATGCACTGCTCATCCAGAGGCCAGTCTACTTCATCAGCGAAGTGCTATCCGAGACCAAAATCCGCTACCCGCAAATCTAGACGCTGTTGTATGCAATGATTCTGACACGGCGGAAGCTACGACACTACTTCGAGTCTCATCTGGTTACTGTGGTGTCATCTTTCCCCCTGGGAGAGATCATCCAGTGTCGAGAGGCCTCGGGTAGGATAGCAAAATGGGCAGTGGAACTCATGGGCGAAACACTTTCATTTGCACCTCGGAAGGCCATAAAATCCCAAGTCTTGGCCGACTTCCTGGCTGAATGGACAGACACCCAGTTGCCAATGGCCCCAATCCAGGCCGAACTTTGGACCATGTACTTCGACGGGTCGTTGATGAAAACCGGAGTAGGCGCGGGCTTGCTCTTCATCTCACCTCTCAGAGAACATGTGCGTTAAGTACTGCGCCTCCATTTTCCGGTGTCAAACAACGTGGCCGAGTATGAGGCCTTGGTTAATGGACTACACATCGCCGTCGAGCTAGGGGTTCGGCGCCTCGACGCTCGTGGCGACTCGCAGGTCGTTATTGACCAAGTCATGAAGAACTCTCACTGCCGTGATCAGAAAATGGAGGCCTACTGCGACAAAGTTTGGCGCTTGGAAGATAAGTTCTATGGGCTGGAGCTCAACCATGTTGCTCGATGGTACAACGAGACTGTGGATGAGCTGGCGAAAATAGCCTCAGGGCGAACGACGGTTCCCCCGAATGTCTTCTCCAGGGATATATATCAGCCATCCGTCAAAATCGACGACGCGCCCGAACCCGAGGAGACCTCGGCCCAACCCGAGGTACCCTCGGCCGCCGAGGGTGAGGCCCTGCGCGTTGAGGGAGAGCAGGGTGGGGTTACGCCAAACCTGAACTGGCAGACTCCGTACCTGGAATATCTCCTCCGAGGAGAGCTGCCCCTCGACAAGGCCGAAGCTCGACGACTGGCTCGGCGTGCCAAGTCGTTCGTTTTACTGGGTGATGAAAAGGAGCTATATCACCGCAGCCCCTCGGGCATTCTCCAACGATGCATATCCGTCGCCCAAGGACGAGAGCTATTGCAAGAAATACACTCGGGGGCTTGCGGTAACCATGCGGCGCCTCGGACCCTCGTGGGAAACGCTTTCCGTCAAGGTTTCTACTGGCCAACCGCAGTGGCCGACGCCACTAGGATTGTACGCTCCTACCGAGGGTGTCAATTCTACGCAAGACAGACGCACCTGCCTGCTCAGGCTCTACAAACAATACCAATCACTTGGTTGTTTACTATGTGGGGTCTGGACCTCGTCGATCTCTTGCAGAAGGCACCCGGGGGCTTCACGCACCTGCTGGTCGCCATGGACAAATTCTTCAAGTGGTTCGAAGTCCGACCCTTGACCAGCATCAGGTCCGAGCAAGCGGTGGCGTTCTTTACAAATATCATCCACCGCTTTGGGATCCCAAACTCTATCATCACCGACAACGACACGCAGTTCACTAGGAAAAAGTTCCTAGACTTCTGCGAAGACCACCACATCCGTGTGGACTGGGCCGCCGTAGCTCACCCGATGACAAATGGGCAAGTGGAGCGCGCTAATGGCATGATTTTGCAGGGTCTAAAGCTGAGGATCTACAACGACCTCAACAAGTTTGGCAAGCGGTGGATAAAAGAACTGCCCTCGGTGGTTTGGAGTCTGAGGACGACGCTGAGCCGGGCCACGGGCTTCTCGTCGTTTTTCCTAGTCTATGGGGCTGAGGCCATCTTACCCACGGACTTGGAATACGGTTCCATGAGGACAAAGGCTTACGACGACCAAAACAACCAAACCAGCCGAGAAGATTCATTGGACCAGCTAGAAGAGGCTCGGGACGTAGCCTTGCTACACTCAGCGCGGTATCAGCAGTCCCTGTGACGCTACCACGCCCGAAGGATTCGGCCCCGAGGTTTCCAGGTGGGAGATCTGGTGCTTCGGCTACGACAAGACGCCCGAGGGCGCCACAAGCTTACTCCTCCCTGGGAAGGGTCGTTCATCATCGCCAAAATTTTGAAGCCCGGGACATACAAGCTGGCCAACGATCAATGCGAGGTCTACAGCAACGCTTGGAACATCGAACAACTCAGACATCGGCAGGGGGAGGAGCAGCACCCTCGGTGTCATTTCCACCCTCGGCAGAATCTGGCCCGGCCTCAGATAGCGACGCGGGCGGAAGGACCTCCACCTCGAAGGAGGAAGCCAGCACTGCGCTAGGGCCCTCGACAGCCGCGTCAAGCCTCTGGACCTCGGCTAAGGCGGCCTCCTCTTCGTCGGGTAAGCAGTACCCCTCACTGACCCGCTCCAGATCCACATCGTAGTGGGAGGCGAGGACGGCGAAGGCCCGCCTAACGCCGTGGTGCAGCGCCCCGCAGAGTCTGCTGCGCACATGGCCGCCCAAGGCCCGCAGGTGACTCTGGGGAGCTACCCGTGGGGACGTCGTCGAGGCCAAAGGTCCGGCAAAAGGCCGAGATAGCCTCGGACATGGCCACGTGGTCGGCCTCCTTCTGCTCAGCCGCCTGGGCAAGCGCCTTGCAGTTCTTGATAGACTCGTCGAGAGCCGTCTCGAACCCTGCAGACAGCCGGACAATGTTCTTCAAACATGAGGAGAAGGACGAAGCTAAACCAAAGTCGCAAAGCAGGCGAAACGTACCTTCGACCCAGACACGCTGCTGTGAGGCCTTAGCTTGGGCGGACCAAGCAGACCCGACGACCACGGCCAGGCCCTCCGCAAGGGTCCCGGCCCGAGCGGTCGCCTCAGGGTCTAGAAAGGGGGAACCCCCTCTACACCAAAACTTTCCTCGGAAAAGTTTTTCTACCAAAACGACTTTTGTGCCTTTCTACTGCGTCGATGGTGGAATCCTAAAAATGACAAGAGGGACCTTGAATGGCAAGGCTGACCGAGCCAAGGGACTCCTACGCCTCCGAGATACGGATACCTTACTCGTCACCTTCCGCGAAAGGTAACTCACGCTCGGATAAGTGATTCTGCTACCGACAAACAAGTCTTAATGCTCGAAATAAGAGGAAAGAAACACGGATTTACACACAAATACCCAAATGTTCAGGCCTCGGCAGCCACAGAAAACAAACACACGTACTTGGGATGACTATGCTGCGTAGATGTCGGCAGCAACCTCGGCAGCTTTCCCGACCTACAACAGATATCTCAGTACTTGGAGCAATTACATTTTGCTCTTACATTCCCTTACAAATGGGACCCCGCGCCATTCCCGCAGGAATGAAGTACCTCCACACCGGAGGGGCTACAAGATAACAAGCTCCAAGCGGCTCGCCGACGACCACTGCACCAGCAGCGACAACGACCTCTGCCTCGGGCGGCTAGACAGCAGCAGCGATTGCCTCAGGGCAAACGCTACTATGAAAGGGCCCTCATCCTCGTCTGAGGGGTGAGGACAAGCCATTAAAGCCAAAGAGCTGAAGGTCCGCCCGCAGGTACCACTAACGGTCTCATCGGCAGAGGCAACCACCTCGACGGTGGGAAGCCTCACCTATGGCGACCACCACCTCAGTACCGACGACAGCGACCACCTGCACCCCAACGCCGCACCGGCAAATGGCGGCCGCCCCAATGCGCACCGGCAGGTCCTCACTCCCGTCCTCGCCACAGGAGCAAGGACGAGACTGTCCCAGAACACGAACGCTGCCCTCGCGGCGTACGATGTGTTGTGCGACTGATACCCGTGCGGCGGACGGACAGCCACGCTCCGCCCCAGCGGTAGGAGGCGGCACCGGAAGCAGCGCTAGAGCTGCCCAGGCCGGGGAGCCAGACACGTGGCAGCTGACAGCGCCACGGGCGGCGAACGCCCTTCTCCCACGAACACTGAGGGAAGAAGCGGGCCGCTGCCCACGCAAAGGCGGGACCCAACTCGGCACACCCTCCTCCCCAGCACGGATGATGAACATCCTTGAAGCTGATGGTGGCAGGGAGGCCATAGCCCGGCTCGCCCTTCCCCGCCATGAGGCTGGTGGTCATCCTTCTGGATGACCATTGGTGGGGGAATGCAGCTGGGCTGCATGATGAAAATCCTTGAAGCCGAGCGATGACTGAAGAGTGCCAACCCCCACGAGGTCGTGCTCCTCCAACAGCAACAAGAAGAAGGAAAGACCACTGGCGTTGCCACGGGCGCGAGCTCTCTGGTGGTGAGGTCGCCAGAAAACACTGGCACACCTCATCTGGAGGCCCGGAAGGCGGAGGGGCACGATGAAGACGAGAGGAGCAAGGCATGGTTAGTGCCCGGGAGATCAGTCCCTTTTTATAGGCAGATCTCCCCACTTATGCCCTGAAACGTCGCGGGCAAAGTCTCCCCCGACGTGCTCCAGGATTCTCGCCCCGCGACACGGGGGCTAGGTCCCACATGTCATACAAACTTACCCGCAACGCGAAAATGGTGAACCGCTGCAGACGAAGCATGCAGCCGCCCCGCGGGTAAGCGCTCCCTCATTCTCGCCGAATCCAGCGGTCGAAAGGGCGGGCCGCCTCGCCAGAAGCGTGCAACCGCACCACGGCTGTACACCCTTTCAGCTTCGTCACAACTGGCGGTCCAACATGGAGGCCCAGGCCCGCATATCATGTAACCGATGCACCGGTTACCGCGTGCAAAGAAATCGCACCGCCATTCGCGCCAATGCCGCGTCCTCTTAGGACTGCAGAACTGTAACACCCCTGGTGTTACTGCAACTAAAACTTGAGCATGGCATCATAAACATTGGCATTGCATATGTTTGACACACCTAGAGTGCATTCACTAGGTAAAAATTTCAAACAAGTTGTATTGTTATAGCATCTTGCAAATAGAACCCTGGATAGGGGACTTAGCCCTAAATAGGGATTAAAGTGGTAAAACATAACCCAAAGTGAGAAAACCTAAAAGCTTGAGGGGAATAGTTATAAAAGGTTCCTAAGAATGAACTTGAATCACATTTATACCCTTGAGATACCAAAAACCACCATTTGAACCAAGGAAAAAACCCTAAGTCCAAACCCTAGGGGCCTATGTGCAAAAATAGTGCACATTTGGACTAAAGTGTAAAAACTACTATGTTAAAGCATATAAAGTCACATGGTTCACATTTAGGAAGATTTACAAGCCAAACCCTAAGTTTTGGGTCTATTTGCAAAAATCACCTCTTAAGTCCTATGTAGCCTAAGTCTGAATTTTAGAGTTTTGGCTCAACTTTGGGGCTTTGTAACTTTCAAAATATAGGGGTTTTGCCCTAAGTCACCACATCAAAATTATAGACCTAACATAGGAGAACAACTTTGCTTAAGAGTGTGAGCTCAGTTGTTGAGAAAAATCTAGAGATAATTAAGCCTAAAGTTGGACTGTCAGACTAATTAAAGTCTGAAATCAGACTGACAATGGACTGACATCAACTTCAAGCCCAATTTCAAGCATGATCCATTGGCTTTTTGTGGTAACACCATACAGCAATGTTGTAGATGGTATATTGCTCTACAATTTTGCTACAGAGTGTTGATCATGTTGCCATATGAATTTGGGAAAAAACGGAGCTCCAAAATGCTCTGTCAGGCGACTGAATGGGGATTCTGATGGTACAGTGCTTGGCTGGGATTAGATCGCCGCGGCAGAAAAATCTCACCGTCGGTGACTCCCCGTCGTGATTCTTGTCACCGGCGTCAGGATTCACGCTCGTGGTGGATGGATAACGTCGCGGGGAAAAGGATCTTTGCCGCCGATGAGCTGGAGGTCACTCCGGTGACTCACCGTCATCTCCCCCTTCTGCTTTGCGGCTGGTGCGGATAGCTTTGCCAGTGAACCGCCGCCTCTCGGCCTTGTGCCGCGTGGCTTTGCCTTTCCACCGCGTCGCCGTGACTCGCTATGGCTGTCCAATCGTCGTCGGTGAGATCGCCACGATGGTGGACATGAATTCATGCGCGCCAGTAACTCCCTGCCCTTCCGACCGCCGCGCATTCCCCATTGAAATTCCTGGCCATCGCTTGCGAGCACTATAAATTGAGCCCGCGGCTAGCTTCGCAACATCATCACCCACCCAGCCACCGAGAATCGCTAGCAATCGTGCACCAGTGAGCTTGAATTTCAGTTTTCCCCCAAATCAAGCTTCTGCCACCCTGAAACCAACCTCACCGCGGCCAGCCCCATTCCAGTCAGTTCATCCTCCCCTCTCCCTCGTTTAAGCTTTCTCATATGTCTACGATGCTTGCCGAAACACCAATTTGGACTAGGGGATCACCAATCCACGGGAACGTGCTCATCAGACCGCCATGTTCACGGTCGCCGTGGCTAGAACAACCCGTGTGACCATTAGTGAAATTGTGTTGGGGGAAAGGGTCGGGGTGGATTCAATTTCGTGTCCGCCGCTCGGGAGCGCCGGTCATGGCCCCGTTCGGCCGGTCTGCAAGCTCGCCGGAGCTCGGCTGCGCGCGACGCTGTCGGGGACCTTGCCTCGCGAAGGAATAGAAGACCGAGGGCTTTTCTGCAATCTGTCAGAGACACAGCGAAACAGTGAAAGAACATGTTCCAGTTAGCCGAAAATCCAAGTCCCTTTTTGCAAAACAACCAGCGCGCGCGGGCACGGGCGCGCTTCTGTCCACTGTTGGACCGTCTGGGCTGAAATCAGCCCAATACTATTCACAAGTTTCCCCTTTTCTTTTTATTCCAGAGCTAAAACAATTACAAAAAATTGTAGAAAAATCCTAAAATTGTCAAACCAATTTTCCTAGACTTCTTATTTTCCATAGTATTTAATAAAATTAGTTTCATGATTTTTAGATTAAATAAGGAATTTTAAGGCATTTACAGTAGTTTAAAACATTAGTTCTGGATTTTTAGAAAACAAATGGTAATTCCAAAAATGTCCAAACTTTTTATATGAGCTCTACACATTAGTTAGAAGCCATGGGTAGAATTTGGTTTGATTTGGACCTTGTTTGATACTTAGAACCCAAAACCCCCACCCTTGCCCTTTGAACTCCTTTACGGACTCCGGAAACCCTAAGTTCTCAGAGTTCCGTGAAGGAAAAGTGTATTCAAGACCTTAGATAATAAATTCTTATTATCTTTGAACTCTCATGAGCATTACATGGCATTCATTCTTATATACATATATGGTTATGTTTAGAAAACGAAGAAGAGATCGAAGTGACTAAAGAGAAGACACCACCACCATTGGAATCTCAGGCAGGGACTTGTCTCTACTTTGACATCTGCGGGCCCGAGCCTGACTCACCCACTAACGAAGGCAAGCCCCGGTGCATTTGCCACCTTCCTTGATGTTTTTAAAATCTTTCTCACTTGATTGATGCATTAGGTAATAGGAGTTGAATGCTTAAACAATTCCTGCATTCCCTTCCTTGAACTTGATTACCTTCCTTGAAAACCCTGTTTTTACAAAAGGTTTTATTATGCTTAGTATTGCTCTAGCAAAACAAAAGGTTTGGTTTTACAAAGGATGTTTGGCAAAGTGGGAGGGATGTTTTTGAAAATAAAACTTGATGGTGGATCCATCATGGCCGTGATGGATTCAACATCAGAAAAGATGTACCTCTGCCCCAAGTTTTTGGGGTTAAATGATTAAGCTGAGACCGGGCGGGTGACTTGCACGAGAAGAGAGTGTCGGTGTAGTGTCTCCGTCTGAGTCGATTAAGGACCGTCTCGATGTGGGCTTGATGACCGAGGACCCTTTAACTGGTCACATGCCTCGTCATGGGTAAGCCTTGCCTCGGGCAGACTAAGACCAGAATAAAATAAGACGAAATGGGCGTGGAGCGGTGGCGAGAGTAGCGTGTACCCTCCGTAGCAAGAGGCTGGACGGTGGTGTATCTGTGCTCTCGGTTTGCGTGAACCTGATCTGGTCTTAAGAACCCCGGTGGCGGGTTGACATATGCAAGGGTTAAGTGATACATATGTCGTGTGATTGGAGATCCTCAGCTGAGTATAATCGATTCGGATCGCCGTACCTTCGCGGTCATGAAGACTTGGTCACTGCCCTATACGTAGAAAACCAGTAAAGATGAAGGATGGATTAAGAAATTGGCTAGTTCAGGATAAGTGTTTGAACTAGGTTAGAAAGAACTCTAGATGCAGGTAAGTTTACCTAACCTGAAAATAAAATTGGATTTTTAAGGATCCACTCTTAGTAAGCATTTATGCAAAACAGAGTCTTCGATCTTGAGATACCTTACCTTGACTCCCTTATAACCAGCATACCCTTGAGAGTCTTTTCTTTAGTCGGGTAAGACTTGCTGAGTAATTCCATACTCAGGGTTTATTCCCCCGTTGTTTTTAGGTGAGGAAACAGCAAATTTTTGTTTCTTTTGTACCAAGGTGGTTCCACCTGAAGAAAAACAAGAGTGAAGCTGCGGGAGGACATGGTCCTCCATAAAAACTTTTATGTAAAGAACTTATCGGGAGGAGTTTTTGCCTCCCTTGGTATTGTAATAATACTATTCAGCACTCGTGTTATAACTCTGGTCTGTAATAAGTAACTTGATCTTACTTTCTAAATAAATGTAAGTTTATGTAATTGCTTCCGCATTTCTATATCTCCGATGTTCTGTGATGTCTGCAAGACGGGTGAAACGTTCCTGGAAAGGTAAGAAAGGAGATATCGAACTTGTCAAGTGATTCAGGAACATCTATAGGGTTGTCTGATGTCTGTTGGACAAGGACAACTATAGGTGGGCCTAATGACTTGGGAGGTTCTATCACAAGAACCAGTGCAGCGACTCGAGGCAGCCCCGCGCGTGACCCAACAGTGCCAATTAAGTGCGACGAACATGGGTCAGTCAGCCGCGGGGATAGGCGCGACAGTTGATATGACCAAAGGCGGACCAGCAGTAATTGCAGCGACAGACGTGCGGAAACGGCGGTCCAATCACCTACTGGCTCGCATCCTCTCCTGAAACGGTAGGGGAGCCCTCTCCCACGGCATAAAGACGACGCGCCCGTGTTCCATTCCTCGAACGGCACGCGCACGCGTAACAGGTACCCCGTGAATCGCCTGTCCCATCGCATTAACTTTCTGGCAGGGAAAGCGACACCTCTGGCAGGCGAAGCGGGCGCTGTTTCACCTCCGTCATGATGACCGCGTCAAAAAGGTGCGCCGCATTATTTAAATTCATATCCTTTTTCTTTTCCTCTCTCTATCTCTTGCCACAGGGATCGAGAAATGGGATATTTCGAAAAAGGATCCTTTTCGGCGAAGGAAACGGGCCCCGAGCCCTCCTACTGATCAGGGGTTCGAAGGTTGTGCCCTGCGGGGTTCGGCAACTGCCCCAGAGCATTCAGGCTTCGAGCCCTTTACTGATCAGGGGTTCGAAGGCTGGCCCCTCGGAAGGGTTCGATAGTCGCCCCAGAGCACGCAGAGTCAGGGATGACCCTGGGTACGTCTGTTACATGGCCGAGGCTCGGGCTACGCTCCCGAGGTACCCTAGGACATTTCCGAGACCAGCAGAAACAATTTGTAATGGAATCCCACCGGAGGGAGGCACCGAGCCCTCGGACCCTATCAAATGGGTTCGGGTCTAGCAAATCACCTGCAAGTACTTTTGGAGCACGCCTTTGGGCCACTAGCCGACCCTTATCGAACGGGGCTCGAGCGTCCACTCGGATCACCCGATAGCAACTCACTGGAAACACCATGTTCGGTGCCCTCCGAGGGTAACATGGCGCTTCCCCCCTTCCTCCTTGCGGAAAGGCGACGAAGGGGCGTACAATAAAAGTCGAGACGGTCCTTGATCGTCCTCTCGCTCTGTGCAGAGGCTCGGGGGCTGCTCTCGCACCAGGCTACGGCCAAATCGTCGACCACGTTGACAAAACAGCTTGAAAACTCGGAGCCTGACCATGCACCCGGGCTGCGGCCAGGCCGCACGAGGAAACAACAAGGCCGACCGAGGCATCACAAAAAGAATTAAGACCTCAGAGGAGTCAAACCACTCCTCCGAGGCCTCGGGGGCTACACCCGACGGGTGCGCTCGCGCGCACCCATCGAGACAAAATATAACCGAGAAAGGCTGGTCCCCTTGCAAAAAATCCGGCAGAACCTCCAAGCGAGTACCTACACTCCCTTCGAGGCTCGGGGGCTACTGTCGGGTACCGTAATTAGGGGTACCCCCAACACTCCTTAACATGGCCGAAAATCATCTTCAGAACAAACCACAAAGACTGATAAGCACGGTTCAAGTCAAGACCCCGTCTACCAAGGGACGCGATCTCATCCGAGCCCAGCCTCGGGTGGGAACAGTAGTCCCGGGCGGATTCACGCCTCGTCCGAGGGCCTCTACAGGCAGTGGGCGCACCCTCGGCTCGCCCGAAGCCAAGCTCGGGCGAACTTTGTCGCGCGGCGACCTCGGCCAAATCACCTTACCAACCGACCGTATCGCGTGCGCATTTAATGCGGGGATCGCTTGACACCTTATCCTGACACGCGCGCCTCAGTCGGCAAGGTCGAAGTGACCGCAGTCACTTCGCCCCTTTACTGACCATTCTGACAGGAAAACAGCAATGTTCGCCCCGCTCCGGCTACTGTGCCAACCACCAGGGTAAGACTAACAACAGTAAGTCACGGCCTCTCCGAGTTCAGCCTCGAGCGCAACAGGGAGCTCTGCCTCGCCCGACCCCAGGTCTCGACCTCAGCCTCGGCCTCGGAGACGGTCTCCGCCTCGCTCGACCCTAGGTCTCGACCGACGCCTCGGCCTTGGGAAGAGGTCTCTGCCTCGCCTGACCTCGGCCTCGGCCTCGGGAGGAGTCACATCCGCGCCCGACCTCAGCCTCGGCCTCGGGAGGAGTCGCCGCCTCGCCCGACCTCGGCCTCGGACCAACTACGCTGCAGGGGATACATCATTACCCTACCTCTAGCTAGCCACCTCAGGCTACGAAGGAACAAGACTAGAGTCACATCTAGATTACTCCAGCAATAGGTAATGATGGCTCCCCGCAAGCGTCCATGGCGTTAATAGCCCACAAGCTCTCTACGGAAGCAAGGAAACGTCAGCAGGATCCATGCCGCACCGCCAGCTGCGCTTCATACAGGGCTCAAGCACCTCTCCGTCGGACACGTTAGCACATTGCTACACCCCCATTGTACAGATGGACCATCTCCTTGTATCTATAAAAGGGGATGTCCAGGGCCTTCCTAAGGGAGGGCGACGGAGGCGAGCAGAGGCAGGCAGAGTGGGAGAGACGTGGAGGAGGCTAACTCAGACAACTCAAGGCCAAACTCTCTCTCGCTCTCGCTCAGCTTGTAACCCCTACTGCAAGCACCCCCGGTGCAAGATAACATAAGCCTCATTCCCTCTCTTGTGTTCCATCTTGCATCAACCCATCTGGACAGGGGCACGCGGCACAAAATTCACTAGTCGGTCCGGTTGAGGGTCCCCCGGGTCCGAAACACCGACAAAAATTCATGCATTTAGATTAATCCAAACTGCCTTATAGTTTGAAAGAAATGGGGGCATATTTCTCTTCGTTTTAAACTCAGTGATAGATCCAGGGTTTTGCTATAGAGTATGTTGTCCCAAAATTTTCATGCCTAACACGGTAATTTAGTAAAAAACAATAAGTTTGTTGTGCAGATGAATATTCAAGGGGAAACCAACATAATAATTCTTACACGTTTAACAATTAGGGTTGCACTAGAAATTAGCTAGCCCATAGCTAACTAAGGAGGGGTGGAGATGTTAGGGTAGATGTTGATTTTTGCTAGGCGCCCCTCACCCATCAGTGCCCTTGGTGGCAGGCCACTAAGGCTCGAGCTTCACATTGCGATGGCCATGGAGCTCCATGTCCCTAGACCAATGGCCTCCAATAGGCCCATCATGTTGTGCCCATTTGAAAGTCGCCTAGAGGGGGGTGAATAGGGTGAAACTGAAATTTACAAAGTTAATCACAACTACAAGCCAGGTTAGCGTTAGAAATAGAAATGAGTCTGAGAGAGGGCGTAAAAACAAATCGCGAGTGAGTGAGGAAGTGAGACGCAAGGATTTGTTTTACCGAGGTTCGGTTCTCGCAAACCTACTCCCCGTTGAGGAGGCCACAAAGGCCGGGTCTATTTCAACCCTTTCCCTCTCTCAAACGGTCCCTCGGACCGAGTGAGCTTCTCTTCTCAAATCAACCGGGAACAAAACTTCCCCGCAAGGACCACCACACAATTGGTGTCTCTTGCCTCGGTTACAATTGAGTTTTGATCACAAGAACAAATGAGAAAGAAAAGAAGCAATCCAAGCGCAAGAGCTCAAAAGAACACGACAAATCTCTCTCACTAGTCACTAAAGCCTTGTGTGGAATTGGAGAGGATTTGATCACTTTGGTGTGTCTAGAATTGAATTCTAGAGCTCTTGTAAGGTGTAGAAGTGTGAAAACTTGGATGACTTGAATGTGGGGTGGTTGGGGGTATTTATAACCCCAACCACCAAACTAGTCGTTTGGTGAAGGCTGCTGTCGACGAGCGCACCGGACAGTCCGGTGTGCCACCGGACAGTGTCCGGTGCGCCAGCCACGTCACCCGGCCATTAGGGTTCGACCGATGGAGCTTTGACGCGTGGGCCCGCATGGCTGTCCGGTGGTGCACCGGACATGCCCTGTAGGCTGTCCGGTGTGCCACCCGCGCGTGCTCTGCTCCTCTGCGCGCGCTGGCGCGCATTTAATGCTGTAGCAGGTGACCGTTGGCGCGGACTAGTCGTTGCTCCGTCGTTACACCGGACAGTCCGGTGTGCACTATTCTTGAATTATAGCAGAGCGGATTCCCGAAGCTGGCGAGTTCAGAGCCGCTCTTCCTTGGTGCACCGGACACTGTCCGGTGGTACACCGGACAGTCCGGTGAATTATAGTGAAGCGCCTCTGAGAATTCCCGAAGGTGCGAAGTTCAGCTTGGAGTCCCCTGGTGCACCGGACACTGTCCGGTGGTGCACCGGACACTGTCCGGTGGCACACCGGACAGTCCGGTGCGCCAGACCAGGGCACACTTCGGTTATCCCTTGCTCTTTTTGTTGAACCCTTTTCTTGGTCTTTTTATTGGCTTATTGTGAACCTTTGGTACCTGTAGAACTTATAAACTAGAGCAAACTAGTTAGTCCAATTGTTTGTGTTGGGCAATTCAACCACCAAAATTAATTTAGGAAATAGGTGTAAGCCTAATTCCCTTTCAATCTCCCCCTTTTTGGTGATTGATGCCAACACAAACCAAAGCAAATATAGAAGTGCATAATTGAACTAGTTTGCAATATGTAAGTGCAAAGGTTACTTAGAATTTGAGCCAATAAATATTACTTGCTAGATATGCATGGATTGTTTCTTTATTTTTAACATTTTGGACCATGCTTGCACCACATGTTTTGTTTTTGCAAATTCTTTTGTAAATTCTTTTCAAAGTCCTTTTGCAAATAGTCAAAGGTAAATGAATAAGACTTTGCGAAGCATTTTCAAGATCTGAAATTTTTTCCCCTTGTTTCAAATGCTTTTCCTTTGACTAAACAAAACTCCCCCTCAAATAAATTCTCCTCTTAGTGTTCAAGAGGGTTTTAAGATATCAATTTTGAAAATACTACTTTCTCCCCCTTTTGAACACAATAAGATACCAATTTGAAATTTACCAATTGAAAATTATTAGTTTTAAAATTAGGGTGGTGGTGCGGTCCTTTTGCTTTGGGCTAATACTTTCTCCCCCTTTGGTATGAATCGCCAAAAACGGATACTTAGAGTGAAATATAAGCCCTTTGCTAACTATTTTCTCCTCTTTGGCAATTAAAACATATGAGTGAAAATTATACCAAAGACGGAGAATTGCTTGGAGCGACGGCGAAGGATGAGTTATGGAGTGGAGTGGAAGCCTTTGTTTTCGCCGAAGACTCCAATTCCCTTTCAATATACCTATGACTTGGTTTGAAATACACTTGAAAACACATTAGTCATAGCATATAAAAGAGATATGATCAAAGGTATATTTATGAGCTAAGTGTGCAAGACATCAAAAGAAATTTCTAGAATCAAGAATATTTAGCTCATGCCTAAGTTTGGTAAAAGTTTGTTCATCTAGTGGCTTGGTAAAAATATCGGCTAATTGATCTTTAGTGTTAATGTTTGCAATCTTGATATCCACCTTTTGTTGGTGATCCCTAAGAAAATGATACCGAATGGCTATGTGTTTAGTGCGGCTATGCTCAACGGGGTTATCCGCCATGTGGATTGCACTCTCATTATCACATAGAAGAGGAACTTTGGTTAATTTGTAACCATAGTCCCTAAGGGTTTGCCTCATCCAAAGCAATTGCGCGCAACAATGGCCTGCGGCAATATACTCGGCTTCGGCGGTAGAAAGAGCTACGGAATTTTGCTTCTTTGAAGCCCAAGACACCAAGGATCTTCCCAAGAACTGGCAAGTCCCCGATGTGCTCTTTCTATTAATTTTACACCCCGCCCAATCGGCATCCGAATAACCAATTAAATCAAATGTGGATCCCCGAGGATACCAAAGCCCAAACTTAGGAGTATAAGCCAAATATCTCAAGATTCGTTTTACGGCCGTAAGGTGAGATTCCTTAGGGTCGGCTTGGAATCTTGCACACATGCATACGGAAAGCATAATGTCCGGTCGAGATGCACATAAATAGAGTAATGAATCTATCATCGACCAGTATACCTTTTGATCCACGGACTTACCTTCCGTGTCGAGGTCGAGATGCCCATTGGTTCCCATGGGTGTCTTGATGGGCTTGGCATCCTTCATTCCAAACTTGTTTAGAATGTCTTGAGTATACTTCGTTTGGCTGATGAAGGTGCCTTCTTGGAGTTGCTTCACTTGGAAACCTAAGAAGTACTTCAACTCCCCCATCATCGACATCTCAAATTTCTGTGTCATGATCCTACTAAATTCCTCACATGTAGATTCGTTAGTAGACCCGAGTATAATATCATCAACATATATTTGGCATACGAACAAATCATTGTCAAGAGTCTTAGTAAATAAAGTAGGATCGGCCTTGCCGACTTTGAAGCCATTAGCAATAAGGAAATCTCTTAGGTATTCATACCATGCTCTTGGGGCTTGCTTGAGCCCATAAAGCGCCTTAGAGAGCCTATAGACATGGTTAGGGTACTCACTGTCTTCAAAGCCGGGAGGTTGCTGAGAGCACCAAGAGGGGGGGGGTGAATAGGTGATCCTGTAAACTTCAAAACTTAAGCCACAAAACTTTGATTAAGTGTTAGCACAGTTAATGCCAAGTGGCTAGAGAGAAGATCTTGCACAATATGATAATCACAAGGAGTTTCAACACAGAGAAGACACAGTGATTTATCCCGTGGTTCGGCCAAGTACAAAACTTGCCTACTCCACGTTGTGGCGTCCCAACGGACGAGAGTTGCACTCAACTCCTCTCAAGTGATCCAATGATCAACTTGAATACCACAGTGTTATGCTTTCCTTTCAATTTCCCGTTTGCGAGGAATCTCCACAACTTGGAGTCTCTCGCCCTTACACTTGAGATTCACAAAGAAATACGGAGTAAGGGAGGGAAGCAACACACACAAATCCACAGCAAAATGCGCACACACACGGCCAAGAATCGAGCTCAAAAGACTATCTCAAAGTTCTCACTAGAACGGAGCTCGAATCACTTAGAATGACAAACGAATGCGCAAAGAATGAGTGTGGATGATCAAGAATGCTCTTAGGTTGCTTGGTCTCTTCCTCCATGCGCCTAGGGGTCCCTTTTATAGCCCCAAGGCAGCTAAGAGCCGTTGAGAACAAAACTGGAAGGCCATCCTTGCCTTCTGTCATCGGGCGCACCGGACAGTCCGGTGCACATCGGACACTGTCCGGTGCCCGATTTATTTCCTTAAACAGCGCAGCCGACCGTTGCCGACCGTTGCAGATCTGGCGCACCGGACAGTCCGGTGCACACCGGACAGTCCGGTGCTTCCTTCCGACTGTTGGCCAGACCACGTGTCGCGCGCAGATTCCGCGGCCGACCGTTGGCTCGGCCGACCGTTGGCTCACCGGACAGTCCGGTGCACACCGGACAGTCCGGTGAATTTTAGCCGTACGCCGTCGGCAAATTCCCGAGAGCGGCGTCTTTAGGTCGAGGCAGCCTGGCGCACCGGACACTGTCCGGTGCACCACCGGACAGTCCGGTGCCCCAGACCGAAACAGCCTGTTGGCTGTACACAGCCAACAATCTCCTTTTCTTCTTCTCTCTGTTTCTAACACTTAGATAAATATATTAGTACACAAAACCAATGTACTAAGGCTTAGAAACATACCTTTACTTGTGATTTGCACTTTGTTCATCCATGGGCATAGATTCACATTTAAGCACTTGTGTTGACACTTAATCACCAAAATACTTAGGAATGGCCCAAGGGCACATTTCCCTTTCAATCTCCCCCTTTTTGGTGATTTATGCCAACACAATATAAAGCAACTAGAAAAAGTGCAAAATCACTTCAAATAAAACTCAAATTGATTTTGATTCAATTTTGGCATATATGGATCATCCTTTGCCACCACTTGGTTTGTTTTTGCAAATCAAACTCAAATCTCTATCTCTAAGTCAAGCACACATGTTGAAGCATAAAGAGAGTCATCCCAAAAGAGATTGATTAAAGATTTCAAAAACTCTCCCTATTTCCCATAATCAACACTTCTCCCCACAAGAAGCCAGCTTTTGATAAGAGAGACAATAAGAGACAATAAAAGAGTTTGACAAAACAAAAACTCTATTCTACTATTTTCAAAATCTCTCAAGTGGTAGCTGATCCATTTATTGCTTTGGCCTTTATTTTCTCCCCCTTTGGCATCAAGCACCAAAACGGGATCAATCTTGGCCTCTTTAACCCCATTGCCTCACCAAAATCTTCAATTAAGAGCAAATAGGCAATAAGAGTTTAAAGATGAACTTGGAATAAGTTACCCTCTCATCGGAGTGCAGTGGAAGTCTTGCATGGTTCAAGTCCACCTTTTCCCTTTCAATCCTCCTTCGAGACTAAATCATCAACTCAAGCATATGGTTAGTCTCAAAGGGTCAAGTTGTAACACATCTCCCCCTAAACATGTGCATCACTTTGCAACGGACTTGTGAGGTCCAGGAAGTGTTTGTACAACTTGAGCACCATAATAAGCAACAAAATGCAAAAAGGAACATGATCAAAAGCATAACTACATGTATTCTACAATTCAATCCAGGTTCCGCGAATCTAAGACATTTAGCTCACTACGCAACCTGCAAAAGGTCTTCTCATCTAGAGGCTTAGTGAAGATATCGGCTAGCTGGTTCTCGGTGCTAACATGGAACACTTCGATATCTCCCTTTTGCTGGTGATCTCTCAAAAAGTGATGCCGGATGTCTATGTGCTTTGTGCGGCTGTGCTCAACAGGATTTTCCGCCATGCGGATAGCACTCTCATTATCACATAGGAGTGGGACTTTGCTCAGATTGTAGCCAAAGTCCCGGAGGGTTTGCCTCATCCAAAGTAGTTGCGCGCAACACTGTCCTGCGGCAACATACTCGGCCTCAGCGGTGGATAGGGCAACGGAGCTTAGAATTCCATGACACCAGGGACCTTCCTAAGAATTGGCACGTCCCAGATGTACTCTTCCTATCGACCTTACATCCAGCATAGTCGGAGTCTGAGTATCCAACCAAGTCAAAGGTAGACCCCTTTGGATACCAGAGCCCGAAGCAAGGCGTAGCAACTAAATATCTAAGAATTCGCTTCACCGCCACTAAGTGACATTCCTTAGGATCGGATTGAAATCTAGCACACATGCATACGCTAAGCAGAATATCCGGTCTACTAGCACATAAATAAAGTAAAGACCCTATCATTGACCGGTATGCTTTTTGATCAACGGACTTACCTCCTTTGTTGAGGTCTGTGTGTCCGTCGGTTCCCATCGGCGTCTTTGCGGGCTTGGCGTCCTTCATCCCAAACCTCTTTAGCAGGTCTTGCGTGTACTTCATTTGGGAGATGAAGGTGCCGTCCTTGAGTTGCTTCACTTGGAACCCAAGGAAGTAGTTCAACTCGCCCATCATCGACATCTCGAATTTCTGCGTCATCACCCTGCTAAACTCTTCACAAGACTTTTGGTTAGTAGAACCAAATATTATGTCATCGACATAAATTTGGCACACAAACAAGTCACCATCACATGTCTTTGTAAAAAGGGTTGGATCGGCTTTCCCAACCTTGAAAGCATTAACAATTAGAAAGTCTCTAAGGCATTCATACCATGCTCTTGGGGCTTGCTTAAGTCCATAGAGCGCCTTAGAGAGCTTACACACGTGGTCGGGGTACCGTTCATCCTCGAAGCCAGGGGGTTGCTCCACGTACACCTCCTCCTTGATTGGCCCGTTGAGGAAAGCGCTCTTCACATCCATTTGGTACAACCTGAAAGAATGGTGAGCGGCATATGCTAACAAGATACGAATTGATTCTAGCCTAGCCACAGGAGCAAACGTCTCCTCAAAGTCCAAACCTGTGACTTGGGCATAACCTTTTGCCACAAGTCGAGCCTTGTTTCTCGTCACCACCCCGTGCTCGTCCTGTTTGTTGCGGAACACCCACTTGGTTCCCACAACATTTTGCTTCGGACGAGGCACCAGCGTCCAAACTTCATTTCTCTTGAAGTTGTTGAGCTCCTCCTGCATGGCCAACACCCAGTCCGGATCTAGCAAGGCCTCCTCTACCCTGAAAGGCTCAATAGAAGAGACAAAGGAGTAATGCTCACAAAAATTAACTAATCGAGATCGAGTAGTTACTCCCTTGCTAATGTCACCCAGAATTTGATCGACGGGATGATCCCTTTGAATCATCGCTCGAACTTGGGTTGGAGGTGCTGGTTGCGCTTCTTCCTCCATCACTTGATCATCTTGTGCTCCCCCTTGATCAAGCGCCTCCACTTGAGGTACCTGTGTGTCATCTTCGGTTGGGGGATGCACCATAGTTGAGGAAGAAGGTTGATCTCGTTCATCTTGTTCCTGTGGCCGTATTTCTCCAATCGCCATGGTTCGTATAGCAGCCGTCGGAACATCTTCTTCATCTACATCATCACAATCAACAACTTGCTCTCTTGGAGAGCCATTAGTCTCATCAAATACAACGTCGCTAGAGACTTCAACCAAACCCGATGATTTGTTGAAGACTCTATACGCCTTTGTATTTGAGTCATAACCTAATAAAAACCCGTCTACAGCTTTGGGAGCAAACTTAGAATTTCTACCCTTCTTCACTAGAATGTAGCACTTGCTCCCAAATACACGAAAGTAAGATACATTGGGTTTGTTACCGGTTAGAAGCTCATATGAAGTCTTCTTGAGGAGGCGATGAAGGTAGACCCTGTTGATGGCGTGGCAAGCCGTGTTCACGGCTTCCGACCAAAAACGCTCGGGGGTCCTGAACTCTCCAAGCATAGTCCTCGCCATGTCGATTAGCGTCCTGTTCTTCCTCTCTACCACACCATTTTGCTGTGGTGTGTAGGGAGCGGAGAACTCATGCTTGATCCCTTCCTCCTCAAGGAACTCCTCCACTTGAAGGTTCTTGAACTCGGACCCGTTGTCGCTTCTTATCTTCTTCACCTTGAGCTCAAACTCATTTTGAGCTCTCCTGAGGAAGCGCTTGAGGGTCCCTTGGGTTTCAGACTTATCCTGCAAAAAGAATACCCAAGTGAAGCGGGAAAAGTCATCAACAATAACTAGACCATACTTACTTCCTCCTATACTCAAATAGGCGACGGGTCCGAAGAGGTCCATATGCAGCAGCTCCAAGGGTCTTGAAGTGGTCATCACATTCTTGCTGTGATGTGCTCCTCCCACTTGTTTACCTGCTTGACAAGCTGCACACGGTCTATCTTTTTCGAATTGCACGTTAGTCAAACCTATCACGTGTTCTCCCTTTAGAAGCTTGTGAAGGTTCTTCATCCCCACATGTGCTAAGCGGCGATGCCACAGCCAGCCCATGCTAGTCTTAGCTATTAAGCATGCATCTAGACCGGCCTCTTCTTTTGCAAAATCAACTAAATAAAGTTTGCCGTCTAATACACCCTTAAAAGCTAGTGAACCATCACTTCTTCTAAAGACAGACACATCTACATTTGTAAATAGACAGTTATACCCCATGTTGCATAATTGACTAACAGATAGCAAATTATAACCAAGAGACTCAACTAAAAACACATTAGAGATAGAGTGCTCATTAGAAATGGCAATTTTACCTAACCCTTTTACCTTGCCTTGATTCCCATCACCGAAAATTATTGAATCTTGGGAATCCTTATTCTTGACGTAGGAGGTGAACATCTTCTTCTCCCCCGTCATATGGTTTGTGCATCCGCTGTCGATAATCCAGCTTGAACCCCCGGATGCATAAACTTGCAAGGCAAATTTAGGCTTGGGACTTAGGTACCCAACTCTTGTTGGGTCCTACAAGGTTAGTGCAAATATCCTTAGGGACCCAAATGCAAGTTTTATCACCCTTGCATTTTGCCCCTAACTTTCTAGCAATTACCTTTCTATCCTTTTTATAAATTGCAAAGGAAGCATTCAAAGCATGATATATTGTAGAAGGCTCATTAACTTTCCTAGGAATATTAACAACATTTCTCCTAGGCATATTATGAACAACATTCCTCCTACCAACTTTTCTATCATGCACAACATGAGAACTAGAAGCAGTCATAGCATAAGAATCATAAGCATGTGAATCAAAAGCATCATATCTTCTAAAAGCATTTCTAGAATTTTTCCTATCATGATACAAAAAGGCATGGTTCTTTTTAACACTAGTAGCCATAGGGGCCTTCCCTTTCTCCTTGGCGGAGATGGGAGCCTTATGGCTTGTCAAGTTCTTGACTTCCCTCTTGAAGCCAAGCCCATCCTTAATTGAGGGGTGTCTACCAATTGTGTAGGCATCCCTTGCAAATTTTAGTTTATCCAAATCACTCTTGCTAGTCTTAAGTTGGGCATTAAGACTAGCTACTTCATCATTTAATTTAGAAATGCACTCTAGGTGTTCACTACAAGCATCAACATTAAAGTCTTTACACCTAGTGCAAATCACAACATGTTCTACACAAGATGTTAATTTACTAGATTTTTCTAGCTTAGCATTTAAATCATCATTTTTGCTCTTTAAACTAGCAATTGAATCATGACATGTAGACAACTCACAAGAGAGCATTTCATTTCTCTTAATCTCTAATGCAAGTGATTTTTGTGCTTCTACAAATTTGTCATGTTCTTCATACAGCAAATCCTCTTGCTTTTCTAAAAGCCTATTCTTATCATTCAAGGCATCAATTAATTCATTTATTTTGTCTACCTTGGTTCTATCTAGGCCCTTAAATAAGTATGAATAGTCTATGTCATCATCATCACTAGACTCATCCTCACTAGAAGAAGCATAAGTAGAGTTTCGAGTACTTACTTTCTTCTCCCTTGCCATGAGGCAAGTGTGACGCTCGTTGGGGAAGAGAGATGACTTGTTGAAGGCGGTGGCGGCGAGTCCTTCATTGTCGGAGTCGGAGGAGCAATCCGAATCCCACTCCTTTCCGATATGTGCCTCGCCCTTGGCCTTCTTGTAATTCTTCTTCTTTTCCCTCTTGTTCCCCTGTTCCTGGTCACTATCGTTATCGGGGCAGTTAGCGATAAAATGACCAATCTTACCGCACTTGAAGCATGAGCGCTTCCCTTTTGTCTTGGTCTTGCTTGGCTGCCCCTTGTGACCTTTTAGCACCGTCTTGAAGCGTTTGATGATGAGAGCCATCTCTTCATCATTAAGTCCGGCTGCCTCAATTTGTGCCACCTTGCTAGGTAGCGCCTCCTTGCTTCTTGTTGCTTTGAGAGCAAGAGGTTGCGGCTCGTTGATTGGTCCATTCAAGGCGTCGTCCACGTACCTTGCTTCCTTAATCATCATTCGCCCGCTGACGAATTTTCCTAGGACTTCTTCGGGCGACATTTTGGTGTACCTGGGATTCTCACGAATATTATTCACCAAATGAGGATCAAGAATGGTAAAGGACCTTAGCAATAGTCGGACGACGTCATGGTCCGTCCATCGCGTGCTTCCATAACTCCTTATTTTGTTGATAAGGGTCTTGAGCCGGTTGTATGTTTGGGTTGGCTCCTCGCCCCTTATCATTGCAAACCTTCCAAGCTCGCCCTCCACCAACTCCAATTTAGTGAGCATGGTGATGTCGTTCCCCTCGTGAGAAATCTTGAGGGTGTCCCATATCTGCTTGGCATTGTCCAAGCCGCTCACCTTATTGTACTCGTCCCTGCACAAAGAGGCTAGCAACACAGTAGTAGCTTGTGCATTTTTATGAATTTGTTCGTTAATAAACATAGGGCTATCCGAGCTATCAAATTTCATTCCACTCTCTACAATCTCCCATATGCTTGGATGGAGAGAGAATAAATGGCTACGCATTTTGTGACTCCAAAATCCGTAGTCCTCCCCATCAAAGTGTGGAGGTTTGCCAAGAGGAATGGAAAGCAAATGCGAATTCGAACTATGTGGAATACGAGAATAATCAAATGAAAAGTTCGAATTGACCGTCTTCCTGTAGTCGTTGTCGTCGTCCTTGTGGGAAGAAGTAGACTCGTCGCTGTCGTAGTAGACGATCTCCTTGATACGTCTTGTCTTCTTCTTCTTCCCATCTTTACGTCTGTGGCCCGAGACGGAGTCGTTGGATTTGTCATCTTTTGGCTCGTTGACGAAGGACTCATTTTCCTTGTCGTTGATCACGATTCCCTTCCCCTTAGGATCCATCTCTTTGGGCGGTTAGTCCCTTTCTTGAAGAGAACGGCTTTGATACCAATTGAGAGCACCTAGAGGGGGGGTGAATAGGTGATCCTGTAAACTTCAAAACTTAAGCCACAAAACTTTGATTAAGTGTTAGCACAGTTAATGCCAAGTGGCTAGAGAGAAGATCTTGCACAATATGATAATCACAAGGAGTTTCAACACAGAGAAGACACAGTGATTTATCCCGTGGTTCGGCCAAGTACAAAACTTGCCTACTCCACGTTGTGGCGTCCCAACGGACGAGAGTTGCACTCAACTCCTCTCAAGTGATCCAATGATCAACTTGAATACCACAGTGTTATGCTTTCCTTTCAATTTCCCGTTTGCGAGGAATCTCCACAACTTGGAGTCTCTCGCCCTTACACTTGAGATTCACAAAGAAATACGGAGTAAGGGAGGGAAGCAACACACACAAATCCACAGCAAAATGCGCACACACACGGCCAAGAATCGAGCTCAAAAGACTATCTCAAAGTTCTCACTAGAACGGAGCTCGAATCACTTAGAATGACAAACGAATGCGCAAAGAATGAGTGTGGATGATCAAGAATGCTCTTAGGTTGCTTGGTCTCTTCCTCCATGCGCCTAGGGGTCCCTTTTATAGCCCCAAGGCAGCTAGGAGCCGTTGAGAACAAAACTGGAAGGCCATCCTTGCCTTCTGTCATCGGGCGCACCGGACAGTCCGGTGCACACCGGACACTATCCGGTGCCCGATTTATTTCCTTAAACAGCGCAGCCGACCGTTGCCGACCGTTGCAGATCTGGCGCACCGGACAGTCCGGTGCACACCGGACAGTCTGGTGCTTCCTTCCGACCGTTGGCCAGACCACGTGTCGCGCGCAGATTCCGCGGCCGACCGTTGGCTCGGCCGACCGTTGGCTCACCGGACAGTCCGGTGAATTTTAGCCGTACGCCGTCGGCAAATTCCCGAGAGCGGCGTCTTTAGGTCGAGGCAGCCTGGCGCACCGGACACTGTCCGGTGCACCACCGGACAGTCCGGTGCCCCAGACCGAAACAGCCCGTTGGCTGTACACAGCCAACAATCTCCTTTTCTTCTTCTCTCTGTTTCTAACACTTAGATAAATATATTAGTACACAAAACCAATGTACTAAGGCTTAGAAACATACCTTTACTTGTGATTTGCACTTTGTTCATCCATGGGCATAGATTCACATTTAAGCACTTGTGTTGACACTTAATCACCAAAATACTTAGGAATGGCCCAAGGGCACATTTCCCTTTCAGTTGCTCAACATAGACCTCTTCCTTGATTGGTCCATTGAGGAAGGCACTCTTCACGTCCATTTGATAAAGCTTGAAGCCATGGTAAGTAGCATAGGCTAATAATATACGAATTGACTCAAGCCTAGCTACGGGTGCATAGGTTTCACCGAAATCCAAACCTTCGACTTGTGAATATCCCTTGGCCACAAGTCGGGCTTTGTTCCTTGTCACCACACCATGCTCATCTTGTTTGTTGTGGAAGACCCATTTGGTTCCTACAACATTTTGGTTAGGACATGGAACTAAATGCCATACCTCATTCCTGGTGAAATTGTTGAGCTCCTCTTGCATCGCCATCACCCAATCCGAATCTTGGAGTGCTTCCTCTACCCTGTGTGGCTCAATAGAGGAAACAAAAGGGTAATGCTCACAAAATTGTGCAACACGAGATCTAGTGGTTACCCCCTTATGAATGTCGCGAGGATGGTGTCGACGGGGTGATCTCGTTGGATTGCTTGGTGGACTCTTGGGTGTGGCGGTCTTGGTTCTTCATCCTCCTTGTCTTGATCATTTGCATCTCCCCCTTGAGCATTGTCGTCATCTTGAGGTGGCTCATCATTTTGATTTTCTCCTTCATCAACTTGAGCCTCATCCTCATTTTGAGTTGGTGGAGATGCTTGCGTGGAGGAGGATGGTTGATCTTGTGCATGTGGTGGCTCTTCGGATTCTTTAGGACACACATCCCCAATGGACATGTTCCTTAGCGCGATGCACGGAGCCTCTTCATTACCTATCTCATCAAGATCAACTTGCTCTACTTGAGAGCCGTTAGTCTCATCAAACACAACGTCACAAGAAACTTCAACTAGTCCGGAGGACTTGTTAAAGACTCTATATGCCCTTGTGTTTGAATCATATCCTAGTAAAAAGCCTTCTACTGTCTTAGGAGCAAATTTTGATTTTCTACCTCTTTTAACAAGAATAAAGCATTTGCTACCAAAGACTCTAAAATATGAAATGTTGGGCTTTTTACTGGTTAGGAGTTCGTATGATGTCTTCTTGAGGATTCGGTGTATATATAACCGGTTGATGGTGTAGCAAGCAGTGTTAACCGCCTCGGCCCAAAACCGATCCGGCGTCTTATACTCATCAGCATGGTTCTTGCCATGTCCAATAGAGTTTGATTCTTCCTCTCCACTACACCATTTTGTTGTGGGGTGTAGGGAGAAGAGAACTCATGCTTGATGCCCTCCTCCTCAAGGAAGCCTTCAATTTGTGAATTCTTGAACTACGTCACGTTGTCGCTTCTAATTTTCTTGATCCTTAAGCCGAACTCATTTTGAGCCCGTCTCAAGAATCCCTTTAAGGTCTCTTGGGTTTGAGATTTTTCCTGCAAAAAGAATACCCAAGTGAAGCAAGAATAATCATCCACAATAACTAGACAGTACTTACTCCCGCTGATGCTTATGTAAGCGATCGGGCCGAATAAATCCATGTGTAGGAGTTCCAGTGGTCTGTCAGTCGTCATGATGTTCTTATGCGGATGATGAACACCAACTTGCTTCCTAGCTTGGCATGCGCTACAAATCTTGTCTTTCTCAAAATGAACATTTGTTAATCCTAAAATGTGCTCTCCCTTTAGAAGCTTATGAAGATTCTTCATTCCAACATGGGCTAGTCGGCGGTGCCAGAGCCAACCCATGTTAGTCTTAGCAATTAAGCAAGTGTCTAGTTCAGCTCTATCAAAATCTACCAAGTATAGCTGACCCTCTAACACTCCCTTAAATGCTATTGAATCATCACTTCTTCTAAAGACAGTGACACCTACATCAGTAAATAGACAGTTGTAGCCCATTTGACACAATTGGGAAACGGAAAGCAAGTTGTAATCTAATAAATCAACAAGAAAAACATTGGAAATGGAATGGTCAGGAGATATAGCAATTTTACTCAAACCTTTGACCAAACCTTGGTTTCCATCCCCGAATGTGATAGCTTGTTGGGGATCTTGGTTTTTCTCATAAGAGGAGAACATTTTCTTCTCCCCGGTCATGTGGTTTATGCACCCGCTATCGATGATCCAACTTGAGCCCCCGGATGCATAAACCTACAAAACAAGTTTAGTTCTTGACTTTAGGTACCCAAACGGTTTTGGGTCCTTTGGCATTAGAAACAAGAACTTTGGGTACCCAAACACAAGTCTTGGATCCCTTGTGTTTGCCCCCAACAAACTTGGCAACTACCTTGCCGGATTTGTTAGTCAAAACATAAGATGCATCAAAAGTTTTAAATGAAATGTCATGATCATTTGATGCACTAGGAGTTTTCTTCTTAGGCAACTTAGCACGGGTTGGTTGCCTAGAGCTAGATGTCTCACCCTTATATATAAAAGCATGATTAGGGCCAGAGTGAGACTTTCTAGAGTGAATTCTCCTAATCTTGCTCTCGGGATAACCGGTAGGGTACAAAATGTAACCCTCGTTATCCTGAGGCATGGGAGCCTTGCCCTTAACAAAATTAGACAATCTTTTAGGAGGGGCATTAAGTTTGACATTGTCTCCCCTTTGGAAGCCAATGCCATCCTTGATGCCAGGGCGTCTTCCACTATAGAGCATACTTCTAGCAAATTTAAACTTTTCATTCTCTAAGTTATGCTCGGCAATTTTAGCATCTAGTTTAGCTATATGATCATTTTGTTGTTTAATTAAGACCATATGATCATGAATAGCATCAATATCAACATCTCTACATCTAGCACAAATAGACACATGCTCAACGGTAGATGTAGAGGGTTTGCAAGATTTTAATTCTACAACCTTAGCATGTAATATATCATTTTCGCTTCTAAGGTTAGAGATAGTAACATTGCAAACATCAAAATCTTTAGCCTTAGCAACCAATTTTTCATTTTCACATCTAAGGCTATCAAGAGAGATGTTTAATTCTTCAATCTTAGCAAGCAAATCATCATTATCATTTCTAAGATTGGGAATTGAAACATCACAAACATGTGAATCAACCTTAGCATTTAACTTTGCATTTTCATTTCTAAGGTTGGCAATAGTATCATGGCATGCGCTTAGCTCACTAGATAATTTTTCACATTTTTCTACTTCTAGAGCATAAGCATTCTTAACCTTAACATGCTTTTTATTTTCCTTGATTAGGAAGTCCTCTTGGGAGTCCAAGAGATCATCCTTTTCATGGATGGCACTAATCAATTCATTTAATTTTTCCTTTTGTTGCATGTTTAGGTTGGCAAAAAGAGTGCGCAAATTATCCTCCTCATCACTAGCATTATCCTCAACACTAGAGGTTTCATATTTAGTGGAGGATCTTGATTTTACCTTCTTCCTTTTGCCGTCCTTGGCCATGAGGCATTTGTGGCCGACGTTGGGGAAGAGAAGACCCTTGGTGACGACGATGTTTGCGGCGTCCTCGTCGGAGGAGGAGTCGGTGGAGCTCTTGTCGGAGTCCCACTCCCGGCAAACTTGGGCATTGCCGCCCTTCTTTTTGTAGTATCTTTTCTTCTCCTTTCTTCTCCCCTTCTTGTCGTTGTCCCTGTCACTATCACTTGATAATGGACATTTAGCAATGAAGTGACTGGGCTTACCACACTTGTAGCAAACCTTCTTGGAACGGGATTTGTAATCCTTCCCCTTCCGTTGCTTGAGGATTTGGCGAAAGCTTTTGATGATTAAAGCCATCTCCTCATTGTCGAGCTTGGAAGCATCAATGGGTTGTCTACTTGATGTAGACTCTTCCTTCTTTTCCTCCGTCGCCTTGAATGCAACCGGTTGTGCTTCGGGCGCGGAGGGGCCATCAAGCTCGTTGATCTTCTTTGAGCCTTTGATCATCAACTCAAAGCTAACAAAATTACCTATAACTTCCTCGGGGTCATTTTTGTATATCTAGGATTACCACGAATTAATCGAACTTGAGTAGGGTTAAGGAAAACGAGTGATCTAAGAATAACCTTAACCACTTCGTGGTCATCCCATTTTTTGCTCCCGAGGTTGCGCACTTGATTCACCAAGGTTTTGAGCCGGTTGTACATGTCTTGTGGCTCCTCCCCTTGGCGAAGACGGAAGCGACCGAGCTCCCCCTCGATCGTTTCCCGCTTGGTGATCTTGGTCACCTCATCTCCTTCGTGCGCGGTCTTTAGCACGTCCCAAATTTCCTTAGCACTCTTCAACCCTTGCACCTTGTTATACTCCTCTCGACTTAGAGAGGTGAGGAGTATGGTGGTGGCTTGTGAGTTGAAGTGCTCGATTTGGGCCACTTCGTCCTCATCATAATCTTCATCCCCTACGGATGGTACCTGTACACCAAACTCAACAACATCCCATATACTTTTGTGGAGTGAGGTTAGGTGATATCGCATCATATCACTCCACCTAGCATAATCTTCACCATCAAACGTTGGTGGTTTGCCTAATGGGACGGAAAGTAAAGGCGTATGTTTAGAAATGCGAGGGTAGCGTAGGGGGATCTTACTAAACTTCTTGCGCTCATGGTGCTTAGAAGTGACGGACGGCGCGTCGGAACCGGAGGTCGATGGTGATGAAGAGTCAGACTCGTAGTAGACCACTTTCCTCATCCTCTTGTGCTTGTTGCCTCTCCGATGCGACTTGTGGGAAGATGATTTCTTCTCCTTCCCCTTCCCTTTGTTGGAGGACTCTTTCTTCTCCTTCCTCTTGTTGCGGGACTCTTCCGATGAAGTCTCCCTGTGGCTTGTAGTGGGCTTGTCGCTAGTCTCCATCTCCTTCTTGGCGTGATCTCCCGACATCACTTCGAGCGGTTAGGCTCTAATGAAGCACCAGGCTCTGATACCAATTGAAAGTCACCTAGAGGGGGGTGAATAGGGCGAAACTGAAATTTACAAAGTTAATCACAACTACAAGCCGGGTTAGCGTTAGAAATAGAAATGAGTCCGAGAGAGGGCGTAAAAACAAATCGCGAGTGAGTGAGGAAGTGAGACGCAAGGATTTGTTTTACCGAGGTTCGGTTCTCGCAAACCTACTCCCCGTTGAGGAGGCCACAAAGGTCGGGTCTATTTCAACCCTTTCCCTCTCTCAAACGGTCCCTCGGACCGAGTGAGCTTCTCTTCTCAAATCAACCGGGAACAAAACTTCCCCGCAAGGACCACCACATAATTGGTGTCTCTTGCCTCGGTTACAATTGAGTTTTGATCACAAGAACAAATGAGAAAGAAAAGAATTAATCCAAGCGCAAGAGCTCAAAAGAATACGGCAAATCTCTCTCACTAGTCACTAAAGCCTTGTGTGGAATTGGAGAGGATTTGATCACTTTGGTGTGTCTAGAATTGAATGCTAGAGCTCTTGTAAGGTGTAGAAGTGTGAAAACTTGGATGACTTGAATGTGGGGTGGTTGGGGGTATTTATAACCCCAACCACCAAACTAGCCGTTTGGTGAAGGCTGTTGTCGACGGGCGCACCGGACAGTCCGGTGCGCCACCGGACAGTGTCCGGTGCGCCAGCCACGTCACCCGGCCGTTAGGGTTCGACCGATGGAGCTCTGACGCGTGGGCCCGCCTGGCTGTCCGGTGGTGCACCGGACATGCCCTGTAGGCTGTCCGGTGTGCCACCCGCGCGTGCTCTGCTCCTCTGCGCGCGCTGGCGCGCATTTAATGCTATAGCAGGTGACCGTTGGCGCGGATTCCCGAAGCTGGCGAGTTCAGAGCCGCTCTTCCTTGGTGCACCGGACACTGTCCGGTGGTAGTGTCCGGTGGTACACCGGACAGTCCGGTGAATTATAGTGAAGCGCCTCTGAGAATTCCCGAAGGTGCGAAGTTCAGCTTGGAGTCCCCTGGTGCACCGGACACTGTCCGGTGACACACTGGACAGTCCGGTGCGCCAGACCAGGGCACACTTCGGTTATCCCTTGCTCTTTTTGTTGAACCCTTTTCTTGGTCTTTTTATTGGCTTATTGTGAACCTTTGGTACCTGTAGAACTTATAAACTAGAGCAAACTAGTTAGTCCAATTGTTTGTGTTGGGCAATTCAACCACCAAAATTAATTTAGAAAATAGGTGTAAGCCTAATTCCCTTTCACCATTGCTCTTAATATTGAAGTGTGGGAGTGTCCATGCAGGCCCGTGCACAGAGCTGTGCGGGCTGTTCGACGGAATAGGGCCCCATTTTTTTGGGACCCCAAAATTCTTGAAGTGTGGGAGTGTCCATGCAGGCCCGTGCATAGAGCCGTGCGGGCTGTTCGACGGAATAGGGCCCTATTTTTTGGGACCCCCAAAATTTATTGTACCAGCCCATTAGTACTACTAATTTGGCA
Source organism: Zea mays (assembly GCF_902167145.1). Classification (NCBI taxonomy): domain Eukaryota; kingdom Viridiplantae; phylum Streptophyta; class Magnoliopsida; order Poales; family Poaceae; genus Zea; species Zea mays. The sequence goes on from NC_050101.1 coordinate 101,528,198, forward strand.
TTAGGAGGCTGGGAAAGTGAAAAGGAAATCATTTCGCATGCCATACGCTAGTGTTTCTATGCTTGAGCATTTAGCATGCCAAACATCGTTTCGTCTTTCATCTACTGCTGAGTCTAGACCAACGCATTTGCTAGTTCACCACCACGAGCGCTCGTTGCTGCTTGTGCCTGACGTTCGTTTTCCTACGACCAGACGTCAGCGCGCCAGTGGGCATCTGGTTGTCCATCGTGTAGGCAGTAGGGATCCTACACGACAACGTCGCCGATCTTGCTCGTTCTTCGTATTTGTGAAACAAAGCGATCAAATAAGGTATTTCTAATATATCAGTATGCATGTATATTTATTTGCTAACTTTATTTATAAAACAATTTATTGATTATCATATTAAATATTGTAGCATTTCAAGATCTAATTATCAACATCATGTCTTCGGCTAATCGGTCTAGAAAATATGATTCTGGTTACCAAAAAACGTAAGAAAAAATAAAGAATATATGATTTAAATCAATCTCAGAAGGGAGCTATGAAGAGATTTATTATAAAAGAATCAAGTAACACAAGGTGAATGAAGTTGTTCAAGTAAAATTTATGTAACCAAGAGTTTAATAGGTATGCTTTTCATAAATTCTATTTCTATATTACATTACAATATTTATATTATTACACTATTACTTTTTAGTGATTTTATAAGAAGATGCCTGTATTCAATAATTTTGTACAGGGCCTCGCTTTTTGCCGGCACGGCCCTATGTCCATGTGTCGTCCATTGACCGATGCCTTTCTACTCTTAATGGCATGTGGCAATGGAGCCCCTATGCCTGTCATCGGGCCAGATCATCAGTAGGCAACAACCTCTATTAATATAGGTTAACGGAGGTGGTCGTGTTACATCCCTCACCTCCATTAACATTTAATCGAGGTGGGCGTAATAACAGCGACCATGCCAACGTTTAACGAAGGCGTCCTTGCAAAATCTTTTGTGTAGTAGTGTTCCTTGTGTGCCCCTTACCCTATAGGTTGGTGCAATCTTTTGATATTCCTCGATCATCGTTCACACATGAGAGTTAATGCATGTGGTGCGTTCCGCTCCATGCAGGGGAATCATCATGCCGCACGGTGATGATTAGAGGGTTGAGTAGTCATTGCATTTCAAATGTGTGGATCTTAGCCATCGGTTGGACATGGAGGATTCAAGAGGGTCATGGTCCCTTGATCCCTATCCTAGGGCATGTGTGTGATTCACGAGGCATGACTGCTTAAGGGTGTCACGACACTTAGACCATTATGGCATGTGGTTTCCCCATGCAACTGGCCAATTCAAGATTCATGGAGTACAAGACATTAGGCTTTGAGTCCCATGGCCCTCTCAACTTATCCCCATCAGTGGTCGATTAATTGGTTGGCATGTAGGTGCTTCACGCTGCTCGAGGTTGGACTAGAAATCGCCCTTTTGCTAAAGGTGTCTAGAAGGCACTCTTCACAAGATTTCCAGACTTCCATCAACATAGAGGGTCCCTTGGAGTGGGATTGTGCCCTCTGTGTAAAACATCCCAACTTGTAGACGCTTCTTCAGTGAGGTTGGTGGGATTTCAACGAAGGTTGGAGAGAAAGGAGCTAGCCTATGGTGGAATATAAGGGGATGAGTTCTACTATGTCCTTAGTGGCCCAAGATGGGTCGCCCTTGCCTTCGCGTGATGCCATCAAGGTTAGCTCTCATGTGCCACATGAGAACCGTCACATGAGAAACGTCGAGAGTGAGTGTCCACCTATTCATCTATGTTTGAGTCAATCCAAGACAGTTGGTGGGACCTCTTTGATAGCACCTAGAGGGGGTGAATAGGTGATCCTACAAATTTTGCTCAAAACAACACAAACTTGGTCTATAATATGGGTTAGAGTAAATAAAACCAAGTTTGAGAGTAGAGAGAAGAGAGATGAAAACTCTTCACTTGATTGCTTGTCGGCGTTTCGAGACAGGGGGGTCCCTAAGCCGACGAGTGAGTGTGCTGCGTGCCCCAGCCCAGATGGGTCGAGCGCGTGGGCGAGCGCGGAGGGGGGAGAGGCGAGGCGGCCGGAGCCGAGCGTGAGAGAGGTGGAAGTCCCGCGGCCTTCGTGTTCGTCCCGCGCCCAGGTCAGGTGCGATTGCAGTAGGGGGGTTACAAGCGTCCACGCGGGTGAGGGAAGCGAGCGGCCCCAAGAGAGCGCCTGTCCCGTCCTCGGTCCCGCGCGGCCAACCTTCTCTGAGAAGGCCCTGGTCCTTCCTTTTATAGTTGTAAGGAGAGGATCCAGGTGTACAATGGGGATGTAGCAGAGTGCTACGTGTCTAGCGGAGGGAGAGCTAGTGCCCTAGGTACATGCCGATGTGGCAGCCGGAGAGATCTGGGCATCCTGCTGGCGTGATGTCGTGGCTATCGGAGGTGCGATGGAGCCTGATGGAGGGACAGCTGTTGGAGCGGTCAAGTCCCTGCTGACGTTGTCCTGCTGCCGTAAGAGAGCTGGGGGCCGCCGTCGTCATAGAGCTCGTGGAGCGCCATCATTGCCCCTCTGGCGGAGCTGGCCGGACGAGACGCCGGTCTTGTTCTCCGTGACCCGAGTCGATTCGGGGTAGGATGATGATGACGTTTCCTGTTGACGTGGCGGTCTGTGCTCTAGGCAGAGCGACGTGGGGTTTCCTCCGAAGCCGAGGTTGAGTCTTGCCTTCAGTTGCCGTGGCCGAGCCCGAGCCAGGGGGTCGGGCGAGGCGGAAGTCGTCCGGCCGAGGCCAGGGCGGAGTCCGAGCCCTGGGGTCGGGCGAGGCGGAGTTTCGTCGTCTTCCGGGTCTTAGCCCGAGTCCGAGCCCTGGGGTCGGGCGGAGCGGAGTTTCGTCGTCTTCCGGGTCTTAGCCCGAGTCCGAGCCCTGGGGTCGGGCGGAGCGGAGTTCGCCGTCTTCCGGGTCTTAGCCCGAGTCCGAGCCCTGGGGTCGGGCGGAGCGGAGTTCGCCGTCTTCCGGGTCTTAGCCCGAGTCCGAGCCCTGGGGTCGGGCGGAGCGGAGTTCGCCGTCTTCCGGGTCTTAGCCCGAGTCCGAGCCCTGGGGTCGGGCGGAGCGGAGTTCGCCGTCTTCCGGGTCTTAGCCCGAGTCCGAGCCCTGGGGTCGGGCGGAGCGGAGTTCGCCGTCTTCCGGGTCTTAGCCCGAGTCCGAGCCCTGGGGTCGGGCGGAGCGGAGTTCGCCGTGGCGCCTTTGGCAAGGCCTAATTGCCTGTCAAACTCACTCTGTCGAGTGGCACTGCAGTCGGAGCGGCGCAGGCGGCGCTGTCCTTCTGTCAGACTGGCCAGTGGAGCGGTGGGGTGACGGCGGTCACCTCGGCTCTGCCGGGGGCGCGTGTCAGGATAGAGGTGTCAGGCCACCTTTGCGTTAAATGCCCCTGCAATTTGGTCAGTCGGTGTGGTGATTTAGTCAAGGTTGCTTCTGAGCGAAGCCAAGGCCTTGGGCAAGCCGGTGATGTGTCCGCCATAAAAAGGGGGCCTCGGGCGAGACGGAAGTCTCTCGAGGTCGGCTGCCTTCGGCCGAGGCTAGGCTCGGGTGAAGCGTGATCGAGTCACTCGTGTGGACTGATCCCTGACTTAATCGTGCCCATCAGGCCTTTGCAGCTTTATGCTGATGGGGGTTACCAGCTGAGAATTAGGCGTCTTGAGGGTACCCCTAATTATGGTCCCCGACAGTAGCCCCCGAGCCTCGAAGGGAGTGTTAGCACTCGCTTGGAGGCTTTCGTCGCACTTTTTTGCAAGGGGACCAGCCTTTCTCGGTGGCATTTCGTTCCGGTGGGTGCGCGCGAGCGCACCCGCCGGGTGTAGCCCCCGAGGCCTCGGAGGAGTGGTTACACTCCTTCGAGGTCTTAATACTTCGCTTAACGCTTCGGCTGGTCTGGTCGTTCCCTCATGCGAACTGGCCGTAGCCCGGGTGCACGGTCGGGGCCCAAGCTCTCGGGCTGGTATGTTGACGCTGTCAACGATTTGGCCGGAGCCGGTTTTTGCGAGAGCAGCCCCCGAGCCTCTGCACAGGGCGAGAGGACGATCAGGGACAGACTCGGCTTTTTACATACGCCCCTACGTCGCCTTTCCGCAAGGAGGAGGGGGGAGTGCGCCATGTTACCCTCGATGGGCACCGAACATGGTGTCTCCGGTGAGCTGCAAGCGGGTAATCCGAGTGGACGTCCGTGCCCCGTTCGTTGGGGGTCGGCTAGGGGCCCAGAGGCACGCCCAAAAGTACCTGTGGGTGACTTGCCGGACCCGGTCCCCTGGCGACGGGGTCCGAGGGCTCGATGCCTCCCTCCGATGGGATTCCGTTACAAGATCGTTCCCGCTGGTCTCGGATATGTCCTAGGGTACCTCGGGAGCACAGCCCGAGCCTCGGTTATGTATCGAACGTACCCCTGGTCATCCCTCGCTCGGTGTCTGAGGCGACTGTGAACCCTTCGGAGGCCAGCCTTCGAACCCCTGATCAGTAGTGGGCGCGGAGCCCGAGTAGCCTGAGGCGGCCGTGGAGCCCTTCGGAGGGCCGGCCTTCGAACCCCTGACCAGTAGTGGGTGTCGGGCCCACGCGATCTGAGGCGGCTGTTGAACCCTCGGGGGGCCAGCCTTCGAACCCCTGATCAGTAATGGGGGGCGCGGAGCCCGGTTCCTTCGCGGAGAAGGATCCCTCTCGGGGCATCCCCCTTCCCCGGTCCCTGTTGCAAGAGATAGAGAAAGAGGAAAACGGAAAAGGATACGAAATCAGACGACGTGGCGTACCTTTTCTGTCGCGGTTATTAAGGCGAAGGTGAAGCGTCGCGCGCTCCTCCTGCCAGAAGCGCCGCGTGTCCCGCCGCGGAGTTAATGCGACGGGGCGAGTGGTTGGCGGGGCGGCCGTTGCGCGCGGGTGATCCGTTCGAGGAACGGGTCACGGGTGCACCGTCTTCACGCCGTGAGAGGAGGCTCTCTTGCTGTCTCAGGATGGGATGTGAGCCTGACTGACGACGTGACCGCTGCGCCCGCCCGCCTGCCACCGCTATTGCCGCCGGCCCACTTTCGGTCGCTTTGACCGACGCGCCAGTCTGGCGCTGTTGGGTCGCCTCGAGTCGTGGCATAGGCTTCGCAACCGAAGAGGCGCGATGGTGGCACAAGTGGCGGTGCGGTTGCTTGCATGCAGCAACTGGCGTGCCGGTTGCTCGACGCGTGGGCCTGGGTTCCATGCTGGCGTGTCAGAAGTTGGAGAAGCGCGTCCATCTGGCGCGGTTGCATGCCGCCTGCATGGCTGCTCGCCCCTTCTGCCCGTTGGTCTGGGCGGAAATGGGGGGTCGCCTGTAACCGCTGGACGGTCGTGCGCACCATGCGCGGCGGTTTGGCTTCTTCTGCCCTGAGCCGGCTTGCATGACATGCGGGACCCAGCCCCCGAGTCGCAGGGGAGGGCCTTGGAGCGTGTTGGAGAAGACTCGGCCCGCGGCGCCTGGGGGCGCACGTGGGGGGAGTTGCCTTTAAAAGGAGGGAGGCTCCCCTCGTAAGGCAACCATGCCTTCTTCCTCCCTTAAGCGTCGGGTCTTCCCGTCTTCCAAGCCCCCGGATGGGGGATATCCGCCGCCTTTCCGCCTCCTCGTTGGAGGAACACAACTCCATGGGAGTTGGTACCTCTCAGCCATCGTTCGGCTTCAAGGATTTTCATCATGCTGCCCGGTTGCTCCCCTCCGCCGGCGGTCACCTGAGATGGCGACCTCCGACTTGATAGTGAGGGAAAGCGAGCCGGGCCGCGGCCTCTTCCTCTCCCTCAGCCTCAAGGATTTTCATCGCCAGGGCTGGGGAGGGGAGTGCGCCGAGTTGAGGTCGGCCCCCGCGTGGGCGGCAGCCCGCTCCTTCACTCAGTGATCGGAGGGAAAGGCGGCCGTCGCCCGTGGCGCTGGCAGCTGCAGCGTGCCTGGCCTTTAGGCGTGAGTGGCTTCGGAGCCACTCGCGGCGCCGGCATCCGCCGCGGCAGCTTGAAGAAGTTGTCCCGCCGGCGAGATGGCCGGGGCCGACCGCGGGCTGACCTCCGACTCTATGGCCTTCTGCCCGTCCTTGCCTCACAAGTTTTGGCATGGGCGGGGGCTTCCTGGCAGCGGCATCGAGCCCGAGGCTGGCGCTGCCGCTGCTTGGTCCCTCGGAGCAGAAGGCGTTGTCGTCGCTGCTGCTGGAGCGGGCGACGGCGCACCACTCGTCGGCCTTCCGTTGCTCCGCAGGCCTTCCCCCTCGGAGTGGGGTTGTTTGTACCTGCGGAGGGGGAACCGGAGTTCCGTTTGTAATGGCACTTCGAATGCCAGTGAGTTCGTTCATTGTGGCTATCGAGGCCTGAACGTGTATGTAATTTTGGCACGGAGCCGTGTTTTTTCCCCATTTCCGAGCACTAAGTCTCGCCTGTTTTATTATCTGAACCGCTTTACCAAGCATGAGTTGCCCCGTGTCAAGGTGACTGGTGAGGTATCCGTATCCCGGAGGCGTAGGAATCCCTCGGCCCGTTCGGCCTTGTTGTCTGGGGCTCCTCTAGCTTAGTTGAAGGGACCCCTCGGCCGCCTTTTGGTGGATCGAGGCCGGGGGTAGCGATATCAGTGTGAACAGAGGCGGAGTTGGCTCGAGAATGGGGAACCTGGTTGGCCGGAGCCTAGCCGTGTCGCCCGTCAGCGGTGCCGACGCCCAAGTCGGTCAGTCGAGGCCTCGGATCGGGCTAGCGCCCTTGGAAGCCGGTTGCCCGAGGCCCCAGGGGTAACCGGTTGAGCCGCCTGCTCGGGCCGGATTCCCGGAGGAGCCCCTGGACCTCGGCACTGCCCGAGGCTGGGTCGGGCTTTGCTGTAGACGTCGTCGATGCCGAGGGTGCTACGGCTCCCTTCGGCGCGAAGACCCGAGCCTGCAGGATCAGATCATCTTGTAGCGTGCGCTTTCTGCGGCCGCCGAGGCCAGAAGAACACGCCCTCGCCGCGCTTGCGAAGCTGCGTCCTTTTTTCCTCTTGTTTCGAGCATCTGGACTCTGTCGGTAATAGGGATGTTTGTGTGAGCGAGAGTTGCTTTTCGCGGAAGGGACGAGTGAGGTATCCGTATCCCAGAGGCGTGGGAATCCCTCGGCTCGGTCGGCCTTGCCGCTTACGCGTACTTTCACCCGTCCATGAGGCCCTGTCCCCGATTTAGTCGAGAAAGCTTGAAGGACTGCTTCGGCAGGAGAGCTTCCGAACGTGATGACTCGTTCGGTCCACGGAGTCGCCTTATCCGAGCGCAAGTTACTTATCGCAGAAGGGGACGAGTGAGGTATCCGTATCCCGGAGGCGTAGGAGTCCCTCGGCTCGGTCAGCCTTGGCTGCTTACGTGTACCTCGTCGTTTCCAGGATCCGCTTTCCCAAGTAGTCAAGAAGCACGGAAGAAATCCTGCTAAAAAGAGGTCCTTTTTCGAGGAAAAAATTCGACGCAGAGGGGGTCTCCCCCCTTTTAGCCCCCGAGGGAGGGTCGGGCCTTGCCGAGGCTAGGCCGACCCTTCCTTGACAACTAAACTTTGCGTATGTGCGAGGTATATGAACAACTTGAAAACATCTTAAGGGTAGAAGCGACGTAGCTGTTTGATGTTCCAAGCGTTGCCGTAGATCTCGCCTTGATTGTTGGCCAGCTTGTATGTTCCGGGCTTCAGAACTTTGGCGATGACGAACGGCCCTTCCCAGGGGGGCGTGAGCTTGTGCCTCCCTCGGGCATCTTGTCGCAGCCGAAGCACCAGGTCGCCCACCTGGAGTTCTCGGGACCGGACCCCTCGGGCGTGGTAACGTCGCAGGGACTGTTGGTACCGCGCCGAGTGTAGTAAGGCCCTGTCCCGAGCTTCCTCCAACTGGTCCAGCGATTCCTCTCGGCTGGCTTGGTTGCTTTGCTCGGTGTAGGCCCTCGCCCTTGGGGAGCCGTATTCCAGGTCAGTGGGCAGGATAGCTTCAGCCCCATAGACCAGGAAAAACGGCGTGAAGCCCGTGGCACGACTCGGCGTCGTCCTTAGGCTCCAGACCACCGAGGGGAGTTCCTTCATCCATCGCCTGCCGAACTGGTTGAGGTCGTTGTAGATCCGAGGCTTGAGCCCTTGTAGAATCATGCCGTTGGCACGCTCTACTTGCCCATTCGACATGGGATGAGCCACGGCGGCCCAGTCCACCCGGATATGATGATCCTCGCAAAAATCCAAGAATTTTTTGCCGGTGAACTGGGTGCCGTTGTCGGTGATGATGGAGTTCGGGACCCCGAAGCGATGGATGATGTTGGTGAAGAATGCCACCGCCTGCTCGGACCTGATGCTGTTCAGAGGTCGGACCTCGATCCACTTGGAGAATTTGTCGATGGCGACCAGCAGGTGCGTGTAGCCCCCGGGCGCCTTTTGCAAGGGACCGACGAGGTCCAGACCCCATACAGCGAAGGGCCAGGTGATGGGTATTGTCTGCAGAGCCTGAGCGGGCAGGTGTGTCCGCTTCGCATAGAATTGGCACCCTCCGCAGGTGCGGACAATTCTAGTGGCGTCAGCCACCGCCGTTGGCCAGTAGAAGCCTTGCCGGAAAGCATTTCCAACAAGGGCTCGGGGTGCTGCGTGGTGGCCGCAAGCCCCCGAGTGTACTTCTTGCAGCAGTTTCCGACCTTCGGCGATGGAGATGCATCGCTGGAGGATGCCCGAGGGGCTGCGATGGTAGAGCTCCTCTTTGTCGCCCAGCAGGACGAATGACTTGGCGCGTCGCGCTACCCGCCGAGCCTCGACTTGGTCGAGGGGTAGCTCTCCTCGACGGAGATATTGCAGGTACGGGGCCTGCCAATCCTGGTCTGGCGTGGCCCCGCTCTGCCCTTCCTCGACGTTCAATGCCCCGCCCTCGGGGGCCGAGAGTACCTCGGGCTGGGCCGAGGGTGCCTCGGGCTGAACCGAGGGTACCTCGGGCTGAGCCGAGGGTACCTCGGGCTCGGGCGCGTCGTCGAGCTTGACGGAGGGTTGATGCAGATCCCGGGAGAAGACGTCCGGGGGGACTGTCGTTCGCCCCGAGGCTATCTTCGCCAGCTCGTCTGCGGTTTCGTTGTAGCGCCGAGCGATGTGGTTGAGCTCGAGCCCGAAGAACTTGTCTTCCAGGCGCCGAACCTTGTCGCAGTAGGCCTCCATCTTCGGGTCGCGGCAGTGGGAGTTCTTCATGACTTGGTCGATGACGAGCTGCGAATCACCGCGTGCGTCGAGGCGTCTGACCCCTAGCTCGATGGCGATCCGCAATCCGTTGACCAGAGCTTCGTACTCGGCCACGTTGTTGGACGCCGGGAAGTGGAGGCGCAGCACGTAGCGCAAGTGCTTTCCGAGGGGCGAGATGAAGAGCAGGCCCGCACCGGCCCCCGTCTTCATCAGCGACCCGTCGAAAAACATGGTCCAGAGCTCCGGTTGGATCGGAGTCGTTGGTAGTTGGGTATCGACCCATTCAGCCACGAAATCCGCCAACACTTGGGACTTGATGGCCTTCCGAGGGGCGAACGAGATCGTTTCGCCCACTTTGCGATCCTGCCCGAGGCCTCTCGGCACTGGATGATCTCCCCCAGGGGGAAGGATGACACCACAGTCACCGGATGGGACTCGAAGTAGTGTCGTAGCTTCCGCCTCGTCAGGATCACAGCATACAGCAGCTTTTGAACTTGTGGGTAGCGGATCTTAGTCTCGGACAGCACTTCGCTGATGAAGTAAACCGGCCTCTGAACGGGCAATGTATGCCCTTCCTCCTGCCTTTCGACCACAATCGCGGCGCTAACCACCTGAGTGGTCGCGGCGACGTAGACCAAGAGGGTTTCTCCGTCCGCCGGCGGCACCAAGACTGGCGCCTTTGTAAGGAGCGCCTTTAGGTTGCCGAGGGCTTCCTCGGCCTCAGGGGTCCAAATGAAACACTCGGCTTTCCTTAAAAGGCGGTACAGGGGCAGACCTCTTTCGCCGAGGCGTGAGATGAAGCGGCTCAGGGCCGCGAGGCATCCCATGACCCTCTGTACCCCTTTTAAGTCCTTGATGGGCCCCATGCTGGTGATGGCCGCGATCTTCTCCGGGTTGGCCTCGATGCCTCGCTCAGAGACGATGAACCCTAGGAGCATGCCTCGGGGCACCCCGAAGACACACTTCTCAGGATTAAGCTTGACCCCTTTCGCCTTGAGACACCGGAATGTCACTTCAAGGTCGGAGAGGAGGTTGGGAGCCTTCCGTGTCTTGACTACGATGTCATCGACGTAGGCCTCGACTGTGCGACCGATGTGTTCGCCGAACACATGGTTCATGCACCGCTGGTACGTCGCGCCTGCATTCCTCAGGCCGAACGGCATGGTGACGTAGCAGTACATGCCGAACGGCGTGATGAAAGAAGTCGCGAGCTGGTCGGACTCTTTCATCCGGATCTGGTGATACCCCGAGTAGGCATCGAGGAAGGACAGGGTTTCGCACCCAGCAGTGGAATCCACGATTTGGTCGATGCGAGGCAGAGGGTAGGGAACCTTCGGACATGCTTTGTTGAGACCAGTGTAGTCTACACACATCCACCATTTCCCCCCTTTCTTCCTCACAAGCACAGGGTTGGCAAGCCATTCGGGATGGAATACCTCTTTGATGAACCCTGCCGCCATTAGCTTGTGGATCTCTTCGCCAATCGCTCTGCGCTTCTCCTCGTCGAATCGGCGCAGAGGCTGTCTGACGGGTCGGGCTCCGGCCCGAATATCCAGCGAGTGCTCGGCGACATCCCTCGGTATGCCGGGCATGTCCGAGGGACTCCACGCAAAGACGTCGGCGTTTGCGCGGAGAAAGTCGACGAGCACTGCTTCCTATTTGGGGTCGAGCCCGGAACCGATCCGTATCTGCTTGGTGGTGTCGCCGCTGGGGTCGAGGGGGACGGCCTTGACCGTCTCCGCTGGCTCGAAGTTGCCGGCATGGCGCTTCACGTCTGGGACCTCCTTGGAGAGGTTCTCCAGGTCGGCGATGAGGGCCTCGGACTCGGCGAGGGCCTCGGCGTACTCCACGCACTCCACGTCGCATTCGAACGCGTGTTTGTACGTGGGGCCGATGGTGATGACCCCGTTGGGGCCCGGCATCTTGAGCTTCAGGTAGGTGTAGTTGGGGACGGCCATGAACTTCGCGTAGCATGGCCTCCCTAACACGGCGTGGTAGGTTCCTCGGAACCCGACCACTTCGAACGTCAGGGTCTCCCTTCGGAAGTTGGAGGGTGTCCCGAAGCAGACTGGGAGGTCGAGTCGCCCGAGGGGCTGGACGCGCTTCCCAGGGATGATCCCGTGGAAGGGCGCAGCGCCTGCTCGGACGGTGGACGGATCGACGCGCAGGAGCTTGAGGGTCTCGGCGTAGATGATGTTGAGGCAGCTGCCCCCGTCCATCAGGACCTTGGTGAGCCTGACATCGCCGACAACGGGGTCGACGACGAGCGGGTATTTCCCCGGGCTCGGCACATGGTCGGGGTGGTCGGCTCGGTCGAAAGTGATGGGCTTGTCGGACCAGTCTAGGTAGACTGGTGCCGCCACCTTCACCGAGCAGACCTCCCGGCGCTCTTGCTTGCGGTGCCGAGCCGAGGTATTCGCCGCATGCCCTCCGTAGATCATGAAGCAGTCGCGGACCTCGGGGAATTCTCCTGCTTGGTGATCTTCGTTCTTGTCGTCGTCGCGGGCCCTGCCACCCTCGGCGGGTGGCCCGGCCCTGTGGAAATGACGCCGAAGCATAACACACTCCTCGAGGGTGTGCTTGACGGGCCCCTGATGGTAGGGGCACGGCTCCTTGAGCATTTTGTCGAAGAGGTTTGCACCTCCGGGGGGCTTCCGAGGGTTCTTATACTCGGCGGCGGCGACAAGGTCCGCGTCTGCGGCGTCGCGTTTCGATTGCGACTTCTTCTTGCCTTTCTTCTTGGCGCCGCGCGGAGCAGACGTCTCGGGAGCTTCTTCCGACGGGCGGCCCTGGGGCTGCTTGTCCTTTCGGAAGATAGCCTCGACCGCCTCCTGGCCGGAGGCGAACTTGGTGGCGATGTCCATCAGCTCGCTCGCCCTGGTGGGGGTTTTGCGACCCAGCTTGCTCACCAGGTCGCGGCAAGTGGTGCCGGCGAGGAACGCGCCGATGACATCCGAGTCGGTGATGTTGGGCAGCTCGGTGCGCTGCTTCGAGAATCGCCGGATGTAGTCCCGGAGCGACTCCCCCGGCTGTTGCCGGCAGCTTCGAAGGTCCCAGGAATTCCCGGGGCGCACGTATGTGCCCTGGAAATTGCCAGCGAAGGCTTGGACCAAGTCGTCCCAGTTGGAAATCTGCCCCGGAGGCAGGTGCTCCAACCAGGCACGAGCAGTGTCGGAGAGGAACAGGGGGAGGTTGCGGATGATGAGGTTGTTGTCGTCCGTTCCACCCAGTTGGCAGGCAAGGCGGTAGTCCGCGAGCCACAGCTCCGGTCTCGTTTCCCCCGAGTACTTTACGATAGTAGTCGGGGGTCGGAACCGGGTCGGGAATGGCGCCCGTCGGATGGCCCGACTGAAAGCCTGCGGACCGGGTGGTTCGGGCAAAGGACTCCGATCCTCCCCGCTGTCGTAACGTCCCCCACGCCTGGGGTGATAGCCTCGGCGCACCCTTTCGTCGAGGTGAGCCCGACGGTCGCGTCGATGGTGCTCGTTGCCGAGGTGGCCCGGGGCCGCAGGCGCGGTGTTGCGCGTGCGCCCGGTGTAGACCGAGGCTTCCCGCATGAATCGGGAAGTCGCGGCATGAGGTTCCGAGGGATATCCTTGCCTTCGGGATGCAGTGCTCTCGGCCCGCCGGGCCGCGGCGCCTTCCAGGAGATTCTTGAGTTCTCCCTGGATCCGCCGACCCTCGGTGGTTGACGGCTCCGACATTGCGCGGATGAGCATTGCTGCGGTTGCCAGGTTCTGACCGACCCCGCTGGATGCGGGCGGCGGCCTGATCCTGACGTCGTTGGCGACGCGGTGCTGGAGACCTTGGGGCAGATGACGTATTTCTCCGGCCAGGGGTTGGCCCACCCATGCCTGTCCGACGTCCCGACGGATCGGCTCAAGCGCTCCCGTTCCCTCGTTGAGCCTGGCCTGCGCCTCGCGGACTTGCTCGAGTTGTGGGTCGTAACCCCCCGCCGGAGCGGGGACCACAGCTAGCTCCCGTGGGATGTCGGCGCGAGGCACCGGCCTAGGGAGATCACCATCCTCCGGCATGCCAAGATGGTTGCCTTCGGTGGGATTCCCTAGCTCGATGTGGAAACATTCGCGGCTTGGGCCGCAGCTCTCGTCGCCAAGGCTGCGGCTTGCATCGGAACAGTCGGACAGACAGTAGTCACATGCGGCCATGAAGTCCCGCACGGCACTGGGGTTGCCAAGTCCGGAGAAATCCCAACCGATGCTGGGGTCGTCATCTTCCTCGGACCCAGAGGGCCCGTAGGTCGAGACGTCCGTCAGTCGGTCCCAAGGCGATCGCATACAGAACCTCAGTGGGGTTGCACTCGCCTCAATGAGGGCGCCCGCCAAAACGAGGTCGTTTGGCGGGTTGAGGCCGAGTCGAAATGACGCAAGATGGGAGTTAGTCGTTACCTTTTGGTCGACGAGGAGCGACGTAGTCACATCGGGGACTGGTTGCGCCGTCATCTCTGGTTCGAGGGCGACGTCCTGCAGGCTTTCCGCGAGCGCGCCGGCGTCGTCTTCTTGCTCGGGGTCGTCGTGCCGCGGGGGGACGGCGCTTGCCTCCGTCTTGAACGCGAGGTCGATGTCCGGCGTGCCTTCCGTCGGGGCGTCGGGGGCGTCGATTCGCTCAACGGCCGGCGAAGCGCGGCCTCCCGTCTGGCCTTGACGGCCCCGCCTCCTCCTCCGTTGGCGGGGGAGAGAACGGAGCGAGCCCGAATGTTGCTTTTCCACCACGCGGGGTAGACGTCGTCGATTCCGCCGCCGGCGGGCGGGTTGTCGGCCGCCATTGTCGTGGTCGCACGGCGGTGGAAGAAGTATCATGTCGTAGCTGCCGTCGAAGGACATGAACTCGAGAGCCCCGAAACGAAGCACCGTCCCGGGCCGGAGAGGTTGCTGGAGACTGCCCATCTGGAGCTTGACGGGGAGCTATTCGTCAGCACGCAGCGTGCCCCTACCTGGCGCGCCAACTGTCGGCGTTTCGAGACAGGGGGGTCCCTAAGCCGACGAGTGAGTGTGCTGCGTGCCCCAGCCCAGATGGGTCGAGCGCGTGGGCGAGCGCGGAGGGGGGAGAGGCGAGGCGGCCGGAGCCGAGCGTGAGAGAGGTGGAAGTCCCGCGGCCTTCGTGTTCGTCCCGCGCCCAGGTCAGGTGCGCTTGCAGTAGGGGGGTTACAAGCGTCCACGCGGGTGAGGGAAGCGAGCGGCCCCAAGAGAGCGCCTGTCCCGTCCTCGGTCCCGCGCGGCCAACCTTCTCTGAGAAGGCCCTGGTCCTTCCTTTTATAGTTGTAAGGAGAGGATCCAGGTGTACAATGGGGATGTAGCAGAGTGCTACGTGTCTAGCGGAGGAAGAGCTAGTGCCCTAGGTACATGCCGATGTGGCAGCCGGAGAGATCTGGGCATCCTGCTGGCGTGATGTCGTGGCTATCGGAGGTGCGATGGAGCCTGATGGAGGGACAGCTGTTGGAGCGGTCAAGTCCCTGCTGACGTTGTCCTGCTGCCGTAAGAGAGCTGGGGGCCGCCGTCGTCATAGAGCTCGTGGAGCGCCATCATTGCCCCTCTGGCGGAGCTGGCCGGACGAGACGCCGGTCTTGTTCTCCGTGACCCGAGTCGATTCGGGGTAGGATGATGATGACGTTTCCTGTTGACGTGGCGGTCTGTGCTCTAGGCAGGGCGACGTGGGGTTTCCTCCGAAGTCGAGGTTGAGTCTTGCCTTCAGTTGCCGTGGCCGAGCCCGAGCCAGGGGGTCGGGCGAGGCGGAAGTCGTCCGGCCGAGGCCAGGGCGGAGTCCGAGCCCTGGGGTCGGGCGAGGCGGAGTTTCGTCGTCTTCCGGGTCTTAGCCCGAGTCCGAGCCCTGGGGTCGGGCGGAGCGGAGTTTCGTCGTCTTCCGGGTCTTAGCCCGAGTCCGAGCCCTGGGGTCGGGCGGAGCGGAGTTCGCCGTCTTCCGGGTCTTAGCCCGAGTCCGAGCCCTGGGGTCGGGCGGAGTGGAGTTCGCCGTCTTCCGGGTCTTAGCCCGAGTCCGAGCCCTGGGGTCGGGCGGAGCGGAGTTCGCCGTCTTCCGGGTCTTAGCCCGAGTCCGAGCCCTGGGGTCGGGCGGAGCGGAGTTCGCCGTCTTCCGGGTCTTAGCCCGAGTCCGAGCCCTGGGGTCGGGCGGAGCGGAGTTCGCCGTCTTCCGGGTCTTAGCCCGAGTCCGAGCCCTGGGGTCGGGCGGAGCGGAGTTCGCCGTGGCGCCTTTGGCAAGGCCTAATTGCCTGTCAAACTCACTCTGTCGAGTGGCACTGCAGTCGGAGCGGCGCAGGCGGCGCTGTCCTTCTGTCAGACTGGCCAGTGGAGCGGTGGGGTGACGGCGGTCACCTCGGCTCTGCCGGGGGCGCGTGTCAGGATAGAGGTGTCAGGCCACCTTTGCGTTAAATGCCCCTGCAATTTGGTCAGTCGGTGTGGTGATTTAGTCAAGGTTGCTTCTGAGCGAAGCCAAGGCCTTGGGCAAGCCGGTGATGTGTCCGCCATAAAAAGGGGGCCTTGGGCGAGACGGAAGTCTCTCGAGGTCGGCTGCCTTCGGCCGAGGCTAGGCTCGGGTGAAGCGTGATCGAGTCACTCGTGTGGACTGATCCCTGACTTAATCGTGCCCATCAGGCCTTTGCAGCTTTATGCTGATGGGGGTTACCAGCTGAGAATTAGGCGTCTTGAGGGTACCCCTAATTATGGTCCCCGACATTGCTCTTTTGAGATGAGTATTAAACTAGGAGCAACATTCCAAGTGAATGTGAGAACTAAAGAAGACAATAATCGTAATTAAGAAAAGAGACAATGATTTTTATCGTGGTTCGGCCAATACATGCTCCAGGTTGTGGTGAGCTCCTTTTCGTCAAGGATTGCACTCAACCCCTCTCAAGTGATCCAAAGATCAAACTTGAGTGCCACGTATGTCTTCCTTATATCAAACTGAGAGCACCTAGAGGGGGGTGAATAGGTGATCTTGTAAAAACTTAAACTTAAAGCCACAAAAACTTGATTAATTGTTAGCACAATAATGCCAAGTGGCTAGAGAGGAGTCTAAGCAAGACACGATAACCACAAGAAGATCAACACAGATAGACACAGTGGTTTATCCCGTGGTTTGGCCAAGTCCAACTCTTGCCTACTCCACGTTGTGGCGTCCCAACGGACGAGGGTTGCAATCAACCCCTCTTAAGCGGTCCAAAGACCCACTTGAATACCACGGTGTTTTGCTTTGCTTTACTATATCCCGTTCGTGAGGAATCTCCACAACTTGGAGCCTCTCGCCCTTACACTTGAAGTTCACAAAGAAGCACGGAGTAAGGGAGGGATGAGCAACTCACACAAGACACAAAGATCACAGCAAATACGCACAAACAAGACCCAGACTTGAGCTCAAAGGAGTATCACGAGTTTCTCACTAGAGCGGAGCTCAAATCACTAAGAATGTCGAACAAGTGCGCAAGAATGAAGTGTGAGTGATCAACAATGCTCAAAGGATGCTTGGTGTTCTCCTCCATGCGCCTAGGGGTCCCTTTTATAGCCCCAAGGCAGCTAGGAGCCGTTGAGAGCATTCCAGGAAGGCAATTCTTACCTTCAGTCGCCTGGCGCACCAGACAGTCCGGTGCACCACTGGACACTGTCCGGTGCGGATTTCTTTCCTTCTTTAGCGAAGCCGACCGTTGGAGTTTGAGAGCCGTTGGCGCACCGGACACTGTCCGGTGCACATCGGATAGTCCGGTGCCTCCTTCTAGCCGTTGGCTCGGCCACGTGTCCCACGCAGATCGCGCGGCCGACCGTTGGCTCACCGGACAGTCCGGTGCACCACCGGACAGTCCGGTGAATTATAGCCGTACGCCGTTAATCATCTCCCGAGAGCGATGAGTTCGCCTGTGAACGGCTCACCGGACAGTCCGGTGATTTATAGTCGTACACCGCCGTCGAAGTCCCGAGAGCAGCAAGTTCGCCAGAGCCAGCCTGGCGCACCGGACACTGTCCGGTGCACCACCGGACAGTCCGGTGCACCCAGACCGAGCTGACTTTGGCTGAACAGAGCCATCTCTTTTCCAATTCGATTTCTCCTGTTTCCAGCACTTAGACACAATACATTAGTTCTCAAAACAATGTACTAAGTCTAGAAACATACCTTTAGACTTGATTTGCACTTTGTCCAACATTTGGCATATATTTTCACTTAAGCACTTGTGTTGGCACTCAATCACCAAAATACTTAGAAATGGCCCAAGGGCACATTTCCCTTTCAATCTCCCCTTTTTGGTGATTTATGCCAACACAGCAAAAAGCAACTAATAGAAGTGCAACATCAATACAAATGAGAACTCAAAATTGTTTTGATTCAAATTTGGCATATATGGATCACTCTTTGCCACCACTTGGTTTGTTTTTGCAAATCAAACTCAATTTCCTATCTCTAAGTCAAATTCACTTGTAGAGACATAAAAAGAGGTATTCCAAGAGAATTTGATCAAAGATTTCAAAAACTCCCCCTTTTCCCATAATCGACTATTCTCCCCACAAGAGGCCAACTTTTGACAAAAGAGACAATAAGAGAGTTTTGACAAACCAAAAGCTCTATTCTACTATTTTCAAAATTTCTCAAGTGGTAGCTGATCCATTTCTTGCTTTGGCCTTATTTTCTCCCCCTTTGGCATCAAGCACCAAAACGGGATCAATCTTGGCCCTTGAACCCCATTGCCTCACCAAAATCTTCAAATAAGAATACAAAGGCAATAAGAGTACATGAGATGAACTTGAAATAAGTTACCCTCTCATCGGAGTGCAGTGGAAGTCTTTCATGGTCCAAGTCCACCTTTTCCATTTCAAACCTCCTTTGAGACTAAATTAAGAACACTCAAGCACATGGTTAGTCTCAAAGGGTCAAGTTGTAGCACATCTCCCCCTCAATGTGTGCATCACTTGCAAATGGACTTGTGAGGTCCGAGGAGTGTTTGCACAACTTGAGCACCATAAGTAAACAACAAAATGCATAAGGAACATGATCAAAGGCATAAACACATGTATGTTATAAATCAATCCAAGTTCCACGAATCTAAGACATTTAGCTCACTGCGCGGCCTGCAAAAGGTCTTCTCATCTAGAGGCTTGGTGAAGATATCGGCTAGCTGGTTCTCGGTGCTAATATAAAACACTTCGATATCTCCCTTTTGCTGGTGGTCTCTCAAAAAGTGATGTCGAATGTCAATGTGCTTTGTGCGGCTGTGCTCAACAGGATTTTCCGCTATGCAGATAGCACTCTCATTATCACATAGGAGTGGGACTTTGCTCAGATTGTAGCCAAAGTCCCGGAGGGTTTGCCTCATCCAAAGTAGTTGCGCGCAACACTATCATGCAGCAACGTACTCGGCCTCAGCGGTGGATAGGGCAACGGAAGTTTGTTTCTTAGAGTTCCATGACACCAGGGACCTTCCTAAGAATTGGCACGTCCCCGATGTACTCTTCCTATCGACCTTACATCCAGCATAGTCGGAGTCTGAATATCCAATCAAGTCAAAGTTAGACCCCTTTGGATACCAGATCCCGAAGCAAGGCGTAGCGACTAAATATCTAAGAATTCGCTTCACGGCCACTAAGTGACACTCCCTTGGATCGGATTGAAATCTAGCACACATGCATACGCTAAGCATAATATCCGGTCTACTAGCACATAAATAAAGTAAAGACCCTATCATTGACTGGTATGCCTTTTGATCAATGGACTTACCTCCTTTATTGAGGTCGGTGTGTCCGTCGGTTCCCATTGGAGTCTTTGCGGGCTTGGCGTCCTTCATACCAAACCACTTTAGCAAGTCTTGCATGTACTTCGTTTGGGAGACGAAGGTGCCGTCCTTGAGTTGCTTCACTTGGAACCCAAGGAAGTAGTTCAACTCGCCCATCATCGACATCTCGAATTTCTGCGTCATCACCCTGCTAAACTATTCACAAGACTTTTGATTAGTACAACCAAATATTATGTCATCGACATAAATTTGGCACACAAAAAGATCACCATCGCAAGTCTTAGTGAAAAGAGTTGGATCGGCTTTCCCAACCTTGAAAGCATTAGCAATTAAAAAATCTCTAAGGCATTCATACCATGCTCTTGGGGCTTGCTTAAGTCCATAGAGCGCCTTAGAGAGCTTACACACATGGTCGGGGTACCGTTCATCCTCGAAGCCAGGGGGTTGCTCCACGTACACCTCCTCCTTGATTGGCCCATTGAGGAAAGCGCTCTTCACATCCATTTGGAACAACCTGAAAGAATGGTGAGCGGCATATGCTAGCAAAATACGAATGGACTCTAGCCTAGCCATAGGAGCAAAAGTCTCCTCAAATTCCAAACCTGCGACTTGGGCATAACCTTTTGCCACAAGTCGAGCCTTGTTCATTGTCACCACCCCGTGCTCGTCCTGTTTGTTGCGGAACACCCACTTGGTTCTCACAACATTTTGCTTGGGACGAGGCACCAGTGTCCAAACTTCATTACGCTTGAAGTTGTTGAGCTCCTCCTGCATGGCCAACACCCAGTCCAGATCTAGCAAGGCCTCTTCTACCCTGAAAGGCTCAATAGAAGAGACAAAGGAGTAATGCTCACAAAAATTAACTAATCTAGAACGAGTAGTTACTCCCTTGCTAATGTCACCCAAAATTTGGTCGACGGGATGATTCCTTTGGATCGTCGCTCGAACTTGGGTTGGAGGTGCAGGTTGTGCTTCTTCCTCCATCACATGATCATCTTGTGCTCCCCCTTGATCACACGCCTCCTTTTAATGAACCTGTTCATCATCTTGAGTTGGGGGATTCACCATCGTTGAGGAAGAAGGTTGATCTTGCTCCTTTTGTTCCTGTGGTCGCACATCTCCAATCGCCATGGTGCGTATCGCGGCCGTTGGAACGTCTTCTTCATCTACATCATCAAGATCAACAACTTGCTCTCTCGGAGAGCCATTAGTCTCATCAAATACAACGTCGCTAGAGACTTCAACCAAACCCGACGATTTGTTGAAGACTCTATACGCCTTTGTATTTGAGTCATAACCTAACAAAAACCCTTCTACAGCTTTGGGAGCAAATTTGGAATTCCTACCCTTCTTCACTAGAATGTAGCATTTACTCCCAAATACACGAAAGTAAGACACATTGGGTTTGTTACCGGTTAGAAGCTCATACGAAGTCTTCTTGAGGAGGCGGTGAAGGTAGACCCGATTGATGGCGTGGCAAGCTGTGTTCACGGCTTCCGACCAAAAGCGCTCGGGGGTCTTGAACTCACCAAGCATCGTCCTCGCCATATCGATGAGAGTCCTGTTCTTCCTCTCTACCACACCATTTTGCTGTGGTGTGTAGGGAGCGGAGAACTCGTGCTTGATCCCTTCCTCCTCAAGGTACTCCTCCACTTGAAGGTTCTTGAACTCGGACCCGTTGTCGCTCCTTATCTTCTTCACCTTGAGCTCAAACTCATTTTGAGCTCTCCTGAGGAAACGCTTGAGGGTCCCTTGGGTTTTAGTTTTATCCTGCAAAAAGAATACCCAAGTGAAGCGGGAAAAATCATCAACTATAACAAGACCATACTTACTTCCTCCTATGCTTAGATAGGCGACGGGTCCGAAGAGGTCCATATGCAACAGCTCCAGGGGTCTCGACGTAGTCATCACATTCTTGATGTGATGAGCACTTCCCACTTGTTTACCTGCTTGAAAGCTGCACAAGGTCTATCTTTTTCGAAATGCACGTTAGTTAGACCTATCACGTGTTCTCCCTTTAGAATCTTGTGAAGGTTCTTCATCCCCACATGTGCTAAACGGCGATGCCACAGCCAGCCCATGCAAGTCTTAGCAATTAAGCATGCATCTAGACTGGCCTCCTCTTTTGCAAAATCAACTAAATAAAGTTTGCCGTCTAGTATACCCTTAAAAGCTAGTGAACCATCACACCTTCTAAAGACAGACACATCTACATTTGTGAACAAGCAGTTATATCCCATATTGCAAAGTTGACTCACAGACAGCAAGTTATATCCAAGCGACTCAACTAAGAATACATTAGAAATAGAGTGCTCGGATGAAATAGCAATTTTTCCTAACCCTTTCACCTTGCCTTGGTTCCCATCACCGAATATTATTGAATCTTGGGGATCCTTGTTCTTGACGTAGGAAGAGAACATCCTCTTTTCCCCCGTCATGTGGTTTGTGCATCCGCTGTCGATAATCCAGCTTGAGCCCCCGGATGCATAAACCTGCAAGGCAAATTTAGGCTTGGGTCTTAGGTACCCAACTCATGTTGGGTCCTACAAGGTTAGTGACAATGGTCTTAGGGACCCAAATGCAAGTTTTATCTCCCTTGCATCTTGCCCCTAATTTCCTAGCAACTACCTTCTTATCCTTTCTACAAATAGCAAAGGAAGCATTGCAAGTATGAAAAATTGTAGAAGGTTCATTAATTACTTTCCTAGGAACATGAACAATATTCTTTCTAGGCACATGATGAATATTTTTCCTAGGCATATCTCTACCATGCACAACATGGGAACTAGAAGCAGTCATAGCATATGAATCATAAGCATGTGAAACAACATTATTGCAATTTCTATCATGATGAACATTCCTAGAATATTTCCTATCATGGTATAAGAAAGCATGGTTCTTTTGAATACTATTTGTCATAGGGGCCTTCCCTTTCTCCTTGATGGAGATGGGAGCCTTATGACATGTCAAGTTCTTGGCTTCCCTCTTGAAGCCAAGTCCATCCTTAATTGAGGGGTGTCTACCAATCGTGTAGGCATCCCTTGCAAATTTTATTTTATCAATTTCACTCTTGCTAGTCTTAAGTTGGGCATTAAGACTAGCCAATTCATCATTCAATTTAGAAATTGAAACTAGGTGATCACTACAAGCATCAATATCAAAATCTTTACACCTATTACAAATTGTAACATGTTCTACACAAGATGTTGATTTATTTGCTATTTCTAACTTAGCATTCAAATCATCATTTATGCTCTTTAAGCTAGAAATAGAGTCATGGCATGTAGACAATTCACTAGAAAGCATTTCAATCCTTTTAATTTCTAAAGCAAGGGATTTTTGTGCCTCTACAAACTTATCATGTTCTTCATACAAAAGATCCTCTTGCTTTTCTAATAACCTATTCTTATCATTCAAGGCATCAATTAATTCATTAATTTTATCAACCTTAGTTCTATCTAGGCCCTTGAATAAACATGAATAATCTATTTCATCATCATCACTAGACTCATCCTCACTCGAAGAAGCATAAGTAGTATTCCGAGTACATACCTTCTTCTCCTTCGCCATGAGGCATGTGTGACGCTCGTTGGGGAAGAGGGCCGATTTGTTGAAGGCGGTGGCGGCGAGTCCTTCGTTGTCGGAGTCGGACGACGAACAATCTGAGTCCCACTCCTTGCCAAGGTGTGCCTCGCCCTTAGCCTTCTTGTAAGCTTTCTTCTTTTCTCTCTTGTTCCCTTGTTCCTAGTCACTATCATTATCGGGACAGTTAGCGATAAAATGACCAACCTTACCACATTTGAAGCATGAGCGCTTCCCCTTCGTCTTGTTCTTGTTAGGCTGCCCCTTGCGTCCCTTTAGCGCCGTCTTGAAGCGCTTGATGATGAGGGCCATCTCTTCATCATTGAGCTCGGCCGCCTCAACTTGTGCCACCTTGTTAGGTAGCGTATCCTTGCTTCTCGTTGCTTTGAGGGTGATGGTTTGAGGCTCATGGATTGGGCCATTTAGCGCATCATCCACGTACCTCGCCTCCTTGATCATCATTCACCCACTTACGAACTTCCCAAGAACTTCTTCGGGCGACATCTTGGTGTACCTAGGATTTTCACGAATATTGTTCACCAGATGTGGATCAAGTACAGTAAAAGACCTTAGCATTAGACGAACGACGTCGTGGTCCGTCCATCGCGTGCTTCCGTAGCTCCTTATCTTGTTGATGAGGGTCTTGAGCCGGTTGTATGTTTGGGTTGGCTCCTCTCCCCTTATCATTGCGAATCTTCCAAGCTCGCCCTCCACCAACTCCATTTTGGTGAGCATGGTGACGTCGTTCCCCTCATGTGAGATCCTGAGGGTGTCCCAGATCTGCTTGGCATTGTCCAAGCCGCTCACCTTATTGTACTCTTCCCTGCACAAAGATGCTAAAAGGACAGTAGTAGCTTGTGCATTTTTGTGGATTTGTTCATTTATAAACATGGGACTATCCGAGCTATCAAATTTCATTCCACTCTTTACAATCTCCCATATACTTGGATGGAGAGAGAACAAGTGACTACGCATTTTGTGACTCCAAAATTCGTAGTCCTCCCCATCAAAGTGTGGAGGTTTGCCAAGAGGAATAGAAAGCAAATGTGTATTTGAGCTATGCGGAATACGAGAATAATCGAAAGACAAGTTTGAATTAACCGTCTTTCTTTTGTCGTAGTCGTTGTCATCGTTGTCCTTTTGGGAAGAAGTGGACTCGTCGCTGTCGTCGTAGTAGACGATCTCCTTGACGCGTCTTGTCTTATTCTTCTTGTCTTTTCGTTTGTGGCCCGAGCCCGAGTCGGTAGGCTTGTCATCCTTCGGCTCGTTGACGAAGGACTCCTTCTCCTTATCATTGATCATAATCCCCTTGCCCTTAGGATCCATCTCTTCGGGCGATTAGTCCCTTTGTGAAGAGAACGGCTCTGATACCAATTGAGAGCACCTAGAGGGGGGGTGAATAGGTGATCTTGTAAAAACTTAAACTTAAAGCCACAAAAACTTGATTAATCGTTAGCACAATAATGCCAAGTGGCTAGAGAGAAGTCTAAGCAAGACACGATAACCACAAGAAGATCAACACAGATAGACACAGTGGTTTATCCCGTGGTTCGGCCAAGTCCAACGCTTGCCTACTCCACGTTGTGGCGTCCCAACGGACGAGGGTTGCAATCAACCCCTCTCAAGCGGTCCAAAGACCCACTTGAATACCACGGTGTTTTGCTTTGCTTTACTATATCCCGTTCGTGAGGAATCTCCACAACTTGGAGCCTCTCGCCCTTACACTTGAAGTTCACAAAGAAGCACGGAGTAAGGGAGGGATGAGCAACTCACACAAGACACAAAGATCACAGCAAATACGCACAAACAAGACCCAGACTTGAGCTCAAAGGAGTATCACGAGTTTCTCACTAGAACGGAGCTCAAATCACTAAGAATGTCGAACAAGTGCGCAAGAATGAAGTGTGAGTGATCAACAATGCTCAAAGGATGCTTGGTGTTCTCCTCCATGCGCCTAGGGGTCCCTTTTATAGCCCCAAGGCAGCTAGGAGTCGTTGAGAGCATTCCAGGAAGGCAATTCTTGCCTTCAGTCGCCTGGCGCACCGGACAGTCCGGTGCACCACAGGACACTGTCCGGTGCGGATTTCTTTCCTTCTTTGGCGAAGCCGACCGTTGGAGTTTGAGAGCCGTTGGCGCACCGGACACTGTCCGGTGCACACCGGACAGTCCGGTGCCTCCTTCTAGCCGTTGGCTCAGCCACGTGTCCCGCGCAGATCGCGCGGCCGACCGTTGGCCCGGCCGACCGTTGGCTCATCGGACAGTCCGGTGCACCACCAGACAGTCCGGTGAATTATAGTCGTACGCCGTTAATCATCTCCCGAGAGCGATGAGTTCGCCTGTGAACGGCTCACCGGACAGTCTGGTGATTTATAGCCGTACACCGCCGTCGAAGTCCCGAGAGCAGCAAGTTCGCCAGAGCCAGCCTGGCGCATCGGACACTGTCCGGTGCACCACCGGACAGTCCGGTGCACCACCGGACAGTCCGGTGCACCCAGACCGAGCTGACTTTGGCTGAACAGAGCCATCTCTTTTCCAATTCGATTTCTCCTGTTTCCAGCACTTAGACACAATACATTAGTTCTCAAAACAATGTACTAAGTCTAGAAACATACCTTTAGACTTGATTTGCACTTTGTCCAACATTTGGCATATATTTTCACTTAAGCACTTGTGTTGGCACTCAATCACCAAAATACTTAGAAATGGCCCAAGGGCACATTTCCCTTTCACAAACCCGTTTGTGAGGAAACTTCATAAGTTTGGAGTCTCTCATAGCCTTACACAAATGATCACAATCAAACTTAGAGTAAGAGAGGGAGGGAGAACACACACACAGAAGAGCACAATTACAGCAACACACACACAAATGCAAAGAAGAGAGCGCAAAAACAAAGCAATAGAGTAACAACTCAGAAAATGCGCTCAAATATCTCTCAAACACTTCGAATGCGTGGTCGCGAAGTTGTAGTGTGCTCTGGGAATGCTTGGTGTATTGCTCAATCGCGCCTAAGGGTCCTTTGATAGCCCTAAAGGGCCTAGAAGTCGTTAGAGCTTCATTTCCTCTATCCACCGGTGCAACGACCACAAAATCGTTGATTGGCCGCTTTCCTTCTTGGATGGGCACCAGACTATCCGGTGGGGGTACCGGACTGTCTGGTAACCCACCTAGCCATTGGAGCCTACTGATGTAGCCTAATAGACGTTAGCCGCTAGCCACACCGGACTATGTGGCGCTCAGCCCAGACTGTTCGGTGAATTTTAGCCGACGAGGCCCAGCCAAAGCCGAGACTGGGCAGTTCGGTCGTACAACCACTAGAGTGTCCGATGAGTGGCACGCTGCCTAGACCAACCCACTTTCTTCTCATTTGTGCCAAACTCCTTTGGCTTCTTTTTGCTCGACTTCAGATGATCCCTAGCACTTAGGCAAACATAGCTAGCAACTAAAACAATTGACTAAGTGATAGAATCATACATTCTCCTCATCTTTTTACAAGGATTTGCGATATGTGCGCACTCAAGCTCAGAAAGTGCATTTTACACAAGGTCGCATATTTTGGTCCATGTTTGAGCTATATTAGACTTGATATCTTCAATTTACTTTCTTCTACACCTGCGCTTTTGCTCATTCAAAAAGTGTTAGTCTATAGTTGTGTGTTGGACAGTTAATCACCAAAACAACTTAGAAATAGCCCAAGGGCTCATTTCTCTTTCACTCTTTCTCTAGCTTCCCAATGAGATTGGGGGATTTTGGCAATTATGGTTATTCAATAACCCCCCTAATGGCTCCTCAGATGTAGAGGCTGCATAGGCATGAGGGGCAACTTTTGATTGATAGAATTCTATAGTCGATGAATGCAGTAACGATTGGTGCTCGGAACGGATTCGCTCCCTCAGACTATGTCCTAGCCATCGCCTAGCACAAGGCTAGTTGTCCTATTGCAGAAGGGTTTGGACGATCATATATGGATGATGGAATTTACCAACGTGAAGGAATGTAAATCTATATGGTTCGATCTACAAATGCTGAAGAAAAAGGAGAAGAGGATTTGATAAAAATAGAAGAAAAAAGTTTGACGGGACCATTATTTATTCTTACGGGCTGTTTGGCTCCCAAGAATTGGTCTGAATTGAATCATTTTCCAACAATTGATCTGTTTGGCTGTCCGTGGAATTGAATTGATCATTTCAACCTAATTCCAATCCCTACAAATATGGCCTCCTCTCAATTCAGACCCTCCACCGTCAGAAAAGGCTAGAAAGGCTTCGATGCCCACACCATCTCCACCCAGGACGGCCGCCCTCATCCATCTCCGGTCTCCCCCGTCTTCCTTGCCCTCATCGAAAAAAGCAGCTCAAGTGAGTCATCTACCTCGCCCTCTTCCATCTCGCGTCTTCCTCGCTCTCTTCCCCATGTGCTGTACTCTTCGCTGCCGTCCGTCATTGGGTCGCTGGAACCCTAGTTCTAGGGGTCGCTGGAAAATCTGGCATGGAGGTCGAGGTGGGGAAGCCGCGAGGGTCTCCCGTAGTTTCACCGAACGAAGGAAGGGAAGGGGAAGGGGAAGGGGAAGGGGCGGGAAAGGTGAGCCGCCGGCGGGCGCGTGGCTTCGTGGTTCCTGGGCGTGGTTTTGTTTGGATAAGAACCAGTAGAGGGGGCCACCAACTTCTGGTTCCTGGGTGGCTGAGCCTTCAGAAAACTGCAATGCAGTTGGGGGCGTAGGTTGTGTGTTGAACTTGAGCAACGCTCCCGCTGCAGTGCAGACACACACGGACACTGTCGCAGAAAGACTCCGGCGACTTGACCATTTTCGGTGCTCACTGCTCAACATTTACTCGGCCTAATAGTTCTTCAATACCATCCTAATTGCATATAAATTACATCTTAATTACTGACAGTTGCCAGCCGAGTAAACAAAGAACAGCACGCCATCTTACCTTACGTGCTTGTTTTTTCCTGATCTTTTTGGTGCTTGAGATAATAGATATATAGGATGCTGCTTGCGAGAGGTAGCATTTTTATTAGGACAAAAATGATGACGAACAAATGGCCTGTTTGGAACTTTGGATACAAGAGCTAATTATACAAGCTAGCTAAAATTATTGGTTCTAGTGCATCCAAACAAAATGTAAAATCTGCCACCAAGTGGAATATTATTTTTTGTTTTTGTTCTCACTTATAGAAGAATATTATTTTGTTTTCTGTTATTATAAAGTTTTTTGCAGTTTCATTTAATAGCCTATTTGCCATTGAGTTATTTGCAGGAGTGTTAAAACAGCTCGTTGTTTTGGGATCTGTCGCCTCAAGTTTCATCTAGCTACCTCCAACAAATGATCAGATGATTCATTTAACTCTATGTGGTGTGATAAGTTTGACATGCTTACATCTGCATTGAAAGATGACGGTCCGAAGCTACCCTCTTCCGCCGAAGTTCTCGCCGCATTACAAGAGGTTGAGAGACTTGATGAAGACACAGAACTTGAGCTTTATGACATCCTCACCTCTAATGCACGCAAGTTTGAGTCGATGATGGCACTCACAATGGAAAGGAGGAAGAGGTGGCTTATGATGCAGCTAAGGAAGTGAAACAGCTTATATGTGAACTTAGATCTCTGTGTTGAACTGATTGTGGGAACTTGTCTTTGTGAAACTTTTGTGTGTGAACTTGATGGCTATGTGAAACTGTTTGTGTGCGGACTTGATGGTTTTGTGAAACTGCTATGTGAAGATTTGATGTCTTTATAGAAACTACTATTTCTATAGAAGAAAGAAATAGGAAAACCTTTCAACAAAAGAGCTCCAATCCATTATGCCTACCTTATGAAGGAAGCAGATGTCCAACAACAATATATAGAGTTGACAAATGGCCAAGACGGAGGATATGAAGAGACGCAAGAAGTTGTGTTTTTAAGCCATGGTCGACTATCGTTTTTCTCTTAAGAAATTATCATGTGTTTGGTTACGGGATAGACTAGCTAGGGATAGGATAAACCCTAGTTGAGGGATGAAATGATTGCTAGTCATATTTGGTTTGAGGGATTTGACTTTCTATGTATTTTGTTTGGTATGAGGGATAAGTAGAGATGAATTGATCCTGTTCTTTGTTTGGTTGGAAGGAAGGATGAGAGAAGGACGTGAAGAATAAATGTGTATGTGTGGGATGTGAGGAGCTTCGTCCTCCCAATTTTAAGAGATAGCTAGGGAGTAGGGACGACATCAAACGAGAATATTTCTTTAGAGATGATCTTGTCCTATCCCTAACTTTGAACCAAACAAACTACGATGAAAGGTCCGATATGACATAGTATGGCTCGTGCCATACCTTAGTCTGACCTAGTAATTTCTCATGCTGGCAGGCCCATTCGCTCCACAACACGCCATCATGATTCCGAGTCCCGCGGTTACTGCCACTAGTTTGAGCTCGTGCGGACCACGCCAGTCGCCATCCAACGATCAGCTCCACGTCCAACACGTTGTAGCCCACAAGTCGGCAGCGGTCTCGCCCCCGCGCACGGTTCCTAGTCCTGCCGCCGACGGTCGCCTGCCGTGTGTGGGTCGCCAGAGATCACGAGTTCGAATTCTGGTTAGGAATTAAAAAAAATTATTGCTCGCTCCTATTATACGTTTGAGACCTAAGAGAGGCTCGATGTGAGGAGAAATGTTGGAATATAATATAAATGAATTGTCCATCTCTTTCCGTTAGCTTAAGCTTTTGGTTTGAACTGATTGATGCATGTAACTTAACATGGTATCAAAGGCAGAGGTTTCGAGTTTAAATTCTGGTAGAGACTTTATTTGTGCCTACATCCATTTATTTCCACGTTTGTGGCTGAGTGAGAGTGTTGAAGTGTAGCTTAAGCGTTTGGGTTAAAATGGTTAGTACAGCCACTGTAACAGGTTTTGGGTTAAAATGCTTAAGCTTTTGGGATTTTTATTCTTTAAAGGAAAAATAGTTTATTTTCTTTGGAAAAATAGGAATTTTTAGAAAAATGGTGTTCCCATTATCCCATATCTCGTGCCGAACGCAGGCTTTTGAACTTCGCAGTGGGGAATGAGCCCATGCCGCGCTTTTTGGCCCAGACACACGTAACTTGACCTAGGTGAGCCCATAGATCAGCCCACTAGCCACGGTACAATACCTAGGAATCACTGGTCCTACTCTTACCTTGACCAGCCGAACACCTAGGAATCACTGGACACTGGCGGCGCGAGCGCAACTGCGCAAGCGTCCCTGATCGCTCGCAGCTCGGAGGCCGCATCCGTCATGCTCAGCCTCCCGTACGGCACTGCCCGTGTGCAGCGGAGCCCGACCCTCAGGGCAGACACCAGGCAGTTGTGCACCGGGACGCGCGCGCCGCTCTCCCCTGAGCCACGGGACGCGTCGCCATCGAACCCCACGGCCGGCAGCAGGGCCGGGTCGACGACCTGCTCGATCTTGTCGTGCAGCAGCGCCGCGCCCACGAACTCCACCAGCGTGAGCCCATCCTCGAACGCGCCGTCGGCGGGCGACCTTCCGGTGAAGATCTCCAGGAGCGTGACCCCGAAGCTGTACACGTCGCCATGCGTCGTCACTTTCCCCGTCGTGCCGTACTCTGCACAACACGTCGCTGTCACTCATGCACAACAGACAACAAGCCGCATATCATCCATGGCAGATGACACGCCGGATTGGAAGCTGGAGTTGGTTACCTGGTGCGACGTATCCAATCGTCCCTCTTATGCCGATGGTGCTTTCCTGGGCGCAGCCGCGAGGGTCGGGGTCGTCGCTCCCCGGGTCAAGGAGCAGCTTGGCGAGGCCGAAGTCGCCGATGAGCGCGGTCATGTCCTCCCCGAGGAGGACATTGCTCGGCTTGAGGTCGCAGTGGATGATGGGCGGCACGGAGCTCGTGTGCAGGTAGCTCAGCGCGTCGGCGATGTCCAGGGCGACGCTGAGCCTCTGGGCCACGCTCAGGCTCTTCACGTCCTTGTCGAGCTCGCGGGACCCCGGGTGCAGCCACCTGTCGAGGCTGTAGTTCGGCATGAACTCGAACACCAGCGCCCTGAAGTCGTCCCCCCTCGCGTCCACGCTGGCGCAGCAGGTCACCACCCTGATCAGGTTCCGGTGCCGGACTGTTAACAACTCACACTACCAGTGTGTATTAATTCAACTCACAATAGCGATTACAGAGGATTATAGTCTGGGAAGGAAGAACAGCATGAGGATTAAGGATAGAAGAACAATGTTGAAGCCACTCTAGAAGGGTCTAGAAGAATCTAGAGGGAAGGTAGAGGAAACATAGAAGAGAGAAAACTGGAGAAGAAAGATAACAGTAACACTCTGAATATTTCATGTCTATTCTCCTGACCGTCCTGCTCTTTTGAACCTGGGCTGGCACGGACCGTTTGAGCTCACATTCCCTAACATTCTCCCCTTCTTAAAAATCGGCTTGCCCCCAAGCCGATACATGGCATCAATTCCATCGAGATCTCATTGCCAGTGCAAGCAATTTATCCAAATAATACCAGTGTGCTATCCTTTGATCGGCTGAACATTGTGATCACCAGGATCCCAAACAAAGATGGAGAAATTGCCTTGGTCACCGAACTCATTGGTCTTCTGCAACCCAGGATCCCATGGCATCTGTATTTCTTTGGTGCTATCCTTTGATCGACTGCCCATGGTCATCTCTATTGCTGCACATACACTTGCTCCCAAGCTGCCGATACTGTAGAATATGAATGATTGATCAGCTTCCTCAAGTGTGCATAGAACCATAGCAAACATGTTGAGCGGTCCACGGCTTGGCCATAGAATTGGAGGACTCGTACTAGTCTCCAGCGAAACCACCAATGACAAGGATGGTCTACTGTTTAGATTAAGTGATTGGAGTTCAACTATTATCTGAATATTCCCCTCTGGACCAAACCAAGCATTAAGTGATTGGAGTTCATCTCCACCAGCGTAATAATATTCGGGAACAATTATGTCTTCATTGAGCTCTCTTATCTTACCAACAGGGCTTCGTCTTGACTTGTCAGCTCGGACTACACGAAGCTCACTACCGTAGGCCATGAGTGTGGGCTTGGAGCCGATTCTATTGCTGAAGAGGTCATCGGTGCGTGTTGACAATTCCTCCAACACGTGATGTGCACCCAAGCTGGCATGCTCCAGAGACATCGAGCTCAGCAAGGCAAGGTTTGGAAGGGAAGCACCTGGAAGTGCATATGTCAATGACGAGTGGAGCAGCGTGGATGTCGAGGTTGGCATGGTGGTAAGAATTCTGTCCTCGGTGTTGGTCGAGTGGTAGATGCCGAACAAGAGCTCGTACTCCTCGGAGTAGGACACCGGGTCTGCTAGATAATCCACTCCCCATGCCGCGAAGGTCTTGGCGTCCTGCTCCTCGTGACTAAGGGACCCGGAATGGGCCTTGGTGCAGGTCTGGAACCTGACCT
Organism: Zea mays; assembly: GCF_902167145.1. Lineage (NCBI taxonomy): Eukaryota > Viridiplantae > Streptophyta > Magnoliopsida > Poales > Poaceae > Zea > Zea mays. Next base: position 101,560,112 of record NC_050101.1, read on the forward strand.
CAGAGTAGATCCCGAGCCTCAGCCACTTGCCATAGACGTTGACTGCCAGGTCCTTGATCTCGTGCTGGAACGTCTTGGTGTTGGCGCTAGTCACCGGTTTGTCCACGACGGGCTTCGACGCGACGATATTCTCCGGCTCCTCTGGGTCGCCCAACGCCAGATTGGGCGTCGATGAGACGTTCAAGCATTTTGCCGAACACTTGGGTGGCGAGTTGCTGGTGGTGGTCTCCATGACTGCAACTCGAGCCGCTGATGTTGTGGTCAGAAATGAGAACGGCGAAGGTGATGCCACAGGTGCCATCTGCTTCTCGCTGGTGGCGGCAAAGGGCGCAGCGCCGTCGAGGATCCCGGCTGCGCACGTGTCGGCGGCAAGCACACGCGCCGCGAGCGCGACTTCTCGCCTTGCATCGGCCCCACAGTTGTCGGCGCTGATGGGCTCCTCGAAGCGCTGCTCGTCGGAGTAGACGCCTCTACCGAAGAGGTCGCCCGGTTGCCACGCCGTGGCGAGGCCTCCTCTCTCACAGGGCAGGTACCCGCCGTAGTGCGCCCTGGCGTCGGCTCCTGCCATGGCCTCGTCGCGGTACGGCTCGTAGACGACGGGAGGAAGCGGCGATGGGCTCGCCACGACGCGGTTCGGCTCGTCGACGACGAGAAGAGGAGGTAGTGGACTCACCGCGTCACGGTTCGACTGCAGCAGTCTGGCGAAGCGCCAGTCAAGCCGAGCCTCGGCCGCGTCGAACATCTTACGGATCTCTTGGATGAGAAACTGAGTGGACTGAGAGATCTCGGTAGAGAAATCCATGGTGCTAGGGTTCGGAGAATCGCTCCTCTGATACCAATTGTTAACAACTCACACTACCAGTGTGTATTAATTCAACTCACAATAGCGATTACAGAGGATTATAGTCTGGGAAGGAAGAACAGCATGAGGATTAAGGATAGAAGAACAATGTTGAAGCCACTCTAGAAGGGTCTAGAAGAATCTAGAGGGAAGGTAGAGGAAACATAGAAGAGAGAAAACTGGAGAAGAAAGATAACAGTAACACTCTGAATATTTCATGTCTATTCTCCTGACCGTCCTGCTCTTTTGAACCTGGGCTGGCACGGACCGTTTGAGCTCACATTCCCTAACATTGATACCACTTGTTAGCACACACCTCTCTCTCGTACACGGAACTACTCGATTCACTGGTAACCTCAAGAGAATGAAGGTTTGCAGCAAGCAAGACAATCTGGAATTCTGGATAGAGGAGAGGAGCACTAGAACACAGAGGGAGACGAGCTAGAGCCCTGCAACTGGATGCGTGGGAAGGAAGATGTACAGTCAAAATGGAGAAGGAGATGTGTTCTCTGAATAATTCTTCGATGTCCATTCCTGAGACCGTGTTACTCCTTTATAGTCTTTTCCTTAGCAACATGGGCCGGCATGGGCTTTGTGCTCACATTCCCTAACACGGACGTTCCGCAGCGCCTCGCACTCTGTCACGAACGTCTTGGACGCGCCGACCTGGCTGAGGTCGAACACCTTCACCGCCACGGCGACGCTCTCGGGCTCTGAATCTGAATCCCTGCTCTTCGTCTTCGTTGTCGTCAGGGGCAGGGCGCCCAGATACACGGACCCGAACTTCCCTGCGCCGATCAGGTTCGTGTACGCGAAGCCGTTCGTGGCTTTGGCCAGTTCGGCGTACGACACTCTCTGGTAGTTCTTGCCCTCGAGAACATCCGGCGCTGCGGTCTTCGCCCGTCTCGTCGTCTTCCACCAACACTGCAAAATGGCGAGCAGCAGTATTGCCGCCGACAAGAGTGCGACGCTCAGCACAGGCGCCACCACCCGAAGAAGCAGACGGAAACGGTGCGTGTCCCTAGCGCTAGCAGCAGCAGCCGGGCACCGTGGCAGGCCCAGCTGCGGGACGCCGCCGCAGAGCGCCCCGTTCCCGGCGATCTTAAGCCCGAACACGTTCGCGAACACGCCGCGCGCCGGCACGCGGCCGTCGAGGTCGTTGTAGGACAGGTCGAGCTCGACCAGAGAGCTGGCGTTCTCCAGTTCCTCCGGGATCGTCCCTGTCAGTCTGTTTCTCGACAGGCACAGCTCCTGCAGGCCGGACATGTCGCCCAGCTTCGGCGGGATGCTCCCGGACAGCATGTTGCCCGTCAGGTTCAGCGTCCTGAGACCCTTGAGGCCACTCAGCGACGGCGGGATGCTTCCGTCGAGGAGATTGCGGTCCAGAGCAAGGAGCTCTAGGCTCTGGCAGCTGCCCAGGTCGTCTGGTAACTCGCCGGAGAACTGGTTCCCCGACAGCACTAGCTGCGCTAGGTTCACGAGGCTGGAGACATCGGACGGGAGCGGACCGTCGAGCTGGTTGCCAGACAAGTCCAACGCCAACGACAAGGACGGCAGGCTGAAGATCTCGCTAGGGACGGGGCCGGCGAGCGCGTTGCCCGAGAGGTTGAGGGAGGTGAGGAGCTGCAGGTTGGCTAGAGTGCGTGGGATCGATCCGTTCAGCCTGTTGCTGCTCAGGTCAACGACGAGCAGCTGGGTCAGGTTGCCGATGGAGGACGGGAGTGGCCCGGCTAACTTGTTGTCCTGCAGCCACAGCCCCGACAGGTTTCTGAGGTTCCCAATCGCCTCCGGGATGGCACCGGAGAGGCGATTGGACTGAAGCCGCAACCGCTGGAGCGCGACGAGGTTGCCGATGCCGGGAGGAATAGGCCCGGACACGCGGTTGTTCGCGAGGCCGAGGGTCTTTAGATGCTTGGAGAGGTTGCCGACGGATGCTGGCATCGTGCCACTGAACTTGTTGTCGTCGATGGAGAGAGCCACCAAGTTGCTGCAGCTGCTTAGACGGTCCAGGTGTTAGAATTATAGGCATTTTCCGTATTATTTTAATTCCATAAATTAATATTATGATGATGACATATAAAATATGTTTAATCATAAAAATCATTATCTCAAATATATCCATAACAATATGGATCAAGAGAACACGAAACATATGAATCATATAAATATAATAAGCAAATAAACATAGAACATGTATTATTATGGAACAACTGAAAATAAACAGATAGCAACATAAACAGCATGACTGTAAAATTAAGACAAACAGATTTATCATATTACTAGTATGATCAGGCATCAGACACGTCATGATATAATACGACAAAACAGATTGGATAAATTTATGGCTATAAATAAAACAACAGATATGAACATATATAATTTGCAGAATGAAAAACAGTAAGGAGATGAATTGATCATACCCTGTCATGCGCTCCGAGGATCTAGATCCTTGTCCAACTTCACTTGTCATGTCAGCAGGAAGAAGACTTTGGGCAGTCGCGTAGACGCTCCCCAAAAACCTAATTGCCGATCCCTCGTGCAAGGTCTCGAACGGCAAGGGCTCCGGAGGCACCTGCCCTCTCGCTTCTCTGTGCGCGCAGAGTCACGAGATGGAAATACCCTCACTCGGCTGCTGGACTGTGTTCTGAAAGTGTTTTTTTCGCGTGTACCGAGTGACAGGGGTGCTCCTCTATTTAACCTCTCGCAGAGGGAAGCTGAAGGAGAAAGGTCGCCGAGTCACGCCAAGAGTCGGCCAGCTCTAGCCGAGTTATGCCATGAGTCGGCCAGCTCTTGCCGAGTCACGCCATAAGTCGGCAGCTGAAGGAGAAGGGTCACTCGGCTGACTGACGAAGAGACAGGGTCACTCGGCAGACGAAGAGACAGAGTCACTCGGCTAACGTACGCGGTTAGTGAGTGCTAAAAATTAACACAACCACACCACGCCCGCTCGCCTGCCTCGCCTCGCCTCGCCACGCCACGCCACGCCACGCTGAAAGGGAATTAGGCTTACACCTAGTTCCTATATGATTTTGGTGGTCGAATTGCCCAACACAAATCTTTGGACTAACTTGTTTGCCCAAGTTTATAGTGTATACAGGTGTAAAAGGTTCACACTCAGCCAATAAAAAGACCAAGTTTTGGATTCAACAAAGGAGCAAAGGGGGCAACCGAAGGCACCCCTGGTCTGGCACACCGGACTGTCCGGTGTGCCACCGGACAGTGAACAGTACCTGTCCGGTGCACCAGGGGACTCAGACTCAAACTCGCCACCTTCGGGAATTTCCAAGGCGACTCGGCTATAATTCACCGGACTGTCCGGTGTACACCGGACAGTGTCCGGTGCGCCAAGGAAGGTCGGTCTCAGGAACTCGTCAGCCTCGGGTTCGCGCGGCAGCCGCTCCGCTAAAATTCACCGGACTGTCCGGTGTGCACCGGACTGTCTGGTGTGCCAGCGAAGCAACGGCTCCCTGCAGCGCCAACGGCTCCCTGCGGTGCATTTATTGCGCGCGCAGCGCGCGCAGACGTCGGCACGCCCATACCGGTGCACCGGACATCAAACAGTACATGTCCGGTGTGCACCGGACACCCAGGCGGGCCCACAAGTCAGAAGCTCCAACGGCTAGAATCCAACGGCAGTGATGACGTGGCAGGGGGCACCGGACTGTCCGGTGTGCACCGGACTGTCCGGTGCGCCATCGAACAGACAGGTTCCCAACGGCCACATTTGGTGGTTGGGGCTATAAATACCCCAACCACCCCACCATTCATTGCATCCAAGTTTTCCCACTTCTCAACCACTTACAAGAGCTAGGCATTCAATTCTAGACACATACAAAGAGATCAAATCCTCTCCAATTCCACACAAGGCTTTAGTGATTAGCGAGAGAGATTTGCCGTGTTCTTTTGAGCTCTTGCGCTTGGATTGCTTCTTTTCTTTCTCACTTGTTCTTGAGATCACAACTCCATTGTAATCAAGGCAAGAGGCACCAATTGTGTGGTGGCCCTTGCGGGGAAGTTTTGTTCCCGGCTTTGATTTGAGAAGAGAAGCTCACTCGGTCCGAGGGACCGTTAGAGAGAGGGAAGGGTTGAAAGAGACCCGGCCTCTGTGGCCTCCTCAACGGGGAGTAGGTTTGCAAGAACCGAACCTCGGTAAAACAAATCTCCGTGTCTCACTTGCTTATTCGCTTGGGATTTGTTTTGCGCCCTCTCTCTCGGACTCGTTTATATTTCTAACGCTAACCCGACTTGTAGTTGTGTTTATATTTGTAAATTTCAGTTTCGCCCTATTCACCCCCCCTCTAGGCGACTATCAATTGGTATTAGAGCCCGGTGCTTCATTAGAGCCTAACCGCTCGAAGTGATGTCGGGAGATCACGCCAAGAAGGAGATGGAGACCGGCGAAAAGCCCACTACAAGCCAAGGGAGCACTTCATCGGAAGAGTCCCACACCAAAAGGAAGGAGAAGAAGAAGGACTCCTCCAAACGGAAGGAGAAAAAGTCTTCCTCTTCTCACCACAAAGAGAAGAAGGAAAAATCTTCTTCTCACAAGCCGCATCGGAGAGGGGACAAGCACAAAAGAATGAGGAAGGTGGTCTACTACGAGACCGACACTTCATCAACATCAACCTCCGACTCCGACGCGCCCTCCGTCACTTCTAAGCGCCAAGAGCGCAAGAAGTATAGTAAGATTCCCCTACGCTACCCTCGCATTTCCAAACATACTCCTTTACTTTCCGTCCCATTAGGCAAACCACCAACTTTTGATGGTGAAGATTACGCTAGGTGGAGCGATTTAATGTGATTTCATCTAATCTCGCTCCACAAAAGTATATGGGATGTTGTTGAGTTTGGTGCACAGGTACCGTCGGTAGGGGATGAGAACTATGATGAGGATGAGGTGGCCCAAATCGAGCACTTCAACTCACAAGCAACGACAATACTCCTCGCCTCTCTAAGTAGAGAGGAGTATAACAAAGTACAAGGGTTGAAGAGCGCTAAGGAGATTTGGGATGTGCTCAAAACCGCGCACGAAGGAGATGAGCTCACCAAGATCACCAAGCGGGAAACGATCGAGGGGGAGCTCGGTCGGTTCCGGCTTCGCAAAGGGGAGGAGCCACAACACATGTACAACCGGCTCAAGACTTTGGTGAACCAAGTGCGCAACCTCGGGAGCAAGAAATGGGATGACCACGAAGTGGTAAATGTTATTTTAAGATCTCTCATTTTTCTTAATCCCACTCAAGTTCAATTGATTCGTGGCAATCCTAGATATACTAAAATGACCCCCGAGGAAGTTATCGGGCATTTTGTAAGTTTTGAGTGCATGATAGAAGGCTCGAGGAAAATCAACGAGCTTGGCGACCCATCCGAAGCCCAACCCGTTGCATTCAAGGCAACGGAGGAGAAGAAGGAGGAGTCTACACCAAGTAGACAACCAATAGACGCCTCCAAGCTCGACAATGAGGAAATGGCGCTCGTCATCAAGAGCTTCCGCCAAATCCTCAAGCAAAGGAGGGGGAAGGACTACAAGTCCCGCTCCAAGAAGGTTTGCTACAAGTGTGGTAAGCCCGGTCATTTTATTGCTAAATGTCCTATATCTAGTGACAGTGACCGAGGCGACGACAAGAAGGGGAGAAGAAAGGAGAAGAAAAGGTACTACAAGAAGAAGGGAGGCGATGCCCATGTTTGTCGGGAATGGGATTCCGACGAAAGCTCAAGCGACTCCTCCGACGACGAGGACGCCGCCAACATCGCCGTCACCAAGGGACTCCTCTTCCCAAACGTCGGCCACAAGTGCCTCATGGCAAAGGACGGCAAAAAGAAGAAGGTTAAATCCAACTCCTCCACTAAATATGAATCTTCTAGTGATGATAATGCTAGTGATGAGGAGGATAATTTGCGTTCCCTTTTTGCCAACCTTAACATAGCTCAAAAAGAAAAATTAAATGAATTAGTTAGTGCTATTCATGAAAAGGATGACCTTTTGGATGCCCAAGAGGATTGTCTAATTAAAGAAAACAAGAAACATGTTAAGGTTAAAAATGCTTATGCTCTAGAAGTAGAAAAATGTCAAAAACTATCTAGTGAGCTAAGCACTTGTCGTAAGATGATTGACAACCTTAGAAATGAAAATGCTATTTTAAATGCTAAGGTTGATTCACATGTTTGTAATATTTCAATTCCCAATCTTAGAGATGATAATGTTGACTTGCTTGCTAAGATTGATGAATTGAATGTATCTCTTGCTAGCCTTAGATTAGAGAATGAAGATTTAATTGCTAAGGCTAAAGATTTTGATATTTGCAAAGTTACAATTTCCGATCTTAGCGATAAAAATGATATTCTTCATGCTAAGATTGTTGAGCTTAATTCTTGCAAACCCTCTACATCTATTGTTGAGCATGTATCTATTTGTACTAGATGTAGAGATGTTGATATTCATGCTATTCATGATCATATGGCTTTAATTAAACAACAAAATGATCATATAGCAAAACTAGATGCTAAAATTGCCGAGCACAACTTAGAAAATGAGAAATTTAAATTTGCTCGTAGCATGCTTTATAATGGGAGACGCCCTGGCATTAAGGATGGCATTGGCTTCCAAAGGGGAGACAATGTCAAAATTAGTGCCCCTCCTAAGAACTTGTCTAACTTTGTTAAGGGCAAGGCTCCCATGCCTCAGGATAACGAGGGCTACATTTTGTACTCTACCGGTTATCCCGAGAGCAAAATTAGGAAAATTCATTCTAGGAAGTCTCACTCTGGCCCTAATCATGCTTTCATGTATAAGGGTGAGACATCTAGCTCTAGGCAACCAACCCATGCTAAATTGCCTAGAAAGAAAACTCCTAGTGCATCAAATGATCATAACATTTCATTTAAAACTTTTGATGCATCGTATGTGCTTACAAGCAAATCCGGCAAGGTAGTTGCCAAATTTGTTGGGGGCAAACACAAGGGCTCCAAGACTTGTGTTTGGGTACCCAAAGTTCTTGTTTCTAATGCCAAAGGACCCAAAACAGTTTGGGTACCTAAAGTCAAGAACTAAATTTGTTTTGTAGGTTTATGCATCCGGGGGCTCAAGTTGGATACTCGACAGTGGGTGCACAAACCACATGACAGGGGAGAAAAGGATGTTCTCCTCATATGAGAAAAACCGAGATCCCCAACGAGCTATCACATTCGGGGATGGAAATCAAGGTTTGGTCAAAGGATTGGGTAAAATTGCTATATCTCCTGACCATTCTATTTCCAATGTTTTTCTTGTAGATTCTTTAGATTACAACTTGCTTTCTGTTTCCCAATTATGTCAAATGGGCTACAACTGTCTTTTTACTGATGTAGGTGTCACTGTCTTTAGAAGAAGTGATGATTCAATAGCATTTAAGGGTGTGTTAGAGGGTCAGCTATACTTAGTAGATTTTGATAGAGCTGAACTTGACACATGCTTAATTGCTAAGACTAACATGGGTTGGCTCTGGCACCGCCGACTAGCCCATGTTGGAATGAAGAATCTTCATAAGCTTCTAAAGGGAGAGCACATTTTAGGATTAACAAATGTTCATTTTGAGAAAGACAGGATTTGTAGCGCATGCCAGGCGGGGAAGCAAGTTGGAGTCCATCATCCACACAAGAACATCATGACGACCGACAGGCCGCTTGAGCTACTCCACATGGATCTTTTCGGCCCGATTGCTTACATAAGCATCGGCGGGAGTAAGTATTGTCTTGTAATAGTGGATGATTATTCTCGCTTCACTTGGGTATTCTTTTTGCAGGAAAAATCTCAAACCCAAGAGACCTTAAAGGGATTCTTGAGACGGGCTCAAAATGAGTTCGGCTTAAGGATCAAGAAAATTAGAAGCGATAACGGGACGGAGTTCAAGAATTCTCAAATTGAAGGCTTTCTTGAGGAGGAGGGCATCAAGCATGAGTTCTCTTCTCCCTACACGCCACAACAAAATGGTGTAGTGGAGAGGAAGAATAGAACTCTATTGGACATGGCAAGGACCATGCTTGATGAGTACAAGACTTCGGATCGGTTTTGGGCGGAGGCAGTCAACACCGCTTGCTACGCCATCAACCGACTATATCTTCACCGAATCCTCAAGAAGACATCATATGAACTCCTAACCGGTAAAAAGCCCAACATTTCATACTTTAGAGTTTTTGGTAGCAAATGCTTTATTCTTGTTAAAAGAGGTAGAAAATCTAAATTTGCTCCTAAAACTGTAGAAGGCTTTTTACTTGGTTATGACTCAAACACAAGGGCATATAGGGTCTTTAACAAGTCCACTGGACTAGTTGAAGTCTCATGTGACGTTGTGTTTGATGAAACTAATGGCTCTCAATTAGAGCAAGTTGATCTTGATGAGATAGGTGAAGAAGAGGCTCCGTGCATCGCACTAAGGAACATGTCCATTGGGGATGTGTGTCCTAAGGAATCTGAAGAGCCTCCAAATACACAAGATCAACCATCCTCCTCCACGCTAGCATCTCCACCAACTCAAAATGAGAATGAAGCTCAAGTTGATGAAGTAGAAGATCAAGCAAATGAGCCACCTCAAGATGACGGCAATGATCAAGGGGGAGATGCAAATGATCAAGACAAGGAGGATGAAGAGCAAAGGCCGCCACACCCAAGAGTCCACCAAGCAATCCAAAGAGATCACCCCGTCGACACCATCCTCGGCGACATTCATAAGGGGGTAACTACTAGATCTCGGGTTGCTCACTTTTGTGAACATTACTCTTTTGTTTCCTCTATTGAGCCACACAGGGTAGAGGAAGCTCTCCAAGATTCGGATTGGGTGGTGGCAATGCAAGAGGAGCTCAACAATTTCACGAGGAACGAGGTATGGCATTTAGTTCCACGTCCTAACCAAAATGTTGTAGGAACCAAATGGGTCTTCCGCAACAAGCAAGATGAGCATGGTGTGGTGACAAGGAACAAAGCTCGACTTGTGGCCAAGGGATACTCCCAAGTCGAAGGTTTGGATTTTGGTGAAACCTATGCACCCGTAGCTAGGCTTGAGTCAATTCGCATATTATTGGCCTATGCTACTTACCATGGCTTTAAGCTTTATCAAATGGACGTGAAAAGTGCCTTCCTCAACGGACCAATCAAGGAAGAGGTCTATGTTGAGCAACCTCCCGGCTTTGAAGACAGTGAGTATCCTAACCATGTTTATAAGCTCTCTAAGGCGCTTTATGGGCTCAAGCAAGCCCCAAGAGCATGGTATGAATGCCTTAGAGATTTCCTTATAGCTAATGGCTTCAAAGTCGGTAAAGCCGATCCTACACTCTTTACTAAAACTCTTGAAAATGACTTGTTTGTATGCCAAATTTATGTTGATGATATTATATTTGGGTCTACTAACGAGTCTACTTGTGAAGAGTTTAGTAGGATTATGACACAGAAATTCGAGATGTCTATGATGGGGGAGTTGAAGTATTTCTTAGGATTCCAAGTGAAGCAACTCCAAGAGGGCACCTTCATCAGCCAAACAAAGTACACTCAAGACATCTTAACCAAGTTTGGAATGAAGGATGCCAAACCCATCAAGACACCCATGGGAACTAATGGGCATCTCGACCTCGACACGGGAGGTAAGTCCGTGGATCAGAAGGTATACCGGTCGATGATAGGTTCTTTACTCTACTTATGTGCATCTCGACCGGATATTATGCTTTCCGTATGCATGTGTGCAAGATTCCAAGCCGACCCTAAGGAAGCTCACCTTACGGCCGTGAAACGAATCTTGAGATATTTGGCTTATACTCCTAAGTTTGGGCTTTGGTATCCTAAGGGATCCACATTTGATTTGATTGGTTATTCGGATGCCGATTGGGCGGGGTGCAAAATCAATAGGAAGAGCACATCGGGGACTTGCCAGTTCTTGGGAAGATCCTTGGTGTCTTGGGCTTCAAAGAAGCAAAATTCGGTCGCTCTTTCCACCGCCGAAGCCGAGTATATTGCCGCAGGCCACTGTTGCGCGCAATTGCTTTGGATGAGGCAAACCCTGCGGGACTACGGTTACAAATTGACCAAAGTTCCCTTGCTATGTGATAATGAGAGTGCAATCAAAATGGCCGACAATCCCGTCGAGCATAGCCGCACTAAACACATAGCCATTCGGTATCACTTTTTGAGGGATCACCAACAAAAGGGAGATATCGAGATTTCATACATTAATACTAAAGATCAATTAGCCGATATCTTTACCAAGCCTCTTGATGAACAATCTTTTAACAAACTTAGGCATGAGCTCAATATTCTTGATTCTAGGAACTTCTTTTGTTAAAATTGCACACATTGCTCTTCTATATATCTTTGATCATGTCTCTTTTATATGCTATGACTAATGTGTTGTCAAGTCTATTTCAAACCAAGTCATAGGTATATTGAAAGGGAATTGGAGTCTTCGGCGAAGACAAAGGCTTCCACTCCGTAACTCATACTTCGCCATCACTCCAAGCAACTCTCTATTCCTTGGGGAGAAATGAGCATCAAGGAAAAGGACTTCGCCTTTGGTATAATCTTAACTCATTTATTTATGACCAAAGGGGAAGATAGCACTTAGAGGGCTCTAATGATTCCGTTTTTGGCGATTCATGCCAAAAAGGGGGAGAAAGGAGCCCAAAGCAAAAGGACCGCATCACCACTAAATTCCAAAAACTTAGTGCCTTCCAAAAGTATTTTTCAATTGGTATCCTATTGTGTTCAAAAGGAAAAGAAAATTAGTTTTTCAAAAATGTATATCAAAACCCTCTTGAACACTAAGAGGTGGATCTCCTTTAGGGGGAGTTTTGTTTAGTCAAAAGGAAAAGCATTTGAAACAGGGGGAGAAAACTTCAAATCTTGAAAATGCTTTGCAAAAATCTTATTCATTTACCTTTGACTATTTGCAAAAGATCTTCGAAATGGATTTACAAAAAGAATTTGCAAAAACAAAACATGTGGTGCAAACGTGGTCCAAAATGCTAAATAAGAAAGAAACATTCCATGCATATCTTGTAAGTAGTTTTATTGGCTCAATCCCAAGCAACCTTTACACTTACATTATGCAAACTAGTTCAATTATGCACTTCTATATTTGCTTTGGTTTGTGTTGGCATCAATCACCAAAAAGGGGAGATTGAAAGGGAATTAGGCTTACACCTAGTTCCTATATGATTTTGGTGGTCGAATTGCCCAACACAAATCTTTGGACTAACTTGTTTGCCCAAGTTTATAGTGTATACAGGTGTAAAAGGTTCACACTCAGCCAATAAAAAGACCAAGTTTTGGATTCAACAAAGGAGCAAAGGGGGCAACCGAAGGCACCCCTGGTCTGGCACACCGGACTGTCCGGTGTGCCACCGGACAGTGAACAGTACCTGTCCGGTGCACCAGGGGACTCAGACTCAAACTCGCCACCTTCGGGAATTTCCAAGGCGACTCGGCTATAATTCACCGGACTGTCCGGTGTACACCGGACAGTGTCCGGTGCGCCAAGGAAGGTCGGTCTCAGGAACTCGTCAGCCTCGGGTTCGCGCGGCAGCCGCTCCGCTAAAATTCACCGGACTGTCCGGTGTGCACCGGACTGTCCGGTGTGCCAGCGAAGCAACGGCTCCCTGCAGCGCCAACGGCTCCCTGCGGTGCATTTATTGCGCGCGCAGCGCGCGCAGACGTCGGCACGCCCATACCGGTGCACCGGACATCAAACAGTACATGTCCGGTGTGCACCGGACACCCAGGCGGGCCCACAAGTCAGAAGCTCCAACGGCTAGAATCCAACGGCAGTGATGACGTGGCAGGGGGCACCGGACTGTCCGGTGTGCACCGGACTGTCCGGTGCGCCATCGAACAGACAGGTTCCCAACGGCCACATTTGGTGGTTGGGGCTATAAATACCCCAACCACCCCACCATTCATTGCATCCAAGTTTTCCCACTTCTCAACCACTTACAAGAGCTAGGCATTCAATTCTAGACACATACAAAGAGATCAAATCCTCTCCAATTCCACACAAGGCTTTAGTGATTAGCGAGAGAGATTTGCCGTGTTCTTTTGAGCTCTTGCGCTTGGATTGCTTCTTTTCTTTCTCACTTGTTCTTGAGATCACAACTCCATTGTAATCAAGGCAAGAGGCACCAATTGTGTGGTGGCCCTTGCGGGGAAGTTTTGTTCCCGGCTTTGATTTGAGAAGAGAAGCTCACTCGGTCCGAGGGACCGTTAGAGAGAGGGAAGGGTTGAAAGAGACCCGACCTCTGTGGCCTCCTCAACGGGGAGTAGGTTTGCAAGAACCGAACCTCGGTAAAACAAATCTCCGTGTCTCACTTGCTTATTCGCTTGGGATTTGTTTTGCGCCCTCTCTCTCGGACTCGTTTATATTTCTAACGCTAACCCGACTTGTAGTTGTGTTTATATTTGTAAATTTCAGTTTCGCCCTATTCACCCCCCCTCTAGGCGACTATCACACGCCACGCCCGGCCCGGCCCGGCCGGCGGCGGCGGCGGCGCGCGCGCGCGCGTGTGGCACGCCCTTGTCCATTTCTTGACTTCTCAAGTTAAGTGGAATAAATCCCACCATGTAAGTCAAGGCAAAAGACCCTTGGACTTCCAATGTGGTACTATTGGTATTCTCCACCATTACACACCATAGAGTTTATTCAATAAATGGGCCAAGCCCATAAAAGATCCAACAATCCCCACCAAACTCTAGGGTTTGTAATGATGAAGTATCAGAATCACAATCCTTTGATATACCAGTGTTTCGATGGAGACTGTTAAGTTGAACATCCATCTAGAATAAGAGTTTTACTCATTCACAACTGAACAATGGACTAAGCCTTGAATTGACAGTTTTGTGCGAAATAAGATTCACTCAAATCCTTTGCTGATACTAGGCTGCAAAAAGGTATTCCCGCTGTTTAGAAGCATATAAGTCACACTTCAGTGCCTTTCATGAGTATTTAGGGATTACCCAAGTCCCATAGACTGTGACTAGCAGTCTGACTCATATAGGTGTATTCCTCAGAAGATGTTCTGTAGGACAACATCTCACCTTTATAAGACTCTTGGAATACATTAAGGTAAAAACCATCCTGCCTTACAGATAGGAAAGATGTGCATCAGAAATGAGTTAAAGAAGGGATCTTTCCTCACAATCTACTCCTAGCTTGTTTCTCCACTCTACTTCACGGGATCTCCGATCACATAGAGCAGGTTACCACTAGAGTAGATCTCACATGGGTCTCATACCCATTTCCCTCGATGCACTTTCTATCACATTGCGTGATAGACCCTTAGTGAATTGATCTGCCAGATTATTCGATGTGTGGACATAATCCACAGTTATAACTCCGGAGTTTTTCAACTTTCTGACAGATTTCAATCTCCTCTTAACATGCCTTGTAGACTTCATGTTATTCCTAGAACTGTTAACCTTTGTAATCACCGTTTGGTTGTCACAGTTCATGGAGATAGCCGGTATCGGTTTTTCAACTACCGGTAAATCCAATAGGAAATCACGAAGCCACTCGGCCTCAGCCCCAGCAGTGTCTAATGCTGCGAGTTCTGCTTCCATTGTAGACTTCGTTAAGATAGTCTGCTTGCAAGACTTCCAGGAAACAGCGCCACCTCCAAACAGAAACACATATCCGCTTGTGGCATAAAGCTCATCAGCATCAGAAATCCAGTTGGCATCACAATAGCCTTCCAGCACTTTTGGGTTTCCGGTATAATGAATACTGTATGTCATAGTACCTTTCAAATACCGCAACACTCTCTCAAGAGCACGCCAGTGATCATCTCCTGGTTTCGACACAAACCGACTTAGCTTACTCACAGCATAAGAGATGTCTGGCCTTGTTGCACTTGCAAGGTACATGAGCGAGCCAATGATCTGGGAGTATGTCAATTGATCCCTTGCTATTCTCCGATTCTTTCTCAATAGCACACTAGGATCATAAGGTGTTGGAGCAGGATCACAGTCACTAAAACCAAAGCGACTCAATACCTTTTCCACATAATGGGATTGTAACAAAGTTACCCCACCATCAGCTTCTCTAACAAGCTTGATGTTTAGAATGACATCAGCTTCTCCCAAATCTTTCATCTCGAAATTGCTCGATAGAAGATTTTTAACTTCCTCAATCACATTGAGATTTGATCCAAAGATCAAAATGTCATCAACATAAAGGCACAGCATAACAGACTCACCCCCACCATACCGATAGTATACACACGTGTCAGATTCATTTACAACAAAGCCAGCTGCTGTAAGAGTATTATCAAATTTTTCATGCCATTGCTTAGGTGCTTGTTTTAGGCCATACAATGATTTTATCAACCTGCACACCTTGTTCTCTTGACCATCCGCAATGAACCCTTCTGGCTGATCCATATAGATCTCCTCATCCAACTCTCCATTAAGGAAAGTTGTCTTAACATCCATCTGATGAATGATAAGACCATAAGAGGCTGCCACGGCTATTAATGTGCGAATTGTAGTCAATCGAGCCACTGGTGAGTAGGTATCAAAGAAATCTTCACCCTCCTTTTGGGTATATCCTTTGGCCACAAGCCTTGCCTTGTACCTCTCAATTGTACCATCAGGCCTAAGCTTTTTCTTGAAGATCCATTTGCAACCTATAGGTTGACAACCATAAGGACGGTCAACGACCTCCCAAGTTCCATTAGACATAATAGATTCCATCTCACTCCTTACTGCTTCCTTCCATAAGTCAGCATCAGGAGAGGAATATGCCTCACTAATGGTAGTTGGTGTGTCTTCCACAAGGTACACTATAAAGTCATTACCAAAGGATTTTGCAACCCTCTGTCTCTTGCTCTTTCGAGTGACTATAGTGTCATCCTCCTCAGGGATGTGCACGTGAGAATCCTCAGCATGATCTATAGGAATCGACAGTTCGTGCTCATGGGGTATTATAGTCTCATGACTTGTATCACTAGGTGTATTCTTCATGGGAAACTCATTCTCAAAAAATGTTGCGTCTCTTGATTCCATGATAGTATCAACATACATATCAAGCACATCAGATTTTATAATTAAGAACCTATACCCAGTGCTGTGAAAAGAGTACCCAAGGAATATACAGTCAACAGTTTTAGGCCCAAGTTTACGCTTTTTGTTAATTGGCACATTCACTTTAGCCAAGCAACCCCAAGTGCGCAAATACGAGAGATTTACTCTTCTCTTTTCTCATTCCTCAAATGGAGTGATCTCTTTGTTCTTTGTTGGAACTCTATTCAGGACATGACATGCTGTCAAAATCGCCTCACCCCACCATGCCTTGGATAATCCCGCTGTACTCAACATGGCATTCACCAAATCTGTTAGAGTGCGGTTTTTCCTTTCAGCAATCCCATTGGATTGTGGTGAGAATGGCGGTGTCCTCTCATGAATAATACCATGTTCCACACAGAACTCATCGAACACATTAGAGAAATATTCTCCACCTCGATCAGACCTTAACCGTTTTATTTTCCTCTCAAGTTGGTTCTCAACTTCAGCTTTATAGGCCTTAAAATAATTGAACGCTTCATCTTTTGTTTTTAAGAGATACACATAACAAAATCTAGTGGAGTCATCTATAAAAGTGAGAAAGTATCTTTTACCACCTTTGGTCAAAATTCCATTCATCTCGCACAGATCAGAATGAACAAGTTCTAGAGGTGCCAAACTCCTCGCCTCAGCAGCCTTGTGTGGCTTGCGGGGTTGTTTTGATTCAACACACACATGGCACTTAGGCTTTTTGACCAAGTTAAATTTAGGAATTAAATTTATATTTGCTAACCGCATAAGACAGCCAAAGCTTGCATGACAAAAACGTGAATGCCATAGATCTGACTCATCAGAAAAATTAACAGAATTCACCAGTTTATTACACACATCATGCAGTGATAAGCGGAACAAGCCTCCGCAATCATATCCTTTACCAACAAAAGTACCATGTTTCGACACAACACATTTATTAGACTCAAGAACAACTTTATATCCATCTCGACATAGCATCGAAGCGCTAACGAGATTCTTCTTGATAGAGGGTACATGCTGCACGCTCTTCAATGGCACCGTCTTTCCCGAAGTAAACTTCAGAATGACGGTACCAACACCAAGAACATGAGCACGCGACCCATTTCCCATCAACAAGGCGCCAGACCTCCCGACCTGATAGGAAGTGAACATAGAGGCATCAGCACACACATGAATGTTTGCACCACTGTCCATCCACCACTCAGGTGAATTACAGGCTGAAAGAACAAATGGTAAAGAATTACCATACCCAGATGTTCCTTCTTCAGTTTCAGTGGTTACAACATTAGCTGATTTCTTGTCTTGAGTGAACTTGCGATCAGGGCACTCTCTTGCCCAGTGTTGATCACTGCCACAGACAAAGCAACCTCCTTTTCCCTTGTTATTGTTGTTCTTCTTTTTAAATTGTGTTGTATGAACAGGTTTATTCGCGTTCTCTGGTTTGTTCTGGTTTTTCTTCTTGTTAAACTTGCGAAAGTTTCTCTTCTGCACCATATTAGCAGTAGAGGTCTCAACACCTTTTCCACTGTCCTTTGTTCTAGCCCTTTCCTCAACATCAAGAGTACCAATGAGCTCTTCCACATTGAACTCTTGTCTCTTATGTTTGAGAGAGGTAGCAAAGTCCTTCCAAGAAGGTGGCAACTTGGCGATTATACCGCCAGCCACAAACTTGTCAGGCAAAGGACAAGGAAAAAGTTCGAGTTCCTTAGCTAGTGCCTGAAACTCATGAGCCTGTTCCACTACAGATCGGTTCTCAACCATCTTGTAGTCATACAGCTGCTCCATGAGATACATCTCGCTACCAGCGTCAGTAACTCCAAACTTTCCTACAAGAGCATCCCACAGCTCTTTCCCCGTGGGAAGGATGATATAGCTTTTCTGGAATTTAGTATCCAGTGCGCTAATCACTGCACCTCGAAAGAGGTTGTCTTCAGCCTTAAACTTAGCCTCATCCTCAGGAGGTAAGTTGGCAGGCTTGCCCTCAGCGGCATGAAAACAAGACATTGCAGTTAGCCACAATTCCATTTTAGCTTTCCATATCAAGAAGTTTTTACCATCAAAAGAATCAGGCTTTAGCACAGCAGCAAAACCTCTGACAGAAAAATGCCTAACATTAGGTTTTTGGATTGTTAGAATTATAGGCATTTTTCGTATTATTTTAATTCCATAAATTAACATTATGATGATGACATATAAAATATGTTTAATCATAAAAATCATTATCTCAAATATATCCATAACAATATGGATCAAGAGAACACGAAACATATGAATCATATAAATATAATAAGCAAATAAACATGGAACATGTATTATTATGGAACAACTGAAAATAAACAGATAGCAACATAAACAACATGACTGTAAAATTAAGACAAACAGATTTATCATATTACTAGTATGATCAGGCATCAGACACGTCATGATATAATACGACAAAACAGATTGGATAAATTTATGGCTATAAATAAAACAGCAGATATGAACATATATAATTTGCAGAATGAAAAACAGTAAGGAGATGAATTGATCATACCCTGCCATGCGCTCCGAGGATCTAGATCCTTGTCCAACTTCACTTGTCATGTCAGCAGGAAGAAGACTTTGGGCAGTCGCGTAGACGCTCCCCAAAAACCTAATTGCCGATCCCTCGTGCAAGGTCTCGAACGGCAAGGGCTCCGGAGGCACCTGCCCTCTCGCTTCTCTGTGCGCGCAGAGTCACGAGATGGAAATACCCTCACTCGGCTGCTGGACTGTGTTCTGAAAGTGTTTTTTCGCGTGTACCGAGTGACAGGGGTGCTCCTCTATTTAACCTCTCGCAGAGGGAAGCTGAAGGAGAAAGGTCGCCGAGTCACGCCAAGAGTCGGCCAGCTCTAGCCGAGTTATGCCATGAGTCGGCCAGCTCTTGCCGAGTCACGCCATAAGTCGGCAGCTGAAGGAGAAGGGTCACTCGGCTGACTGACGAAGAGACAGGGTCACTCGGCTAACGTACGCGGTTAGTGAGTGCTAAAAATTAACACAACCACGCCTGCCTGCCACGCCACGCCCGGCCCGGCCGGCAGCGGCGGCGGTGCGCGCGCGCGTGTGGCACGCCCTTGTCCATTTCTTGACTTCTCAAGTTAAGTGGAATAAATCCCACCATATAAGTCAAGGCAAAAGACCCTTGGACTTCCAATGTGGTACTATTGGTATTCTCCACCATTACACACCATAGAGTTTATTTAATAAATGGGCCAAGCCCATAAAAGATCCAACACCAGGAACTCCCAGCCTTCGTCGCTGGTCGCCGTCAGCTCGTTGCCAGATATCTCCATCGTGACCGGGCAGAGCTTGCCAACCTCCGGCGGCACCTGCCCGCTGAAGCTGTTGTTGGCCAGGCTAAGCGTCGCTAGACCGGAGGCGTTAGCGATCGCCGCAGGGATCGGACCGGCCAGCCTGTTGCCGCCGAGGAGGAGGTACCGAAGATTAGACATGCGCGCGCCCGAGTCGGGTGGGAGTGGGAGTGGGAGGCGGCCGTGGAACGCGTTGCTGGCGAGGTTCAGTTGCTGCAGCGACGACAGGTTGAAGAAACCAGGCGGGATCTCCCCGCGCAAGCTGTTCTGGTGGACGTCAAAGACCTGCATGGAAGAGAGACGTGAAAGGCCCTCTGGGATCGGTCCTTCCAGAAGGTTCTGGTCTAGCGTGAGGATCTGGAGCTTTGTGAGGTTGCCGAGCGACGGCGGGATCTCGCCGGACAAGGAGTTTTGGCTGAGATAGAGATAGCTGAGGTTTTGAAACGTCCCAAGCCAGGTAGGGATGCCGCCGACGAAGGAGTTGTTGTTGAGGTACACGACGGTGAGGCCGGTGCAGTTGCGGAGGCTGTCCGGTATCTCCCCGCCGACGCCGCCGTTGTCGCAAAGGCCGAGGTACGTGAGGCGCCGCAGCCGGCCGATGCTGGACGGTATGCTCCCGGAGGGCTGGTTCCGGTTGAGGTCGAGGAGCTCGAGGTACGTGAGGTTGCCGATGGCCGGAGAGATGGTCCCGACGAGGCCGAGGTAGGAGAGCTGCAGGGACACGACGTGTCCGCGGATGCAGCTCACGCCGGCCCACCGGCAGAAATGCGCCGTGCTGTTCCACGACCGGAGCGCGCCCGACGGGTCCGACGACACGCCGGCCCAGAACGCCCGCAGCGCGTCCCGCTCGTTGTTTTCGTGCTCGGCGCCTGCCGCTAGCCGCATCATCAGCGCCACCACCACCAACAGCAGCGCGCCGCACGCTCGTTCTGCAGCCATGCTCGTGGCAGTGCAGCTGATGTGTGAATGTGTGATTCTGTGTGAGGTGTGGCCGTGTGGGTAAGGGCATCGGCACGCGCCAGGGATTTATAGTGGCGGTTTGGTTTTAGACCCAAGTCTACCAAGCCAAAATTTGACGCGCACTCAATATTTGGCTTCCAATTTGGTTTTCATCCAATTTTAGGCTGGCCTCCTTGGTACAATATTTTTCAAAACCGTGGTTTTATAATAATATATTTTACAATTGTCATGATAATAGTATGGTTTTGTTCGGCTCCAAAAATACTATGGTTTTAAAAAATATTTTTTGGATATAACATTATTGTTGGAGATTTGTTCTCAAATGTTATGAATCAAGAACAAGACAACACAGAATGTTAATGGTTAAATACCTTCGTACTTAGAAACATTATCTCCTTTAGGATATAATGATCTTTAGACGAAGATCATGAAGGACATACCTTCATCATTTCGGCATATAAAAGTGAAAGTAGAAGCATATGAAATATGGAAAAATAATATGAATAATCATATGACAACATCAGAATATTTTTATTATATTATCATGAATAAACATGAACAATATTGAATTATATTTATACCTTCGGCTTGACAGAAAGTAAAAATCCAAGTATGACGTGTGAGTGAATACAAGTCAGCGTGAACAGTACAGGGTCACTGTTCACCTATTTATAGGCGCGGGATGCAGCCCGGTCGAAATTAAATTTATGTCCTTGATGACAAATTACAAATGCGACACTAACTATTAGGGACTAAACGGTCTTTTCCTCTTTAAGTCGGTGCCGCCCTTCGTCTCAAGGCGTGTCATTATGCCGAAGCTTTCTAGGTTGTAGCTTCGGCTTGTGCCTTCATGCTGTGTCAGTCCGCATATCATACTGCCGAAGGTGTTTTTGCTTGGAGGACCTTCGGTGAAGAAGCATGCCCCCAACAGTAGCCCCTTCGCGGTGCTAGTTCATTTTTCGTGATGAGCTTGATCCGTGAAAAAATCTCAAAGACTTTGGAATGCCGAAGGTCCAAAAAACACCTTCCCTGATCTCGTTGTCGAGAAACGATTAAAATATTCCAAGCGTCAGATGGCCCAACGCTCAGCGGGTACGAACGATCTGTCGATTCACCTTCCAGACCCCGAGTGGCCCACCATTCAGCGGGTGCGGGCGATCTGGCAGTTCACCTTTTAACTTGCAGCACTATATAAACAGACGGGTAGTTGTGGAGTTACCACAGCATTCATTGCCATTGCACTGTTCTGCTATTAAAAAATTTAACCATAGCCGAAGCTTTTTCACTGCACTCTCGAGTGGACCATCATTTTTAGTTAGCTTCGTCAAAACTGCAAAAGACATCAACTTCGTGAAAACCGCAAAAAATCCATCAGATGGCCAGAGTACGCTCGACTGCAAGGGTGACTCGTGAAGGAGAAGAGACCGAGGCTACCGAGACAGCTCCGATTTCCGAAGTCATGAGACAGTCGGGCTTAGTAGTGACAAAGAGAACCGTTGACGAAGGTACACCTGCTGCCGAAGGTGAACAGGCTGATATTGAGGAAGAGAATGTTGATGAAGAAGAGGAGGATTATAGCATTTTAATCCCATCAAAACCCAGCCACCTAGATTTTGAGAAATCTACTGTCTCTGAAGCCGATGTGCCCATGATGATAAAACTGGGCTACTTTGGAGAAGCCAGGAGGAAGCTTGTTCGTTTTACCGGAGATGAAACCACTCCAACGCTGAAGGATGATGAAGTAGTGGTTTTCAAAAGTTTCTTCAGAGCAGGATTACGGTTTCCTCTGAACGAGATGATAGGAGAAGTTTTGAAGAATTTTGAAATTTATCTTCATCAGCTGACCCCTAACGCTATCGTTAGGCTCAGTATCTTCATCTAGGCCCTCCGAAGCCAAGGGATGGACCCAGATGCCGAAGCATTCTGCCGAGTGCACAAGCTGCGCTACCAAACGAAGGCTAGAGCAGATAGTTTACATGAGAATTTTGGTTGTTATAATTTCGCGTATCGCAAGGATACAAAGGCTCCGGTCCTCAGCTATCGCACCAAGTGGTCAACCGGCTAGAAGAGTGAATGGTTTTATATTAAGGCCGATAAAAAGAAAAGGGGGAAACTGATGACGATAGTCATGTGCCCGTTGGTTTTAAGCTTCGGAATGACCAGACCTTTGTGCAACATGAAGCTAGGGTCAACATGCCAACTGTCTGTATCAGAATTCAGGGTGGTGGCTGAACAAATTAGCACTAGAGATCTGGTTCAAGAATACTTTGCTAATAGGACATCTCCAACGTCAAGTGAATGGAGCATGCCGAAGCTAAAGGGAACAAAGAAAAAACTTTAGCTTGTTCGATTGCCTTATCGTTTTAAGTTTGAGAAATAGTTCAAGGAGCCTTGCCAAGAGTGGCTGGAAATGATTGAGACAATGTGCAATGAAATTTTGGGAAATTATACCAAAAAAGAAGATCAATTAATGACTGCATCCTTCGGCACCCGGCCAAAACGAAGGTTGAACCGGGTAATGGACGCTCTAAATTTTGAATACCCTGATTATGAGCGACTCAACAAAGGTGCCGAAGGGGCAAAAAGAAAAAGGGTTATTAGCGTTCTGAGTAGGCAAGCTGCTAGAATGGTGAAAGAAGATGAAAAAGCTTTGAAGAAGAGAACATCTGTCCCGAGCCGAAGATGGCGGCCTTGAAGAAGAGGAAAGCTTCAACTCCAGAGCCGAAGGTAACTGAGATGGAAGAGGAAATTCCTTCAACACCTCCTGCTGCCGAAGTAGAAGAGATTTTAAAGGTATGACTAAATCTTTACCTATCAAGCTGCTAAGCCCTCTGTGACCGGAACTGACGAAGCTTTTACAGAAGAAAGGAGAACCTTCGGCTGCAAAGAAGGCAGATGGGCTGAAGAAGCAAAGGATTGGTAGCGTGATGCAAGCTATTGAAAAGACACCGCCACCGGTGTCAGCATCTAAAATAGCACCTACTGCAAGCGCCGAGGCCTCTGTCGAAGCAAACACATCGGCCGAAGCTGTAGCTGCCAACCTAGAGGCTACCTTATCTGAGATTGATAAAATGATATTGGGTATGCCTACGGAAGAGACATCTGCAGCTGCAGAACAAGTCATGGCCCTAGTGCCTGACAAAGGGAAAGGAATTGTCGAAGCTGCTTCGGAAGAAAAAAGTTTCGATCTTTGGAACCTGGTTGGTCAAGAACTCTATGAGGCCGAGAAGAAAAAGCTACAGGAATATGGCATTTCCTGTGGCTACCAGCCAGGAGCCATGCTCTTTGGTGGAATCGATGAAGAGGCCTTGGGATGTGTTCGCGACCGTACCACAGCGAAGGTAATCGACACTCTATCGAAAATGGTCGGTTTTTCGAAGCTTGAAGCCGATATTAGCAGCTATCGACGACAACATATCGTCGGCAGTTTATTTTATTCCAACTTTAAGGTAAAATTTTTTTATAAAGCAAAATTTTATTATTTGTTTTATTTTTACGACAAAGTTTCCTGATGAAGGTCTATTTTGTACAGAGTATGCTGCTGAGCAAAGCGCTACAAATGCAACAGGACCTCAAGGATAAAAGGAATTAAATTATAATCGAGGGTCTAGAGAGCAAAATCAAAGAATACGAAACTTCTCTTGAAAAGAAAGATTTCCTACTCCAAGCAGTGGAAGATTCCCTTGCAGAAGCACAAACCGAGAATGCTAGATTAAACAGGGAGCTTCTCCAGAAATCAGAGAGCTTCGAACAAGAAAGAAAAGACTTGCAAACAAAATACGAAGCTGAAGCTGCTGAAAGTACGAAGCTGAAGCAATCCTTGGAAGAGCTTCGGAACATGTGTCTGGATTTTAACTCGGTTGGGGCCAGCGCTGAAAAATTTACCCCTTCGACCGAAAACATATCCAGCACATTCGAACATATTGAAGGCGAAGTAGAGGCACTCGACGAAGTAATAGCCGGGCACGGTGACGTCTATGCTCTGCTAGCTTCTCGTGGTACAGCCGTAGCATTTTTGAAGGCTGGTTGTACACACGCAAAAATTTTAAATAGACCAAACTTCAGTCTATCTGCATCGGATTTGGTTGACATCCCTAATATAGCCTGAAGCATAGGGAGCAGATTTATAACACAAATCTGGGCGAAGGGTGGTCGGGAGTTAGCTAGTGACGAGGCTCGAAGCCTGCTAAAGTCGGTACGTGAGAGCACCTAGAGGGGGGGTGAATAGGTGATCCTGTAAAAACTTAAACTTAAGGCCACAAAAACTTGATTAAGTGTTAGCACAATAAGGCCAAGTGGCTAGAGAGGAGTTCTTGCAAAACACAACAACCACAAGAGGATCAACACAGATAGACACAGTGGTTTATCCCGTGGTTCGGCCAAGTACAAAACTTGCCTACCCCACATTGTGGCGTCCCAACGGACGAGGGTTGCAATCAACCCCTCTCAAGCGGTCCGAAGACCCACTTGAATACCACGGTGTTTTGCTTTGCTTTACTATATCCCGTTTGCGAGGAATCTCCACAACTTGGAGTCTCTCGCCCTTACACTTTGATGTTCACAAAGAAGCACAGAGTAAGGGAGGGATGAGCAACGCACACAAGACATAAAATCAGAGCGACAACACGCACACAAGTCGCAACAAGAGCTCACAACACAACCCGACGAGTTTACAACTCAAATAGAGCTCTAGTTGCTCTCACAAAGAATCAAATGCGCGGAATCGAAGTCTTGGTGCTTTAGAATGCTTGGGGAATGCTTGGTGTCCTCCTCCATGCGCCTAGGGGTCCCTTTTATAGCCCCAAGGCAGCTAGGAGCCGTTGAGAGCATTCCAGGAAGGCAATTCTTGCCTTCAGTCGCATGGCGCACCGGACAGTCCGGTGCACCACCGGACACTGTCCGGTGCGGATTTCTTTCCTTCTTTGGCGAAGCCGACCGTTGGAGATTCAGAGCCGTTGGCGCACCGGACACTGTCCGGTGCACACCGGACAGTCCGGTGGCCCCTTGTGACCGTTGGCTCGGCCACGCGTCACGCGCGGAATCCTCGATCGACCGTTGGTCCGGCTGACTGTTGGCTCACCGGACAGTCCGATGAATTATAGTCGTATGCCGTTAATCATCTCCCGAGAGCGACGAGTTCGCCTGTGAACGGCTCACCGGACAGTCCGGTGCACCACCGGACAGTCCAGTGATTTATAGCCGTACACCGCCGTCAAAGTCCCGAGAACAGCAAGTTCGCCAGAGCCAGCCTGGTGCACCGGACACTGTCCGGTGCACCATCGGACAGTCCGGTGCACCCAGACCGAGCTGACTTTGGCTGAACAGAGCCATCTCTTTTCCAATTCGATTTCTCCTGTTTCCAGCACTTAGACACAATACATTAGTTCTCAAAACAATGTACTAAGTCTAGAAACATACCTTTAGACTTGATTTGCACTTTGTCCAATATTTGGCATAGATTTACACTTAAGCACTTGTGTTGGCACTCAATCACCAAAATACTTAGAAATGGCCCAAGGGCACATTTCCCTTTCAGTACGATACTTATATCTATTGCTTGTTCTCTTGTAATTACTTTTTACCTTATACTGTTTTGTTGTGTGCAGGATGACGATGCCGAAGGTCAATAGTCTGAAGCTCATTTTGAAGATTGTTGAAGCTTCTGAACAAAACTTAGAAACATTTGAAGTATCTTTGTAAAAGACATTGTAATTAGGAATCGAACATTACTTTGTAAATTTGTCCATACCTTGTAATATATTTCTACCTTTCCATCCGTGTATGGATTGTTTTGCTATGGACGAAACTTGTATCTTTTGAGCCGAAGGCGAAAAACACCTTCCCTTCTTTTCGTACACAATAAAGTGTATCCTTGCTTCTTTATGCTCATCAAAGCATTGTTATCAAAGCTGAAGTATCTGTTTGTGTTTTATGCTATGATAATGATGATCCTACGGATGTCTACATGAATGTGTATGAATGCAATGGATGATGTAATGTAACGTGCAAATGAATGTCCAAACACACACACGAAGCCACACCCAGACTCTACATCCCCTTAGGAACGTCTTTTGAGTCTTAAGCTCTGCATCCCCTTAGGAACGACTTTTTAGCTTCTTCACCTTCTATTTTCGGTGGTATAAGTTCTGCATCCTCTTATGAACGACTTTTGAACTTCTTCGCCTTATATTTTGGCGGTATAAGTTCTGCATCCCCTTAGGAATGACTTTTGAACTTCTTCGCCTTATATTTCGGCGATATTTGGCTCTGCATTCCCTTTGGAACGACTTTTGAGCAGAAAACTTATGCTACGCTCTTTTAGGATCGACTTTTTGTAGCTTCGTCATGCTCTCATCCCCTTGGGGATGTCTTTTGAGCTTCTCTCTGTTTTCTTTTTGCACTCGATGGTGTAGGCTTAGATTTTACATTTTACATGTTTTGGGGGATTTGGCCCTTGTAGGGCTAAATAAGAATAAAAAATTACAAGTTATGGCCCCATTAAAAACCTTTCTCCCCTCTTGAAAAGGAAAAGGGTGCCATAGGAAAAAAATGAAAAAAGATTACAACATATTACACATAGTATCGCCGAAGCTCATCCGCATTCCAAGACCTGGGTATGTCATTGCCGTCCATATCCTTCAGTCTATAAGAACCGGGCCTCGATGAAGATACTACTAGAAAAGGACCTTCCCACTTCAGTTGCAACTTGCTCACTGTGTCTGGGTTAGCCACAATCCGAAGCACCAGATGCCCTGGCTTGATATTTTTCAACCGAACTTTTCTGTCACGCCATTTTACTGTTTTGGCCTGATATTTATTGATGTGCTCTATTGCCTGAAGTCTGGTCCCCTCTATAGTATCTTTTGTTACTTGATAATCAGCTTCGTCTTTTGTCGAAGCTATTGTTCTTATTGACCCTGTATTTGCTTCTTCTAGGGTTATTGCTTCATCACCAAATAGGAGTTTAAAGGGTGTAAACCCTGTTGACCTTGACGTAGTTGTGTTGTGGCTCTACACCACTTTAATTAATTCGTCTGGCCACTTTCCTCTAGGCTGGTTGAAGATTAGCTTCATTATTCCTGTTATTATAATACCATTCGCTCTTTCTACCAAGCCATTGGATTCTGGATGCCTAACTGATGCAAAGTGAATCTTCGTACCAATTCAGTCACAAAAATCCTTGAATGCTTCGGCCTCAAATTGCGTACCATTTGTCCACGGTTATTGCCTTCAGGACACCAAAGCGACAAACAATATTCTGCCAGAAGAATTTTTGGACGGTAGCTGAAGTTATTGTAGCCAAGGGCTTCGCCTCAATCCACTTGGAAAAATATTCCACTTCTACTACAACATATTTTAAGTTGCCTTGTGATGGTGGAAGTGGACCCAACAAATCTAAACCCCATCTTTGCAATGGCCAGGTTGGCTGTATTAGCCGAGTGAGCGACGAAGGTTGCCTCTGATCCTTTGCACATTTTTGACATTTTTCACACTTTTGAACCAGATCTGCTGCATCCGAAGCTGTCTTTGGCCAATAAAATCCTTGCCTAAAAACCTTTCCCAGCAAAGGCCTGGACCCAATGTGAGATCCACACAGGCCTACATGAATTTCCTTCATTAGCTCTATACCTTCGGTTCTAGATAAGCACTTGAGGAGTGGAGAGCACACTCCATGCTTGTACAACTCCCCTTCTATCATGACATATGGTCTTGTCCTTGCTTCCATTCTTTTATTATAAACTTCATCATCTGAAAGACAATTTCGTTGGAGGAAGGATATGATTTCAGTCCTCCAATCTTCACTATGTACAGGTGATATTGTGAGGACTGCTCTCTCCATAAGTTCAACTGAAGGTGCTTTTATTGTCTCAAAGAATACTTCCGAAGGTAAAGGGAGCCTCTGTGCCGCTGACTTGGCCAGTAGGTCTGCATGCTCATTTTCCCCTCTTGGGATATTTTTACAGAAAAACCTTCGAAAGAAGCCTCCAACCTTCGGACTGTGTCTAAATATTTTTCAAGCTTCGGGTCCCTTGCCTTGCTGCTTTTATCCACATGGCCAGAGATGACTTGGGAGTCAGTTTTAAGAATTGCCCTTCTTATTCCTATTGCCTTTAGCTTCCGAAGCCCCAGCAAAAGGGCTTCGTATTCAGCAATGTTGTTTGTACAACTAAAGTCCAATCTTGCTGCATAGCATGTTCTGACTTTAGATGGTTCTACTAAGACAGCAGCTGCTCCTGCGCCGAAGGTTCCCCAAGAACTATCACAGAAAATTGACCAGGCTTCGGCGTCCTTTGTTACTTCTTCCTGAGCCCCTAGCATCCAATCGGTGATGAAATCTGCCAATGCCTGGGACTGAATTGAGGACCTATGCACATAATCTATAGAAAATTCATTGAGCTCGACAGCCCATTTTCCGATCCTCCCAGTAGCTTCTCTATTCCTCATTATGTCTTTTAGAGGTTGCGACGAAGGAACAATTATATTGTATGCTTGAAAGTAATGCCAAAGCTTCCTGGAGGCCATCAACACAGCATATAGCACCTTCTCCAGTTCTGTGTAATTTTTTTTGAAAAGCTTAAAACTTCGGAGACAAAATATACTGGTGCTTGTTTTTGACCTGGCCATCTTGCTTCTCCTGTACAAGTGTCGCACTAACTGCAGAGTGCGAAGCTGCCACATATAAGAGCAATGGAGCCCCTGGCGAAGGTGGAGTTAGTGTTGTCAAATCGATCAAGTATTGCTTTAACTCTTTGAAAGCCTTTTGCTGAGCCGGACCCCACTGAAAAACTTCGGCTGACTTCAGTATTTCAAAGGATGGCAGATTTCTTTCTGCTGATCTGGATATGAATCTATATAATGATGCCAGTCTTCCTATGAGCTGTTGGGCCCCCTTTTTTGTATTTGGCGGCTCCATTCGAAGGATAGCTTCGATCTTATTAGGGTTAGCTTCGATTCCCTTCGTTGATACTAGACAACCAAGAAACTTACCCTTCTTTACTCCAAAAACACATTTTTCTGGATTTAATTTCAAACCAGCTTGCCTGAAATTGGCAAATGTTTCTTGCAAGTCAGCAATATGATTCTCTTGCTTCATGCTCTTTACTATAATATCATCAACATAAGTCAGCACATTTCTGCCTATTTGAGAATGAAGGACCTTGGCTGTCATTCTGCTGAATCTTCCTCCAGCATTCTTGAGCCCCTCAGGCATCCGAAGGTAGCAATAAGTG
This sequence comes from Zea mays, assembly GCF_902167145.1. NCBI lineage: Eukaryota > Viridiplantae > Streptophyta > Magnoliopsida > Poales > Poaceae > Zea > Zea mays. The sequence goes on from NC_050101.1 coordinate 101,589,521, forward strand.
CCACTAGGAGTTATGAAGGTGGTCTTCGTCTCATCTTCCTTCTTCATCCAAATTTGATGATAACCTGAGTAACAGTCCAATAGACTCATGAGCTCCGAAGAAGCTGCTACATCTACAAGGGAGTCTATTCTTGGCAATGGGAACTCATCCTTTAGGCATGCCTTGTTGAGATCTGTGAAATCAATATACATTCTCCATTTGCCATTAGCCTTCTTCACCATAACAGTGTTAGCTAGCCATTCTGGATATGTTACTTCTATGATAACACCAGCACTGAGAAGCCTCTTTACTTCGTTCCGAGCACCTTCAGCTTTATCATCAGACATCTTCCGAAGTCTTTGCTTCCTTGGTCTGAAAGATGGATCCACATTAAGTGAATGTTCGATGACATCTCTGTTGACACCACAAAGATCATTAGTCGTCCAAGCAAAGACATCTTTGTTGTTGAAGAGAAACCTTATCAAAGTTTTTTCCTGCTCATCAGATAACTGAGACCCTAGCAGTACCCTTTGATCTGCTATATCTTCACATAAAAGCATAGGCTTCGGCTGGTCTGCCGAAGCAGCCTTCTCTCTTTTGTGCTTATATTGTTGACAAGCTTCGGCTTCGTCTATGTTGTGGATTGCCTTTGAATCTGTCCAACTCCCTTTAGCCCTTCTAGCAGCTTCTTGACTTCCGTGGACAACAATGGGCCCTTGTTCTGAAGGTATCTTCATGCACAAGTATGCTGGATGATGTATTGCTTCGAAGGCATTAAGTGTTCCTCGACCAATGATTGCATTGTACGGGTATTCCATGTCGACAATGTCAAAGACAACTTGCTCAGTTCTTGTGTTGTGGACATAACCGAAGGTAACTGACATTGTGATTTTGCCAAGTGCCACAATCTGTCGTCCTCCGAAGTCACAAAGAGGGTGTGTAGCATTATGAATCTTGTCCTCTGGTTCTTGCATCTGCCTGAAAGCCTTTGCAAATATAATATCTGCTGCACTGCCTGTGTTAACCAGAACATTGTGGACCAGAAAACCCTTGATGACACAAGATATGATCATAGCATCATTGTGAGGATAGTCTTTTAGCTGAAGATCCTCCTAGGAGAAGGTGATTGGGATGTGGGACCACTTGGACCTGACGAATGGTCCTTGCACCCCAACATGCTGTACTCTTCTCTGTGCTTCCTTCTTCTGCTTCTTGTTAGCTGGCTCTGAACTTGAACCAACCGTGATCGGGAGCACCAGCTTCGTAGCCGAAGGTGCCACGACATGGTTGTTGAACGAAGCCATCAGCTTAACAGTGGAAGTGAGTTCACCGGAGGTGAGCGCCAATGTTGGGGACTTGTTCTCAAATGCTATGAATTAAGAACAAGGCAAAACAGAATGTTAATGGTTAAAGACCTTCGTACTTAGAAGCATTATCGCCTTTAGGATATAATGATCTTCAGACGAAGGTCATGAAAGACATACCTTCATCATTTTGGCATATAAAAGTGAAAGTAGAAGCATATGAAACATGGAAAAATAATATGAATAATCATATGACAACATCAAAACATTTTTATTATATTATCATGAATAAACATGAACAATATTGAATTATATTTATACCTTTGGCTTGACAGAAGGTAAAAATCCAAGTATGACGTGTGAGTGAATACAAGTCAGCGTGAACAGTACAGGGTCACTGTTCACCTATTTATAGGCGCGAGACGCAGCCCGGTCGAAATTACATTTATGTCCTTGATGAAAAATTACAAATGCGACACTAACTATTAGGGACTAAACGGTCTTTTCCTCTTTAAGTCGGTGCCACCCTTCGTCTCAAGGCGTGTCATTATGCCGAAGCTTTCTGGTTTGTAGCTTCGGCTTGTGCCTTCATGCTGTGTCAGTCCGCATATCATACTGCTGAAGGTGTTTTTGCTTGGAGGACCTTCGGTGAAGAAGCATGCCCCTAACAATTATAAATTATGATATCAAACAAAAGTTAGTCACTCTATGAAAACTTTGTATTGGAGTGGAGTTTTCAATACTTCAAAAATATCATGGTATCTAGATCGAATACCATGGTTTTGAAAACAAACTTTTCATGAATGCAACAAAACATATTATAGCATAAAATACTATAGTATTACTAAAACTATGGTATTCTTTAGAAACTACAAAAATACTTCACCTCCAAACAGGCCCGAAATTGACACCCATCAGGAAGCTAGCGCACAGACAAGCTACGACATGGCTCGCCCTAATTGGGTCGGCTGCTTCGAACTTGACATGCTTAGAGATGACAGTGTCAATCATGAAGGGAAAAAGAGTAAAATATATTAAACGGTCTTCAAACTTGACATGCTATATTATTTGAATTCTCGAACTAAGAAAACCAGAAAAAAAACGAGTCTTGAATTTGGTGGATCCGTGCAAAGTCGTACAAAATATAGTTTTTAAACTAGATGGTGATGTGGCGTGCCACGCTGGAGCGTATTAATGAAAGTTTGGGTACTAAGTGATACGACATGTAAACTTTAGAGAGTCAAATAACACATCATGCCAAGTTCAAGGACCGCACACATCATGTGCATGGCGCACGACGCGCGTGGCCGGGGAGGCTTCAGCGTGGTGCGACATGTTGTCATTCATTTTAGTCAAATCTTGTTTTGGGCGATTTTACATGAGTCGGCCAAGTTTACGCTTATTTTCTTGATTTTCAAAGTTTGGAGATCGAGTGTGTCAAGTTCGACGATCGGTTGATGCATTTTACTCATTAAGAGCTAGTTTGGAAACTATATTTTTCTAACGGATTCCTATTTTTCTAAGGAAAAACTGAACTAATTTCTCTCGAAAAAATAGAAATATATTGAAAAAATGGGGTTATGAAACTAGACAAAAAACAGAGTTCGACCTATGGCTACCGCTAGCGGAGCGCTCGCGCCAAGAGAATAACCGCCGAACTAGATTCGTGATCAACGGCAGGCGAAATGGCCTCTAGCGTAATGGTTAAAGGCTTCCGAGTAGCATCTTCAGGTCCTGGGTTCGAAACCCCTCGGGGGCGAATTTCTGGCTTGGTTAAAATCCACTCGCTGTGTCCCGTCCGCTCCCGGGTTACGTCCTGCGCGCCACCCTCCGGCTGGGCCGTTGCAGAGTGGGTGGTGACAGCCCGCTAGTGATGGGGGGCCAAGGTTCGGGATTTTCTCGGTCGAGACCATGTTTCGGTCTCTTCTTAATATAATACCGGGAGGGCGGTTTTTCCCTCTTCGGCCGAGTTTTTTTGACAGGCGAAATGACGAATCGGTTTGCCGTGCCGTGCGGAGCGGGTAATGCCACATATATAATCTGCTTGTTAGTTAGTTGTCATACTCCGAAGCGATGAACAGTCCGGCGAAGAACAGCCTAACTCACCGCTGAGATGAACAGTCCGGCGAAGAAGAGCCTAACTCACCGCTGAGACGAACAGTCCGGCGAAGAAGAGCCTAAACTCAGGCCGACGACTTGTGCGTTTCCTGTGGAAGATATATATGGGCCGGCCGGAACAGTAGTGTCAGTGTCTTTTCAGTTTTTCACTGCAATGCAACGCATACAGTTGGTCGACCTGTTATGGTCCGACCGATTGATCTCGAAAGACGTCTGATAAAGGCTGTTTCTAATAATAGTCGTGTTATGGTCGTGCAAAACTTTACTTGTCAGGAGTTGAGGGAGTAAACAGTTGATGTCACAGCGCCAGCTAGGCCTACGTAATGTTTTTAATTATAACATTTGATATTTTTTACTCTCTCTGTCCCAAAATTAAATTCATTTTACCTTTGTTGGACACCAAATAGGCGACCGGACCGTCCGCGGTCTACACTGGTGGTGCGGACGGTCTGCGCGCACAGAGCCAATTAGGATTTCGATTTTTTTTGCTACGGTTGTTAGCTAAATTCGTGGAATTAGCTCGCGAAATTGGTTTGTAACGGGTCTAGCCCCCTCCTCTATAAATATAGAGGAATACGACCGATTAATCATCAACAATCGAATCAATACTCAGTTTATCTCTCGTTTTACCTTAGGCATTAGGAGTAATTCTAATTTAGTCTCTTAATCCTCAAATTCTCCGTTTCTCTTCGGCTCTACGTCGATTAAAGGTGTCTAGGTCGGCCTGCTGACCCTAGACAACACCTAGAATCTCTCCTCTGAAAGTTCCCTTTGCCCGGGAACAGGATCTGGATGTCGCCTAGAGGGGGGTGAATAGGCGGATAAAAATTATCACTATAAAACTGAAATTCTTACTATACTCGAAAGCTGGATCGCAGTGGAATAAAAGAGCCTTCGAATAGGTTGCAGCGGAATAAAAGATCCTGTCTCAAAATATCCTGCACTTCAAATATAACTTGTACCACAGATAAGTATTGAAGTGCAGATATAAAGAGTAGATACGACAGAGAGACAACACACAATACAGAGCGAAGCACACAGACACATGGATTTATCCCGAGGTTCGGCTAAGCCTGAAATGCTTGCCTAGTCCTCGTTGGAGTTAGCCACACTTGGGCTTGGAGTCTATTTCAACTCCTTTCTTCGTTTGCTCAGATCTGTCAGTATGACAGATAGAGCCTTCCATATGTTGAGTTGGGTTACAACAAAGCCGCGGCTGCTTACAATCTTCTTGACAGCACTCCGGCAGAGTAACGATATGCTCAAGACCTTGCTCTAGCTCTTAGCAGCACTTCTCCACTCTCTCAAGGCTTATAGCTTTGCCTCTACACAAACTAGAGAGATATACACGAGAGGGAGAGAGAGAATTGATCCAAATGATGTCTACAATTGTTGGCTGCACTTGTGTCTCTGTTGGAGGCGCCTAGGAGTCCCTTTTATAGACCCAAGGGGCCTAGGAGCCGTTGGAATCCCATTTAGAAGGCAATACTTGCTTTCTGTTGGGTGGCGCACCGGACAGTCCGGTGCACCATCGGACAGGTCGTGTAGCTTGTCCGGTGCGCGATCTCTTTTCAAATCGGGCTCAGCTGACCGTTGGAGTAACGGTCGCCTTGGCTCACCGGACACTGTCCGGTGCACACCGGACAGTCCGGTGCGCCAACTATCCGTTGCCCCGAGCCACGTGTCGCCCGCTGATCGCGCTGCCGACCATTGGCGCAGTCGACCGTTGGCTTACCGGACAGTCCGGTGAATTATAGCCAAACGCCACCAAACTATCCCGAGAGTGGCCTGTTCACCGGAGTTCAGCCTGGCGCACCGGACACTGTCCGGTGCACCACTGGACAGTCCGGTGTGCCAGACTGAGCTGAGTCTTGGCTGTACATAGCCAAGCCTTTTGTATTTCTTTTCTTTTCTTCTTCTTTCTGTTTCTAACACTTAGACAAATATATTAGTACACAAAAACCAATGTACTAAGTCTAGAAACATACCTTCTCTTTGATTTTCACTTCTTTAGCATTTGGCATGATTGAGATTGATGTTGGACTCATAAATCATCAAGTTAGCTTGACTTGATCTAGATTGACATTTCTGAGCTCCAACATCCTGCAAAGGTCACATAGAATATCTCCAAACATAGGAACAACCCAAACTAAAGGTCAAGGTGCACTTAGCTCTTTTGGGCTGCTTCCAGTTCTGATTTTGACATTGGTTCTCCTTCCGGTGACCTTGTTTACTTCTTGAGCTAGATCTTGAGCCTTATGACTTACACCACATAATTGCAGATGTTAACTCATTGGTTGTAAGTCATGTCCTTATGTAGTGATTCTTGATGCACCATAACTCTTCTTAACTCGATCAACCTTGACTTTGCAAGTCTTCTTCTTCACCCTTGGCTTTGGGTTCCTAGTCTCCTTGACCTTCTCCTGTGCACTCGGTACCTCGAAGCTCTTCTTGCCTCCATCCTAGGCTTGATCGGTTGTCTCTGAGTTATGCACACCGAGTCTCACTTAAGCAATGTCCATCTTACTTGTGATGTCTATTATCTATAGATAATCCAGTCTTTGGACCGTCACACCTGTTTACTTGTGTTGAACCCTGTTAGCTTTGTGAAAGGGAAATGGGCTTACACCTTTTCCTAATTAATTTTGGTGGTTGAATTGCCCAACACAAATATTTGGACTAACTAGTTTGCTCTAGATTATAAGTTTTACAGGTGCCAAAGGTTCACAATAGACCAATAAAATGACCAAGAAAGGGTTCAAACAAAGAGAGCAAATGACAACCGAAGTGTGCCCTGGTCTGGCGCACCGGACTGTCCGGTGTGCCACCGGTTAGTGTCCGGTGCACCACCGGACAGTGTCCGGTGTACCAGGGAACTCAGCTCCAAACTCGTCACCTTCGGGAAAATCAGAGGGCGCTCCGCTATAATTCACCGGACTGTCCGGTGAAGCACCGAACAGTGTCCGGTGGCGCACCGGACTATCCGGTGTGCCAGCGGAGCAACGACTACTTTGCGCCAACGGTCACCTGCAAACGCATTTAATGCGCTACAGTGCGCCCCACAGTAAGAGCAGCGTCAGAAGGCGCACCGGACAGTCTACAGTACTTGTCCGGTGCACCACCGGACAGCCAGAAGACCCCACCTGTTAGAGCTCCAACGGTCGAACCCTAACGGCCGGGTGACGTGGCTGGCGCACCGGACTGTCCGGTGCGCCATGCGACAGCAGCCTCCACCAAACGGCTAGTTTGGTGGTTGGGGCTATAAATACCCCAACCACCCCACATTCAATAGCATCCAAGTTTTCCACCTTCCAACACCTTACAAGAGCTATAGCATTCAATTCTAGACACAACCAAAGAGATCAAATCCTCTCCCAAGTCTGGAATCACTCCAAATCAAATAGTGACTAGAGAGAGTGACATTTGTGTTCATTTAAGCTCTTGCGCTTGGATTGCTTCTTTTCTTTCTCATTCTTTCTTGTGAACACTCAATTGTAACCAAGGCAAGAGACACCAATTGTGTGGTGGTCCTTGCGGGGACTTAGTGTCCCGTGTGATTGAGAAGAGAAGCTCACTCGGTCTAAGTGACCGTTTGAGAGAGGGAAAGGGTTGAAAGAGACTCGGTCTTAGTGACCACCTCAACGGGGAGTAGGTTTGCAAGAACCGAACCTCGGTAAAACAAATCACCGTGTCTCACTCTCTATTTGCTTGTGATTTGTTTTGCGCCCTCTCTTTTGGACTCGCTTATATTTCTAATGCTAACCCCGGCTTGTAGTTGTGCTTAAACTTTGTAAATTTCAGATTCACCCTATTCACCCCCCTCTAGGTGACTTTCAATTGGTATCAGAGCCCGGTGCTTCATTAGAGCCTAACCGCTCGAAGTGATGTCGGGACATCACACCAAGAAGGAGATGGTGACCGGCGACAAGCCCGCTACAAGCCACGGGAAGGCTCCATCGGGAGAGTCCCGCAACAAGGGGAAGGATAAGGAATCCTCCTCACAAAAGTCGCATCGGAGTGGCGACAAGAAAAAGAAGATGAGGAAAGTGGTCTACTACGAGACCGATTCTTCATCGCCATCCACCTTCGGCTTCGACGCGCCGTCCATAACTTCTAAGCGCCATGAGCGCAAGAAGTTTAGTAAGATCCCCCTACGCTACCCTCGTATTTCAAAGCGTACTCCTTTGGTGGTTTTCGACGGTGAAGATTATAATATGTGGAGTGACAAAATGAGGCACCACCTAACCTCACTCCACACTAGCATTTGGAACGTTGTTGAGTTTGGTGTATAGGTACCATCCGTAGGGGATGAAGACTATGATTCGGACGAAGTAGCCCAAATCCAACACTTCAACTCCCAAGCCACTACTATACTCCTCGCCTCTCTAAGTCGAGAGGAGTATAATAAGGTGCAAGGGTTGAAGAGCACAAAGGAAATTTGGGACATGCTCAAGACTGCGCACGAAGGAGACGAGGTGACCAAGATCACCAAGCGGGAGACGATCGAGGGGGAGCTCGGTCGCTTCATGCTTCACCAAGGAGAGGATCCGCAAGCCATGTACAACCACTTGAAGACCTTGGTGAACCAAGTGCGCAACCTCGGGAGCACCAAATGGGATGACTATGAGATGGTCAAGGTTATTCTTAGATCCCTCGTTTTTCTTAATCCTACGCAAGTTCAATTAATTCGAGGTGATCCTAGATACACGCTAATGTCTCCCAAGGAGGTTATAGGGAAGTTTGTGAGCTTTGAGCTAATGATCAAAGGCTCAAAGAAAATCATCAAGCAAGGCGCCTCCTCCACGACCGAGGCACAACCCGTCGCATTCAAGGCAACGGAGGAGAAGAAGGAAGAGTCTACATCAAGTAGGCTCCCCATCGACGCCTCAAAGCTCGACAATGAGGAGATGGCTTTAATCATCAAAAGCTTTCGACAAATCCTCAAGCAAAGGAGGGGGAAGGATTACAAGCCCCGCTCCAAGAAAGTTTGCTACAAATGTGGTAAGCCCAGTCACTTTATTGCAAAATGTCCTATTTCTAGTGATAGTGACAGGGGCGACGACAAGAAGGGGAGAAGAAAGGAAAAGAAGAGGTACCACAAGAAGAAGGGCGGTGATGCCCATGTGTGTCACGAGTGGGACTCCGATGAGAGTTCCACTGACTCGTCCTCCAAAGATGACGCCGCCAACATCGCCGTCAACAAGGGACTCCTCTTCCCCAACGTCGGCCACAAGTGCCTCATGGCAAAGGACGACAAAAAGAAGAAGGTTAAATCCAAACCCTCCTCTAAATATGCAACCTCTAGTGATGATGAGGACAATTTGCTTACTCTTTTTGCCGATCTTAACATGCAACAAAAGAAAAAATTGAATGAATTAATTAGTGCTATTCATGAGAAGGATGACCTATTGGATAGCCAAGAGGACTTCCTAATCAAGGAAAACAAGAAGCATGTTAAGGTTAAAAATGCTTATGCTCTAGAGGTAGAAAAATGTGAACAATTATTTAGTGAGCTAAGCACTTGCCATGATTTGATTGCCAACCTTAGGAATGAGAATGCTAGTTTAAATGCTAAGGTTGATTCAAATATATGTGATGATTCATATGCCAATCTTAGAAATGATCATGCTATTTCTATTGCTAAGATTGAAAAATTAAATGCCTCTCTTGCTAGCCTTAGAATTGAAAATGAAAAATTGATTGCTAAGGCTAAAGACTTAGATGTTTGCAATGCTTCCATTTCCGATCTTAGAAGTGAAAATGACATTTTACATGCTAAGATTGTTGAACTAAAAACTTGCAAACCCTCTACATCCACCATTGAGCATGTTTCTATTTGCACTAGATGTAGAGATGTTAACATTGATGCTATTCATGATCACATGGATTTGATTAAACAACAAAATGATCATATAGCAAAATTAGATGCTAAAATTGCCGAGCATGAGCTAGATAATGAAAAATTTAAATTTGCTCGTAGTATGCTTTATAGTGGGAGACGCCCTGGCATCAAGGATGGCATTGAGCATGGCTTTGATTAATGCCCCTCCTAAAAGATTACCTAACTTTGTTAAGGGCAAGGCTCCCATGCCTTAGGATAACGAGGGTTACATTTTGTACCCTGCCGGTTATCCCGAGCATAAGATTAGGAGAATTCATTCTAGGAAGTCTCACTCTGGCCCTAATCATGCTTTTATGTATAAGGGTGAGGCATCTAGCTCTAGGCAATCAACTCGTGCTAAATTGCCTAAAAAGAAAACTCCTAGTGCATCAAATGAACCTAGCATTTCATTTAAAGCTTTTGATGCATCTTATGTTTTGACTAACAAATCCGGCAAGGTAGTTGCCAAGTATGTTGGGGACAAACACGAGGGTTCAAAGACTTGTGTTTGGGTACCCAAAGTTCTTGTATCTAATGTCAAAGGACCCAAAACTGTTTGGGTACATAAAATCAAGAACTAAATTTGTTTTGTAGGTTTATGCATCCGGGGGCTCAAGTTGGATCATCGATAGCGGGTGCACAAACCACATGACTGGGGAGAAAAGAATGTTCTCCTCCTACGAGAAAAACCAAGATCCCCAACGAGCTATCACATTCGGGGATGAAAATCAAGGTTTGGTCAAAGGATTGGGTAAAATTGCTATATCACCTGACCATTCCATTTCCAATATTTTTCTTGTAGATTCTTTAGATTACAACTTGCTTTCTGTTTCCCAATTATGTAAAATGGGTTACAACTGTCTTTTCACGGATACAGGTGTTACTGTCTTTAGAAGAAGTGATGATTCAGTAGCTTTTAAGGGAGTATTAGAGGGTCAGCTATACTTAGTTGATTTCAATAGAGCTGAACTCGATACTTGCTTAATTGCTAAGACTAACATGGGTTGGCTCTGGCATCGCCGACTAGCCCATGTTGGGATGAAGAATCTTCACAAACTTCTAAGGGAGAGCACATTTTGGGGCTAACAAATGTGCATTTTGAGAAAGACAGGATCTGTAGCGCATGCCAAGCAGGGAAGCAAGTTGGCGTTCATCATCCACATAAGAACATCTTGACGACTGACAGGCCCCTCGAGCTCCTCCACATGGACCTATTCGACCCGATCGCTTACATAAGCATCGGCGGGAGTAAGTACTGTCTAGTTATTGTGGATGACTATTCTCGCTTCACTTGGGTATTCTTTTTATAGGAAAAATCTCAAACCCAAGAGACCTGAAAGGGATTCTTGAGACGGGCTCAAAATGAGTTCGGCTTAAGGATCAAGAAAATTAGAAGCGATAATGGGATGGAGTTCAAGAACTCACAAATAGAAGGCTTTCTTGAGGAAGAGGGCATCAAGCATGAGTTCTCTTCTCCCTACACGCCACAACAAAATGGTGTAGTGGAGAGGAAGAATAAAACTCTATTGGATATGGCGAGAACCATGCTTGATGAGTACAAGACTTTGGATCGGTTTTGGGCCAAGGCGGTCAACACCGCTTGCTACGCCATCAACCGATTGTATCTACACCGAATCCTCAAGAAGACATCTTACGAACTCCTCACCGGTAAAAAGCCAAATGTTTCATATTTTAGAGTCTTTGGTAGCAAATGTTTTATACTTGTTAAAAGAGGTAGAAAGTCCAAATTTGCTCCTAAGGCTGTAGAAGGCTTTTTACTAGGATATGATTCAAACACAAGGGCATATATAGTCTTTAACAAGTCCACTGGACTAGTTGAAGTTTCTTGTGACATTGTGTTTGATGAGACTAACGGCTCCCAAGTGGAGCAAGTTGATCTTGATGAATTAGATGATGAAGAGGCTCCGTGCTTCGCGCTAAGAAACATGTCCATAGGGGATTTGTGTCCTAAGGAATCCGAAGAGCCCATTCAAGCACAAGATCAACCATCCTCCTCCATGCAAGAACCTCCACCAACTCAAGATGAGGATGAGGCTCAAGATGATGAAGAAGAAGATCAAGAAGATAAGCCACCTCAAGACGACGACAATGATCAAGGGGGAGATGCAAATGATCAAGACAAGGAGGATGAGCAAGTTCCAAGGCTGCCACACCCGAGTCCACCAAGCAATCCAACGAGATCACCCCGTGAACACCATCCTCGGCGACATTCATAAGGGGGTAACCACTAGATCTCGTGTTGCACATTTTTGTGAGCATTACTCTTTTGTTTCCTCTATTGAGCCACACAGGGTAGAGGAAGCACTTCAAGATTCGGATTGGGTGATGGCGATGCAAGAGGAGCTCAACAACTTCACGAGGAATGAGGTATGGCATTTAGTTCCACGTCCTAACCAAAATGTTGTAGGAACCAAGTGGGTCTTCCGCAACAAGCAAGATGAGCATGGTGTGGTGACAAGGAACAAAGCCCGACTTGTGGCCAAGGGATACTCACAAGTCGAAGGTTTGGATTTCGGTGAAACCTATGCACCCGTAGCTAGGCTTGAGTCAATTCGCATTTTACTTGCCTATGCTACTTTCCATGGCTTCAAGCTTTATCAAATGGACGTGAAAAGTGCCGTCCTCAATGGACCAATCAAGGAAGAGGTCTATGTTGAGCAACCTCCCGGCTTTGAAGACAGTGAGTATCCTAACCATGTTTATAGACTCTCTAAGGCGCTTTATGGGCTCAAGCAAGCCCCAAGAGCATGGTATGAATGCATAAGAGATTTTCTTATTGCTAATGGATTTAAAGTCAGAAAAACCGATCCTACACTCTTTACTAAAATACTTGCAAATGATTTGTTTGTATGCCAAATTTATGTTGATGATATCATATTTGGGTCTACTAATGAATCTACTTGTGAAGAGTTTAGTAGGATCATGACACAAAAATTCGAGATGTCTATGATGGGGGAGTTGAAATAATTCCTAGGATTTCAAGTGAAGCAACTCCAAGAGGGCACCTTCATTAGCCAAATGAAGTATATTCAAGACATTCTAACAAAGTTTGGGATGAAGGATGCCAAGCCCATCAAGACACCCATGGGAACTAATGGGCATCTCAACCTCGACACGGGAGGTAAATCCGTCGATCAAAAGGTATACCGGTCGATGATAGGTTCCTTACTCTATTTATGTGCTTCACGACCGGATATTATGCTTTCCGTATGCATGTGTGCAAGATTCCAAGCCGATCCTAAGGAAGCTCACCTTAGGGCCGTAAAACGAATCTTGAGATATTTAGTTTATACTCCTAAGTTTGGCCTTTGGTACCCCAGGGGATCCACATTTGATTTAATTGGTTATTCCAATGTTGATTGGGCAGGGTGTAAAATTAATAGAAAGATCACATCAGGGACTTACCAGTTCTTGGGAAGATCTCTGGTATCTTGGGCTTCAAAGAAGCAAAATTCTGTCGCTCTTTCTACCGCCGAAGCTGAGTATATTGCCGCAGGCCATTGTTGCGCGCAATTGCTTTGGATGAGGCAAACCCTTAGGGACTATGGTTACAAATTAACCAAAGTTCCTCTTCTATGTGATAATGAGAGTGCAATCCGCATGGCGGATAATCCCGTTGAGCATAGCCGCACTAAACACATAGCCATTCAGTATCATTTTCTAAGGGATCACCAACAAAAGGGGGATATCGAGATTGCATATGTTAGCACCAAAGAACAATTAGCCGATATCTTTACCAAGCCATTGGATGAACAAACCTTTACCAAACTTAGGCATGAGCTAAATATTCTTGATTCTAGGAATTTTGAATGATGTTTTGCACACATAGCTCATATATATACCTTTGATCATCTCTTTCATGTGCTATGACTAATGTGTTCTTTCAAGTTCATTTTATGCTAAGTCATAGATTGAAAGGGAAAAGGAGTCTTCGGTGAAGACAAGGCTTCCACTCTGCTCCATCGAATCATTCATCCTTCACCGTCACTCCGCACAAACTCTCCAACTTTGGTATAAACTTCACTTCTATACTTCTATACAAAGGGGGAGAGAGTAGTTTAAAAGGGCTTATATTTCACTCAAGCATCCGTTTTTGGCGATTCATGCCAAAGGGGGAGAGAGTATTAGCCCAAAGCAAAAGGACCGCACCGCACCACCACCAATTTCAAAAAATGTAGTCTTTTAATCGGTATTAAAAGAAGTTTTTCAATTGGTATCTTATTTTGATATAATTTCAAATTGGTATACCCTCTTCAAAATTAATATCTAAAACCCTCTTGAACACTAAGAGGAGGATTTCATTAAGGGGGAGTTTTGTTTAGTCAAAGGAAAAGCATTTGAAACAGGGGGAGAAAATTTCAAAACTTGAAAATGCTTCTCAAAATCTTATTCATTTACCCTTGACTATTTGCAAAGAACTTTGAAAAGAATTTCCAAAACTTTTTGCAAAACAAAACATGTGGTGCAAGCGTGGTCCAAAATGTTAATAAGAAGAAAAGCCGGATGCACATCTAGTAAGTAATATTTATTGGTTTCATTCCAAGCAACCTTTGCACTTACATTATGCAAACTAGTTCAATTCTGCACTTCCATATTTGCTTTGGTTTGTGTTGGCATCAATCACCAAAAAGGGGGAGATTGAAAGGGAAATGGGCTTACACCTTTTCCTAATTAATTTTGGTGGTTGAATTGCCCAACACAAATATTTGGACTAACTAGTTTGCTCTAGATTATAAGTTTTACAGGTGCCAAAGGTTCACAATAGACCAATAAAATGACCAAGAAAGGGTTCAAACAAAGAGAGCAAAAGACAACCTAAGTGTGCCCTGGTCTGGCGCACCGGACTGTCCAGTGTGCCACCGGACAGTGTCCGGTGCACCACCGGACAGTGTCCGGTGTACCAGAGAACTCAGCTCCAAACTCGTCACCTTCGGGAAAATCAGAGGGCGCTCCGCTATAATTCACCGGACTGTCCGGTGGCACACCGGACTGTCCGGTGTGCCAGCGGAGCAACGGCTACTTCGCGCCAACAGTCACCTGCAAACGCATTCAATGCGCTACAGTGCGTGCCAGAGTCAGAGCAACGTCAGAAGGCGCACCGGACAGTCTACAGTACTTGTCCGGTGCACCACCGGACATCCAGAAGACCCCACCTGTCAGAGCTCCAACGGTCGAACCCTAACGGCTGGGTGACGTGGCTGGCGCACCGGACAGTGTCCGGTGGCGCACCGGACTGTCTGGTGCGCCATGCGACAGCAGCCTCCACCAAACGGCTAGTTTGGTGGTTGGGGCTATAAATACCCCAACCACCCCACATTCAATAGCATCCAAGTTTTCCACCTTCCAACACCTTACAAGAGCTATAACATTCAATTCTAGACACAACCAAAGAGATCAAATACTCTCCCAAGTCCGGAATCACTCCAAATCAAATAGTGACTAGAGAGAGTGACATTTGTGTTCATTTGAGCTCTTGCGCTTGGATTGCTTCTTTTCTTTCTCATTCTTTCTTATGAACACTCAATTGTAACCAAGGCAAGAGACACCAATTGTGTGGTGGTCCTTGCGGGGACTTAGTGTCCCGTGTGATTGAGAAGAGAAGCTCACTCGGTCTAAGTGACCGTTTGAGAGAGGGAAAGGGTTGAAAGAGACCCAGTCTTTGTGACCACCTCAACGGGGAGTAGGTTTGCAAGAACCAAACCTCGGTAAAACAAATCACCGTGTCTCACTCTCTATTTGCTTGTGATTTGTTTTGCGCCATCTCTTTTGGACTCGCTTATATTTCTAACGCTAACCCCGGCTTGTAGTTGTGCTTAAACTTTCTAAATTTCAGATTCACCCTATTCACCCCCCCCTCTAGGCGACTTTCACTTTGCATTCAGCACCTGTTCAACACTTAACACACTTGTTAGTCCTTTAATTGGGTTGTCATCCAAACACCAAAACCCACAAGAGAGCTTTCAATCTCCCCATTTTTGGTGATTGATGGCAACACAATTAAAGCTTACATAAGAATAAGATTTAAAGCACAAATTTTGAATTCTAAGTTTATAGAATGCTCCCCCTAAATATGTGCTTACATCAAAATCTTAAATTTGGCCTTATATGCCAAATTGCACATACTTAGGCTAATTCGAAGCATTGCTATACCTTAGTACCTGTGGGATGCATTGTGTCACTAATTAAGCCATGATGCGTATAACACACAAATGCACAGAGTTAGAGTTAAATACCAATTAAATGGATATACCACAGAAATATCAACCTACCACTATTCACCAATAAGATACCAAATTAAAACAATTTTAAAGCACCCTAACCACATGAATATCTATTACAGGATAAAGACAATAGATGTCAATTTATTCATGTCAACGGAAACACTAATTTTGCATTATCACCGTATAATACAAGAAGCATATGATAAGAATTATCAATAACACACACAAACTAACACTTCCTTCACATCCTTCCTTACGATCGAAGGAACGCAAGTGAACCCCTTTAAGATAAGCTTTCCTCTCAGGTTGAGGTAAGCTTTAATGCACAAATTCTCCCCCTTTGACATCAAACACCAAAACCATAATCCAGCAAGAACATAGGATGATGTCAAGGGACAGCAGGGTATTTAGTAGGTAGAATACTACATACTAACATTGCTCCCCCTTACACATTGAACATATGCAACACAAGCATTTGGAGGAAAGTTAAGATACATATACGCAAAAGATCAATACTTCCTTTTGTACCTTTACCATGTTGTGGTGTACTTTCCATCTTGAAAGTTTAATCTCTAGGGAGCTTCTCCACACTTGTGCCTCACCCTTTATCCTAACCTTTTCTTGTTGCTAGGACACCAAGCTTAGAGCAAGTTATAGTATTGTGGCACAAGATGAAGCTTCTATTCTAGTGATTACCAAAAGATATCAATTGAAGCAAACTGCCACGACTACTAATTGAAAAATCGTTACTGATATAGTTCCATGATATTTAAAGATAAGCATCTAGTATCACCTAAATATTATGGAACATGAGCAATCTATAAGGATGTAATTACTCACAACTTAAGATACCAAATACTCGTCTTATGGAGATACCCAAGTCCTGATTGCTTCATTTCCTGCTCATCTTCCCTTTTCCACCTTGAGACTATACAAGATCACTCAAGGAAACAATTAGTCTCAAAAGACACAAGTTATGTGTGCTCCCCCTAAAGTTGTGCATCAAGTATTTGAATGACTTGCACTTTGCACATTCTAGCTTCCTCAGAACCAGAGGGGATCACAACATATCTTGGTCAAGGCATACTCTATCAATTTCATCACAAAGAGATACCAATTGAATAGTTGACTTAATACAACAATGCATGCCTCAAGGAGTATAACATTTTACAAGTAACCTAGGTATGCTTCATACATGATAATCATTGCACCACATATACCAATTGAAAATGGCAAAATCATGCATATAAAGCGCAATGTCTAAGTACACCATGATTAAGAAGGTTCCTTAGGTACACCAAAAGAAACAACCTTTTAAAGTAGAGAGCACCTAAGCCAAGATACTACCAATTCAAAGGCAAGACCATAGCTGTGATCACAATCAATGGAATTTCAAGATATTTAATGAAATTACATAGTTCCATTCTCCATACCTTTGCCTTTTACCTGAATGGCCATGAGAGCACCAGTTGTCACCAAATGAGGACTCCTTTTGCTCATGCACCTCATAGCTCAAGAGGGTGCATTGGAGGCACATACCATTGTTATACATAGAGTGCCAATACCAAATACTTATGTGAACATGGACTAAACAACAACTATCATGCTTGCACTTAAGTTAATCATTAAACACCACATAGCATGACTTACAAAAAGATACATGTTTATCCACATACACAAGAGAGTTAATTATGGTGGATATATCAAATGAAAAGCTACCCATTGAATGATTCAAGAGATATATCCTATAAAGCACCCAGTCATGATTAAGCAAACATGATTATGCTCTTGGAAATCATGGATCATTTTTTGACAGAAATTCAACACAAGTAATCTAAAAAACATAGCTACTCCAAGGATAGGTAGCACGACAATCCAACTTAAGAGCAATGCTGATTGGAAATAATGTACTTAAGATACACAGGTACCGTCCTTTGGAGAGCCAGATGCAGATTCTCATCAAAGTCCTTTACTTGATTCACCAATAATGATTAAAGACCTCTACGACTTATTTAACTTGAGATGAACATGGGATTAGAATTGCACAATCATTCAACCTTGGGTCGATGAATAGACAATAAAAATCAACAGCTTAAGCATAGAGTTTGAATTAACCATCTTAAGCTCTCCCATGGTCTCCAGTCCATCTCGAGGCACCTGCATGGTCTAGTTGGCACAGTTTGGTACCCATCTCGGGATGGGTCTATAACTGTAACGCCCTGAATTTGGGGGTAGAATTTTTTTCTTTTCTCTCACCAAATTCAGGTGTTACCCTTTTCTTTTCCTTTTCCCCTCGCTAAACCTTGATCTTTTCCAAAGTCACAGCGGGTTTTGGCTTTAGACCTCGTGTAAAGCAAAACCTTAAAAACATTTTATTTTGTGTGATGCACCATGCCGAACCATGCATACTTTTTGTTTGATTAAAAATGTGAATGCTTTCATCTAGAGGAAATTAGAAATTAGAAAAAAGAAAAGCCTTTTCTTTTTTCTTTTCTCTTCCCCCCCTTCTCCCCTTTCGGCCCAACCGCCCCCCCTTCCCGCGTGGGCCCCGCGCCGGCCCAGCCGTGCGCCCCCTTTCCCCCCCCCTTTGGGCCCAGTCGGCCCAACCGTTCTCCCCCCCTCTTTTTTTTCTTTTTCCATAAATCCTCTCCCTCTCTCTCTCTCCCTCACCCTCACCCTGCCCTAGCGCCGCCGCCGCCTCTCCCCTGCCCTAGCGCCGCCGCCACCCCTCCCCGGCGCCGCCGCCGCGCCGTCCCCCTCCGGTGAGGCTCCACCCTCCTCCTCCCTCCTCTCCTCCCTCTCCCTCCTCCCTCTCCTCCCTCCGGCGCCCTCCCCTCACCCGCGCCGCCCGGCTCGGCCCCCGGCTCGGCCGCTCCGGCGAGCTCGGCCGCTCCGGCCCCGGCCACCCCGGCCGCTCGCGCCCCCGACCCCGCCCAGCTCGGCCCGGCCCCGGCCGCTCCGGCCTCGCCCACGCCCGGCCGCCCGCTTGGCCACCCCGCCCGCGCCCGGCCACCCCGCGCCGCCCCCCGGCCGCCCGCGCGAGCCCCGCCCCGCCCCGCGCCGCCCCTCTCCCGCGCCCGGCTCGGCCGTTCCCCGGCCCGGCCACCCCGCGCCAACCCCCGGCCGCCCGCGCGAGCCCCGCCCCGCCCCGCGCCGCCCCTCTCCCGCGCCCGGCTCGACCGTTCCCCGGCCCGGCCACCCCGCGCCGCCCCCCCCGGCCGCCCGCGCCCCGGCCCCGGCCCAACCGCCCCCGCTCGGCTCGGCCGCCCGCCTCCCGGCGAGCTCGGCCGCCCCCCGGTTCAACCGCCCCCCGGTTCAACCGCCCCGCGCCGCCCCGGCTCGGCCGCCCGCCTCCCGGCGAGCTCGGCCGCCCGCCTCCCGGCGAGCTCGGCCGCCCCCCGGTTCAACCGCCCCTCCCCCGCGCTCGGCCCAACCGCCCTGCCCCGGCCTCGGCTCGGCCGCCCGCGCTCCCACGCCCGACCTCGGCCATGCCCCCGTCCTGCCCGTGCTTCGCCCCGCCCGTGCATCGTGTTTGCCCGCTCGCCCCGCCGTGCCTTGCTCGTGTCGTGTCGGCCCTCGGCGTGGCCTCGAGCTCGGCCCAGCGTGCCTTCGGCGCGTGGCCTCGAGCTCGGCCCAGCGTGCCTTCGGCGCGTGGCCTCGAGCTCGGCCAGCGCACGGCCCCAACGCGTGCGCGACTCGTTCGCGGCACGTTAAGTGTGGCTTTGCGCGTGCGCGTGTTCGCGCAGCGTTCTGGCGTAGCTCGTCGTGCTCACGACGCGACGCATAGCGCCCTGTTGCGCTCGCGACACGATCGTCTACCCCCTAGCCCCGTCTACCCCCCGTATCCTATATGCGCTAATCACGTTGTTTATATTAATAAGATAGGAGTCTCAATTTGGAAATTGGTTACATTAGTTAATTTGTATAGCTAATCGTCTATCTTATTCAATGTTAATCTACTAAAAGTGGTCACGTTTACATTAGTGTATGTAGCTAATTCTTTTGTTAGAACCAATTGGAACTAGAACACGTGACGTCTAGTTATTCACCGACCCGTAGTGCGTCTCGGGCATAAGCTTTAACTCTCGCGAGACCTTTTCTCATTTCTTTCTAACCATGGTAAACTCATTATTGTATGTGATATTTTATGCATGTTTAATCTACTTGTTCTCTTGTATGGTGTATTGTTGGTTTCCTAATTTCAATGGATGGATGTATGTATGCTTGCAATCGCTTAGAGAACGATCCGGTTGGAGAGCCCGAAGAACTCGCAGGAGAAGCCCCTGAGCAGCAGTCGGTTGGTGGAGGCAAGTGTCCTTTGACCTATCTCTATCCTATTCATTCTTTAATTCACCTCCCGCATTACACATTTATACTTAAGGATTGACTAGCTTTGTTATCCATGTCCTTGTTTACCTATTTGGGTCGGATTATTATTGTTTAGCTTTATGCTATTGCTCAACTCTAATCAATGAACATGATGAGATTATATATGATACGCTGTTTTCCCTTCCCTTATTATGATGTTGTACTTGTGGCCTTTAAGGGGGCTCGAGCGGTTTCTCGAGTGCCTCTCCGTAAGGACCTGTTCTATGGATGACCGCCCGGGAAAACAGTGCAACCATGAGGGTGGAGTGGGACGCCCTTAGCTGAGTAATTAGAGGAACCAGGGTGTAGTTCGCTTCGCCGTCGTGCCGTCAATGGGGCTCGGTGTATGCGGCTCGCTCTGCCAAGGTTGATTTGTCCCTTGGGGAGGAGTGCGGTACATTTAGGAAACCTAACGGCGGCTACAGCCCCGGGGAATCTTTGTAAAGGCTACATAGTGATGCCCTGCTGGACCACCTAGGTAGTGGTCAATGGGGAGTAGCTCTCTCCGGGCAGAAAGGGAATCACGGCTTGTGGGTAAAGTGCACAACCTCTGCAGAGTGTTTGAAAACTGATATATCAGTCGTGCTCGCGGTTATGAGCGGCCAAGGGAGCTCCAATGATTAGTGGTACTTGATCAGAGACATTATGGTACAGGTGGCTATGAGATCGATGGTTCTGGTTATGATTATGGTGCTGGTAAGTGGTATTCTTTCCGTTTGGAAAGGGTACATCGGGTTAATAACTTGGGTTAATGCTAAAACCTGGCTTTCTATTAGTGAATAATAATTTGACCAATTAAAAGCAACTGCTTGACTTACCCCCACATAAAGCTAGTCCACTACAGCCAAACGGGATACTTGCTGAGTATGTTGATGTGTACTCACTCTTGCTCTACACACCAAACCCCCCCAGGTTGTCAGCATTGCAACCACTGCTCAGGAGAAGATGAAGCTGTGGAAGGAGACTTCCAGGAGTTCCAAGACTACGACGAGTTCTAGGTGTGGGTTAGCGGCAACCCCCAGTTGGCTGCCTGTGAAGGTCGCGGTTATCTACGTTTCGTTTTCACACTTTGATTTATTGTAAGGACTATATGGACGTCTCAGACGTATGATGTAATCGACTATTTTCCCTTTTTAATACTATTTTGAGCACTGTGTGATGATGTCCATGTTATGTAACTGCTGTGTACGTGAATAACTGATCCTGGCACGTACATAGTTCGCATTCGGTTTGCCTTCTAAAGCCGGGTGTGACATAAGCTGGTATCAAAGCCGTGCTAACTGTAGGACCGCTAACCTAGAGTAGAATGGTCGTTCTAAGGATTATAGACCTCTGTCCCTGCCTTGACTTTGGTACCCCTTCAAAAGTTGGTCATATCGACCAAACCTATGTTCTACTATATATTATACCTTGCTGAAAATTTTGTTTTATTCTAATCCTTCATTTATTTATGATTCATTATTTGCTGGTCATATTAATTCTGTTCTCACTCTTTTGCTTGCGGTGTCTTTTGTAGATGTCTCGACTTAGACACACTGCACGAAAGTCCGTCATCCCCTTCTTACCCTCCCGCCTTGCTGAGCGTCCGCTTCGCCGTCCCGTGGCCGGATAGTCCAGCCACTTGGAGAGATTGCACCACCGCCTGCATGAGGAGCAGGAACGTCGACGACAGGAGCAGCAGGGCTCTTCCTTCTCGCTCCAGCAGGAGATAGAGTCCGTGAGGAGCTGTTCTCCTGTGCTTCCTCTGGAGGCGCCCCCGCACCACCACTGGGCGCCCCAGTCCCTGGAGTAGCTGCTGGAGGAGACCCAGACGACGGAGGTGGCGACGACAGCCCGAGCCACGACACCGACTTCCCTGCTGACCAGGAGCCGGAAGGATGGGTTGCTCGACCCATCACTCGCGACCCTGCTCGCGGGTGTCACTTCCATGATGCGCTCGACACCCTGCTACGTCGGGCACTTGACCGGCGTACTTGGTCCATCGAGTATCGCTGTGTGGTCTACCAGCATAGTCGCGGGGTTTACCCGGACCGCTAGGAGGCGACCTGCTTGGTGCGCCGTCCGGAGAACAGTCTCCAGGGTGCAGAGGCCTGCTCAGAGCACTATTCTATCTCTGAGCGGGACTCAGCTGAGGCGGCCATGCAAGATGCTGCACGGCGTGCGCTTTCGCACTACTGCTCGGTTCTCGGTGGGGTAGCTGACGGTCTTGACCTGAAGTATTACCCCCGCCGTCCATCTGGCAGCACAGGAGGTGTGATTGTTTCACCTGCTGGTGAGGACAATCCTAGGTTGAGCAGCACAATCAACCTAGCCGCCGTGCTAAACACGGAGCTGGACCATGCATTAGACGAGCTGAGTAGGGCTCGTGTTGAGATCGCCCTGCTGCGGGCTGAGCGCGCGGAACATCGTCACTTGGATGATGGTTCCCCCGCCCCCGTTGGGACTCAGCACCCGTACCGCTCACCTCGGCGTGGACGCCAGTCTTATGGCAATCCCGACTGCAAGACCAAGATAAATCTAGAACCATAGATCGCTAGAGTTGGATCTTGTAATTAATACAAAATATATACATAGAAGCTACAGTCTTAGCGTTACTCTCGCTTTTAGTTAGTCTTAGTTAGACAGGGTAGTTTGCTATATCCTGTGCATTTATGTTTGTCATGATGAACTATGTTTGGTTTGGATCTTTGTAATGACTGTCACCAGAGTGTGGGTATCCCCTGCATTATGGTTTACCTGTTATATGTTAATGGAGTTAGTTATATAGTTGGGAAACCTTTTATTCCACTTTCCTCTTTATCTGAGAAGCTGTGTGGTCTGTGTTGGAGATCAGTGAAGATGCTCATCTGTTTAGTGCTGTTGGAGAATTCTATACTCTTTTCTTATGCTGCAAGATTTGCCAGATCAGTTCTGATGTGTGGTTGCATTCTGCAGATGTCAGAGAACAGGTGCAGAGGAGGAAGGCGTGCTCAGCAGGAGCGAGCCGCTCCGCAGGATGAGGTGCCTCAGCAGCAGCACCTGCCGCCCCCGCCCCCGATGTCGATCGAGCAGATGTTTCTGATGCAGACTCAGGCAGTTCAAGCCATCGGTCAGACTCTGGCCGCCATTCAGCAGCAGCAGCAACAACAGCAGCAAGCACCACCTCAGCCTCAGATGCCTCAGATGCCCAGAGACAAACGTGCTGAATTCATGAGAGGTCATCCTCCAACGTTTGCTCATTCTTCTGACCCCATGGATGCTGAAGATTGGCTGCGCACTGTGGAGCGGGAGTTGCATACCGCTCAGTGCGATGACAGAGAGAAAGTTCTGTATGGTCCTCGTCTGTTGAGAGGAGCAGCCCAATCATGGTGGGAGTCTTATCTCGCCACCCATGCCAACCCTGACGCCATCACTTGGGAAGAGTTCAGAGGTAGCTTTCGTCAGTACCATGTGCCTGCAGGTCTGATGACAGTGAAGAAGGAGGAGTTCTTGGCCCTTAAGCAAGGGTCATCATCTGTCAGTGAGTATCGAGACAGGTTTCTGCAGTTGTCCCGCTATGCTCCTGAAGATGTCAACACCGATGCCAAGCGACAGTATCGTTTCTTGAGAGGCTTGGTTGACCCTCTTCAGTATCAGCTGATGAATCATACCTTCCCGACATTCCAGCACCTGATTGACAGAGCAATCATGACAGAAAGAAAGCGTAAGGAGATGGAGGATCGTAAGCGCAAGATTAGTGGACCCCAGCCTGGAAGCAGCAGTCGTCCTCGTTTCTCAGGCAATCAACCTCAGCAGTTCAGGCAGAACCAGCGTCCACCTCAGCAGCATCAGCAGTTCCAAAGGCAGTATCCTCAGCATCAGTACCAGAACCGTCAGAGCAATCAGTCAGGAGGTCAGTTTCAGAGGCAGAATCAGCAGGCACCTCGTCTTCCTGCCCCAGCAAACCAGCAGAACAATCAGGCAGCACCAGCTCATGTTGGAAACAGAGCATGTTTCCACTGTGGAGAGCAAGGCCATTGGGTGATGCAATGCCCGAAGAAGGCAGCCCAGCAGCAGTCAGGCCCCAATGCCCCAGCAAAGCAGAATGTGTCTCAGCCTGGAGCAGGCAGCCGCCCTCAGCCGCGCTGCAATCATGGAAGACTGAACCACTTGGAGGCTGAAGCAGTTCAGGAGACCCCCGGCATGATAGTAGGTATGTTCCCAGTCGACTCCCATATTGCAGAAGTGTTATTTGACACTGGAGCAACACATTCTTTCATTACTGCATCATGGGTAGAAGCACATAATCTTCCAATTACTGCCATGTCAACCCCCATTCAAACTGACTCAGCCGGTGGTAGAATTCGAGCTGATAGCATTTGTTTGAATGTAAGTGTGGAAATAAGGGGGATAGCGTTTCCCGCTAACCTTATAGTAATGGGTACTCAGGGAATAGATGTCATCCTAGGGATGAATTGGCTAGATAAGTATCAGGCAGTTATCAGTTGTGATAAAAGGACAATCAAGTTGGTGTCCCCACTAGGAGAGGAAGTGGTGACCAGGTTAGTCCCGCCCGAGCCAAAGAAAGGAAGTTGTTATCAGATGACTGTCGATAGCAGTGAAGCAGACCCAATTGAGAGCATCAAGGTTGTGTCTGAATTTCCAGATGTGTTTCCAAAGGACTTACCAGGTATGCCACCAGAGCGGAAAGTTGAGTTTGCCATAGAGCTTCTTCCTGGAACCGCCCCTATCTTCAAGAGAGCTTACAGAATATCCGGACCAGAGTTGGTTGAGCTTAAGGAGCAGATTGATGAGCTGTCAGAGAAAGGTTACATCCGGCCAAGCACCTCGCCTTGGGCCGCCCCTGTCTTGTTCGTGGAAAAGAAAGATGGCACCAAAAGGATGTGTATCGATTATCGAGCTTTGAATGAAGTCACGATCAAGAACAAGTACCCTTTGCCCAGAATAGAAGATCTGTTCGACCAGTTGAGAGGAGCCAGTGTGTTCTCCAAGATTGATCTGAGGTCAGGTTATCATCAGCTCAGGATCCGACCTTCGGACATTCCGAAGACGACATTCATTTCCAAGTATGGGTTATATGAGTTCACAGTGATGTCTTTTGGTTTGACCAATGCACCGGCCTTCTTTATGAATTTGATGAACAGTGTATTCATGGATTATCTTGATAAGTTTGTGGTGGTGTTCATTGATGACATTCTGGTTTATTCTCAAAGCGAAGAAGAACATGCAGATCATTTGAGGATGGTATTGCAGAGATTGCGAGAGCACCAGTTGTATGCAAAGTTGAGCAAATGTGAGTTCTGGATCAATGAAGTCCTGTTCTTGGGTCACATAATCAACAAAGAAGGATTGGTTGTGGATCCGAAGAAAGTGGCAGACATTCTGAACTGGAAAGCGCCAACAGATGCTCGAGGAATCAAGAGTTTCATTGGAATGGCCGGATATTATCGGCGATTCATTGAAGGGTTTTCGAAGATTGCGAAACCAATGACAGCGTTGCTAGGCAACAAGGTTGAGTTCAAGTGGACCCAGAAATGTCAAGAGGCTTTTGAAGCGCTGAAAGAGAAGTTGACAACAGCGCCTGTCCTAGTCTTGCCTGATGTGCACAAGCCCTTCTCGGTGTATTGTGATGCTTGTTACACAGGTTTGGGATGCGTATTGATGCAAGAGGGAAGAGTTGTGGCTTACTCGTCCCGACAGCTGAAGGTTCATGAGAAGAATTACCCAATCCATGACCTAGAGTTGGCAGCAGTGGTTCATGCACTGAAGACATGGAGGCACTATCTGTATGGACAGAAATGTGATGTTTACACAGACCACAAGAGTCTGAAGTACATATTCACTCAGTCAGAGCTGAATATGAGGCAGCGAAGAAGGTTAGAGCTGATCAAAGACTATGAGTTGGAGATTCACTACCATTCGGGCAAAGCGAACATAGTGGCAGATGCTTTGAGCAGGAAGAGTCAAGTCAATCTGATGGACGCTCGTCCGATGCCTTATGAGTTGGCCAAGGAGTTTGACAGGTTGAGTCTCGGATTTCTGAACAATTCGCGAGGAGCCACAGTTGAGTTGGAACCTACCTTGGAGCGAGAAATCAAAGAAGCGCAGAAGAATGATGAGAAGATCAGTGAGATTCGGCGACTGATTCTAGATGGCAGAGGCAAAGATTTTCGTAAAGATGCAGAAGGTGTGATATGGTTCAAAGACCGCTTGTGCGTTCCCAATGTCCAATCCATTCGGGAGTTGATTCTCAAGGAAGCTCATGAGACTGCTTATTCGATTCACCCTGGTAGTGAGAAGATGTATCAGGATCTGAAGAAGAAATTCTGGTGGTACGGAATGAAGAGGGAGATCGCAGAGTATGTGGCTATGTGCGATAGTTGTCGACGGATTAAGGCAGAGCACCAGAGACCAGCTGGATTGTTGCAACCGTTGCAAATTCCTCAGTGGAAATGGGATGAAATCGACATGGATTTCATAGTCGGATTGCCTCGCACTCGAGCCGGCTACGATTCTATTTGGGTAGTAGTGGACCGTTTGACCAAGTCAGCCCACTTCATACCTGTCAAGACCAACTACAGCAGTGCAGTGTTGGCAGAATTGTATGTGTCTCGGATCGTTTGTCTTCATGGTGTGCCAAAGAAGATAGTGTCAGACAGAGGAACGCAGTTCACCTCTCATTTCTGGCAGCAGTTGCATGAAGCCTTGGGCACACATCTGAATTTCAGTTCAGCTTATCACCCGCAGACAGATGGCCAGACCGAAAGGACCAATCAAATTCTCGAGGATATGTTGAGAGCCTGTGCGCTGCAAGATAAGTCCGGATGGGACAAGAGATTGCCTTATGCAGAGTTTTCTTATAACAACAGTTACCAGGCCAGTTTGAAGATGTCACCATTTCAAGCGCTCTATGGGAGGAGTTGTAGAACTCCATTGCAATGGGATCAGCCTGGGGAAAAGCAAGTGTTCGGGCCAGACATTTTGTTTGAAGCTGAAGAGAACATCAAGATGGTCTGAGAGAATCTGAAGATAGCTCAATCGAGGCAGCGAAGCTATGCAGACACAAGAAGAAGAGAGCTGAGTTTCGAAGTCGGAGACTTCGTCTATCTGAAAGTGTCACCGATCAGAGGAGTCAGAAGATTCGGAGTGAAAGGCAAGCTAGCACCCCGCTATATTGGTCCGTACCAAATTCTCTCAAGGTGTGGAGAAGTGGCCTATCAGCTCAGTTTGCCAGAGAATTTGTCTGCTGTGCATGATGTCTTTCATGTGTCTCAGTTGAAGAAGTGCTTGCGTGTGCTAGAGGAGCAGTTGCCAGTGGAAGGTCTTGAAGTCCAGGAGGACTTGACCAACGTTGAGAAGCCAGTGCAAATCCTTGAGGTTGCAGACAGAGTCACCCGAAGGAAGACCATCAGAATGTGCAAAGTCAGGTGGAATCACCATTCAGAAGAAGAAGCAACTTGGGAGCGTGAAGATGATCTGTTGGCCAAATACCCAGAGCTCTTTGCTAGCCAACCCTGAATCTCGAGGGCGAGATTCTTTTAAGGGGGATAGGTTTGTAACGCCCTGAATTTGGGGGTAGAATTTTTTTTTCTTTTCTCTCACCAAATTCAGGCGTTACCCTTTTCTTTTCCTTTTCCCCTCGCTAAACCTTGATCTTTTCCAAAGTCACAGCGGGTTTTGGCTTTAGACCTCGTGTAAAGCAAAACCTTAAAAACATTTTATTTTGTGTGATGCACCATGCCGAACCATGCATACTTTTTGTTTGATTAAAAATGTGAATGCTTTCATCTAGAGGAAATTAGAAATTAGAAAAAAGAAAAGCCTTTTCTTTTTTCTTTTCTCTTCCCCCCCTTCTCCCCTTTCGGCCCAACCGCCCCCCCTTCGGCCGGCCTAGCTGGCAGCCCAGCCACCCCCCTCCCCCCCTTCCCGCGTGGGCCCCGCGCCGGCCCAGCCGCGCGCCCCCTTTCCCCCCTTTGAGCCCAGTCGACCCAACCGTTCTCCCCCCCTCTTTTTTTTCTTTTTCCAAAAATCCTCTCCCTCTCTCTCTCTCCCTCACCCTCACCCTGCCCTAGCGCCGCCGCCGCCTCTCCCCTGCCCTAGCGCCGCCGCCACCCCTCCCCGGCGCCGCTGCCGCGCCGTCCCCCTCTGGTGAGGCTCCCCCCTCCTCCTCCCTCCTCTCCTCCCTCTCCCTCCTCCCTCTCCTCCCTCTGGCGCCCTCCCCTCACCCGCGCCACGCGGCTCGGCCCCCGGCTCGGCTGCTCCGGCGAGCTCGGCCCGGCCCCGGCCTCGCCCGCGCCCGGCCACCCCGGCCGCTCGCGCCCCCGACCCCGCCCAGCTCGGCCCGGCCCCGGCCGCCCGCTTGGCCACCCTGCCCGCGCCCGGCCACGCCGCGCCGCCCCCCGGCCGCCCGCGCGAGCCCCGCCCCACCCCGCGCCGCCCCTCTCCCGCGCCCGGCTCGGCCGTTCCCCGGCCCGGCCACCCCGCGCCGCCCCCCGGCCGCCCGCGCGAGCCCCGCCCCGCCCCGCGCCGCCCCTCGCCCGCGCCCGGCTCGGCCATTCCCCGGCCCGGCCACCCCGCGCCGCCCCCCGGCCCCGGCTCGGCCGCCCGCGCCCCGGCCCCGGCCCAACCGCCCCCGCTTGGCTCGGCCGCCCGCCTCCCGGCGAGCTCGGCCGCCCCCCGGTTCAACCGCCCCGCGCCGCCCCGGCTCGACCGCCCGCCTCCCGGCGAGCTCGGCCGCCCCCCGGCTCAACCGCCCCTCCCCCGCGCTCGGCCCAACCGCCCCGCCCCGGCCTTGGCTCGGCCGCCCGCGCCCCGACCCCGGCCCAACCGCCCGCGCCCCCGCGCCCGGCCTCGGTCGTGCCTCCGTCCTGCCCGTGCTTCGCCCCGCCCGTGCGCCGTGTTTGCCCGCTCGCCCCGCTGTGCCTTGCTCGTGTCGTGTCGGCCCTCGGCGTGGCCTCGAGCTCGGCCCAGCGCATGGCCCCGACGTGCGCGACTCGTTCGCGGCACGTTAAGTGTGGCTTTGCGTGTGCGCGTGTTCGCGCAGCGTTCTAGCGTAGCTCGTCGTGCTCGCGACGCGACACATAGCGCCCTGTTGCGCTCGCGACACGATCGTCTACCCCCTAGCCCCGTCTACCCCCCCGTATCCTATATGCGCTAATCACGTTGTTTATATTAATAAGATAGGAGTCTCAATTTGGAAATTGGTTACGTTAGTTAATTTGTATAGTTAATCGTCTATCTTATTCAATGTTAATCTACTAAAAGTGGTCACGTTTACATTAGTGTATGTAGCTAATTCTTTTGTTAGAACCAATTGGAACTAGAACACGTGACGTCTAGTTATTCACCGACCCGTAGTGCGTCTCGGGCATAAGCTTTAACTCTCGCGAGACCTTTTCTCATTTCTTTCTAACCATGGTAAAATCATTATTGTATGTGATATTTTATGCATGTTTAATCTACTTGTTCTCTTGTATGGTGTATTGTTGGTTTCCTAATTTCAATGGATGGATGTATGTATGCTTGCAATCGCTTAGAGAACGATCCGGTTGGAGAGCCCGAAGAACTCGCAGGAGAAGCCCCTGAGCAGAAGTCGGTTGGTGGAGGCAAGTGTCCTTTGACCTATCTCTGTCCTATTCATTCTTTAATTCACCTCCCACATTACACATTTATACTTAAGGATTGACTAGCTTTGTTATCCATGTCCTTGATTACCTATTTGGGTCGGATTATTATTGTTTAGCTTTATGCTATTGCTCAACTCTAATCAATGAACATGATGAGATTATATATGATACGATGTTTTCCCTTCCCTTATTATGATGTTGTACTTGTGGCCTTTAAGGGGGCTCGAGCGGTTTCTCGAGTGCCTCTCCGTAAGGACCTGTTCTATGGATGACCGCCCGGGAAAACAGTGCAACCATGAGGGTGGAGTGGGACGCCCTTAGCTAAGTAATTAGAGGAACCGGGGTGTAGTTCGCTTCGCCGTCGTGCCGTCAATGGGGCTCGGTGTATGCGGCTCGCTCTGCCAAGGTTGATTTGTCCTTTGGGGAGGAGTGCGGTACATTTAGGAAACCTAACGGGCGGCTACAGCCCCGGGGAATCTTTGTAAAGGCTACGTAGTGATGCCCTGCTGGACCACCTAGGTAGTGGTCAATGGGGAGTAGCTCTCTCTGAGCAGAAAGGGAATCACGGCTTGTGGGTAAAGTGCACAACCTCTGCAGAGTGTTTGAAAACTGATATATCAGCCGTGCTCGCGGTTATGAGCGGCCAAGGGAGCTCCAATGATTAGTGGTACTTGATCAGAGACATTATGGTACAGGTGGCTATGAGATCGATGGTTCTGGTTATGATTATGGTGCTGGTAAGTGGTATTCTTTCCGTTTGGAAAGGGTACATCGGGTTAATAACTTGGGTTAATGCTAAAACCTGGCTTTCTATTAGTGAATAATAATCTGACCAATTAAAAAGCAACTGCTTGACTTACCCCCACATAAAGCTAGTCCACTACAGCCAAACGGGATACTTGCTGAGTATGTTGATGTGTACTCACTCTTGCTCTACACACCAACCCCCCCAGGTTGTCAGCATTGCAACCACTGCTCAGGAGAAGATGAAGCTGTGGAAGGAGACTTCCAGGAGTTCCAAGACTACGACGAGTTCTAGGTGTGGGTTAGCGGCAACCCCCAGTTGGCTGCCTGTGAAGGCCGAGGTTATCTACGTTTCGTTTTCGCACTTTGATTTATTGTAAGGACTATATGGACGTCTCAGACGTATGATGTAATCGACTATTTTCCCTTTTTAATACTATTTTGAGCACTGTGTGATGATGTCCATGTTATGTAACTGCTGTGTACGTGAATAACTGATCCTGGCACGTACATGGTTCACATTCGGTTTGCCTTCTAAAGCCGGGTGTGACAATAACGATCATCCAAAAGAGCCTTTGGTACCCAAATAGAAATTGTGCTAGTTCTAGGTGATCTCATTACTGATCTAGCACAAGTGTATGGTTTGGGTCTCCTAAGCGAATAAGATTGAGACAAATTTACTTGCTTAGGAACCTTACCTTTATTACATACCTCAGGTGGATGACCATGCTCACCACACATGTAGCAAAAACGTCGCTCAACCCGACATGACGCTTGCTGTTTATCATTTTCCTTGGTGAGGGTCATCTTGGAGGGTGCACGTCCTAGACTCTTTATGACCGGACATGAGGTGATCATGTGGTCCTTTTCATTGCATCCAAAACATCTCCTTATCCCTTCGTCCTTGTCTTTGTATGGACAAGAAGCAATGAGGTGACCTAATCTCTTGCACTTGAAGCACCTCCTTTTTCCTCTTCTCTTTTTGCTTTTGGATGACATAGAGAGATTATTAGTGCAAATAACATGACTAATTGAATCATTACCTTTTCCTTGTCTCTTGTTGATTGCTTCACTTATTGCTTTAGGAACATCTTTCTCAAGGAGTTTGACCCTTGCTGCGGTTTCTCCTTCCTCAAGCTTCTTCACCACGTGTTCGTAGATATCTTGAGGAAGTCGAGCAAGGCGTCTTCTCCTTAATTGTCTTTGTTTCTTGTTCCCAAGCAATTTCCTTTTTGACCCTACAGCTTGATGCTCAATTAAACATTTGCTTTCTTTTGAGCAATAGAGGTTAGCACATGGTGATATATTATCTAAATGTGCACATGTGCAAGAATGAGGTTCACATGAGTTTAAATTAGTAATTACTACCTCATGAGCAATATTGAGCATGATATGGTCATCAACTAATTTATTATGAGAATGTGACAACATATCATGTTTTTCACCTAGAGCAAGTTTTTCTAAATTTAGAAATTCTACTTGCCTCTCTAGCATGACATTTTCCATTTTAAGTTGAGCAACACAAGATAAAACATCATCATTATTTCTTTGCTCAATTAAAACTGAATCATACTGTTGGACCAAATCATCATGAGAGCACTTTAGCTCCTCATGTTCTTTGGTCATCTTCTCCAGGCTGTCGTTGGTTTTGATGAGAGTCTCCTCTAGTCTGAGAAGCGTCTCACCTTGTTCCTTGTTCCTTCTCAATAGCTTAACCAAGAGCGCTTTGTCTTCTTTGTTGAGATGGGTGTAGAAACGGCGAATCTCCTCTTCTTCTACATCGTCGATCTCATTTTCCCTGTCACAATTGTCAGTGGAAGCAAAATAGGAAAATGTACCTTGTGATGATGCAGTCTCCTCATCCTCATATCCCTCCTCATGATTGCTTTCATCTCCATTCTCATCGTTAGCAACAAGACATGTATAACAAGTGGGAGATGAACCTGTTGGTGAGGTGGATCCATCGCTTGGTGTCCATCTCTCTCGTTCTTCTCCCTTGGACAAGTTAGTACTACCAGCAATAGAGGGAGCAGAAGCAGTGCATATGGACTTAAAAAATTTTAACTTAATTTTGGTCCATAGATCATGAGCATCAACAAATAAATCACTATCACTACTCATGATTGCAAAATAGGCACTTCTAGAAAGTGAGTCAACTAAGATGTTGCGAGCATGGTGATTGAGAGACAGACATCTTAGTTCATCATTAGAAGGATTTTGACTAAAATTGGAAGGAAAAATACTTCTACTAAAGATCTGTCTCAAATCAGGATCAACACGCATGAAGGCATTATAAATAGAGACTGACCAAGATTTATAATTAGAGCCATCGCCTAGAAGAAGTTCTACAGTTACCTCTTGTGACGACATCATCATCTCCGGACGGCTAAGCCCACACTGGAGAGGCCTAGCTCTGATACCAATTGAAAGTTCCCTTTGCCCGGGAATAGGATCTGGATGTCGCCTAGAGGGGGGTGAATAGGCGGATAAAAATTATCACTATAAAACTGAAATTCTTACTCTACTCGAAGGCTAGATCGCAGTGGAATAAAAGAGCCTTCGAGTAGGTTGCAGCGGAATAGAAGATCCTATCTCAAAATGTCCTACACTTCAAATATAACTTGTACCACAGATAAGTATTGAAGTGTAGATATAAAGAGTAGATACGACAGAGAGACAGCACACAATACAGAGCGAAGCACACAGAGACAGGGATTTATCCCGAGGTTCGGCCAAGCCTAAAATGCTTGCCTAGTCCTCGTTGGAGTTAGCCACACCTGGGCTTGGAGTCTATTTCAACTCCTTTCTCCGTTTGCTCAGACCTGTCAGTATGATAGATAGAGCCTTCCACTATGCTGAGTTAGGTTACAACAAAGCCGCGGCTGCTTACAATCTTCTTGACAGCACTCCGGCAGAGTAACGATATGCTCAAGACCTTGCTCTAGCTCTTAGCAGTACTTCTCCACTCTCTCAAGGCTTATAGCTTTGCCTCTACACAAACTAGAGAGATATACATGAGAGGGAGAGAGAGAATTGATCTAAATGATGTCTACAATTGTTGGCTGCACTTGTGTCTCTGTTGGAGGCGCCTAGGAGTCCCTTTTATAGACCCAAGGGGCCTAGGAGCCGTTGGAATCCCATTTGGAAGGCAATACTTGCTTTCTGTCGGGTGGCGCACCGGACAGTCCGGTGCACCACCAGACAGGTCCTGTAGTTTGTCTGGTGCGCGATCTCTTTCCAAATCGGGCTCAGCTGACCGTTGGAGTAACGGTCGTCTTGGCTCACCGGACACTGTCCGGTGCGCCAACTATCTGTTGGCCCGAGCCACGCGTCGCCCGCTGATCGCGCTGCCGACCGTTGGCGCAGTCGACCGTTGGCTCACCGGACAGTCCGGTTCACCACCGGACAGTCCGGTGAATTATAGTCGAACGCCACCAAACTATCCCGAGAGTGGCCTATTCACCGGAGTTCAGCCTGGCGCACCGGACACTGTCCGGTGCACCACCGGACAGTCCGATGTGCCAGACTGAGCTAAATCTTGGCTGTACACAGCCAAGCCTTTTGCATTTCTTTTCTTTTCTTCTTCTTTCTGTTTCTAACACTTAGACAAATATATTAGTACACAAAAACCAATGTACTAAGTCTAGAAACATACCTTCTCTTTGATTTTCACTTCTTTAGCATTTGGCATGATTGAGATTGATGTTGGACTCATAAATCATCAAGTTAGCTTGACTTGATCTAGATTGACATTTTTGAGCTCCAACATCCTGCAAAGGTCACATAGAATATCTCCAAACATAGGAACAACCCAAACTAAAGGTCAAGGTGCACTTAGCTCTTTTGGGCTGCTTCCAGTTCTGATTTTGACATTGGTTCTCCTTCCGGTGACCTTGTTTACTTCTTGAGCTAGATCTTGAGCCTTATGACTTACACCAGATAATTGCAGATGTTACCTCATTGGTTGTAAGTCATGTCCTTATGTAGTGATCCTTGATGCACCATAACTCTTCTTAACTCGATCAACCTTGACTTTGCAAGTCTTCTTCTTCACCCCTGGCTTTGGGTTCCTGGTCTCCTTGACCTTCTCCCGTGCACTCGGTACCTCGAAGCTCTTCTTGCCTCCATCCTAGACTTGATCGGTTGTCTCTGAGTTACGCACACCGAGTCTCACTTAAGCAATGTCCATCTTACTTGTGATGTCCATTATCTATAGATAATCTAGTCTTTGGACCATCACACCTGTTTACTTGTGTTGAACCCTGTCAGCTTTGCATTCAACACCTGTTCAACACTTAACACACTTGTTAGTCCTTTAATTGGGTTGTCATCCAAACACCAAAACCCACAAGAGAGCTTTCATCCTCCCAACGGGGTCCCTCCCGGGAGCGAGATTCAGGCGACGTCGACGAACTCCGTCGCCCCTACGCACACGCGGACCGTCCAGCCCGCCGGGCAGGGAACCCAAGCCCTGCGTCAGATCGCGGACCGTCCTACCCCTGGTCGCAGACCGTCCGCGCCTATGCAGAGAGCACCGCCGCCGGTTATCATCGCAGTGATTGGCGTCCGGATCGGCGTCAACAACCTTTTTAATTGATTCATACAATAATTAATATACTTGTTTTATATATGTGTTTAAATTTATCATCATCCATTTAAACGTAGACATAAAAATCGAAAGCTAAAATATTTTGGGGGCCAAGAGAGTATTGAACTAAAAACACTCTTGTCCAAACGTATGGCTGCACCTGCACTGCCAATCCTAAGAAGTCAATATTGGATATTTGGATAATATAACTGGATGGATATATTATATATACTGAACTTCGTGAGCTGATTATATATATAGGATAGATGGAACTAATACTCTATGTGGATAGACACTATGACATTATTCCTATTTAGGGGCCATTCGGTTAGCTTGGAATACAGCTGAAATTGTTCCGGCTTATCAAAAACTATATAAATTAGTGAATAGTTTTGACAGAGAATTATTCCGGCCCGTCGTTCCGAAAGAAGCGAACGGGCCCTTACTCTAACGCCATGTCGTCTGCAATCACGGCGCGGCAGCACTAAAGACAGTGGGAGTGGAGAAAAAGAAAAACTCGGTCGTCGAGGTAAAGACTATCATCTCGGTATTATATATTAAAAAAAGATCTAAATATAGCCATCTCGAGGAAAATCGAACTTAGGACCTGAAGGTATTATTTAGAAGTCTTAACCATTACGCTAGATGTCCTTTCGTAAGTGAGACTGGAGAAGAAATTGACAAGATAAAACCATTTTTAATGAGAGTTTCGTACTCAATGAATGCGATGACC
The DNA here is from genome assembly GCF_902167145.1 of Zea mays. NCBI lineage: Eukaryota > Viridiplantae > Streptophyta > Magnoliopsida > Poales > Poaceae > Zea > Zea mays. The sequence goes on from NC_050101.1 coordinate 101,625,083, forward strand.
CGTTATTACACTGGGTAACATGGCGGTGCAATTAAGAGGAGAGATATAGAAATAGTTTCACAAGAGATGGTAGAGTTTTATATGGATGAAACTCTACATATACAATTACCTAGTTTAAATTTAATACAACAGCATTAAAAATAGTGCATTAAAACTCATCACTGAGAACGGCCCAATATCCCCAATAGTCATAACAGGTGATACACCGCATATGTTGTGGCAGGGTAGCAAGCCTATGAGTCCCCAGGGCGTCGTCATCAATGCCTAGCTATTTCAGTAGTCGTGAGATAAAATTACTATTTTTATTCTTCTCTTAGCTCCACATTAGCTAGCTATTTGTGGGACAAAATTCTTTGCATCCGGAATATAAAGAATCTCTTTTATAGCCACTCACATCCATCTACATATAAGTAGAAGAAAAACAAATTACTAAAAGGGTTAAGTTGTAAATTTTGATCTATTTTTGTGGGACTTTAAGTGATGGATGAGAGCATCTCCAAGAGAGGATTTAAGTTGGGTCCTATATTCAAATATAGGAGTTAAGATCTCAAAATAGCTTCCAACAAAGTTGCTATTTTATAAATTTCTATCAAATAAATATAGTACCCGAAGTCACAGTTGCTAAATATAGCACCCCAGTCAGTCAGGGGACCTATTCATGTGTGTCTAATCTTACGGAGTTAACTACCACGTGGGTTTAGGAGTGGGTTTAGGAGTTGCTGTTGGAGTTGATAAAAAATTGTTGATTCAAGTTAACTTGGATCATGTCCAATTTAGCTTTTGAGGCCCCAATTATAGGAGTTTCTCTTGGAGATGCTCTAAGGGGCTATAAAAGAGTGCGTTTGCATCTGATATGTACATAATTTTTTTTTCATATTTGACGCCCCGGTAGCCCTTTTCGTTAATACCGACATAGACGATGTTCCCGTGCAAAGCTAGCTAGTACGGTGTTGGGTCCTTTAGGCTGTCTCCAGCAGCGTCCCCTAAATTTCGTCCCCTAAAGGAATATTCCCTGTACTTTACAGGACACTCTAAAAGATTCTGTCCTCTATATCTTCTGTGTCTCCAGCAACGTCCCCTAAATTCGATCCCCTAAAGCTACAGTGTTAACAGAATTCGTTTTTTCTTTTCTTTTTCTGTTTTCTTTGTTTTGTACCCATTTAATGGTACTGAAAGGATGCTAAAAAATTTGTAATCAATAAAATTTCAAATAATAATCTAAAAACTATGGTTCATTAATAATTTCGAAATGTACAAAACAAATAACATTGCAATTTATGTTCTGTGCAATTATTGTGGAAAAAACGTGACACCATATTTGAATCGTACGAAAAAATGTTTACGAATTCACATGCTTCCACCGTAAGCCACGACACTTCTTGAACAAGCCATTGTCTAGCTTCGGCTGCACGACAAGCGCATGGCTTCTCTCCGAAGCCTATCCCTTCTATAAATAATCACTACTTCAACACTTCACTCACACTTCGCATACACTCATCCACAACAATGGACCGGTTCGTAGATTCCAATATTTTTCTTAGGATGGCACAAGACATGGAAGATGAAGACCATGAGCTCGAGGTTGCGACGTACCAACATCGTAGGCGTCGTGCACTTAACGAGCGTCGGTACGCTGGTTCCATTCCCGGTCGTGTTCGAATCCATCGTGACCATATCAGTGGTGATGCAAGAATCCGAGCCGACTACTTTTGCGTCCATCCGGTTTACACGAATGCACAATTTCGGAGGAGGTATGTTTATTCATACGCACATGTATTAACGTCCATAGTACGTACTTCACAATTGTACTAAAAAAAGTTTGCAATATAGGTTTCGCATGCGTCGCCATGTGTTTGAGCGTCTCGTTCTTGCTGTGCAACAAGTGGATCCGTACTTCGTTCAACGTCCAAACTGTGCCGGTGAGCTAGGCCTATCTGCCCTTCAGAAAGTTGTTGCTGCCGTACGTATCCTTGCATACGGTGTTCCTGCGGATGCCGTTGACGAGTACGTACGAATTGGAGAATCTACAGCACATGAGGCTTTGAAACACTTTTGCACTGCCATACAAACTGCTTTTGGGGGGGGTACTATCTTAGGAAACCTACTCCTGCTGATATCGCTAGGCTTCTCCATGTTGGAGAATCACGCGGCTTTCCTGGTATGCTTGGTAGTGTCGATTGCATGCATTGGGAGTGGCGTAACTGCCCAACTGCATGGAAGGGGATGTTTACCGGTCGCGGTAAACACCCTACAATGATCCTCGAAGCTGTTGCCTCATATGACTTATGGATTTGGCATGCATACTTCGGCATGCCAGGTAGCTGTAACGACATCAATGTTCTTCAGCGTTCTAACCTGTTCGATTCGCATCTTCATGGTGATAGTCCACCAGTGAGTTTCTCCGTCAATGGACACACCTACAACATGGGATATTACCTAGCAGATGGTATTTATCCGGACTGGCCAGCGTTTGTGAAGACAATCCGTCATCCGTATGATGTGAGGACCCAACATTTTGCCACTGTTCAAGAGTCTGCTAGAAAAGACATTGAACGAACATTTGGAGTACTACAGAAGCGATGGGCCATAGTTCGTGGTCCTGCATATGGTTGGTCTCCACAACACATTGCAGATATCATGAAAACATGCATCATATTGCACAACATGATCGTAGAAGATGAAGGACCTTCGTCTTTGAACACAAGCTTCGACAACATCGGAGTTTTGGCGGATACTAGTCATGGTTCATTTTCCGAGCGCAATGAGTATATCAACAACAGGTACGACCAACTACATGATCCAGTGAAATATAATCAGTTGCAGGTTGATCTAATCCACCACCACTGGGCGCGGCTTGGATTTGGAGCTGCTTAAGTATGAAGTTTATGTCTGCCATGTGTTAAGTATGTTTGTCATTGTCATGTCTACTGTGTTATGTCGTTAGTTATGGTAATTCGAAGGTAGTATGTGTCAAGTAACAAGTTTGTCAAGTCGTCTGTTCCGTTATTCCGAAGCTAGTATGTGTTAAGTACGATGAAGTTTATGTTTGTACTATGTTTCTAGTAATCCGAACTGGCGAATGTGTAATTCTATAATTGACGAATGATATAAGAAGTCCACTATTATTAAGCAACATGACTCAGTTCTAATATGACAGAACATAAATTTGTCGAGTTCAGAAACATTAAATTGTTCTCGAAAACAAATAAGAGTACTTCCTCAACGAGTGCAATGAACATTCACTTGCTTGACGACGAGCTTCCAGTTACCCTTGCCAGAATCTCCTATTGTTTTGCCTCGTAGTACTGGCAAAGAAGGGGGTTACATTTTGTCAAATCCCGTGGAAGGGCGCAGCGCCTGCTCGGACGGAGGACAGATCGACGCGCAGGAGCTTGAGGGTCTCGGCGTAGATGATGTTGAGGCAGCTGCCCCCATCCATCAGGACCTTGGTGAGCCTGACGTTGCCGATGACGGGGTCGACGACGAGCGGGTATTTCCCCGGGCTCGGCACGTGGTCGGGGTGGTCAGCCTGGTCGAAGGTGATGGGCTTGTCGGACCAGTCTAGGTAGACTGGCGCCGCCACCTTCACCGAGCAGACCTCCCGGCGCTCTTGCTTGCGATGCCGAGCCGAGGCATTCGCCGCATGCCCACCGTAGATCATGAAGCAGTCGCGGACCTCGGGGTATTCCCCTGCTTGGTGATCTTCCTTCTTGTCGTCGTCGTGGGCCCTGCCACCCTCCGCGGGTGGCCCGGCCCTGTGGAAGTGGCGCCGAAGCATGACGCACTCCTCGAGAGTGTGCTTGACGGGCCCCTGATGATAGGGGCACGGCTCCTTGAGCATCTTGTCGAAGAGGTTTGCACCTCCGGGGGGCTTCTGAGGGTTCTTGTACTCGGCGGCGGCGACAAGGTCCGCGTCGGCGGCGTCGCGTTTCGATTGCGACTTCTTCTTGCCCTTCTTCTTGGCGCCGCGCGGAGTAGACGCCTCGGGAGCCTCTTCCGATGGGCGGCCCTGGGGCTGCTTGTCCTTTCGGAAGATAGCCTCGACCGCCTCCTGGCCAGAGGCGAACTTGGTGGCGATGTCCATCAGCTCGCTCGCCCTGGTGGGGGTCTTGCGACCCAACTTACTCACCAGGTCGCGGCAGGTAGTGCCGGCGAGGAACGCGCCGATGACATCCGAGTCGGTGATGTTGGGCAGCTCGGTGCGCTGCTTCGAGAATCGCCGGATGTAGTCCCGAAGCGACTCTCCCGGCTGCTGCCGGCAGCTTCGAAGGTCCCAGGAATTCCCGGGGCGCACGTATGTGCCCTGGAAATTGCCGGCGAAGGCTTGGACCAAGTCGTCCCAGCTGGAGATCTGCCCCGGAGGCAGGTGCTCCAACCAGGCGCGAGCAGTGTCGGAGAGGAACAGGGGGAGGTTTCGGATGATGAGGTTGTCGTCGTCCGTTCCACCCAGTTGGCAGGCCAGGCGGTAGTCCGCAAGCCACAGTTCCGGTCTCGTTTCCCCCGAGTACTTCGTGATAGTAGTCGGGGGTCGGAACCGGGTCGGGAACGGCGCCCGTCGGATGGCCCGACTGAAGGCCTGCGGACCGGGTGGTTCGGGCGAGGGACTCCGATCCTCCCCGCTGTCGTAGCGCCCCCCACGTCTGGGGTGGTAGCCTCGGCGCACCCTTTCGTCGAGGTGGGCCCGACGGTCGCGTCGATGGTGCTCGTTGTCGAGGTGGCCCGGGGCCGCAGGCGCGGTGTTGCGCGTGCGCCCGGTGTAGACCGAGGCTTCCCGCATGAATCGGGAAGTCGCGGCATGAGGTTCCGAGGGGTATCCCTGCCTTCGGGAGGCAGTGCTCTCGGCCCGTCGGGCCGCAGCGCCTTCCAGGAGATTCTTGAGCTCTCCCTAAATTCGCCGACCCTCGGTAGTTGACGGCTCCGGCATCGCGCGTAGGAGCATCGCTGCGGCTGCCAGGTTCTGGCCGACCCCGCTGGATGCGGGTGGCGGCCTGACCCTGACATCGTTGGCGACGCGGTGCTGGAGACCTTGGGGCAGGTGACGTATTTCTCCGGCCGGGGGTTGGCCCGCCCATACCCGTCCGACGTCCCGACGGATCGGCTCAAGCGCTCCTGTTCCCTCGTCGAGCCTGGCCTGCGCCCCGCGGACTTGCTCGAGTTATGGGTCGTAACCCCCCGCCGGAACGGGGACCACAGCTAGCTCCCGCGGGATGTCAGCGCGAGGCGTCGGCCTGGGAAGATCACCGTCCTCCGGCATGCCGAGATGGTTGCCTTCGGAGGGATCCCCTAGCTCGATGTGGAAACATTCGCGGCTTGGGCCGCAGCTCTCGTCGTTAAGGCTACGGCTTCCGTTGGAACAGTCGGAGAGGCAGTAGTTACATGCGGTCATGAAGTCCTGCATGGCACTGGGGTTGCCAAGTCCAGAGAAATCCCAACAGATGCTGGGATCGTCATCTTCCTCGGACCCAGAGGGCCCGTAGGTTGAGACGTCCGTCAACCGGTCCCAAGGCGACCGCATACGAAACCCCAGTGGGGTTGCACTCGCCTCAATGAGAGCGCCCGCCAAAGCAAGGCTGCTAGGTGGGTTGAGGCCGAGTCGAAATGACGTAAGATGGGGATTAGTCAGTACCTTTTGGTCGACGCGGAGCGACGTAGTCGCATCGGTGACTGGTTGCGCCGTCATCTCAGGTACAAGGGCGACGTCCTGCAAGCTTTCCGCGAGCGCGCTGGCGTCGTCTTCTTGCTCGGGATCAGCGTGTCGCGGGGGGACGGCGCTTGCCTTCGTCTCGAACGCGAGGTCGACGCCCGGCGTGCCTTCCGTCTGGGCGTCGGGGGCGTCGATTCGCACAACGGCCGACGAAGCGCGGCCTCCCGCTTGGCCTTGGTTGCCCCGCCTCCTCCTCCGTTGGCGGGGGAGAGGACGGAGCGAGCTCGAATGTTGTTCTTCCACCACGCGGGGAAGATGTCGTTGATTCCGCCGCCGGCGGGCGGGTTGTCGACCGCCATTGTCGTCGTCGCACGACGGTGGAAGGAGTATCATGTCGTAGCTGCCGTCGAAGGACATGAACTCAAGACTCCCGAAACGGAGCACCGTCCCGGGCCGGAGAGGTTGCTGGAGACTGCCCATCTGGAGCTTGACGGGAAGCTGTTCGTCAGCACGCAGCAGGCCCCTACCTGGCGCGCCAACTGTCGGCGTTTCGAGACCGGGGGTCCCTAAGCCGACGAGTGAGTGTGCTGCGTGCCCCAGCCCAGATGGGTCGAGCGCGTGGGCGAGCGCGAAGGGGGGAGAGGCGAGGTGGCCGGAGACGGGCGTGAGAGAGGTGGAAATCCCGCGGCCTTCGTGTTCGTCCCGCGCCCAGGTCGGGTGCGCTTGCAGTAGGGGGGTTACAAGCGTCCACGCGGGTGAGGGAAGCGAGCGGCCCCAAGAGAGCGCCTGTCCCGTCCTCGGTCCTGCGCGGCCAACCTTCTCTAAGAAGGCCCTGGTCCTTCCTTTTATAGTCGTAAGGAGAGGATCCAGGTGTATAGTGAGGGGTGTAGCAGAGTGCTACGTGTCTAGCGGAGGGAGAGCTAGCGCCCTAAGTACATGCTAATGTGGCAGCCGGAGAGATCTTGGCACCCTGCTGGCGTGATGTCGTGGCTGTCGGAGGAGCAACGGAGCTTGGCGGAAGGACAGCTGTCGGAGCAGTCGAGTCCTTGCTGACGTCCACCTGCTTCCGTAAGAGAGTTGAGAGTCGCCGCCGTCATGGAGCTTGGGAGGCGCCATCATTGCCTATCTGGCGGAGCTGGTCAGATGGGACACCGGTCTTGTTCTCTGCGGCCCGAGTCGGCTCGGGGTAGAGTGGTGATGGCGCTCCCTGTTGACGTGGCGGGCCCGCGCCCGAGCCGGGCGACGTGGGGGCTCCTCCGAAGCTGGGGTCGAATCTGTCTTCCGTTGCCGAGGCCGAGTCCAAGCCCCTGGGTCGGGCGAGGCGGAAGTCGTTCGGCAGAGGCCAGGGCGGAGTCCGAGCCCTGGGGTCGGGCGAGGCGGAGTTCGTCGTCTTCCGGGGCCGAGCCCGAGTCCGAGCCCTGGGGTCGGGCGGAGCGGAGTTCGCCGTCTTCCGGGTCTTAGCCCGAGTCCGAGCCCTGGGGTCGGGCGGAGCGGAGTTCGCCGTCTTCCGGGTCTTAGCCCGAGTCCGAGCTCTGGGGTCGGGCGGAGCGGAGTTCGCCGTCTTCCGGGTCTTAGCCCGAGTCCGAGCCCTGGGGTCGGGCGGAGGCGGAGTTCGCCGTCTTCCGGGTCTTAGCCCGAGTCTGAGCCCTGGGGTCGGGCGGAGCGGAGTTCGCCGTCTTCCGGGTCTTAGCCCGAGTCCGAGCCCTGGGGTCGGGCGGAGCGGAGTTCGCCGTCTTCCGGGTCTTAGCCCGAGTCCGAGCCCTGGGGTCGGGCGGAGTGGAGTTCGCCGTCTTCCGGGTCTTAGCCCGAGTCCGAGCCCTGGGGTCGGGCGGAGCGGAGTTCCCTATCGCGCCCCTGGCGAGGCCTGACTGCCTGTCAGACTCACTCTGTCGAGTGGCACCGCAGTCGGAGTGGCGCAGGCGGCGCTGTCCTTCTGTCAGACCGGTCAGTGGAGCAGCGGAGTGACGGCGGTCACTTCGGCTCTGCCGGGGGGCATGCGTCAGGATAGAGGTGTCAGGCCACCTTTGCGTTAAATGCCCCTGCAACTCGGTCGGTCGGTGCGGCGATTTAATCAGGGTTGCTTCTTAGCGAAGCCAAGGCCTCGGGCGAGACGGAAGTCCCTCGAGGTCGGCTGCCCGAGTCCGAGGCTAGGCTCGGGTGAAGCGTGATCGAGTCACTCGTATGGACTGATCCCTGACTTAATCGCACCCATCAGGCCTCTGTAGCTTTATGCTGATGGGGGTTACCAGCTGAGAATTAGGCGTCTTGAGGGTACCCCTAATTATGGTCCCCGACAGTAGCCCCCGAGCCTCGAAGGGAGTGTTAGCACTCGCTTGGAGGCTTTCGTCGCACTTTTTTGCAAGGGGACCAGCCTTCCTCGGTTGCATTTCATTACGGTGGGTGCGCGCGAGCGCACCCGCCGGGTGTAGCCCCCGAGGCCTCGGAGGAGTGGTTTCACTCCTTCGAGGTCTTAATGCCTTGCGTAACGCTTCGGCTGGTCTGGTCGTTCCCTCATGCGAACTGGCCGTAGCCCGGGTGCACGGTCGGGGCCCAAGTTCTCGGGCTGGTATGTTGGCGCTGTCAACGGTTCGGCCGGAGCCGGGTTTGCGAGAGCAGCCCCCGAGCCTCCGCACAGGGCGAGAGGACGGTCAGGGACAGACTCGACTTTTTGCATACGCCCCTACGTCGCCTTTCCGCAAGGAGGAGGGGGGGAGTGCGCCATGTTACCCTCGATGGGTACCGAACATGGTGTCTCCGGTGAGCTGCAAGCGGGTAATCCGAGTGGACGTCCGTGCCCCGTTCGTTGGGGGTCGGCTAGGGGCCCAGAGGCACGCCCAAAAGTACCTGCGGGTGATCTGCCGGACCCGGTCCCCTGGCGACGGGGTCCGAGGGCTCGATGCCTCCCTCCGATGGGATTTCGTTACAAGATCGCTCCCGCTGGTCTCGGAAATGTCCTAGGGTACCTCGGGAGCGCAGCCCGAGCCTTGGTTATGTATCGAACGTACCCCTGGTCATCCCTCGCTCGGCGTCTGAGGCGACTGTGAACCTTTCGGGGGCCAGCCTTCGAACCTCTGATCAGTAATGGGCGCGGAGCCCGAGTAGCCTGAGGCGGCCATGGAGCCCTTCGGGGGGCCGGCCTTCGAACCCCTGACCAGTAGTGGGTGTCCGGCCCACGCGATCTGAGGCGACTGTTGAACCCTTCGGAGGGCCAGCCTTCGAACCTCTGATCAGTAGGGGGGCTCGGAGCCCGGTTCCTTCACAGGGAAGGATCCTTTTCGGGGTATCCCCCTTTCCCGGTCCCTGTTGCAAGAGATAGAGAAAGAGGAAAAAGGGGAAAGGATACGAAATCGAACGACGTGGCGTACCTTTTTTGGCGCGGTTATTACGGCGAAGGCGAAGCGTCGTCCGCTTCTCCTGCCAGAAGCGTCGCCTGTCCCGCCGCGGAGTTAATGCGACGGGGCGAGTGGTTGGAGGGGCGGCCGTTGCGCGTGCGCGAGCCGTTCGAGGAACGGATCACGGGCGCACCGTCTTCACGCCGTGGGAGGAGGCTCTCTTGCTGTCCCTGGATGGGACGTGAGCCTGGCTGTCGACGTGACTGCTGCTCCCGTTCGCCTGCCACCGTCATTACCGCCGGCCCACTTTCGGCCGCATTGACCGTCGCGCCAGGCTGGCGCCGCTGGGTCGTGCGCTGGGTCGCCTCGAGTCGCGGCATAGGCTCCACAACCGAAGAGGTGCGACGGTGGCACAAGTGGTGGCGCGGCTGCTTGCATGCGGCAACTGGTGCGCTGGTTGCGTGACGCGTGGGCCTGGGCCTCCAGGCTGGCGTGTCAGAAGTCAGAGAAGCGCGTCCACCTGGCACGGTTGCATGCCGCCTGCATGGCTGCCCGCCCCTTCCGCCCGTTGGTCTGGGCAAAAGTGGGGGGTCGCTTGTAACCGTTGGGCGGTTGTGCGCACCACGCGCGGCGGTTTGGCTTCTTCTGCTCGGAGCCGGTCTGCATGACATGTGGGACCCAGCCCCCGAGTCGCAGGGGTGGGCCTTGGAGCGTGTTGGAGAAGACTCAGCCCGCGGCATTTGGGGGCGCACGTAGGGAGAGTTGCCTTTAAAAGGAGGGCGACCCCTTTCGTAAGGCAACCATGTCTTCTTCCTCCCTCACGCGTCGTGTCTTTCCATCTTCCAAGCCCCCGGATGGGGGTACCCACCGTCTTTCCGCCTCCTCATTGGAGGAACACAACTCCGTGGGAGTTGGTACCTTTCAGCCATCGTTCGGCTTCAAGGATTTTCATCACGCAGCCCGGTCGCACCCCTCGACCGGCGGTCACCTGAGATGGCGACCTCCGGCCTGATGGTGGGGGAAAGCGAGCCGGGCTACGGCCTCTGCCCCTCCCTCAGCCTCAAGGATTTTCATCACCAAGGCTGGGGAGGGGAGAGTGCCGAGTTGGGGTCGGCCCCCGCGCGGGCGACGGCTCGCTCCTTCACTCAGTGATGGGGGGAGGAGCAGGTGTCGCCCGTGGCGCTGGCAGCTGCAGCGTGCCCGGTCTTCAGACGCGAGTGGCTTCGGAGCCGCTCGCGGCGCCGGTGTCCGCCACGGCAGCTGGAAGAGGTTCTTCCGCCGGCGCGATAGCCGGGGCCGGCCACGGGCTGACCTCCAACTCTACGGCCTTCTGCCCGTCCTTGCCTCACGAGTTTTGGCACGGGCGGGGGCCTCCTGGCAGCGGCATCCACCCTGAGGTCAGCGTTGCCGCTGCTCGGCCCCCCGGAGCAGAAGTCGTCGTCGTCGCCGCTGCTGGAGCAGGTGACGGCGCGCCGTTCGTCGGCCTTCCGTTGCTCCGCAGGCCTTCCCCCTCGGAGTGGGGTTGTTCGTACCTGCGGAGGGGGAACCGGAGTTCCGTTTGTAATGGCATTTCGATTGCCAGGGTTTTTTGTTCATTGTGGCTGTCGAGGCCTGAACATGTATGTAATTTCGGCACGGAGCCATGTTTTTTCCTCATTTTCGAGCACTAAGTCTCGCCTGTTTATTATCTGTACCGCTTCACCAAGCATGAGTCGCCCCGTGTCAAGGTGACGAGTGAGGTATCCGTATCCCGGAGGCGTAGGAATCCCTCGGCTCGATCGGCCTTGTTGTCTGAGGCTCCTCCAGCTTAGTTAAAGAGACCCCTCGGCCGCTCTTCGATGAGCCGAGGCCAGGGGTAGCGATATCAGTACGAACAGAGGCGGAGTTGGCTCGAAAATGGGAACCTGGTTGGCCGGAACCTAGCCGGGTTGTCCGTCAGCGGATCCGACGCCGGAGTCGATCAGCCGAGGCCTCGGGTCGGGCTAGCGCCCCTGGAAGATGGTTGGCCGAGGCCCCGGGGGTAGCCGGCCGAGCCGCCTGCTTGGGCCGGATTCCCGGAGAAGTCCTCGGATCGCGTCGCCGTCCGAGGCTGGGTCGGACCTTGCTGAAGACGTCATCGACGCCGAGGGTGCTACGGCCCCCTTCAGCGTGAAGACCTGAGCCTGCAGGATCAGATCGTCTTGTAGCGTGTGCCTTCTGCGGCCGCTGAGGCCAGAAAACACACCCTCGCTGCGCTTGCAAAGCTGCATCTCTTTTCCCCTTATTCCGAGCCTCTGGACTTTCCGTCGGTAACAGGGATGTTTGTGCGGGCGAGAGCTGCTTCTCGCGGAAGGTGATGAGTGAGGTATCCGTATCCCGGGGGCGTAGGAGTCCCTCGGCTCGGTCGGCCTTGCCGCTTACGCGTACCTTCACCCGTCCATGAGGCCCTGTCTCCGACTTAGTCGAGGAAGCTTGAAGGACCACTTTGGCAGAAGAGCTTCCGAACGTGAAGACTTGTCCGGTCCACGGAGTCGCTTTATCCGAACGCGAGTTACTTATCGCAGAAGGTGATGAGTGAGGTATTCGTATCCCGGAGGCGTAGGAGTCCCTCGGCTCGGTCAGCCTTGGCTGCTTACGTGTACTCCGTCGTTTCCAGGATCCGCTTTTTCGAAGTAGTCAAAAAGCACGGAAGAAATTCTGCTGAAAAGAGATCTTTTTTCGAGGGAAAAATTCGACGCAGAGGGGGTCTCCCCCCTTTTAGCCCCCGAGGGAGGGTCGGGCTTTGCCGAGACGAGGCCGACCCTTCCTTGATGACTAAACTTTGGCGTGGGTGCGAGGTATATGAACAACTTGAAAACATCTTAAGGGTAGAAGCGACGTAGCTGTTTGATGTTCCAAGCGTTGTCGTAGACCTCGCCTTGATTGTTGGCCAGCTTGTATGTTCCGGGCTTCAGGACTTGGGCGATGACGAAAGGCCCCTCCCAGGGGGGCGTGAGCTTATGCCTCCCTCGGGCGTCCTGCCGCAGCCGAAGCACCAGATCGCCCACCTGGAGGTCTCGGGACCGGACCCCTCGGGCGTGGTAGCGTCGCAGGGACTGCTGGTACCGCGCCGAGTGTAGTAAGGCCTTGTCCCGAGCCTCCTCCAGCTGGTCCAGTGAGTCTTCTCGGCTAGCTTGGTTGCTTTGTTCGTTGTAGGCCCTCGCCCTCGGGGAGCCGTATTCCAGGTCAGTGGGCAAGACGGCCTCGGCCCCATAGACCAGGAAGAACGGCGTGAAACCCGTGGCTCGGCTTGGCGTTGTCCTCAGGCTCCAGACCACCGAGGGGAGTTCCTTTATCCATCGCTTGCCGAACTTGTTGAGGCCGTTGTAGATCCGGGGCTTGAGCCCTTGTAGAATCATGCCGTTGGCACGCTCTACTTGCCCATTCGTCATGGGATGAGCCACGGCAGCCCAGTCCACCCGGATGTGGTGGTCTTCGTAGAAATCCAAGAATTTTTTGCCGGTGAACTGGGTACCGTTGTCGGTGATGATGGAGTTTGGGACCCCGAAGCGATGGATGATGCTGGTGAAAAACACCACCGCCTGCTCGGACCCTATGCTGTTCAGGGGTCGGACCTCGATCCACTAGGAGAATTTGTCGATGGCGACCAGCAGGTGCGTGTAGCCCCCGGGCGCCTTCTGCAAGGGATCGACGAGGTCCAGATCCCATACAGCAAAGGGCCAGGTGATGGGTATCGTCTGCAGAGCCTGAGCGGGCAGGTGGGTCTGCTTCGCATAGAATTGGCACCCTTCGCAGGTGCAGACAATTCTAGTGGCGTCAGCCACCGCCGTTGGCCAGTAGAAGCCTTGCCGGAAAGTATTCCCGACAAGGGCTCGGGGTGCTGCATGATGGCCGCAAGCCCCCGAGTGTATTTCTTGCAGGAGTTCCTGACCTTCGGCGATGGAGATGCATCGCTGGAGGACGCCTGAGGGGCTCCAGTGGTAGAGCTCCTCCTCATCGCCCAGTAAGACGAACGACTTGGCGCGTCGCGCTACCCGCCGAGCCTCGGCTTGGTCGAGGGGTAGCTCTCCTCGGCGGAGATATTGCGGGTACGGGGCCTGCCAATCTTGATCAGGCGTGGCCCCGCTCTGCCCTTCCTCGACGTGCAGCGCCTCGCCTTCGGGGGCCAAGGGTACCTCGGGCTGTGCCGAGGGTGCCTCGGGCTCGGGATCGTCGTTGATCTTGACGGAGGGTTGATGAAAGTCGCCTAGAGGGGGGGTGAATAGGGCGAAACTGAAATTCTCAAAAATAATCACAACTACAAGCCGGGTTAGCGTTAGAAATATAAACGAGTCCGCGAGAGAGGGAGCAAAACAAATCGCAAGCAAATGAAGAGTGTGACACGCGGATTTGTTTTACCGAGGTTCGGTTCTTGCAAACCTACTCCCCGTTGAGGAGGCCACAAAGGCCGGGTCTCTTTCAACCCTTCCCTCTCTCAATCGGTCCCTCGGACCGAGTGAGCTTCTCTTCTCAAATCACTTGGGAATCAAACTTCCCGCAAGGGCCACCACACAATTGGTGCCTCTTGCCTCAATTACAAGTGAGTGTTTGATCACAAGAAAGAATCAAGAAACAAGGAAGCAATCCAAGCGCAAGAGCTCGAAAGAACACAAGCAAATCTCTCTCTCTAGTCACTAGGGCGTTGTGTGGAATATGGAGAGGATTTGATCTCTTTGGTGTGTCTAGAATTGAATGCTAGAGCTCTTGTAGTAGTTGGGAAGTAGAGAACTTGGATGCAATGAATGGTGGGGTGGTTGGGGTATTTATAGCCCCAACCACCAAACATGACCGTTGGCTGGGTTGTCTGTTCGATGACGCACCGGACAGTCCGGTGCACACCGGACAGTCCGGTGCCCCCGCCACGTCACCAGTGCCGTTGGAAATCGACCGTTGGAGTTCTGACTTCTGGGCCCGCCTTGATGTCCGGTGGCGCACCGGACATGTACTGTAGAGTGTCCGGTGCGCCAGCATGGGCGTGCCTGACCTCTGCGCGCGCTGGCGCGCAATAAATGCGCTGCAGGTAGCCGTTGGCGCCTGAAGTAGTCGTTGCTCCGCAGATGCACCGGACAGTCCGGTGAATTATAGCGGAGCGGCTGGAGTGAAAACCCGAGGCTGGCGAGTTCCTGAGGCCGCCCTTCCTTGGAGCACCGGACAGTCCGGTGCACACCGGACAGTCCGGTGAATTATAGCGGAGTGGCCTCCGGAAATTCCCGAAGGTGACGAGTTTGAAACCTGAGTCCTCTGGTGCACCGGACATGTCCGGTGGTGCACCGGACACTGTCCGGTGGCACACCGGACAGTCCGGTGCGCCAGACCAGAGGAGCCTTCGGTTGCCCCTTTGCTCTTTTGTTGAACCCAACGCTTGATCTTTTTATTGGCTAAGTGTGAACCTTTAGCACCTGTATAACTTATACACTAGAACAAACTAGTTAGTCCAATTATTTGTGTTGGGCAATTCAACCACCAAAATTATTTAGGAACTAGGTGTAAGCCTAATTCCCTTTCAATCTCCCCCTTTTTGGTGATTGATGCCAACACAAACCAAAGCAAATATAGAAGTGCATAATTGAACTAGTTTGCATAATGTAAGTGTAAAGGTTGCTTGGAATTGAGCCAATGTAACTACTTACAAGATATGCATGGATTGTTTCTTTCTTATTTAACATTTTGGACCATGCTTGCACCACATGTTTTGTTTTTGCAAACTCTTTTGTAAATCCTTTTCAAAGTTCTTTTGCAAATGGTCAAAGGTAAATGAATAGGATTTTGCAAAGCATTTTCAAGATTTGAAATTTTCTCCCCCTGTTTCAAATGCTTTTCCTTTGACTAAACAAAACTCCCCCTAAAGGAGATCCTCCTCTTAGTGTTCAAGAGGGTTTTGATATATCATACTTTCTTCCTTTTGAACACAATAGGATACCAATTGATAAATACTTTTGGAAAACACTAAGTTTTTGAAATTGGTGGTGGTGCGGTCCTTTTGCTTTGGGCTCATACTCTCTCCCCCTTTGGCATGAATCGCCAAAAACGGAATTATTAGAGCCCTCGAAGTGCTATCTTCCCTTTTGGTCATAAATAAATGAGTTAAGATTATACCAAAGACGAAGTCTTTTGCTTTCTCCCCCAAAGGTGAAGAGTGGCTTGGAGCGACGGCGAAGGATGGGTTGCGGAGTGGAAGCCTTTGTCTTCGCCAAAGACTCCAATTCCCTTTCAATATACCTATGACTTGGTTTGAAATAGACTTGAAAACACATTAGTCATAGCATATAAAAGAGATATGATCAAAAGTATATAAATGAGCTGTGTGTGCAATCTAACACAAGAAGTTGCGGGAATCAAGAATATTGAGCTCATGCCTAAGTTTGGTAAAAGTTTGTTCATCAAGAGGCTTGGTAAAGATATCGGCTAATTGATCTTTAGTGTTAATGTAAGAAATCTCGATATCCCCCTTTTGTTGGTGATCCCTAAGAAAATGATACCGAATGGCTATGTGCTTAGTGCGGCTATGTTCGACGGGATTGTCGGCCATTTTGATTGCACTCTCATTATCACATAGCAAAGGAACTTTGGTTAATTTGTAACCGTAGTCCCGCAGGGTTTGCCTCATCCAAAGTAATTGCGCGCAACAATGACCTGCGGCAATGTACTCGGCTTCGGCGGTTGAAAGAGCGACCGAATTTTGCTTCTTTGAAGCCCAAGACACCAAGGATCTCCCCAAAAACTGGCAAGTCCCTGATGTGCTCTTCCGGTTAATCTTACACCCCGCCCAATCGGCATCCGAATAACCAATCAAATCAAATGTGGATCCCCGAGGGTACCAAAGCCCAAACTTAGGAGTATAAGCCAAATATCTCAAGATTCGTTTACGGCCGTAAGGTGGGATTCCTTAGGGTCGGATTGGAATCTTGCACACATGCAAACGGAAAGCATAATGTCCGGTCGAGAAGCACATAAATAGAGTAAGGAACCTATCATCGACCGGTATACCTTTTGATCCACGGACTTACCTCCCGTGTCGAGGTCGAGATGCCCATTGGTTCCCATGGGTGTCTTGATGGGCTTGGCATCCTTCATCCCAAACTTGCTTAGAATATCTTGAGTATACTTTGTTTGGCTAAGGAAGGTGCCCTCTTGGAGTTGCTTCACTTGAAATCCTAAGAAATACTTCAACTCCCCCATCATAGACATCTCGAATTTCTGTGTCATGATCCTACTAAATTCCTCACAAGTAGATTCGTTAGTAGACCCAAATATGATATCATCAACATAAATTTGGCATACAAACAAATCATTGTCAAGAGTTTTAGTGAATAGAGTAGGATCGGCCTTGCCGACTTTGAAGCCATTAGCAATAAGGAAATCTCTAAGGCATTCATACCATGCTCTTGGGGCTTGCTTGAGCCCATAAAGCGCCTTAGAGAGCTTATAGACATGGTTAGGATACTCACTGTCTTCAAAGCCGGGAGGTTGCTCAACATAGACCTCTTCCTTGATTGGTCCGTTGAGGAAGGCACTTTTCACGTCCATTTGATAAAGCTTAAAGCCATGGTAAGTAGCATAGGCTAATAATATGTGAATTGACTCAAGCCTAGCTACGGGTGCATAGGTTTCACCGAAATCCAAACCTTCGACTTGGGAGTATCCTTTGGCCACAAGTCGAGCTTTGTTCCTTGTCACCACACCATGCTCATCTTGCTTGTTGCGGAAGACCCATTTGGTTCCTACAACATTTTGATTAGGACGTGGAACCAAGTGCCATACCTCATTCCTAGTGAAATTGTTGAGCTCCTCTTGCATCGCCATCACCCAATCCGCATCTTGTAGTGCTTCCTCTACCCTGTGTGGCTCAATAGAGGAAACAAAAGAGTAATGCTCACAAAAATGTGCAACACGAGATCGAGTGGTTACCCCCTTATGAATGTCGCCGAGAATGGTGTCGACGGGGTGATCTCGTTGTATTGCTTGGTGGACTCTTGGGTGTGGCGGCCTTGGTTCTCCATCCTCCTTGTCTTCATCATTTGCATCTCCCCCTTGATTGTTGCCGTCATTTTGAGGTGGCTCATCTTCTTGGTCTTCTTGTTCAACATCTTGAGTCTCATCCTCAACTTGTGTTGGTGGAGATGCTTGCGTGGAGGAGGATGGTTGATCTTGTGCATGTGGAGGCTCTTCGGATTCCTTAGGACACACATCCCCAATGGACATATTCCTTAGCGCTATGCATGGAGCCTGTTCTTCACCTATCTCATCAAGATCAACTTGCTCTACTTGAGAGCCGTTAGTCTCATCAAACACAACATCACAAGATACTTCAACAAGTCCTGAGGACTTGTTAAAGACTCTATATGCCCTTGTGTTTGAGTCATATCCTAGTAAAAAGCCTTCTACAGTTTTAGGAGCAAATTTAGATTTTCTACCTCTATTAACAAGAATAAAACATTTGCTACCAAAGACTCTAAAATAAGAGATATTGGGCTTTTTACCTGTTAGGAGTTCATATGATGTTTTCTTGAGGATTCGGTGAAGATATAACCGGTTGATGGCGTAGCAAGCGGTGTTGACCGCCTCGGCCCAAAACCGATCCGAAGTCTTATACTCATCAAGCATGGTCCTTGCCATGTCCAATAGAGTTCGATTATTCCTCTCCACTACACCATTTTGTTGAGGTGTGTAGGGAGAGGAGAACTCATGCTTGATGCCCTCCTCCTCAAGAAAGCCTTCAATTTGAGAGTTCTTGAACTCCGTCCCGTTGTCGCTTCTTATTTTCTTGATCCTTAAGCCGAACTCATTTTGAGCCCGTCTCAAGAATCCCTTTAAGGTCTCTTGGGTTTGAGATTTTTCCTGCAAAAAGAACACTCAAGTGAAGCGAGAATAATCATCCACAATAACTAGACAGTACTTACTCCCGCCGATGCTTATGTAAGCAATCGGGCCGAATAGATCCATGTGTAGGAGCTCCAGTGGCTTGTCGGTCGTCATGATGTTCTTGTGTGGATGATGAGTGCCAACTTGCTTCCCGGCTTGGCATGCGCTACAAATCCTGTCTTTCTCAAAATGAACATTGGTTAGTCCTAAAATGTGTTCTCCCTTTAGAAGCTTATGAAGATTCTTCATTCCAACGTGGGCTAGTCGGCGGTGCCAGAGCCAACCCAAGTTAGTCTTAGCAACCAAGCAAGTGTCGAGTTCAGCTCTATCAAAATCTACCAAGTATAGCTGACCCTCTAACACTCCCTTGAATGCTATTGAATCGTCACTTCTTCTAAAGACAGTAACACCTATATCAGTGAATAGACAGTTGTAGCCCATTTGACATAATTGTGAAACGGAAAGCAAATTGTAATCTAATGAATCAACAAGAAAAACATTGGAAATGGAATGGTCAGGTGAAATAGCAATTTTACCCAGACCTTTGACCAAACCTTGATTTCCATCCCCGAATGTGATAGCTCGTTGGGGATCTTGGTTTTTCTCATATGAGGAGAACATTCTTTTCTCCCCTGTCATGTGGTTTGTGCACCCGCTGTCGAGTATCCAACTTGAGCCCCCGGATGCATAAACCTACAAAACAAGTTTAGTTCTTGACTTTAGGTACCCAAATGGTTTTGGGTCCTTTGGCATTAGACACAAGAACTTTGGGTACCCAAACACAAGTCTTGGAGCCCTTGTGTTTGCCCCCAACATATTTGGCAACTACCTTGCCGGATTTGTTAGTCAAAACATAAGATGCATCAAAAGTTTTAAATGAAATGTTATGATCATTTGATGCACCAGGAGTTTTCTTTCTAGGCAACTTAGCATGGGTTGGTTGCCTAGAGCTAGATGTCTCACCCTTATACATAAAAGCATGATTAGGGCTAGAGTGAGACTTCCTAGAATGAATTCTCCTAATTTTGCTCTTAGGATAGCCGGCAGGGTACAAAATGTAGCCCTCGTTATCCTGAGGCATGGGAGCCTTGCCCTTAACAAAGTTAGACAAGTTCTTAGGAGGGGTATTAAGTTTGTCATTGTCTCCCTTTTGGAAGCCAATGCCATCCTTAATGCCAGGGCGTCTCCCATTATAAAGCATGCTACGAGCAAATTTAAATTTCTCATTTTCTAAGTTGTGCTCGGCAATTTTAGCATCTAGTTTTGCTATATGATCATTTTGTTGTTTAATTAAAGCCATATGATCATGAATAGCATTAACATCAACATCTCTACATCTAGTACAAATAGATACATGCTCAACAATAGATGTAGAGGGTTTGCAAGAATTAAGTTCAACAATCTTAGCATGAAGAATATCATTTTTATCTCTAAGATCGGAAACTGTAACTTTGCAAACATCATAATCTTTAGCCTTAGCAATCAAATTATCATTTTCTACTCTAAGGCTAGCAAGAGAAATATTCAATTCTTCAATCCTAGCAAGCAAATCATCATTATTATTTTTAGGATTGAAAGTTGAAACAATGCAAACATGAGAATCAACCTTAGCATTTAAACTAGCATTTTCATTCCTAAGGTTGTCAATCATCTCACGGCAAGTGCTTAGCTCACTAGATAATTTTTCACATTTTTCTACTTCTAGAGCATAAGCCTTTTTAACCTTAACATGTTTCTTGTTTTCTTTAATTAGACAATCCTCTTGGGAGTCCAAAAGGTCATCCTTTTCATGAATAGCACTAATCAATTCATTTAGTTTTTCTTTTTGCTCCATGTTAAGATTGGCAAAGAGAACACGCAAACTGTCCTCCTCATCACTATTATTATCATCACTAGAAGACTCATATTTAGTGGAGGAGTTAGATTTAACCTTCTTCCGTTTGCCGTCCTTTGCCATGAGGCACTTGTGGCCGACGTTGGGGAAGAGAAGTCCCTTGGTGACGGCGATGTTGGCGGCGTCCTCGTCGTCGGAGGAGTCGCTTGAGCTTTCGTCGGAATCCCACTCCCGACAAACATGGGCATCGCCGCCCTTCTTCTTGTAGTACTTCTTTTTCTCCTTTCTTCTCCCCTTCTTGTCGTCGCCTCGGTCACTGTCACTTGATATAGGACATTTAGCAATAAAATGACCGGGCTTACCACATTTGTAGCAAACCTTTTTGGAGCGGGGCTTGTAGTCTTTCCCCCTCCTTTGTTTGAGGATTTGGCGGAAGCTCTTGATGACGAGTGCCATTTCCTCATTGTCGAGCTTGGAGGCGTCTATAGGTTGTCGACTTGGTGTAGCCTCCTCCTTCTTCTCCTCCGTCGCCTTGAATGCGACGGGTTGAGCTTCGGATGTGGATGGATCATCAAGCTCGTTGATCTTCCTTGAGCCTTCGATCATGCACTCAAAACTTACAAAATTCTCGATAACTTCCTCGGGGGTCATTTTAGTATATCTAGGATTACCACGAATTAATTGAACTTGAGTGGGGTTAAGGAAAATGAGAGATCTTAGAATAACCTTAACCATTTCGTGGTCGTCCCACTTGACGCTCCCAAGGTTGCGCACTTGGTTCACCAAAGTCTTGAGCCGGTTGTACATGTGTTGTGGCTCTTCCCCTTTGCGAAGCCGGAACCGACCGAGCTCCCCCTCGATCGTTTCCCGCTTGGTGATCTTGGTGAGCTCATCTCCTTCGTGCGCGGTTTTGAGCACATCCCAAACCTCCTTGGCGCTCTTCAACCCTTGAACTTTGTTATACTCCTCTCTACTTAAAGAGGCGAGGAGTATTGTTGTCGCTTGAGAGTTGAAGTGCTCGATTTGGGCCACCTCATCCTCATCATAGTCTTTATCCCCTACGGATGGTACCTGTGCACCAAACTCAACAACATCCCATATACTTTTGTGGAGTGAGGTTAGATGAAATCGCATTAAACCACTCCACCTAGCATAATCTTCACCATCGAAAGTTGGTGGTTTGCCTAATGGGACGGAAAGTAAAGGTGCATTTTTAGAAATGCGAGGGTAATGTAGGGGGATCTTACTAAACTTCTTACGCTCTTGGCGTTTAGAAGTTACGGAGGGCACATCGGAGTTGGAGGTCGATGTTGATGAAGTGTCGGTCTTGTAGTAGACCACTTTCCTCATCCTTTTGTGCTTGTTCCCTCTCCGATGTGGCTTGTGGGAGGAAGATCTCTCCTTCTTCTCTTTGTGGTGCGAAGAAGATTTCTTCTCCTTTCCTTTGTTGGAGGAGCTCTTCTTCTTCTCCTTCCTCTTGGTGCGGGACTCTTCCGATGAAGTGCTCCCGTGGCTTGTAGTGGGCTTTTCGCCGGTCTCCATCTCCTTCTTGGCGTGATCTCACGACATCACTTCGAGCGGTTAGGCTCTAATGAAGCACCGGGCTCTGATACCAATTGAAAGTCGCCTAGAGGGGGGGGGTGAATAGGGCGAAACTGAAATTCTCAAAAATAATCAAAACTACAAGTCGGGTTAGCGTTAGAAATATAAACGAGTCCGCGAGAGAGGGAGCAAAACAAATCGCAAGCAAATGAAGAGTGTGACACGCAGATTTGTTTTACCGAGGTTCGGTTCTTGCAAACCTACTCCCCGTTGAGGAGGCCACAAAGGCCGGGTCTCTTTCAACCCTTCCCTCTCTCAATCGGTCCCTCGGACCGAGTGAGCTTCTCTTCTCAATCACTTGGGAATCAAACTTCCTGCAAGGGCCACCACACAATTGGTGCCTCTTGCCTCAATTACAAGTGAGTGTTTGATCACAAGAAAGAATCAAGAAACAAGGAAGCAATCCAAGCGCAAGAGCTCGAAAGAACACAAGCAAATCTCTCTCTCTAGTCACTAGGGCGTTGTGTGGAATATGGAGAGGATTTGATCTCTTTGGTGTGTCTAGAATTGAATGCTAGAGCTCTTGTAGTAGTTGGGAAGTAGAGAACTTGGATGCAATGAATGGTGGGGTGGTTGGGGTATTTATAGCCCCAACCACCAAACATGACCGTTGGCTGGGCTGTCTGTTCGATGACGCACCGGACAGTCCGGTGCACACCGGACAGTCCGGTGCCCCCGCCACGTCACCAGTGCCGTTGGAAATCGACCGTTGGAGTTCTGACTTCTGGGCCCGCCTTGATGTCCGGTGGCGCACCGGACATGTACTGTAGAGTGTCCGGTGCGCCAGCATGGGCGTGCCTGACCTCTGCGCGCGCTGGCGCGCAATAAATGCGCTGCAGGTAGCCGTTGGCGCCTGAAGTAGCCGTTGCTCCGCAGATGCACCAGACAGTCCGGTGAATTATAGCGGAGCGGCTGGAGTGAAAACCCGAGGCTGGCGAGTTCCTGAGGCCGCCCTTCCTTGGAGCACCGGACAGTCCGGTGCACACCGGACAGTCCGGTGAATTATAGCGGAGTGGCCTCCGGAAATTCCCGAAGGTGACGAGTTTGAAACCTGAGTCCTCTGGTGCACCGGACATGTCCGGTGGCACACCGGACAGTCCGGTGCGCCAGACCAGAGGAGCCTTCGGTTGCCCCTTTGCTCTTTTGTTGAACCCAACGCTTGATCTTTTTATTGGCTAAGTGTGAACCTTTAGCACCTGTATAACTTATACACTAGAACAAACTAGTTAGTCCAATTATTTGTGTTGGGCAATTCAACCACCAAAATTATTTAGGAATTAGGTGTAAGCCTAATTCCCTTTCAGTTGATGCAGATCCCGGGAGAAGACGTCCGGGGGGACCGTCGTTCGCCCCGAGGCTATTTTAGCCAGCTCGTCTGCAGTCTCGTTGTAGCGCCGAGCGATGTGGTTGAGCTCGAGCCCGAAGAACTTGTCTTCCAAGCGCCGAACCTCATCGCAGTAGGCCTCCATCTTCGGGTCGCGGCAGTGGGAGTTCTTCATGACTTGGTCGATGACGAGCTACGAGTCACCGCGGGCGTCGAGGCGTCTGACCCCTAGCTCGATGGCGATCCGCAACCCGTTGACCAGAGCCTCGTACTCAGCCACATTGTTGGACGCCGGGAAATGGAGGCGGAGCACGTAGCGTAGGTGCTTCCCAAGGGGCGAGATGAAGAGCAGGCCCGCGCCGGCTCCCGTCTTCATCAGCGACCCGTCGAAAAACATGGTCCAGAGCTCTGGTTGGATCGGAGCTGTCGGCAGCTGGGTGTCGACCCATTCGGCCACGAAGTCCGCCAACACCTTGGACTTGATGGCCTTCCGAGGGGCGAACGAGATCGTTTCGCCCATGATTTCCACCGCCCACTTTGCGATCCTGCCCGAGGCCTCTCGGCACTGGATGATCTCCCCCAGGGGGAAGGATGACACCACAGTTATCGGATGAGACTCGAAGTAGTGTCGTAACTTCCGTCTTGTTAGGATCACAGCATACAGCAGCTTCTGAACTTGTGGGTAGCGGATCTTGGTCTCGGACAGTACTTCACTGACGAAGTAGACTGGCCTCTGAACGGGCAATGCATGCCCTTCCTCTTGCCTCTCGACCACAATCGCGGCGCTAACCACCTGAGTGGTTGTGGCGACGTAGACCAAGAGGGCTTCTCCATCAGCTGGGGGCACCAAGACAGGCGCCTTCGTAAGGAGCGCCTTCAGGTTCCCGAGGGCTTCCTCGGCCTCAGGGGTCCAAGCGAAACACTCGGCCTTCCTTAAGAGGCGGTACAGAGGCAGACCTCTTTCGCCGAGGCGTGAGATGAAGCGGCTCAGGGCCGCAAGACATCCCATGACCCTCTGTACGCCTTTTAAGTCCTTGATGGGTCCCATGCTGGTGATGGCTGCGATCTTCTCCGGGTTGGCTTCGATGCCACGCTCGGAGACGATGAACCCCAGGAGCATGCCTCGGGGCACCCCGAAGACACACTTCTCAGGATTAAGCTTGATTCCTTTCGCCTTGAGACATCGGAATGTCACTTCAAGGTCGGAGAGGAGGTCGGAAGCCTTCCTTGTCTTGACTACGATGTCATCGACGTAGGCCTCGACTGTGCGACCGATGTGTTCGCCGAACACATGGTTCATGCACCGCTGGTACGTCGCGCCCGCATTCCTCAAACCGAACGGCATGGTGACATAGCAGTACATGCCGAACGGCGTGATGAAAGAAGTCGCGAGCTGGTCGGACTCTTTCATCCGGATTTGGTGATACCCTGAGTAGGCATCGAGGAAGGACAGGGTTTCGCACCCAGCAGTGGAATCCACGATTTGATCGATGCGAGGCAGAGGGTAGGGAACCTTCGGACAGGCTTTGTTGAGACCAGTGTAGTCTACACACATCCGCCATTTCCCCCCTTTCTTCCTCACAAGCACAGGGTTGGCAAGCCATTCGGGATGGAATACCTCTTTGATGAACCCCGCTGCCATCAGCTTGTGGATCTCTTCGCCAATCACTCTGCGCTTCTCCTCGTCGAATCGGCGCAGAGGCTGCCTGACGGGTCGGGCTCCGGCCCGAATATCCAGCGAGTGCTCGGCGACATCCCTCGGTATGCCGGGCATGTCCGAGGGACTCCACGCAAAGACGTCGGCGTTTGCACGGAGAAAGTCGACGAGCACTGCTTCCTATTTGGGGTCGAGCCCGGAACCGATCCGGATCTGCTTGGAGGCGTCGCCACTGGGGTCGAGTGGGACAGCCTTATCCGTCTCCGCTGGCTCGAAGTTGCCGGCATGGCGCTTCACATCTGGCACCTCTTTGGAGAGGTTCTCCAGGTCGGCGATGAGGGCCTCGGACTCGGCGAGGGCCTCGGCGTACTCCACGCACTCCACGTCGCATTCGAATGCGTGTTTGTACGTGGGGCCGACGGTGATGACCCCGTTGGGGCCCGGCATCTTCAGCTTCAGGTAGGTGTAGTTGGGGACGGCCATGAACTTCGCGTAGCATGGCCTTCCCAGCACCGCGTGGTAGGTTCCTCGGAACCCGACCACCTCGAACGTCAAAGTCTCCCTTCGGAAGTTGGAGGGTGTTCCGAAAGCAGACGGGGAGGTCGAGTTGTCCGAGGGGCTGGACGCGCTTCCCAGGGATGATCCCGTGGAAGGGCGCAGCGCCTGCTCGGACGGAGGACAGATCGACGCGCAGGAGCTTGAGGGTCTCGGCGTAGATGATGTTGAGGCAGCTGCCCCCATCCATCAGGACCTTGGTGAGCCTGACGTTGCCGATGACGGGGTCGACGACGAGCGGGTATTTCCCCGGGCTCGGCACGTGGTCGGGGTGGTCAGCCTGGTCGAAGGTGATGGGCTTGTCGGACCAGTCTAGGTAGACTGGCGCCGCCACCTTCACCGAGCAGACCTCCCGGCGCTCTTGCTTGCGATGCCGAGCCGAGGCATTCACCGCATGCCCACCGTAGATCATGAAGCAGTCGCGGACCTCGGGGTATTCCCCTGCTTGGTGATCTTCCTTCTTGTCGTCGTCGTGGGCCCTGCCACCCTCCGCGGGTGGCCCGGCCCTGTGGAAGTGGCGCCGAAGCATGACGCACTCCTCGAGAGTGTGCTTGACGGGCCCCTGATGATAGGGGCACGGCTCCTTGAGCATCTTGTCGAAGAGGTTTGCACCTCCGGGGGGCTTCCGAGGGTTCTTGTACTCGGCGGCGGCGACAAGGTCCGCGTCGGCGGCGTCGCGTTTCGATTGCGACTTCTTCTTGCCCTTCTTCTTGGCGCCGCGCGGAGTAGACGCCTCGGGAGCCTCTTCCGATGGGCGGCCCTGGGGCTGCTTGTCCTTTCGGAAGATAGCCTCGACCGCCTCCTGGCCAGAGGCGAACTTGGTGGCGATGTCCATCAGCTCGCTCGCCCTGGTGGGGGTCTTGCGACCCAACTTACTCACCAGGTCGCGGCAGGTAGTGCCGGCGAGGAACGCGCCGATGACATCCGAGTCGGTGATGTTGGGCAGCTCGGTGCGCTGCTTCGAGAATCGCCGGATGTAGTCCCGGAGCGACTCTCCCGGCTGCTGCCGGCAGCTTCGAAGGTCCCAGGAATTCCCGGGGCGCACGTATGTGCCCTGGAAATTGCCGGCGAAGGCTTGGACCAAGTCGTCCCAGCTGGAGATCTGCCCCGGAGGCAGGTGCTCCAACCAGGCGCGAGCAGTGTCGGAGAGGAACAGGGGGAGGTTTCGGATGATGAGGTTGTCGTCGTCTGTTCCACCCAGTTGGCAGGCCAGGCGGTAGTCCGCAAGCCACAGTTCCGGTCTCGTTTCCCCCGAGTACTTCGTGATAGTAGTCGGGGGTCGGAACCGGGTCGGGAACGGCGCCCGTCGGATGGCCCGACTGAAGGCCTGCGGACCGGGTGGTTCGGGCGAGGGACTCCGATCCTCCCCGCTGTCGTAGCGCCCCCCACGTCTGGGGTGGTAGCCTCGGCGCACCCTTTCGTCGAGGTGGGCCCGACGGTCGCGTCGATGGTGCTCGTTGTCGAGGTGGCCCGGGGCCGCAGGCGCGGTGTTGCGCGTGCGCCCGGTGTAGACCGAGGCTTCCCGCATGAATCGGGAAGTCGCGGCATGAGGTTCCGAGGGGTATCCCTGCCTTCGGGAGGTAGTGCTCTCGGCCCGTCGGGCCGCAGCGCCTTCCAGGAGATTCTTGAGCTCTCCCTGGATTCGCCGACCCTCGGTAGTTGACGGCTCCGGCATCGCGCGGAGGAGCATCGCTGCGGCTGCCAGGTTCTGGCCGACCCCGCTGGATGCTGGTGGCGGCCTGACCCTGACATCGTTGGCGACGCGGTGCTGGAGACCTTGGGGCAGGTGACGTATTTCTCCGGCCGGGGGTTGGCCCGCCCATACCCGTCCGACGTCCCGACGGATCGGCTCAAGCGCTCCTGTTCCCTCGTCGAGCCTGGCCTGCGCCCCGCGGACTTGCTCGAGTTGTGGGTCGTAACCCCCCGCCGGAACGGGGACCACAGCTAGCTCCCGCGGGATGTCAGCGCGAGGCGCCGGCCTGGGAAGATCACCGTCCTCCGGCATGCCGAGATGGTTGCCTTCGGAGGGATCCCCTAGCTCGATGTGGAAACATTCGCGGCTTGGGCCATAGCTCTCGTCGTTAAGGCTACGGCTTCCTTTGGAACAGTCGGAGAGGCAGTAGTTACATGCGGTCATGAAGTCCCGCATGGCACTGGGGTTGCCAAGTCCAGAGAAATCCCAACAGATGCTGGGATCGTCATCTTCCTCGGACCCAGAGGGCCCGTAGGTTGAGACGTCCGTCAACCGGTCCCAAGGCGACCGCATACGAAACCCCAGTGGGGTTGCACTCGCCTCAATGAGAGCGCCCGCCAAAGCAAGGTTGCTAGGCGGGTTGAGGCCGAGTCGAAATGACGACTGTCGGCGTTTCGAGACCGGGGGGTCCCTAAGCCGACGAGTGAGTGTGCTGCGTGCCCCAGCCCAGATGGGTCGAGCGCGTGGGCGAGCGCGAAGGGGGGAGAGGCGAGGTGGCTGGAGACGGGCGTGAGAGAGGTGGAAATCCCGCGGCCTTCGTGTTCGTCCCGCGCCCAGGTCGGGTGCGCTTGCAGTAGGGGGGTTACAAGCGTCCACGCGGGTGAGGGAAGCGAGCGGCCCCAAGAGAGCGCCTGTCCCGTCCTCGGTCCCGCGCGGCCAACCTTCTCTAAGAAGGCCCTGGTCCTTCCTTTTATAGTCATAAGGAGAGGATCCAGGTGTACAGTGAGGGGTGTAGCAGAGTGCTACGTGTCTAGCGGAGGGAGAGCTAGCGCCCTAAGTACATGCCAATGTGGCAGCCGGAGAGATCTTGGCACCCTGCTGGCGTGATGTCGTGGCTGTCGGAGGAGCAACGGAGCTTGGCGGAAGGACAGCTGTCGGAGCGGTCGAGTCCTTGCTGACGTCCACCTGCTTCCGTAAGAGAGCTGAGAGTCGCCGCCGTCATGGAGCTTGGGAGGCGCCATCATTGCCTATCTGGCGGAGCTGGTCAGATGGGACACCGGTCTTGTTCTCTGCGGCCCGAGTCGGCTCGGGGTAGAGTGGTGATGGCGCTCCCTGTTGACGTGGCGGGCCCGCGCCCGAGCCGGGCGACGTGGGGGCTCCTCCGAAGCTGGGGTCGAATCTGTCTTCCGTTGTCGAGGCCGAGTCTGAGCCCCTGGGTCGGGCGAGGCGGAAGTCGTTCGGCAGAGGCCAGGGCGGAGTCCGAGCCCTGGGGTCGGGCGAGGCGGAGTTCGTCGTCTTCCGGGGCCGAGCCCGAGTCCGAGCCCTGGGGTCGGGCGGAGCGGAGTTCGCCGTCTTCCGGGTCTTAGCCCGAGTCCGAGCCCTGGGGTCGGGCGGAGCGGAGTTCGCCGTCTTCCGAGTCTTAGCCCGAGTCCGAGCCCTGGGGTCGGGCGGAGCGGAGTTCGCCGTCTTCCGGGTCTTAGCCCGAGTCCGAGCCCTGCGGTCGGGCGGAGCGGAGTTCGCCGTCTTCCGGGTCTTAGCCCGAGTCCGAGCCCTCGGGTCGGGCGGAGCGGAGTTCGCCGTCTTTCGGGTCTTAGCCCAAGTCCGAGCCCTGGGGTCGGGCGGAGCGGAGTTCGCCGTCTTCCGGGTCTTAGCCCGAGTCCGAGCCCTGGGGTCGGGCGGAGCGGAGTTCGCCGTCTTCTGGGTCTTAGCCCGAGTCCGAGCCCTGGGGTCGGGCGGAGCGGAGTTCGCCGTCTTCCGGGTCTTAGCCCGAGTCCGAGCCCTGGGGTCGGGCGGAGCGGAGTTCGCCGTCTTCCGGGTCTTAGCCCGAGTCCGAGCCCTGGGGTCGGGCGGAGCGGAGTTCCCTATGGCGCCCCTGGCGAGGCCTGACTGCCTGTCAGACTCACTCTGTCGAGTGGCACCGCAGTCGGAGTGGCGCAGGCGGCGCTGTCCTTCTGTCAGACCGGTCAGTGGAGCAGCGGAGTGACGGCGGTCACTTCGGCTCTGCCGGGGGGCATGCGTCAGGATAGAGGTGCCAGGCCACCTTTGCGTTAAATGCCCCTGCAACTCGGTCGGTCGGTGCGGCGATTTAATCAGGGTTGCTTCTTAGCGAAGCCAAGGCCTCGGGCGAGCCGGAGATGTGTCCGCCGTAAAAAAGGGGGCCTCGGGCGAGACGGAAGTCCCTCGAGGTCGGCTGCCCGAGTCCGAGGCTAGGCTCGGGTGAAGCGTGATCGAGTCACTCGTATGGACTGATCCCTGACTTAATCGCACCCATCAGGCCTCTGCAGCTTTATGCTGATGGGGGTTACCAGCTGAGAATTAGGCGTCTTGAGGGTACCCCTAATTATGGTCCCCGACATGTTTTTTCATGAACTCCAACTTCTTCTCCTCAGTTGAAGCTACTGATTTGTAGACAGATAACCATTCCAAAGAGAGCTCACCCATTCGTGTTAGGTACTCCGAATCAGTGGATGATGTGTTTTCTGATCTTTGCTTCTTTGCCTTTTCCTTTGCTGAATCACGACCAAGCGGCCTTTTGGAAGTAAAGCTTGAAGGAGCTGATTCTTCAGCAGCATCACAGTCAATAGTATTTGATTGGGTACCAATTGGGTTGGGTGGAGGATTTTGAGTGCTCATGTGCTGGTCCATCCATTTAGGTTGATCCTTCAATATGGACCAGCAATGTAAGAAATGGAAGGGCTTCTTTTCAACAGCAGCAAAACGAGTAGCCGCAAGCGAAGTCTGCAAAACAAAATCAGTTGGTTTTGTCGAAGCGTGTTAGCTTGTTGTCAACATTTACTTAGAAAAGCCTGTTAGCTTGTTCTCAACATTTACGTACCTTATCTGCATCAGTCATGCCACTTGGGTTTTGTCGAAGCACAGCCATCATGTATCCTGCAAAGGTAGAACATTGAGTTTTGATACTGTCCCACCTGCTCATGAGAGATTTGGTAGACCTCTCTGGCATTGATCCTCTACGAGAGTTGTATGCCTCTGTAATCCGATTCCAAAATCCTTGACGCTTCTGACCAGTGTTCACAATCGGATCACAACTGACAGCCAACCAAGCTTGACACACCCTCATATCCTCTTCAGACGTGAAATTGGCTAGCTTTGTGCGTTGAGGAGGCTTCTTCACTTGAGGTTGTGCTGGTGAGGCCTGGGCTGGTATATCAGGCGGAGGAGGAAGTGCAGTGTTGTCAAACTGAGTGGCATCATCCTCGGATAGGAAACTGCCATATTGTGCCATAACTTGGTTCCAATCCGTACCCATGCTGTACATTCAAGGAAGTCACGTAAGAACCATGTCAAATGAAAGCAGAACCATGTCAATGTTAACAGGACAGACACAAGAAACTCAGAAGTGGTGCACACTAGATATATTGCAGACTTCATAACATTTTACAGACCACGTTAACATAAACATGTCATGAACATCGCGTCCAGATAGTTTTCGACAACATAAACATGACATCAACTAAACCACTGACTTGTGACACACATCTGTTGTGTTCACATACAAAAGAGTACTTCAACTCACATAAACCTAACACATACACATATTCCTTAGGTGCATGGTAATCTAGTAGGGATAGGTGTCGTCGGTGGAGTAGTCGCGTCCATCGTCGTAGCCGACGATATCGTCAGGATTCAACTCTGAATCATAATCAAGCAGAAGCTCATCCTCTGTTTCTGATGATGAGGCAATAGGAGAAGGGGCCATGTGCTCCATCTCCCAGTCTTTTTCCAGAGCTAGGTGATCAAGGTCCTTGGCGAGGTCCTCGATCTGAACTAAAGCACGATTCATTTCATTCAGGACTGGTCCGCTAACTGGTTGGAAGGCACCGTGGACGACATCGACGATGTCGGCACAACGCTGCTCCACTACTTTGATTAAATGAGCCAGTGCTCTTCGGAGCTTTGAGTTCTCCGAATCCATGGTCTACATAAAACATATGGTTGTGTTAATATATGTGGACCTAGTATCGTGCTTTAGTTGAGCTAGTATTGGCAGTAGGCAGTTGAAATGAGCACATGAGTAATGAACATGAATTATGAAGATAAAATCATCATTGAGTGTGTCAAACGAATTGCCCAAGGCATTGTGAATACACCTCGATTCGTATATGAACAAAGCTTGTACAAGAAAGATATTTGGTTAATCTGAACATCAATTTTGAAGAGATAGCATAGTGCTCATGATTCACTCTGTCTAAAACAGTCCCCATGTATTTGTAAATACACATCGATCACTACAACAGAGAATTCTTGTACCACAATAAAATTTTGTGTAATGGGAACCAAATTTATGAACACAAAACATAATGGTCAAGGAATCCTACATCCATCGAATGTATAACCCTAAATCCGTAACCCTAGATGTGGACGAGTTCTACCATTTGAAGTACTAGAATCATAGAAAGCAAAATCGATCTTCAATGTTTACCTTTTTTTCTTCGGATCTGGACCACCCGACCTAATGGACGACGATGAAGAAGGTGGCGTCGAGATGCGCTTGCGTTTCTCCCCAGCTTCCTTCGTCGGCTCCGTCGATCTTCTCAACTTCTTGGCGATGGCGGTTCGACGGCGACGAACACCCACGGAACCACCCGTTCCTTGGATCTTTGAGTCATCGGCGCCGACCTCCTTGCCTCCAACCACCGCGAGCGGTCCGCCTCCGGACCCGCTCGAGCACGGCCTCTTCGAGCCCAGCTTGGGCGGCGCCGCCGAGGAGCAGCGCCGCGAGCCCCCCTCGCCGACTTCGATGGAAGTCGTCAGCGACGGCACAACAGCGGCTACGGATTTTTCACCACCGCGCGAGCCCGAGCCCGACCACGGATACCGGACGTCTGGATTTCTCCACATCTAGCGTGCGTGCGGCGTCCTCTAAAATTTAGAGTGCGATATAGAGTATGTTGCTGGGCGCGTTGGGGACGTGTCTGAACCCTATATTAAGGGTAACCGTCCCTTGCTGGACACAGCCTTATACCGAAGAGTCTCTGCGCGACAACCAGAAACCAAAATTTGATGTGGCATCCCGGACCCACGTACCAAATACTAGGACATATGCTCACGAGGTGAGCCGAGGCATCAATGCATCATCCTTCGTGATAACCGCCGTCCATTGGCAATGGACCTTCTCATCGATCAGCTACTCCTTGCTCGATCATCTGCATCCATCGTGTAGAATGAGCTCTCGATGAGCTCCATACGCCTCGCACGCGCCTTCATATAGAGGCACATGAAGGTCTAGATTATCCTGGGCCCATCAAATCCCGGTCCGTCGATCATCTTTCTTAGGTTCCGTTTGTTTTCTTTCATTTTAAGGATTTAAAATCTTACTAATGAAATATGTTATTTTTTTAGAACGTGACATTCCACAAATTTCCAAAATTATCATATAAGCATATCTTAAATTCATGGAGTGAGAGATAGAAATTAATTCTATAGATTTACATGCTATCTTTTTGATGCACAACTTATAATACACTCTTCTACTTGCTTCGCTATAACATAATATAGTATATAACTATTTCTCTCATATAATTTAAGATAATATATAAATATATTATATATATAAATATATGAACTTAATTAGTTTTGTCTAAATTATAATTATTAAAATAAAATTGAATTCCATCGAAACAAACGGGGCCTTAGACTTTATCAAAGTATGGAGGCTTGTTTTTTTCTAGCGACCCTTGTTCAGTCTAAGTGCCAAAATTGGGGGCGCGCGGCTACTTAGGTATGTAGCCGTTGAACAGCGACATGTTATGTTTACAACAGGTACTAATGTTAAGTTTTTAGCACTGATTCAAGACACCGGCTAATATAAATAAGAGTTTAGTATCAATCAGTATCTTCAACCGGTGCTAAAACCTTAACATCCGTATCCGGTTGGTAACACCAACTAACTGGTACTAAAGCTAGCTTTATACGTTGATCTGATAGTAAAATTTGGTACTGAAATTTGATAGCGGTTCTAAAGGAACCGGGAAGTTAAGAATTCAAGGGCCGGAAGCCGGTAGCCGGTAGCGCTGGTTCCTTTAGTGAGAGAATGAAGTCTGATGATCCATTATGGAGAAAAAAATAACAATACATAGTACTGGTGTACACATATTTTTGCAGCTGACTAGTGATACGCACTACAGAGAATTTTCGATGGTCAAAGCCGTCATCCTAAACCGTTGAAAATAAGCTATTTCCGACGACCAAAGGATTATGTCCGATAGTACCCGTCCCTCGTTCAAAGACTTATACGAGAACGTGTCGGACATAAGCAGACCGTCGGAGATGCGTGTTTTTACTGTAGTGATGCTCAGCCCTTCTAATGGCGAAACTGCTTAATTGCATCATGTCCTCCATACTTTATTCATTTTCCCTTACATATATACTCGCGAGTAGCATATTCATCTGTTCGCAGAACTGGAAACACAGCATGCATGCACATGCATGGCGCGGCGGGAAGAAATCATGGCGTATA
Organism: Zea mays; assembly: GCF_902167145.1. NCBI lineage: Eukaryota > Viridiplantae > Streptophyta > Magnoliopsida > Poales > Poaceae > Zea > Zea mays. Next base: position 101,658,304 of record NC_050101.1, read on the forward strand.
GGGTGAAGGCGGCGGGGGCGGGGGTACGTAGTAAGACGGAATATTAGGAGACCCCTCTGTGACGGGGTAGTAGTCCTGTTCCTCAACCACGGGCCGCTGCTTCGCCGTCGTCTCCCTTCTCCATTCTGCACAGAATATTGGGAACCACGCTAGCTACTCATCAATGGCGACAATCGGACAGTATTTTTTTTTCAAATCATATAACGGCGTCGTCTTTAGTTTGCATGCATGTATGTACGTGTGTACACACATACTAGCTACGTACCATCGGTTGTAGTAGTAGTGCGGGCAGCAAATGACGAGGACGACAGGAGAAGAGAGGCTACAACGACGAAGCAAAGCACAACGACCACGCTGGTTCTGCTGGCCGCCATTGCGATGCGCTAGCTCTCGTAGTCGCAGACTGGCAGTGTGCTCTCGATCGACCTGTTTGTTGGACTTATATAGGCGCTTTCAATTCGCGCCGTGCAGTGCAGCATATTGGCTAGCCAGTCGTTTACTAGTGTGCCAGCACGTCATCCGAGTGCAAACAAACCGAGAGTACCATACTACCATGGCGTGCACGTTAAGCTAAGCACACCGTTTACTCCTAAGACCTAACTGAGAAAGAACAGCAACGAGAATAAGGATGACTACAACCGGGAAATTCCCCCGCCGGGTTTTATAACATCATCGTATAAGTACAGTATGAAAATATATCTCATAACAAATCTAATAATATTAATTTGGTATTATTGTAAATAGATATTTTTTAAGTATGTTTAGTCAAACTCTAATATAGCTTGGAACTATATATGCTAATACATAATCTCAAGTTATGAGAAAGGATACATTTTAATGATATTTTTTTATCAAATACAAATGAACGAAGAATATTTTTATTCTATTTTGTTTCCCGGAACGGCTAGATAGTAGGCCCACAGATTTTATTTACTAGCAAAGTAAACATATATGTTCGTGCATATTGTAACGTAACAAAAAAAAGTTATGAAATAATAATGGGAAACTAGGACGGAAATGTTGTATATATTAAGTCTATACCAGATTAGAATTCATGGACAAAAAAAGAAGAGGTGGGGGGGGGGGGGGTGGCGGAATTGGCAGAGGAACAAAACATAGGAAGAAAAAAAGGACGCGGAGACAACGGGAAAGAAAACAGGCGAAACGAAGAAAACGGGCGTGCACGTGGACAAAGCGGAGACAACAAGCCGGACAGCGGACCGAAGTTTGGTCCAGGAGACGGAACGGGATGTAACTAATAGCTTATAGTCAGACTAAAAGAGTAATGGTTGATTTGATGACAAGGAAATCATGAGAGGATTAGAGGGGATTAAGAAGAAAATAAACAACTCAATCCTCTCCGATCCCTCGTGATTACTGGTTACCAAATTAGTCATAAAGGAGTTTCTGAGACTCCCTTCATTTTATGCTATTTTTTTGTTTCTAAAACTATATTTTAGTTTCCATATTTACTAATTTTGTACTAAAATGAAATAAAATAAAATAAAAGGGTCACCGGACTGAGGCGGCGAGCACTACACCAGTTGGGGTAGGCAGCGGTGCTCAACCTCTGATTGCGGCCGCAGTCCGACGACCACGAGCCAGAGACACCAAACAGCATCCTCGGCTAGCTATTCACTTCTGGTATTTGGAAAAAAATTCGATGCACGCACCCGGGGATCCAAATCTCGACGAGGCCCTCCCTCGTTTTGGCTTGCCTATATACAAGCTGAAGCTGATCGTTCGATCGGCCGGCACTGCTTCGATCGTTCCATGGAACTAGCTTCGTGTCATGTTGCGCGCATGCATGCATGGGCACTGGACTGAGCACGCGGCGGTGGCGGTACGTCTTGGATGCGATCTCTTCGCAAGCATGTGTGTATTGTGTTCGCCTTCTCTTATATAATTATCTAGTTAAACTTTAGCGTGGGTGATCACATTGATGTGCCCCTGTCCCTTTCCTGTGTGTGTGCGTGTTACTGTTAAGGGGACGTAAACGTACGTAACGGGCTGTACCAGTATAGTACAGCTGGGCTGGGCCCAATAAGTTTCTCCGGCCCAATCAATGGCTTAGATAAGGCCCTGGTTGAGGCGTTGAAATGATACACGTACACGACGACTCGTGCGTCCGTCGGACGCTCGATCAACGGCTACGCGCAGCTCACGCCTTCTCCCAGACGATGGATGGCCGGGGTCGCACTCGCACGTGAGTCGGACCCCTCCCCGGTTTGTGATAGGTATAGTATTGTTGGTAAAATCCCGTCATGTGTGTTAAGTAACCCTAGTTAGAGTTACGTGGGCAAATACCGGCTTTGTCCCTGAGGGGTCTCAAATCTCTATATAAGGATTTGTGCACCCCTTCATATTACAGAGACCATAGGCCCAACCCTACGTCGTGTGTCTCGTGTGTTTTCTCTGTCGTGCTTCTGGGAAGGGATACGGGTCATCTACAACTTCTTGCGCCTCTACTGCTGACGGGAGGGAAGGGAGCGGATCTGGTGATCCGTGGTAACGTAGTTCTCAACACGTTATCAGCACGCTCTACCTCGACGTTGCTGCTGGATCTGATCTGCGTCAACTCTTCGTCACGCCGGCAGGTCTCTAGCCTTGCCGAACTGTCCTACGCGACAGGCTTTATTTCCATTCGCAGAATCAAGAAACATGGTATGAAATATATAGATCTACTATTCGTCTTGAAAAAAAAAACAGAACGGTGGTGGCGGCTCTGCTGGCCGCGCCGCGCGTACCGACCTGATAGAGAGCTCAGAGCATATGAGCTCGATGTGACCCCGCGTCTCTTGGCTACATGCCCGCATGCAACTTCTTTGTGGTTGCAACTTCTTTGTGGTAGTTGAAATAAAATCTCACGCATGCAGTCCGTCCTTGTGGCTGAAGCCGCTCTGGATCCTAATTCTGACCGTCATGCAAAGACTAGTCCGCGTGGGGGAGAAAAGAACGGATCGTGTGGGTAGTTACTGGCCGAGCGAGGCCACGTGAACTCCACTAATTAGTTCAATATCATGTGTGGGGCCCACTGACTTGCATGCTTGCATGCATTCTATCTTGATGGTGCGTGTGGCACATACCTGCACGGCTGCACTGCGTGCAAGTCACGAGCGAGTCATCCGGCTAGATAAACAATGCGGGCCCCATTTTCATTTCTTTGACAAGGCGTGACGTGCGGCTGAGAAAAAAAATCAAAAAATGAAACATATGCTATTAACTCTATTTATTCTACGTTGCAAATAAAAATAGAATAAAACCTTGTTTTATATTGCAGTTTCATCCATAATCAATTATTTCTCGCAGTAAATAATTAATGGAAAAATGCATGTGAAGACTATGTTGAGCATTTTTATACGCTCTAAATATTTATGATATGTGTTGAGCTTTTGGAGTCACGTCGAGCGATTAATTGAGCTTTTGGAGTCACGTCGAGCGATTAAATTGTATAATGGGTACTCAGACACGCCGATCAGGCTGTATTGGTAATCGGCTGAGTTATGACATTAGCTGAATATTGACTGTGCCCTGGCAACACGACGCAATATTTGTGTCGTTCGAACTTGGCTGCGTCATGTGATTGCTATGTCGCGCTCTCCATTAATCGGATCGCTCCCGTTGAGTTAGACCGTCATCGCTGAGTCGCGTATTTTTCGCATGCCCTATATGCATTGTCTGTCTGCCGCGAGCCACAATTGCGCCTATTGCGCACGTTGCGTGGACTTGTCTTGTACCCCGACTATCGAGTCACAACAGCGCCTATTGCGTTTGTTATGAAGGCTTGTTGTGTTGTAGTAGCCCTGATGGCTACACACGCATTGACGTCGGATACGCTTGAGCTTGCATTCGTGTGGATTATGGTGGGTTGTTCAAGCCCCTGAAGTCACATTACGCGCAACCTCCGTAAACAATTTTGTTTGATTATATATTTTATTTGATTGTGTTGTGTGGCATCATAAATTTATATATATCGCCAAGTGGCCATAACAACTATATTAAATCTAGGAAATTAAATCGAAATACAATAAAACATAGATAAGTTAATTCTTTGCTCTCTCCTCATGCATAAAGTTTTACCCGAAGTAACCCGAAGATATATAATATAATGCATGAAAGCCTTTTTGGCACATAAGACATCACAAATTGGAATTTTATTAGTAAGCAATAAGACCTTACCAAATGATTTAAGGCTATAAATCTCAGTTATACATTGCTCAACCAGATGTTGACACATTGCTCCCTTTGTCGTTGAACGACATGAAGCGAACTTTGAGATAAATGGCTAGTACCCTAACAACACGAAGTTGCGAGTACATCGAAAGGTTACTCTGAGAAAAATTTCACTGTGTTGGTGTGCAAAAAAAACATTGTGTGTTCCCGTCGAACCACTTTACTCGTCCTATCTAGGACCTCTATGCTTGTGTTGCATATATTTCTCAGAATTGTAAATACTTATAGTCGCTGAATTGACTAGGTATAGTCCTTTGATTGGTATGATATACTTTTAAGCCAAATGGTAAAGGTCAGTCCTGAATGGACATATACCTGGAGTTAATGTAGCAGAACTACATTGAATTCCACCTTTGAAATGCTTATCGTAATCTATCTCTGATCTACTAGGGGTAAGAAGTGTAGAAACTAGCTATGAAATCTGAAAGTCGCCTAGAGGGGGGGTGAATAGGGCGAAACTGAAATTTACAAGATTAATCACAACTACAAGCCGGATTAGCGTTAGAAATAGAAACGAGTCCGAGAGAGACGGCGTAAAACAAATCGCAAGCGAATAAAGAGTGTGACACGCGGATTTGTTTTACCGAGGTTCGGTTCTTGCAAACCTACTCCCCGTTGAGGTGGTCACAAAGACCGAGTCTCTTTCAACCCTTTCCCTCTCTCAAACGGTCCCTCGGACTGAGTGAGCTTCTTCTTCTCAAACAATTGGAACACAAGTTCCCGCAAGGGCCACCACACAATTGGTGCCTCTTGCCTCAATTACAAGTGAGTTTGATCTCAAGAAAGATTGAGAAAGAAAAGAAGCAATCCAAGCGCAAGAGCTCAAAAGAACACAACAAATCTCTCTCACTAGTCACTAAGGCTTTGTGGGGAATTGGGAGAGGATTTGATCACTTGAGTGTATCTAGAATTGAATGCTAGAGCTCTTGTAAGTAGTTGGAAGGTGGAAAACTTGGATGACTTGAATGTGGGGTGGTTGGGGGTATTTATAACACCAACCACCAAACTAGCCGTTTGGTGGAGGCTGCTGTCGCATGGCGCACCGGACAGTCCGGTGCGCCAGCCACGTCACCAGGCCGTTGGGTTCCGACCGTTGGAGCTCTGACGTGTGGGCCCGCCTGGCTGTCCGGTGGTGCACCGAACATGTCCTGTAGACTGTCTGGTGTGCCACCCGCGCGTGCTCTGCTCCTCTGCGCACGCTGGTGCGCATTTAATGCGTTGCAGTCGACCGTTGGCGCGAAGTAGTCGTTGTTCCACTGGCTCACCGGACAGTCCGGTGTGCACCAGACATGTCCGGTGAATTATATCGGAGCTGAAATCCGAAGCTGGCGAGTTCAGAGTCGCTCTCCTCTGGAGCACCGGACACTGTTCGGTGGTGCACCGGACAGTCCGGTGAATTATAGCGAAGCGCCTCTGAAAATTCCCGAAAGTGCGAAGTTCAGCTTGGAGTCCCCTGGTGCACCGAACACTGTCCGGTGGTGCACCGGACACTGTCCGGTGGCACAGACCAGGGCTGCCTTCGATTATCCCTTGCTCTTTTTGTTGAACCCATTTCTTGGTCTTTTTGTTGGCTAAGTGTGAACCTTTGGCATCTGTATAACTTATACACTAGAGCAAACTAGTTAGTCCAATTATTTGTGTTGGGCAATTCAACCACAAAAATCAATTATGAACTAGGTGTAAGCCTAATTCCCTTTCAATCTCCCCCTTTTTGGTGATTGATGCCAACATAAACCAAAGCAAGTATAGAAGTGCATAATTGAACTAGTTTGCATAATGTAAGTGCAAAGGTTACTTAGAGTTGAGCCAATATAACTACTCATAGGTTATGCATGGATTGTTTCTTTTATTTTTAACATTTTGGACCACGCTTGCACCACTTGTTTTGTTTTTGCAATTTTTTTTTGTAAATTCTTTTCAAAGTCCTTTTGCAAATAGTCAAAGGTAAATGAATAAGATTTTGCGAAGCATTTTCAAGATTTGAAATTTTCTCCCCCTGTTTCAAATGCTTTTCCTTTGACTAAACAAAACTCCCCCTCAATAAATTTCTCCTCTTAGTGTTCAAGAGGGTTTTAAGATACTGATTTTGAAAATACTATTCTCTCCCCCTTTTGAACACAATGAGATACCAATTTGAAAAATCATACCAATTGAAAAAACTCTTTTTAAAATTTGGGTGGTGGTGCGGTCCTTTTGCTTTGGGCTCATGCTCTCTCCCCCTTTGGCATAAATCGCCAAAAACGGAATCATTAGAGCCCTGGTTACTACTTTCTCCCCTTTGGCAAATAAAATACGAGTGAAGATTATACCAATTGTTGGAGAAAGGGCTCAGAGCGACGGCGAAGGATGAGTTACGGAGTGGAAGCCTTTGTCTTCGCCGAAGACTCCAATTCCCTTTCAATACACCTATTACTTGTTTTGAAATTCACTTGAAAACACATTAGTCATAGCACATGAAAGAGATATGATCAAAGGTATATTTATGAGCTATGTATGCAAGACATCAAAAGAAATTCCTAGAATCAAGAATATTTAGCTCATGCCTAAGTTTGTTAAAAGTTTGTTCATCTAGTGGCTTGGTAAAGATATCGGCTAATTGATCTTTAGTGTTAATATAAGCAATCTCGATATCTCCCTTTTGTTGGTGATCCCTTAGAAAATGATACCGAATGGCTATGTGTTTAGTGCGGCTATGTTCAACGGGATTATCCGCCATGCGGATAGCACTCTCATTATCATATAGAAGAGGAACTTTGGTTAATTTGTAACCGTAGTCCCTAAGGGTTTGCCTCATCCAAAGTAGTTGCGCGCAACAATGGCCTGCGGCAATGTACTCGGCTTCGGCGGTAGAAAGAGCTACGAAATTTTGCTTCTTTGAAGCCCAAGACAACAAGGATCTTCCCAAGAACTGGCAAGTCCCCGATGTGCTCTTTCTATTAATTTTACACCCTGCCCAATCGGCATCGGAATAACCAATTAAATCAAATGTGGATCCCCTAGGATACCAAAGCCCAAACTTAGGAGTATAAGCCAAATATCTCAAGATTCGTTTTACGACCGTAAGGTGAGCTTCCTTAGGGTCGGCTTGGAATCTTGCACACATGCATACGGAAAAGCATAATGTCTGGTCGAGATGCACATAAATATAGTAACGAACCTATCATCGACCGGTATACCTTTTGATCTACGGACTTACCTTTCGTGTCGAGGTCGAGATACCCATTGGTTCCCATGGGTGTCTTGATGGGCTTGGCATCCTTCATTCCAAACTTGCTTAGAATGTCTTGAGTATACTTCGTTTGGCTAATGAAGGTGCCCTCTTGGAGTTGCTTCACTTGAAATCCCAAGAAATACTTCAACTCCCCCATCATAGACATCTCGAATTTTTGTGTCATGATTCTACTAAACTCTTCACATGTGGACTCGTTAGTAGACCCAAATATGATATCATCAACATAAATTTGGCATACAAACAAGTCATTTTCAAGAGTTTTAGTGAATAATGTAGGATCGGCCTTTCCGACTTTGAAGCCATTATCTATAAGGAAATCTCTAAGGCATTCATACCATGCTCTTTGGGTTTGCTTGAGCCCATAAAGCGCCTTAGAGAGTTTATAAACATGGTTAGGATACTCACTATCTTCAAAGCCGGGAGGTTGCTCAACATAGACCTCTTCTTTGATTGGTCCGTTGAGGAAGGCACTCTTCACGTCCATTTGATAAAGCTTGAAGCCATGGTAAGTAGCATAGGCCAATAATATACGAATTGACTCAAGCCTAGCTACGGGTGCATAGGTTTCACCGAAATCCAAACCTTCGACTTGGGAGTATCCTTTGGCCACAAGTCGGGCTTTGTTCCTTGTCACCACACCATGCTCATCTTGCTTGTTGCGGAAGACCCACTTAGTTCCTACAACATTTTGATTAGGACGTGGAACCAAATGTCATACCTCGTTCCTAGTGAAGTTGTTGAGCTCCTCTTGCATTGCCACCACCCAATTCGAATCTTGAAGTGCTTCCTCTACCCTGTGTGGCTCAATAGAGGAAACAAAAGAGTAATGCTCACAAAAATGTGCAACACGAGATCTAGTGGTTACCCCCTTATGGATGTCTCCGAGGATGGTGTCGATGGGGTGATCTCGTTGCATTGCTTGGTGGACTCTTGGGTGTGGCGGCCTTGGTTCTTCATCCTCCTTGTCTTGATCATTTGCATATCCCCCTTGATCATTGTTGTCATCTTGAGGTGGCTCATTTGCTTGATCTTGTACTTCATCAAATTGAGCTTCATCCTCATTTTGAGTTGGTGGAGATGCTTGCGTGGAGGAGGATGGTTGATCTTGTGCATTTGAAGGCTCTTCGGATTCCTTAGGACATACATCCCCAATGGACATGTTCCTAAGTGCGATGCACGGAGCCTCTTCATCACCTATCTCATCAAGATCAACTTGCTCTACTTGAGAGCCGTTAGTCTCATCAAACACAACGTCACAAGAAACTTCAACTAGTCCCGAGGACTTGTTAAAGACTCTACATGCCCTTGTGTTTGAATCATATCCTAGTAAAAAGCCTTCTACAGTCTTAGGAGCAAATTTAGATTTTCTACCTCTTTTGACAAGAATAAAGCATTTGCTACCAAAGACTCTAAAATATGAAATGTTGGGCTTTTTACCGGTTAGGAGTTCGTATGATGTCTTCTTGAGGATTCGATGTAGATATAACCGGTTGATAGCGTAGCAAGCGGTGTTAACCGCCTCTGCCCAAAACCGATCCGATGTCTTGTACTCATCAAGCATGGTTCTTGCCATATCCAATAGAGTTCTATTCTTCCTCTCCACTACACCATTTTGTTGTGGGGTGTATGGAGAAGAGAACTAATGCTTGATGCCCTCCTCCTCAAGGAAGCCTTCAATTTGTGAGTTCTTGAACTCCGTCCCGTTGTCGCTTCTAATTTTCTTGATCCTTAAGCCGAACTCGTTTTGAGCCCGTCTCAAGAATCCCTTTAAGGTCTCTTGGGTATGAGATTTTTCCTGCAAAAAGAACACCCAAGTGAAGCGAGAATAATCATCCACAATAACTAGACAGTACTTACTCTCGCCGATGCTTATATAAGCTATCGGGCCGAATAGATCCATGTGTAGAAGCTCTAGTGGCCTGTCAGTCGTCATGATGTTCTTGTGTGGATGATGGGTACCAACTTGCTTCCCTGCTTGGCATGCGCTACAAATCTTGTCTTTCTCAAAATGAACATTTTTTAATCCTAAAATGTGCTTTCCCTTTAGAAGCTTATGAAGATTCTTCATCCCAACATAGGCCAGTCGGCGGTGCCAGAGCCAACCCATGTTAGTCTTAGCAATTAAGCATGTGTCGAGTTTAGCTCTATCAAAATCTACTAATTAAGCTGACCCTCTAACACACCCTTAAATGCTATTGAATCATCACTTCTTCTAAAGACAGTGACACCTACATCAGTAAAAAGACAGTTGTAGCCCATTTTGCATAATTGAGAAATGGAAAGCAAATTGTAATCTAATGAATCTACAAGAAAAACATTGGAAATAGAATGGTCAGGAGATATAGCAATTTTACCCAATCCTTTGACCAAACCTTGGTTACCATCCCCGAATGTGATAGCTCGTTGGGGATCTTGGTTTTTCTCGTAGGAGGAGAACATCTTCTTCTCCCCAGTCATGTGGTTTGTGCACCCGCTATCGATGATCCAACTTGAGCCCCCAGATGCATAAACCTACAAAACAATTTTAGTTCTTGACTTTAGGTACCCAAATGGTTTTGGGTCCTTTGGCATTAGACACAAGAACTTTGGGTACCCAAACACAAGTCTTTGACCCCTTGTGCTTGCCCCCCAACATATTTGGCAACTATCTTGCCGGATTTGTTAGTTAAGACATATGATGCATCAAAAGTTTTAAATGAAATGTCACTAGGAGTTTTCTTCTTAGGCAACTTAGCACGGGTTGGTTGCCTAGAACTAGATGTCTCACCCTTATACATAAATGCATGGTTAGGGCCAGAGTGAGACTTCCTAGAATGAATTCTCCTAATTTTGCTCTTAGGATAACCGGCAGAGTACAAAATGTAACCCTCGTTATCCTGAGGAATGGGAGCCTTGCCCTTAACAAAATTAGACAATTTCTTAGGAGGGGCATTAAGTTTGACATTGTCCCCCTTTTGGAAGCCAATGTCATCCTTAATGCCAGGGCGTCTCCCACTATAAAGCATACTACGAGCAAATTTAAAATTTTCATTTTCAAGTTCATGCTCGGCAATTTTAGCATCTAATTTTGCTATATGATCATTTTGTTGTTTAATTAGAGCCATGTGATCATGAATAGCATTAATATCAACATCTCTACTTCTAGTGCAAATAGAAGTATGTTCAACGGTAGATGTAGAGGATTTGCAAGATTTTAATTCTACAACCTTAGCATGCAATATATCATTTTTACTTCTAAGGTCAGAAATGGAAGCATTGCAAATATCTAATTCTTTAGCCTTAGCAAGCAATTTTTCATTTTCATTCCTAAGGCTAGCAAGAGTAATGTTTAATTCATCAATCTTAGCAAGCAAATTATCATTTCTAAGATTGGGAATTGAAACATCACAAACATTTGAATCAACCTTAGCTAACAAATTAGCATTCTCATTTCTAAGGTTGTCTATAGTCTCATGGCAAGTGCTTAGCTCACTAGATAGTTTTTCACATTTTTCTACTTCTAGAGCGTAAGCATTTTTAATTTTAACATGCTTCTTGTTTTCTTTAATAAGGAAGTACTCTTGGGAGTCCAAGAGATCATCCTTCTCATGGATAGCACTAATTAATTCATTTAATTTTTCTTTTTGTTGCATGTTTAAGTTGGCAAAAAGAGTACGCAAATTATCTTCCTCATCACTAGCATTATCATCGCTAGAGGACTCATATCTAGTGGAGGATTTGGATTTAACCTTCTTCTTTTTGTCGTCCTTTGCCATGAGGCACTTGTGGCCGACGTTGGGGAAGAGAAGACCTTTGTTGATGGCGATGTTGGTGGCGTCCTCGTCGGAGGAGGAGTCGGAGGAGCTTTCGTCCGAGTCCCACTCGCGGTATACGTGGGCGTCGCCACCCTTCTTCTTGTAGTATTTCTTCTTCTCCTTTCTTCTCCCCTTCTTGTCGTCGCCCCTGTCACTGTCACTAGAAATAGGACATTTTGCTATAAAGTGACCGGGCTTACCACACTTGTAGCAAACCTTCTTGGAGCGGGGCTTGTAATCTTTCCCTCTCCTTTGCTTGAGGATTTGGCGGAAGCTCTTGATGACGAGCGCCATTTCCTCGTTGTCGAGCTTTGAGGCGTCGATTGGTTGTCTACTTGGTGTAGACTCCTCCTTCTTCTCCTCCGTCACCTTAAATGCGACCAGTTGCGCTTCAGATGTGGAGGGATCATCTAGCTCATTGATTTTCTTTGAGCCCTTGATCATATACTCAAAGCTCACAAAATTCCCGATTACTTCCTCGGGAGTCATTAGTGTATATCTAGGATTACCATGAATTAATTGAACTTGAGTAGGGTTAAGGAAAATAAGTGATCTAAGAATAACCTTAACCATCTCGTGGTCATCCCACTTTTTGCTCCCGAGGTTGCGCACTTGGTTCACCAAGGTTTTGAGCCGGTTGTACATGTCTTGTGGCTCTTCCCCTTTGCGAAGCCGGAAGCGACCGAGCTCCCCCACGATCGTCTCCCGCTTGGTGATCTTGGTTAACTCATCTCCCTCGTGCGTGGTCTTGAGCACGTCCCAAACTTCCTTGGCGCTCTTTAATCCTTGCACCTTGTTGTACTCCTCTCTACTTAGAGAGGCGAGGAGTATTGTTGTGGCTTGGGAGTTGAAGTGCTCGATTTGGGCCACTTCGTCCTCATCATAATCCTCATCCCCTACGGATGGTACTTGTACACCAAACTCAACGACATCCCATATACTTTTGTGGAGTGAGGTTAGATGAAATCGTATTAAATCACTCCACCTAGCATAATCTTCACCATCAAATGTTGGTGGTTTGCCTAATGGGACGGAAAGTAAAGGCGTATGTTTAGGAATGCGAGGGTAGCATAGGGGGATCTTACTAAACTTCTTGCGCTCATGGCGTTTAGAAGTGATGGATGGCGCGTCGGAGCCGGATGTGGAAGGTGATGAAGTATCGGTCTCGTAGTAGACCACCTTCCTCATCTTCTTTTCTTGTCGCCACTCCGATGCGACTTGTGGGAAGAGGATTTCTTTTCCTTCCCTTTCTTTTTGTTGCGGGACTCTTCCGATGAAGCCTTCCCGTGACTTGTAGTGGGCTTGTCGCCGATGGGCTTGTCGCCAGTCTCCATCTCCATCTTGTCGTGTTCTCCCGACATCACTTCGAGCGGTTAAGCTCTAATGAAGCACCGGGCTCTGATACCAATTGAAAGTCGCCTAGAGGGGGGGGTGAATAGGGCGAAACTGAAATTTACAAGATTAATCACAACTACAAGTCGGGTTAGCGTTAGAAATAGAAACGAGTCCGAGAGAGAGGGCATAAAACAAATCGCAAGCGAATAAAGAGTGTGACACGCGGATTTGTTTTACCGAGGTTCAGTTCTTGCAAACCTACTCCCCGTTGAGGTGGTCACAAAGACCGGGTCTCTTTCAACCCTTTCCCTCTCTCAAACGGTCCCTCGGACCGAGTGAGCTTCTTCTTCTCAAACAATTGGAACACAAAGTTCCCGCAAGGGCCACCACACAATTGGTGTCTCTTGCCTCAATTACAAGTGAGTTTGATCTCAAGAAAGATTAAGAAAGAAAAGAAGCAATCAAAGCGCAAGAGCTCAAAAGAACACAACAAATTTCTCTCACTAGTCACTAAGGCTTTGTGGGGAATTGGGAGAGGATTTGATCACTTGAGTGTATCTAGAATTGAATGCTAGAGCTCTTGTAAGTAGTTGGAAGGTGGAAAACTTGGATGACTTGAATGTGGGGTGGTTGGGGGTATTTATAACCCCAACCACCAAACTAGCCGTTTGGTGGAAGCTGTTGTCGCATGGCGCACCGGACAGTCCGGTGCGCCACCTTAAAGTCGCCTAGAGGGGGGGGGGGTGAATAGGGCGAAACTGAAATTTACAAATATAAACACAACTACAAGCCGGGTTAGCGTTAGAAATATAATAGAGTCCGCGAGACAGGGTGCAAAACAAATCGCAAGCGAATAATGAAGTGAGACACGCGGATTTGTTTTTCCGAGGTTCGGTTCTCTCAAACCTACTCCCCGTTGAGGAGGCCACAAAGGTCGGGTCTCTTTCAACCCTTACCCTCTCTCAAACGGTCCCTCGAACCGAGTGAGCTTTCTCTTCTCAAATGCTTGGAACACAAAGTTCCCACAAGGAACACCACAAGATTGGTGTCTCTTGCCTCAATTACAAGTGAGTTTGATCGCAATGAAGATTGAAAGAAAGCATGATTGCAAAAACCAAGCGACAAGAGCGACAAATAACACACGGATCACTTTCTCTCTCAAGTCACTAATCACTAATGATCTCTTTTCTCAATTGTGAAACTTGGAGAGATGGAGGCTTTGAATGTGTCTTGGAATGGATTGCTAGCTCTTGTATTGAATGTTGAAGGTTGGAATGCTTGGGGTGTTGTAAATGGAGGTGGTTGGGGTTGTATTTATAGCCACCAACCACTTCCTAGCCGTTACTCCATTCTGCTGAGCGCGGACGGTCCGCCCGCCAGGTCCGGACGGTCCGCCCCTGTAGATCAACGGCTGAAAATGCAACGGTCATCAGTAACGGCTATATCAACGGCTATATTGCATTTAATGTGTCGTCAGATGTCAGACAGACCCAGTCGCGGACGGTCTGGTCGTGCACCCCAGACGGTCCGCGAGCCCGCTATAATTCATTCTTCCGAACCCGTCACCTTCGGGTTTTTCGGAACCTTGCCTACCGGACGGTCCGCGCCTGAGGCCGGACGGTCCGAGCGAGGTCTCAGACGGTCCGCGCTTATCCTCCGGACGGTCCATAGTGCAGACTCGGATTTTTGCATTGGTTCTGTCCGAGGGTCATCCTTGTGTCGCGGACGGTCCGCTGCAAGGGCCCGGACGGTCCGCGCTTGGCCTGTTTTTCCAAAAAGCTTCTCCTGTCCGGAATAATCTACGGTATTCCGAAAAGTCGATTTAGTATAGTTGTAGATGAACCTTTGACACCTGTAGAACATATAATCTAGAGCAAACTAGTTAGTCCAATTATTTGTGTTGGGCAATTCAACCACCAAAATCAATTAGGAAGTAGGTGTAAGCCTAATTCCCTTACAATCTCCCCCTTTTTGGTGATTGATGCCAACACAAACCAAAGCAAGTAGAGAAGTGCAAAATTGAACTAGTGTGCATAATGTTAGTGTAAAGGTTACTTAGAATTGCGCCAATATAAATTCTTGCATGGATTGTTTCTTTATTTTTAACATTTTGGACCACGCTTGCACCACTTGTTTTGTTTTTGCAAATTCTTTTGTAAATCCTTTTCACAGGTCTTTTGCAAAATAGTCAAAGGTAAATGAATAAGATTTTGCGAAGCATCTTTCAAGATTTAAAATTTTCTCCCCCTTTTTCAAATGCTTTTCCTTTGGCTAAAACAAAACTCCCCCTAAATGAAATTCTCCTCTTAGTGTTCAAGAGGGTTTTGATATATCAATTTTGAAATACTACTTTCTCCCCCTATTGATCATAATAAGATACCAATTTGAAATTTTCAATTGAAAATCATTTTAAATTTAGGTGGTGGTGCGGTCCTTTTGCTTTGGGCTAATATTCTCTCCCCCTTTGGCATGAATCGCCAAAAACGGATACGTGGAATGAAATATAGGCCCTTTCTAGGTACTTTCTCCCCTTTGGCAAGGAAAACATATAAGAGAAGATTATACCAAAGATGGAGAGTGATGCGGAGCGACGGCGAAGGATGAGTAGTAGAGTGGAGTGGAAGCCTTTGTCTTCGCCGAAGACTCCAATTCCCTTTCAATATACCTATGACTTGATTTGAAATATACTTGAAACACATTAGTCATAGCATATAAAAGAGACATGATCAAAGGTATATTTATAAGCTATGTGTGCAAATTAGCAAAAGAAATTCCTAGAATCAAGAATATTGAGCTCATGCCTAAGTTTGGTAAAAGTTTGTTCATCAAGTGGCTTGGTAAAGATATCGGCTAATTGATCTTTAGTGTTAATGTATGAAATCTCGATATCCCCCTTTTGTTGGTGATCCCTAAGAAAATGATACCGAATGGCTATGTGTTTAGTGCGGCTATGCACAACGGGATTATCCGCCATGCGGATTGCACTCTCATTATCACATAGAAGGGGAACTTTGGTTAGTTTGTAACCGTAGTCCCGCAGGGTTTGCCTCATCCAAAGCAATTGCGCGCAACAGTGGCCTGCGGCAATATACTCGGCTTCGGCGGTAGAAAGAGCGACCGAATTTTGCTTCTTTGAAGCCCAAGACACCAAGGATCTTCCCAAGAACTGGCAAGTCCCCGATGTGCTCTTTCTATTAATCTTACATCCCGCCCAATCGGCATCCGAATAACCAATCAAATCAAATGTGGATCCCCGAGGGTACCAAAGCCCAAACTTAGGAGTATAAGCCAAGTATCTCAAGATTCGTTTTACGGCCGTAAGGTGGGATTCCTTAGGGTCGGATTGGAATCTTGCACACATGCAAACGGAAAGCATAATATCCGGTCGGGATGTACATAAATAAAGCAATGAACCAATCATCGACCGGTATACCTTTTGATCGACGGATTTACCTCCCGTGTCGAGGTCGAGATGCCCATTGGTTCCCATGGGTGTCTTGATGGGCTTGGCATCCTTCATTCCAAACTTGGTTAGAATGTCTTGAGTGTACTTCGTTTGACTAATGAAGGTGCCCTCTTGGAGTTGCTTCACTTGAAATCCTAAGAAATACTTCACATGTAGATTCGTTAGTAGACCCAAATATAATATCATCAACATAAATTTGGCATACAAACAAATCATTGTCAAGAGTTTTAGTGAATAAAGTAGGATCGGCCTTGCCGACTTTGAAGCCATTTGCAATAAGGAAGTCTCTAAGGCATTCATACCATGCTCTTGGGGCTTGCTTGAGCCCATAAAGCGTCTTAGAGAGCTTATAGACATGATTAGGATACTCACTGTCTTCAAAGCCGGGAGGTTGCTCAACGTAGACCTCCTCCTTGATTGGTCCATTGAGGAAGGCACTCTTCACGTCCATTTGATAAAGCTTGAAGCCATGGTAAGTAGCATAGGCCAATAATATGCGAATTGACTCAAGCCTAGCTACGGGTGCATAGGTTTCACCAAAATCCAAACCTTCGACTTGTGAATACCCCTTGGCCACGAGTCGAGCTTTGTTCCTAGTCACCACACCATGCTCGTCTTGCTTGTTGCGGAAGACCCACTTGGTTCCTACAACATTTTGGTTAGGACGTGGAACTAAATGTCATACCTCGTTCCTAGTGAAGTTGTTGAGCTCCTCTTGCATCGCCATCACCCAATCCGAATCTTGAAGTGCTTCCTCTACCCTGTGTGGCTCAATGGAGGAAACAAAAGAGTAATGCTCACAAAAATATGCAACACGAGATCGAGTGGTTACCCCTTATGAATATCACCGAGGATGGTGTTGACGGGGTGATCTCGTTGGATTGCTTGGTGGACTCTTGGGTGTGGCAGTCTTGGTTGTTCATCATCCTTGTCTTCATCATTTGCATCTCCCCCTTGATCATTGCCGTTATCTTGAGGTGGCTCATCATTGTGTTCTTCCTCTTTATCAACTTGAGCCTCGTCCTCATTTTGGGTTGGTGGAGATGCTTGCGTGGAGGAGGATGGTTGATCTTGTGCATGTGGAGGCTCTTCGGATTCCTTAGGACACACATCCCCTATGGACATGTTCCTTAGCGCGATGCACGGAGCCTGTTCTTCACCTATCTCATCAAGATCAACTTGCTCTACTTGAGAGTCGTTAGTCTCATCAAACACAACGTCACAAGAAACTTCAACTAGTCCTGAGGACTTGTTAAAGACTCTATATGCCCTTGTGTTTGAGTCATATCCTAGTAAAAAGCCTTCTACAGTTTTTGGAGCAAACTTAGATTTTCTACCTCTCTTAACAAGAATGAAGCATTTGCTACCAAAAACTCTAAAATATGAAATATTTGGCTTTTTACTGGTTAGGAGTTCATATGATGTCTTCTTGAGGATTCGGTGTAGATATAACCGGTTGATGGCGTAGCAAGCGGTGTTGACCGCCTCGGCCCAAAACCGATCCGGTGTCTTGTACTCATCAAGCATGGTTCTTGCCATATCCAATAGAGTTCGATTCTTCCTCTCCACTACACCATTTTGTTGTGGAGTGTAGGGAGAAGAGAACTCATGCTTGATGCCCTCCTCCTCAAGGAAGCCTTCAATTTGAGAGTTCTTGAACTCCGTCCCGTTGTCGCTTCTAATTTTCTTGATCCT
The DNA here is from genome assembly GCF_902167145.1 of Zea mays. NCBI lineage: Eukaryota > Viridiplantae > Streptophyta > Magnoliopsida > Poales > Poaceae > Zea > Zea mays. Next base: position 101,676,059 of record NC_050101.1, read on the forward strand.
TAAGCCGAACTCATTTTGAGCCCGTCTCAAGAATCCTTTTAAGGTCTCTTGGGTATGAGATTTTTCCTGCAAAAAGAACACCCAAGTGAAGCGAGAATAATCATCCACAATAACTAGACAGTACTTACTCCCGCCGATGCTTATGTAAGCGATCGGGCCGAATAAATCCATGTGTAGGAGCTCCAGTGGCCTGTCACTTGTCATGATGTTCTTGTGTGGATGATGAGTGCCAACTTGCTTTCCTGCTTGGCATGCGCTACAAATCCTGTCTTTCTCAAAATGAACATTTGTTAGTCCTAAAATATGCTCTCCCTTTAGAAGCTTATGAAGATTCTTCATCCCAACGTGGGCTAGTCGGCGATGCCAGAGCCAACCCATGTTAGTCTTAGCAATTAAGCATGTGTCGAGTTCAGCTCTATCAAAATCTACCAAGTATAGCTGACCCTCTAACACACCCTTAAATGCTATTGAATCATCACTTCTTCTAAAGACAGTGACACCTACATCAGTAAAGAGACAGTTGTGGCCCATTTGACATAATTGAGATACAGAAAGCAAATTGTAATCTAAAGAATCTACAAGAAAAACATTGGAAATAGTATGGTCAGGTGATATAGCAATTTTACCCAATCCTTTGACCAAACCTTGATTTCCATCCCCGAATGTGATAGCTCGTTGGGGATCTTGGTTTTTCTCATAAGAGGAGAACATCTTCTTCTCCCCTGTCATGTGGTTTGTGCACCCGCTGTCGAGTATCCAACTTGAGCCCCCGGATGCATAAACCTACAAAACAATTTTAGTTCTTGACTTTAGGTACCCAAACGGTTTTGGGTCCTTTGGCATTAGAAACAAGAACTTTGGGTACCCAAACACAAGTCTTGGAGCCCTTGTGTTTGCCCCCAACAAACTTGGCAACTACCTTGCCGGATTTGTTAGTCAAAACATAAGATGCATCAAAAGTTTTAAATGAAATATCATGATCATTTGATGCATTAGAAGTTTTCTTTCTAGGCAACTTGGCACGGGTTGGTTGCCTAGAGCTAGATGTCTCACCCTTATACATGAAAGCATGGTTAGGGCCAGAGTGAGACTTCCTAGAGTGAATTCTCCTAATTTTGCTCTCGGGATATCCGACAGGGTACAAAATGTAACCCTCGTTATCCTGAGGCATGGGAGCCTTGCCCTTAACAAAGTTAGACAAATTTCTAGGAGGGGCATTAAGTTTGACATTGTCTCCCCTTTGGAAGCCAATGACATCCTTGATGCCAGGGCGTCTCCCACTATAGAGCATACTTCTAGCAAATTTAAACTTTTCATTTTCCAAGTTATGCTCGGCAATTTTAGCATCTAATATTGCTATATGATCATTTTGTTGTTTAATTAAAGCCATGTGATCATGAATAGCATTGATATCAACATCTCTACATATAGTACAAATAGAAGTGTGCTCAATGGTAGATGTAGAGGGTTTGCAAGATTTTAATTCTACAACCTTAGCATGTAGTATATCATTCTCATTTCTAAGGTTAGAAATAGTAATATTGCAAACATCAAAATCTTTAGACTTAGCAATTAATTTTTCATTTTCAATCCTAAGGCTACCAAGAGAGATGTTTAATTCTTCAATCTTAGCAAGCAAATCATCATTATTATTTCTAAGATTGGGAATTGAAACATCACAAACATGAGAATCAACCTTAGCAATTAAACTAGCATTTTCATTTCTAAGGTTATCAATGGTCTCATGGCAAGTGCTTAGCTCACTAGACAATTTTTCACATTTTTCAACTTGTAGAGCATAAGCATTTTTAACCTTAACATGCTTTTTATTTTCCTTGATTAGGAAGTCCTCTTGAGAGTCCAAGAGATCATCCTTCTCATGGATGGCACTAATTAGCTCATTTAATTTTTCCTTTTGTTCCATGTTAAGGTTGGCAAAAAGGGTACGCAAATTATTCTCCTCATCACTAGCATTATCATCACTAGAGGATTCATATTTAGTGGAGGATTTAGATTTAACCTTCTTTCTTTTGCCATCCTTTGCCATGAGGCACTTGTGGCCGACGTTGGGGAAGAGGAGTCCCTTGGTGACGGCGATGTTGGCGGCGTCCTCGTCGGAGGAGGAGTCGGTGGAGCTCTCGTCCGAGTCCCACTCCCGGCAAACATGGGCATCGCCGCCCTTCTTCTTGTAGTACCTCTTATTTTCTCTCCTCTTTCCCTTCTTGTCGTCGCCCCTGTCACTGTCACTAGATATAGGACATTTTGCAATGAAATGACCGGGCTTACCACACTTGTAGCAAACTTTCTTGGAACGGGATTTGTAATCCTTCCCCTTCCGTTGCTTGAGGATTTGGCGAAAGCTTTTGATGATTAAAGCCATCTCCTCATTGTCGAGCTTGGAGGCGTCAATTGGTTGTCTACTCGGTGTAGACTCCTCCTTCTTCTCCTCCGTCGCCTTAAATGCCACTGGTTGCATTTCGGACGTGGAGGGTTCGTCAAGCTCGTTGATCTTCTTTGAGCCTTTAATCATACATTCAAAGCTCACAAAATTCCCGATTACTTCCTCGGGAGTCATTAGTGTGTATCTAGGATTACCACGAATTAATTGAACTTGAGTGGGGTTAAGGAAAATGAGAGATCTTAGAATAACCTTAACCACCTCGTGGTCGTCCCACTTCTTGCTCCCGAGGTTGCGCACTTGGTTCACCAAGGTTTTGAGCCGGTTGTACATATCTTGTGGCTCCTCCCCTTGGCGAAGACAGAAGCGACCGAGCTCCCCCTCGATTGTTTCCCGCTTGGTGATCTTGGTGAGTTCATCACCCTCGTGCGCGGTCTTGAGTAGGTCCCAAATCTCTTTTGCATTCTTCAACCCTTGCACCTTGTTGTATTCCTCCTTGCTTAGAGAGGCGAGGAGTATGGTTGTAGCTTGAGAGTTGAAGTGCTCGATTTGGGCCACTTCGTCCGTATCATAGTCTTCATCCCCTACGGATGGTACCTGTGCTCCAAACTCAACAACATTCCATATACTTTTGTGGAGTGAGGTTAGATGAAATTTCATTAAATCACTCCACCTAGCATAATCTTCGCCATCAAAGGTTGGCGGTTTGCCTAATGGAACGGAAAGTAATGGAGTAGGTCTAGATGTACGAGGATAGTGTAAGGGGATCTTACTAAACTTCTTGCGCTCTTGGCGCTTAGAAGTTACAGACGGTGCGTCGGAGTCGGAGGTCGATGTTGATGAAGTATCGGTCTGGTAGTAGACCACTTTCCTCATCCTCTTTTTCTTGTCCCCACTCCGATGCGGCTTGTGGGAAGAAGATTTTTCCTTCTTCTCTTTGTGGTGAGAGGAAGAAGATCTTTTCTCCTTCCGTTTGGAGGAGTCCTTCTTCTTCTCCTTCCTCTTGGTGCGGGACTCTTCCGACGAAGTGCTCCCGTGGCTCGTAGTGGGCTTGTCGCTGGTCTCCATCTCCCTCTTGGTGTGATCTCCCGACATCACTTCGAGCGGTTAGGCTCTAATGAAGCACCGGGCTCTGATACCAATTGAAAGTCGCCTAGAGGGGGGTGAATAGGGCGAAACTGAAATTTACAAATATAAACACAACTACAAGCCGGGTTAGCGTTAGAAATATAATAGAGTCCGTGAGAGAGGGTGCAAAACAAATCGCAAGCGAATAATGAAGTGAGACACGCGGATTTGTTTTTCCGAGGTTTGGTTCTCTCAAACCTACTCCCCGTTGAGGAGGGCACAAAGGCCGGGTCTCTTTCAACCCTTACCCTCTCTCAAACGGTCCCTCGAACCGAGTGAGCTTTCTCTTCTCAAATGCTTGGAACACAAAGTTCCCACAAGGACCACCACAAGATTGGTGTCTCTTGCCTCAATTACAAGTGAGTTTGATCGCAATGAAGATTGAAAGAAAGCACGATTGCAAAAACCAAGCGACAAGAGCGACAAATAACACACGAATCACTTTCTCTCTCAAGTCACTAATCACTAATGATCTCTTTTCTCAATTGTGAAACTTGGAGAGATGGAGGCTTTGAATGTGTCTTGGAATGGATTGCTAGCTCTTGTATTGAATGTTGAAGGTTGGAATGCTTGGGGTGTTGTAAATGGAGGTGGTTGGGGTTGTATTTATAGCCACCAACCACTTCCTAGCCGTTAGTCCATTCTGCTGAGCGCGGACGGTCCGCCCGCCAGGTCCGGACGGTCCGCCCCTGTAGATCAATGGCTGAAAATGCAACGGTCATCAGTAACGGCTATATCAACGGCTATATTGCATTTAATGTGTCGTCAGATGTCAGACAGACCCAGTCGCGGACGGTCCGGTCGTGCACCCCAGACGGTCCGCGAGCCCGCTATAATTCATTCTTCCGAACCCGTCACCTTCGGGTTTTTCGGAACCTTGCCTACCGGACGGTCCGCGCTTGAGGCCGGACGGTCCGAGCGAGGTCTCAGACGGTCCGCGCTTATCCTTCGGACGGTCCATAGTGCAGACTCGGATTTTTGCATTGGTTCTGTCCAAGGGTCATCCTTGTGTCGCGGACGGTCCGCTGCAAGGGCCCGGACGGTCCGCTGCAAGGGCCCGGACGGTCCGCGCTTGGCCTGTTTTTCCAAAAAGCTTCTCCTGTCCGGAATAATCTACGGTATTCCGGACAGTCGATTTAGTATAGTTGTAGATGAACCTTTGACACCTGTAGAACATATAATCTAGAGCAAACTAGTTAGTCCAATTATTTGTGTTGGGCAATTCAACCACCAAAATCAATTAGGAAGTAGGTGTAAGCCTAATTCCCTTACACCACCGGACACTGTCCGGTGCGCCAACCACGTCATCAGGCTGTTGGGTTCCGACCGTTGGAGCTCTGACGTGTGGGCCCGCCTGGCTGTCCGGTGGTGCACCGGACATGTCATGTAGACTATCTGGTGTGCCACCCACGCGTGCTCTGCTCCTCTTCATGCGCTGGCGCGCATTTAATGCGTTGCAGTCGACCGTTGGCGCGAAGTAGTCATTGCTCCACTGGCTCACCGGACAGTCCGGTGTGCACCGGACATGTCCGGTGAATTATAGCGGAGCTGAAATCCGAAGCTGGCGAGTTTAGAGTCGCTCTCCTCTTGAGCACCGGACACTGTCCGGTGGTGCACCGGACAGTCCGGTGAATTATAGCGAAGCGCCTCTGAAAATTCCCGAAGGTGCGAAGTTCAGCTTGGAGTCCCCTGGTGCACCGGACACTGTCCGGTGGCACACCGGACAGTCCGGTGCGCCAGACGAGGGCTGCCTTCGGTTATCCCTTGCTCTTTTTGTTGAACCCATTTCTTGGTCTTTTTGTTGGCTAAGTGTGAACCTTTGGCATCTGTATAACTTATACACTAGAGCAAACTAGTTAGTCCAATTATTTGTGTTGGGCAATTCAACCACCATAATCAATTAGGAACTAGGTGTAAGCCTAATTCCCTTTCAAAATCCCACATCACCACAGAGCTTGAAGCGAAATTGGTCATTAATCTGTCACTGGCCCTTGGCACCGAAAGATCCATAATTCTTGACCACTAAGTTGTTGGTGTTGGTAATTTGTGATAGAAATATGAAGATATTGTAGAGACCTATTGTATCCTCTCTACTCCTGATGATTTCTTCATATGAGAGCAGTATTATCTGTTGTTAAGGTCTGGTCCCAGATGGATATCGGTCTTGTTACATTCTTGCCAAGCAGATATCATCATTTGCTTCATCAAAAGCTAGTTATATGGTGATTTTTCCTAGATAAAACGAATTTTTGGCCTTGTATGTTCTATTTCAAAGCTTCTCTTTTTGCTGAACAATGAAGAGATCGAAATAATGCTTTATAGAACAAATTGGTGTATAATATGAGGAGAAAAGTTTGTCTTTTGGCAGCTTACACAACAAATATTTGACTATTGGTATAAGTTCTCTCTCAAAATTATTATACCTAAAAATGTTGCATTAATCGATATCCAATTTCAAAGCGGTATGAGTAATTGGGTAAACCATGGGCAGTGATAAAAACAAGCTGGACTATACATCTCTGCACATAAAAATCTTTGCTTGGCAGCATTGGCCTGATGTCGTGCACTTTACTACGAATATAAACACATTTTCCTATGTGCCTCAAAGCACAATGCAACCAGTGAATGTCTTTGTGAGCGTTAGACCCTGATGGTCATTTTACTTGTTGATCTAAAGTCAACTAATGGCTCCAAATGACGAATGGTATTCATGAGCCCCTGAAGAAGCCTTATGGATAAAATAGTGTTGTGCATGTTAGTCTAAATCTTAATGATTGACTGTGCATTTGGTAATAATAACAATAAGTTTGCAGAATTGTAACCACGAAGCAACTTGTGTTGCGTGTCTCGCTGGATGTTGAGACTAACCCTTCATGTTGAAGGAAAAAGATGTAGTATTCATGCCACTACATTAATCTAAGTCCAATGCTCACTGCATAAAATCCCTATCTGTAATGTGCGTAAGATTTCCCAAATAAATCACCACAATAGCATACATTGGCCACAACTAGATGATTGTGGTTGGGGATTTTATCTGTATGCTTTTAGAACATCTCGGCATTAGGGGGAGGAATGCCCATATAATGTAATGCCTCAATATTCTATTAAACGCACAAAAGCCAAACTAAACCTGTCTTTCGGTGTGTACTCCTGTGTATATTGAGTTTGCCAGAAATCGTTGAGGAGTAACCATATTGGTCTGAATGCTTCTACCTGATGTAGATGTGGATATACCCGGGATTAATATCATATCCACATTTGACTTATTGGCATTTGATCTATTCTCGGGGACGCCTGCGAATATGATCCACCAGCCTTAGTCAAAGCATATGTTTTGATTGCAGATTCACATGGTCTATGATAACTCTCCTCCGATTAATTCACCTTGATGGTGATTTGCCTCACGTAGAGGTTCATCTTGATGATGAAATTCCTAGCAATGCACGCAATATCATTGTGCTGAGAATACGGAACAATGAATCTTTCGTTTTGGGAAATGACGAAGATCAAAGATCATTATTAAATGTGGGAGACAAATATGTCGACACCTATCTTGCCCCTCTAGATTGCAAATGGATCCAAAACAAAGTCCTAGGCATGAGTGCTTTAAGCTCTCTTGTCATTGATAAATGCAATCGAGGCTGAACCAATAATCGCAAAATGAAAGTTACGAGCTTGAAGTTCGGACATTTATGGGCACTATTGAAATAATGTGTGGTTAATGCGATGGTTCAAGTGGTCTTGTGAGAGACCCATCCCACGTATGTGTTGAATAAACAATGTTCCGCTATGTAATATATCTGGCAAATGGCATGAATTAAATTATGCAGTTAATAGGATTCTGAAGATCCGTCATGAGATCCTAGGAGGATCCATATCTTTGAATTATAAATATGCAACATATAAATCTCATACCGGATAATACATTCCCGATGAATGATCACTCTCATGTGTAGAGAGAATATCTCCTAGTTGAGATTGTAGTTTCTAAATGGAACCTTTTCTGGAAGAAACAAAGTCTGTGTTAAACACCAAAGTTTGATAATCTCTATAAAGGGATAAAGACCCATATAGACCCGAAAAGGAATAAGATGAGGTACCAAAGGACTTGAAGTTAACCGAATAAGCACATGTGCATTCCATGAGTTTTAATCATGGTAATTTCCACTAGATGTGGAATTACGATATCCTCTAAAGCCCTGATGGCAGAAACCTAAAAGGTTTAGGTGTTACTGGCAAAATATCCCCATTGTGCCAGAATGACAGACTATAACGATGTATCTGATCGATGAAAAATCCCTGATGGATTACGATCTTTGATGGACTTTTGTTACACCATCATAGATGTTGCAATGGATGAACGCCTGGAGCGATGTGTCATATTTAGAATATGTACTATTGCAACTATATTATCCCCTAAGTCCTATTGAAGGACATGTTATTTGCTTTGCACAACTATGTATAAATTATGGTGTAAGATAGAAAATGATAGCACCCCAACCTCATCCATTCTCATTATTTCAGATGAACAATGAGTCATATATCTTGAAGAATATGCTTGAGTTATGAGGGATAACGACTTTGACAGATGTCACCGTCAGGGGGAGCAAATACTTATATTGATCATAATCGTGAGACAATAAATGTTATATTCTATGCCCTGAAGGCGTGAGCTTGATGATCAATATGTTAATCTTTATGGAACTTTCTATCAAACATATAGACCCAGTCGATAGAACACCATCCGTCAAAGTGGCTTATTTATATTGATACGTGCACTTACCTCGTATATCCTAGAAGTGAGTAGAGGTCAAGTTCCTGAAATAGTCCTTGCAAGGATATACAATCCGTTTGCTAAATCTTTATGTGCATATACTTCCATAAGAAGATGTTTTGCTTTATTGATACGGTTTTGCAAGGATCAGGGGGAGCACATTTCTAAAAGTTAGCCCTTGTAGAAGATTCGATAGAATCTAGATCCCAGAGGATCGAAATATGTCCCGATGACAGCTGTTGTACTCTTTTCCCTTGGTGAGTTTTCTTGATGTTTCTCACATGAGGTTTTTAACGAGGCAACAAAGTGCAAATGCAATTTGTATCACCATGCACTCTTTCTCCATATTTTTTCCCACTGGGTTTTTCGGAGTTTTAACGAGGCATGTGTTGATCGCGGTATTCGCCCAAGGGGTAGTGTTAAGTAACCCTAGTTAGGATTATGTGGGCAAATACCGGCTTTGCCCCTGAGAGGTCTCAAATCTCTATATAAGGATCTGTACACCCCTTCATATTACAGAGAAGAGAAAGAGGTCATAGGCCCAACCCTACGTCATGTGCCTCGTGTGCTTCTGGGAAGGGATACGGGTCATCTACAACTTTTTGCGCCTCTACTGCTGACGGGAGGGAAGAGAGCGGATCTGGTGATCCGTGGTAACGTAGAGATCTTTGCTATTCATGCCGACCAGATCCGCCCGGCCCCCTCCATTTTGGCCACCCTGGCACCCTCTCGTCGTATTCCCCGGCAGCGCAAGATCTGCAAGATGATTGGTGCATGATAAATTGTTTTTGTTTCCTAGCTGCGGCAGCCACGTTCGCTGTCGACTGACCGCGACTGGCTCCAATGGTCCATTATGGCCAATTGGCCCACGACGACCCAACATGCTTCAATTCGTCCACTTACTATGTAGCTAGCAGCTGCATCCGTTCCCCTCACATCAGGTGAGACTAGAGTAGACTAAACACGGCGCGCGGCCGGGTCGCGCTACCATGCTTGCCGCCGTGCAGCCGCCGGCGGCCTCCGCCGTCATCAATCTTGCTCATGCTCGGCAGGCAGCCACATGTACGTGCCTCGTTCTTCTTCTTGTTTTTTTTTGCTCGTCGTTGCTTTTCAGACCGTAGGTGTGATTGCAGCGTCGTCTTTTTCTCTTCCATACCTCTCTTGCATTGGTTTTCTTTTCTGGGAGATTTTTTTTCATCACCTGGAACTTAGGAAACTTCACCACTAGCTATTTTACACGCTTTGCTACTACCTACCTTCTATTTCGCCGGCCTTCATCAGTTTGCCAAAGCTATGCAAATTGGTGTGTACGTCTTGGGTGCATGACATGCCAGCGCTATTCTATGCCGTCTATATATCTGCCCCTGTGGTGCACGCGGTGCTGCTTATTCTGCTTGGCATCGGGCTATAGATGAAAATATGTAGACTGATGGATGGATGTCCCGTAGGATCCATATAGATAGACAGATAGTAGTTCATTCATCAGGGAAACCAAAGAGGGAGGATGAAGAAGGGGAAGCGTAGAGATCTCGCCTTGGCATGCTATGCTGGCACAAGATGCAGATCTGCTTGTTCGTCAACGGTAGGTGCGGAAGCGCTGCTGCGTCTTCCTTTTTTTTTTCTTTTTTTTTTTTGAGAAAAAATAGGTGCGGAAGTGACGAGGCTACAGAGATGGGAGGGAGAGGCTTTCGAAGCTGAAAGGAACAGCGCACCCGCCGCCCACCTAGAAAAGCCCGGCCCGTGAACATTTCGAAACTCAAACAAAAGAAGGTGGAGACCCGCGTCATATAATCTCAGGCCCATGAAAAAAATTGCGCCAACTGTAGGGAAGCCCAAGCCCGCGAACATGCCGTGCCAGCCAAGACTCCAAGCCTACTGCCTACTGTCTACTGCCAGTGCCGCGAGCCGCGAGCCGCAGCCGCTTCACGAATCACGACGCGCGGCCGGAGCATATCCCCTGCCAGGCGTCCAGACCCAAACCGAACGTCTCAGACAGACTCCGGGCCTCCGGCTATACAAAAGGGCACCCGACCCGAGAACACCAGCCAGTGAATGATTGTGTGCGGGAGGAGCCCAAACCCTAGACCCCGCAGCCAAAGATCCCACCGCTCCACCAGAGGCGATCGAGGAGAGGACTCGAGACAACCCAACCCCGCCGCCGAGCTACATCGATCCATCGATGGCCCCGGACACGGAGACCACGCTTGCGATCCGCGACGACGAACCCGCCGCCGCCGAGGTAGATCGATCGATGGCCACGGACACGGAGTCGCCGACGCCGACGCCGGTGCCGACTCTTGCGATCCGCGACGAGGAAGAACCCGCCGCCGCCGCCGGAGCCGGAGCCGGAGCCCAGGTCCTAGAGGAAAGAAGCGTCGCCGTCATCCTGCAGGAGCTGCTCCAGCCCAGGGACCGGCGCGTCCAGGCTTCGGCCTTCTTCTTCGCCTGCGGAGGCTCCGTGGTGCTCCACGGGACCGTGGCCAACCTCGCGGACAACCCGGAGCATGTCCTGCTCGGATTCGGGCTGTTCACGGTCGGCGCGGCGCTCGCCTTCCTCACGCTCAGCGGCTCCGACCGCCTCGGGCGCGCTGCGGCTCGCGTGGAGGAAAAGCTCAGAGGATTGTTCCGCTCGCCCGCTGGCTAGATCCTGCAGCTAGCTAGTAGCGAAGCGAACCCTCGACGGTCCTTCTGTTTGAGTGTGCTAATAGTTCTACTAGTGTGCCGGCGTGGGCTGATGCTGGGCTCACCATGTGGTTTAATTTTGAGAATGTGTGCTTTGATTCTGTGTATATTACGAGATAAGTGTGATAGATGTAGTGGTAACTAAATAATTAAAGTTCTCCTTAGGGTCGATTGTAATTCCAATATCCCCTTTGAATATAATGTTTCCTTTCATATGACCTTCCATGCATGCATGATGAACTCATTTCCTCCATTAATTTTTGATCAGATCTGAATTTGTCCTGAGCTGACAGAGATCTGAATTACTAAGATAATATAAGGTAGACCTGTTTCATAACGGAGGTAAAAGGTAGCGGAGGGCTGGCTGGGGGAGGAGAGTGGAAGCTAGCGGAGAGTGGAAGCTGCATGCGGCTCTGCCGCCGTTGCCCATCTCGCTAGGTCCTTCCTCGATCTGCAATTGGCTACCTGCTAGGCTGCTACTGTGTGAGTTCCTTACCTCCTCACCTCTCTATTCTTCGTGCTTTCAGGCGACTGAAATTAAAGGTGGAAAGTCGAAAGCTTTCGGTAGCCGGTGGTGGGTGATTTCATGTCTTCCAGACCACCAAGCCCTTATTTTGTTGAGGCCTTAGGGGAGCTAGCTAGCGTGTGTGTGACCGGGCACAGCGGGCCGGCCGGCGGCGTCTGAGATGACGCCGGCAGGGACGGCCGGAGCCCGGAGGGAGGGTGTAGTAGCGGGGGGAGCGTGCGATGCATGGCGCGAATACGGAGACGAGTCCGAGAACGGGCGCAACCGATCCGGGAGTTTCAAGTTGATTCTACTACCGACTCCGTCCGACTCAAGACGAATCGTAGTCGATCTAGCTAGGCTTCGAAGTTCGCCAACTCGTTCTTAATTTTGTAGGCGCTTCAAGTTAAAGGATAGCGTTCTTCATTCATTCATTCTTTTTTTGTATGAAGGAAGATTATATTCATAGATAGTTTCAACTTTCAAGTGCATTACATGGAGGTGATACACACCCTTGAAACGTCTTCTAGCTAGCCTCTGCTTAAACAACATACAGCTTAAAAACAACAAAAAGATGATAACCCACACTCAGTGGCGGATCCAGGATTGATCCAAGAGAGGGACTAATAAGCTAAGTCTATAAAATTTTTTAAATCAAACAAAAAATATAATTGATATTTAATATGACACCAGAAACAAGATATAATTTAAACATTTAAGAAATATGTAGCCTAAAAATAAGTCGATACGAATTCTAGAAATACAATAATCAATACATATTGTTCATGAGTTGATGCTGCAAGATAAATTTATTTTCCGAGTTCTTAAGCCTTAAAAATGCTTCAAAATATTTTCATTTTAAATATCTACAAACATATTTTTAGCTAGTGAATTGTATTATTACAGTGACCAATCTCGAGTGAAATATAACATATTCCTACCTTTATAGAACGAACAGGAACAACTTGAGTCTGTCGGTCGGCCAGATCCAAAACCCTGGCCTGCGAAGTGCGAACCATAGTGGGTTTAACTGGAGAGGGGAAATAAAATAATTCTAGATTTTTTTGTCATGAATTGTGGGCTCGATTGGATCCAATCCAGATTAAACCATGGTCTAATCTAACCGAACGAGGCTTACCTGGTGGCTGGTGCTTGGCTTCCTGGAGACCAGGATGAAGCAAAATTCAGATCTGCCACTGGACGCAGCGCTGTTCCGCTTGTCTCCGTGCTGCTCAGCTTCGACGCTTCCTGCTCGTTTCCACTTCGGTAGTTCCTGTTTTCGTCTCCACTTCGACGCTGCTGAGTTGCTCCGCTGGCGGGCTGGCGGCTGGATGCGATTACGCGACGCGCCGACGCAGTTACGCGGCTGGCGGCTGGAAGCTGGAGGCGGAGACACTACTTGTACTGGGCCTATTCACTTGTACTGGGCCGCGACCGGGGCTGCAGCCCAGGCAGCCCCGGTCGTAGATCCGCCCCTGCCCACACTCTTTCTAAGGGTAGTCAATCCGATGACTAGACCACACCCATTCTTGCATATGCTTCCTTCTTGCATGGTAATTGTTTTTCATCCTTGCGCAGAAGAAGGGAAGGAGAAGGAGGGACATGGCGGAGAAGGAAGCACCACGGTCCTTTCTCGCTCGCCTTCCTCCTCTAGATCGTTCAGCGGACATTGGAAATGAAGAGAAGCAGCGCTGCGTCGTCATCACGCATCATGCAGATCCAGTCCTCACAGCCCCCCTGCTGATCCAGTACGAAATCCGCCTTCCCCCTCTCCCCCAGTCTTTTGTTTCATACTGTGCCATTTTAATTTGCACCGATTTTTTCTTTGTTGTTTGGTTGACGTACTTGACACCCCTTTCTCCGAGACACGTCAGCTCGTCATATACACCCAACACCACCCTGCAAAGATATATAAATTTGGATCGTTAACTGAACATGGCAAATTATTTGTGGTGTTTAATCACAATTTATATGTCACGGCCTCTTTGCTTTCTATGCTGATTCATCTACGTATTATTCATGCATGCATACATACATATTCAGTTTTAAATTCCTGTGTTATGTCACCTATATATGTTTCTTTTAGTGTTTGTTTGTTTGTTTGTTTTTGACTAGAAGCTATATATTTTATGTGAAAAATAATTCCTTGTGCATGATAGTTCTGCGGCGACTCTTTATATATAGATACACTGAAAAGCTCTAAATTCTAACTCTATATGAGACAAATATGTTGTTCCGTGTAGGATAGATGTTACCCAACTGAGATCCCTCCTACACTGGCCGGCCGTCATGAAATATCATCACAATTAAATATATGAACTAGCTAGTACTATAAGCTGTGTACTTAATGATAATCACATATGAGCTGAGTTTAATTGATTAAGTAACTTGCCGCTAATAATATTTCATGCCATTAATTTAATGCCAGGTACAGAATGGCGTGAGTAACAAACAGCGCTAGCACTACTACTACTACCACGGTACCACCGTTACCAAAGAGAGAGAACTGAATTCTGACCTCAACTCAGTCGTCGTCCGCGCTCCTCATCACACTCTCCATGCTCCCGCTTAATTACCGACATACTCTTCCTGCATGGACCAACTGCCAAGCTGAATCTGACTCTTAAGCTCTCAGCGTTCTTTGCGTTCACCGCCCTCACATCTGCCACATGCTTCATGTTCCACACCTTAAAGATGAAGGCCGTCGTCACTAGTACAGAGAAGTTCTATAGTGGCGGTTGTAAACCTATTTATAGTGGCGTTTTTCGTAACCGCCAGTGCTAGGGGCCAGTAGAAATCATCATTTTTACAGGCGGGTAACTGAGGACCGCCAGTGAAAATCGATTTTCACTGGCGGTCGGCGTAATAAAACCGCCAGTGAAAATCGATTTTCACTGGCGGTCGACGTAATAAAACCGCCAGTGCAAATCGTTTCTAGGAAACATAAAACATATTTTAAAAATAGTTAAAAAATTTATTTTTATTAGGCCCACCCCACCCGCAAGTCGCGCATTTTTCGCGCAAAATTCGCGCGCTACGCGGTTGTTAGTATTCGAACCGTCGACCTCACCCTCGCGCGTACCCTCCCCTACCACTCCGTCTATGACATGTCTTGTGTCTAGTTTGTAGTTGTTTTCTCCACATCACTACCGGAATCAATAGCTTCGCCGAGTGCCGGAAGCACTCGGCGAAGCCTTAAAAACACTCGGCAAAGGCTTTGCCGAGTGTTACACTCGGCAAAGAAGGTTCGGCAAACAGTGCATCGGCAAAGACTTCTTTGCCGAGTACTTTTTCTCGGGCACTCGGCAAATATCTTTGCCGAGTGTCAGGGAGCACTCGGCAAAGAAAAGCGACCGTTACGACGCCGGTTGACGGAGACGGCGGCTTTGCCGAGTGTCAACGGTGACACTCGGCAACGAAGATATCTTTGCCGAGTGTCCTCCTGGCAGCACTCGGCAAAGAGCCCTTCTTTGCCGAGTGCCAGTTGGGACACTCGGCAAAGAGCCCGCCAGGGAGGGTCCCCATGTTAGGCTCTTTGCCGAGTGTTCTGTGAGGCACTCGGCAACGCCGACCTCTTTGCCGAGTGCCGACGACATAACACTCGGCAAAGAACCTAAGCTGGTGCCCAGGTCTGTGCTCTTTGCCGAGTGTTATGACCCAGACACTCGGCAAAGAGCCTCTTTGCCGAGTGTTACACTCGGCAAAGTGACCAGTATGTACCTTTTTTATTTGTTTTTTGTTTTCCATCCACACAAACAGAAGATATCACATATATATCACATATATACATCACAAATATCATCACAGACATAAATAGCCAACACAAACATAAAACCGTGACCACAAACATAAATATCCATCACAAACATAAGTGTTCAACACAAGTATTAAACACAAACATAAGTCTCAAACGTCGCAAGCTCTCACATAAGTATCAAACAGAAACATAAGTATTATACATAAGTTCTGAAGTCTAAAACAATGACTCATGGAGGTGGGCGGTTTGGACGGGGTTGCGTTGGGCTGAACCCTTCCGGAGGGTTGTTGGATGCCGCCCCAGATTGGCCCTGCACAGAGAAGAGATAGCATGTGTTATACCAGATGCATTACAAACATCTAACTACAATTTTGATACTCACAGGAGTGTGGAAGAGAGTAGGGTCAACTGGGGGGAACAATGGAGGTGGCGGAGCGATGCCCTGTGCGGCGCCAAGGCTCTGCATGTACTGGAACATCTCCGCCATCCTCTGATCAGCCGCCGCCCGCTCCGCCATTATCCTCGCCTCCATCTCTTCTAGTTGGGTCTGTAATATTACAAGCCAACGTTATAGTAACTCAAAGACTAGGTATATAACTAAAGGAAGGACGAGTTACAGAAGCACTAACCTCGAGTTGCTGTATGCGATGCTGTGAGCTGTCGTGCCGAGGTCGAATGGCTGGACTCGAGCCCGTGCTCCTTGCTCTCACCTGAGACAGAGTGGGAGTGGAGGACGAGTCGATTGCCCCGTCGGCAATCCAGTACCGCCCATGTCTCTTGCCTCCTCCGACCCTCATCAGCACATCGGGGTCGATCGGCTCGGTGCTCGGATCATAGTCTGGGCCATGGACCTCATGTGCCATGGCGGTGTAGTCATGGAGGCGGCTGTAGACGGCGGGGTTGGTGTAGGCCTCGGGCCCGTCATCCGGGTTGTAGGTGACGTCGGACGTCGCCTTACCCTTATGGGCTATAGCATAGGCCGAGAAGGTGGAACAAGGCCTGCCACCATGTGACGCCGACTGCAACGAAAACCAACGAGATAGTTAGAAATAATATCTAACTTAGTGCTATATATCTAAATAAAAAAGGTGGCGTACCCATGCTTCGGCATATTGGCCCAGGCTCCGGCTGCCTTGGTGGTGGGACGGGCCTTGCATCATCAAACGCCGTTCCCGGCTAGCTGTGTGTGCCTCGTCCCACTCAGCCGAACACCACCTATCCACCATCTGCTCCCAGCACAGAGGATGTGCGACGCACCAATGTGGAATCACCTGCAAAGTAAACACATAAAGTGCATATCAGAAGATAAAATAAAATTCATGCATGGAGTACTGGTACCAAACATGCATGACTTTACCTGCAGGTACTGCTCCCTGGTCAACGACATGGTTCGGGCTTGAGGTTTGGTCACCTTCTCCCCAAGGACGGAGCCGTGGTAGGTGATGATGGCCTGGATGCGGGCCTCATAGTGCATGTCCACGACGAGCTTCTTACAGCACGTGGTGGCCACCACATCCGCCCTAGTCTCGTATCCAGCATCGCATCTAAAGAAATCCTGCATACAAAAATGATGTATCCATACATTATTTCAAGAATTTGCAACGAATGCGACATATTTTATATTATACGATAGGAAGTTGGGTGTTACGACATATTTTATAGGCTGTGATAAAAATTTTAGAATGTTTGGAGAAAGTTGTGAGACACTATGTGTAGAAACCTAAGAGATCCACATGAAATAACTCTTACATTTCATGTGGATCTCTTAGATTTCTACACATAGTGTCTCACAACTTTCTCCAAACATTCTAAAATTTTTATCACAGCCTGTACATATGATATCATGACACGTGGACAAGTTTCATGATTTTCTGACTTTGTTTGTGTTTTATACAATTTTTAAACATGTGGATGCCAAGTTCACGGCCATGTTTAGTGAGCATGTTGCTCGAAGTTTCCGGTACGCTTCTGCAATCGGTCGTAACTTATGCTAAGTAACATGAATATCATTTTTTCATGCACGGTTTTCCAAGTTTCGAGTGACCTGCAGTTCAAATTTGAATTTTCCAAAGAAATTCAAATAAACGAACTAAATCTACTAACTATGGAAACTATGTTATAATTGTCCACAAATGATACATGTAGGTCTACATAGTGTAGGAACATACCACAAAAAGTTTGGGAGACAAAATAAAAAAAATGAAAATACACTTTGCCGAGTGTCTGGAGATGACACTCGGCAAAGAGGGCTTTGCCGAGTGTCTATTACGTGGCACTCGGCAAAGAAGCATCTTTGCCGAGTGCCAGCCGTTGGCTCTCGGCAAAGACTGACGGCCGTCAGCTCTGGGACGGCCGCTGACGGCCCTTTGCCGAGAGCCCCGTTTGCCGAGTGTGTGACACTCGGCAAACTTGTCTTTGCCGAGTGCCTACCTGTGCCGAGTGTTCAGCACTCGGTAAAGGGGCTCTTTTCCGAGAGCCTAACTTTACCGAGGGCGGCACTCGGCAAAGCCTTCTTTGCCGAGTGCCCGACAAAAGGCACTCGGCAAAGAATACAACACTCGGCAAAGCCTCGGATTCCGGTAGTGCATATTACAACCATTTGTGTGTAAATTGCTTATTTGAGACCCTAAACGAATTCAAATAAAAAAGTTGTCAACTACAAAGATAAATAACTTTTGAAGTTCTACAACTTTTATTTTGACACTTTTTTCATCATCCGAGGTAGTTTGCAAAATTTGAATTTTAAATTTGACATACTTATATTCAATTTTTGAGAACCGAAATGAGTTCAAATAAAAAAGTTGTCAACTACAAAGTTTCATAACTTTTAGAGATCTACAACTTTTATTTTGGTGGTTTTGTCATACGAGGCCGTTTGAAAAATTCGAAAAATTAAGGATAAAAATGATTTCTAGTGGCGGTTCCTTAAGAAAACCGCCACTAGAAATCGTATTTCTAGTGGCGGTTTCTTAAGAAAATCGTCACTACAAATCATGGATTTCTACTGGCGGTTTTCTTAAGGAACCGCCAGTAGAAATACGATTTCTAGTGGCGGTTTTCTTAAGGAACCGCCACTAGAAATAACACAGTCGGTGGATAACCGAATCCGCTTGTAAAAATATATCGTCCCCGCAGGCTTTGATCCTTTTTCTACTAGTGCGTCAAGCCGGAACTGTTCATCACCAGGAGTCAGGCTCAGGGTTTCTAAGATCCTCTTCATTCGGCATTGCCGTGGTTTCGCTCTTCTCGACAAGCATATCGATCACCTATTCCCTCCTGCCCACAGCCTACTACTTCCTGCCTCGATCTTGCATTGATCCCATCACTCCTTTTTGGCGGCTTCCACTTCCTCTATTATCGCGAGGACGACACTGGTTTTAATTTGCAGGTAATTAACGGGGAGATCAGTGATCCAGAGCAGAGCAAAGTTCGGAAGAAGGAACTGAAGTGTGCAGCCCAACTCACCTTGTCGCTGGTCTCTACGTCGTTCTCGGGGTTCGGCGGCGTTCTGCTTGCTATCTACCACAAGGCAGATAGCCTCGGCGCAGCACTTCCGCACGTCAAAGTCACGGTGTGCCTCTTGGCTCATGCTCGGAGGAAGCGTCACCGGAATGTTTGCATTGCTTCTGTGCAGGCTGTTGTCCAGCAATGACAAGAAGCTGGGAACGACATGGCAGAGAGGCCAGAGGGCAGTACTCGCTGCAGCAAACATCGTCATGGCTGCCGTGCATTGTGTCGGCTGCCCTCGTGCTCGCTGAAACTATCTTGCACGGCCTCCTCGTACGTCGTCGGCGCCATGTTCCCGGTCATCGCGCCGGCGTTGCCGCGTGGGTGCTAGCTCGTCGAATTCTGCTCCGTGCCTGACGCTCGCGGCGGGCGCACGGAGGAGGAAGGCAAGGTCACGCTTGGCACAATGTACGCCATAGCAGATTAGCAGACCCCCTTCGAGCGTTCATGCGAGTGTCCCAAGGCAGGCATGAACGACCGAAGCTATCGAGTGTGGGCTGTGCCGGGGGTTGGACACTGACATCTGGTATCAGAGCCCGGTTGGCCCATGCCTGCCTTGGGGGGCTTCCCAAGGAGATGGGATGTCAGGGGCCGGTAGTCAGTGCCTCGGTTTTAGTCTCACATCAGCTAGCCAAAGGGGTTGTGGACAGCTTAAAAAGAAGAGTCCCCTCCTCTCATCAGCCTGGCTTTTGAGATGTGAGTGATGAGCTTTCTGGCTGGGCCAGCCCACGAGCGCATGAACGCTCGAAGCTGTTGAGTGTGGGCTGGGCCGAGGATTGGACGCTGACACTCTCTTCTATCAGATCGTGGCATGAGCTGGAGCAACAAGAATGGAGTACTCTGTACCATTTCGTTATTTAGACCTCCTTTGGCAGAGCTCAGATTAATCTGAAAATAGTTTCAGCTCAAGCTCCTTTGGCTTCCATAAAGTAGCTGGAGCCATTTTACAATTTATTTGATAAATCAACTGCTTCAGTATTTTTTTTCAAATGATGTATAATCTACCTTTTTAGTGCTCCCGCACCTAACAATAAAATGGCTCGGGCTAACTATAAGCTCATGTTCACGATGGCTGAGATGAAGGAAAAAAGAACAATGCTAAATGGGCCCTTACATTGGTTACTTGATCTGGTCACGCACGCACGCATGGATGGTGACGTCGCATGATATCGAGACGTGTAAATTTAGTGTAAATTAAATGCTACCCTCGAACGAATGTAAATTAAAAGCTACTTCCTTCGTACCGGAGAAATTTAATTACTATCTTGATCGGGTTAATAGAAAAGGTATAAATATTTATACAACACAGAACAAACAATTACTATTGGGTGTAAATTAATAAACCTAACAGCACTGTTGGGGACTTGCTCTCAAATGCTATGAATTAAGAACAAGGCAACATAAAATATCAAATATTAATGCCCTTCGTCCGCTGAAGCATTATTTCCTCAAGGATTTAATGAATTTCGGACGAAGACCATGAGCAGAATATTACGAAGGTTATACATTCGTAATCAAAATTACAAAGATAATACAAAGTAATATACAATGTGAAACATTAAAGATGAATATATCAGAAATAATTGACATTATTCACATATCTTATCATACAAATTTAAGATGCTTGAACATAATGTTTTATGAACATTTATACCTCTGCCTTGACAGATAATAATTCCCGAGTGAAGCGTTTGCAATTACAAGAATGCGTGAACAGTAAAGGAATACTGTTCACTATTTATAGGCACAGGACACGGCCCGTGAGGAATTACAATCATACCCCTCGTAAAAATTTACAACAATGACTCGGACTCTTATGGACTAAAAAGTCATTCTATGTTTAAGTCGGTTTGTAATTCCGAAGCTTCACAAAGTGGCACCTTCGGCATCGTGTACAAGCAGCTTCAGCCGAAGCTGTTTCTTTCTATAGGACCTTCGGCGACGAAGCATGGTCCCAACAGTAGCCCTTTCGTGGTGCTAGATCGTTTTTCGTAACGAGCTTGATCCGTGAAAAAAGTCTCTTAGGCTTCAGGAAGCCGAAGGTCCGAAAACACCTTCCCTGAGCTCGTTGTCGAGAAACGATACAGCTTTCAAGCGTGCAGCGGTCCCACCATGCAGATTCACTGTTCTGGTTCTTGCGGCCCACTGTTCAGCGGGTGCGAGCAACTGTTTGCCTGGTGTAAAAATCCTGACGATTCACCTTCTTACCTGTAACACTATATAAACAGACGGGTAGGTGTGAAGTTACCACAACATTCATTGCTATTGTACTGTTTTGCTGCCAAAATTTTCGACCATAGCCGAAGCTTAACTTTCGCATTCAAACGAAGCTCCAATTTAGAATTTGCTTCGTCAGAAGAATAGCTTCGGAAGAGAAGACTATTATTTTTCAAGAAAATTTTCAAGAAATTCAAAATTAAATGGCCAGAGTGCGCTCTACTGCTAGAGTTGAACGTGAGGGAGACGAAGCCGAAGGTGTGGAGACAGTTCCTATCTCGGAAGCAATGCAGCGATCTGGATTGGTGACGTCGGGAGAAGCTCCCGCTGCTGAAGCAGAACAAGAGATATTGAGGAGGCTGATTCTGATGATGATTACAATATCTCAGTACCGAGCAAGCCTAGCCATCTGGACTTTGGGAAGTCGACTATCTCCAAGGCTGATCTTTCCAAGATGGTGAAATCGGGCTACTTCAGTGAAGATGAGAAAAAGCTGATTCGCTTCGGTGGAGAGGAAACTACCCCGAAGCCAGAGAAGGATGAAATAGTGATTTTTAAGAGTTTTCTTAAAGCTGGCTTGAGATTTCCTTTGAATAGGATGATTGCTGATGTGCTTCAAAAGTTTGGGATTTATTTTCACCAACTGACTCCTAACGCCATTGTTAGGCTCAGTGTTTATATTTGGGCTCTCCGAAGCCAAGCAGTGGAGCCATTTGCCGAAGGTTTCTGCCGAGTACATGAGCTACACTATCAAACAAAGGACAGAAAGGATGGGCTACATGAAAATTTTGGTTGTTACAACTTTGCATATCGAAAAACCACAAAATTTCCTATCATCAGCTATCAAAGCAAGTGGCTGGCAGGCTGGAAATCGGAATGGTTCTACGTCAAGGTTGATGACGACAAGGAGAAGCTTGTGCAGAGTCCGCTTGAACTAATCTTCGGAGAAACCCGACCTCAGTGCAATATGACACCAGAAGGTCCAACCCAAAAAGCGTTGGCTGAATTCAGAAATATTGCAGAGCACATTGGCACTAGGGATTTAGTGCAGGAATTTCTTGCCTTCAGAGTATTTCCAACTATGAAGGAGTGGACTATGCCGAAGCCTACAGGGGAGAAGAAAGAAGGGGAGCTTGTCCATCTACCCTACCATTATAAGTTCAAGAAATATTTTAAGGCTCCTTGCCAAGAATGGCTCGATACAATCGAAATAATGAGTACTGAAATTCTTGGAAATTACTCTAAAAAGGAGGACCAATTGATGACAGCAGCCTTCGGCACCCGGCCGAAACGAAGGCTAAACAGAGTACTTGATGCTATAGGCTTCGAATATTCTGACTATGGGCGATTGGACGGAGATGCTGACGGCCCGAAGAGAAAAAGAATTGCTAGCGCTGTTGACGAAGAGAGCACCAAAGTGGCTAAAAAGAAAAAGGAGATTTCTGAAAAACTGAGTCCCGAAAAGCTGAGCCCTGAGCCGAAGGTGGCTGCTGCAAGAAAGAGAAAAACTGCATCTCCAGAACCAAAAACGTTGGTTCGGGAAGAAGATACTCCTACAACACCTTCTACTGCCGATGTAGAAGAGATTATGAAGGTAATGACTGAACCCTTGCCTGTCAAGCTAAGTCCGCTGGCGCCGGAACTGACGAAGTTTTTTCAGAAGGACAAAGCAGCTTCGGCAGAAGAAGGTCCTACACTGCGGAAAAAACGAAGAATTATTCAGATAGCAGATGTGATTCATCAGACGCCGCCACCGACGACAGTGTCGAAAGTTGCTTTTGTCGAGACCGCCGAAGCAAAAGGCGCCGCAGCCGAAGCTACCAGGGTGGAAACCCCCGAAGCTGAAACCGGCGCAGCCGAAGCTACTGGGGCCGAAACCGGGGCCACAGAAGATCTGAACCTGGAAGACACACTTGAAGTTATTGATAATATACTTCTGAAAATGGCTGAGGAAGAAGCTGTTGTGGTTACAGTGAGCACAGCTACTGAAAAGGGGAAAAACAAGTTGAAGAGACTTTGGAAGAAAAAGATTTTAACTTTCAAGATTTACTTGGGCAAGAATTGACAGATGCTGAAAAAGAAGAGCTTAAAAAATATGCCATATCCTGCGGATATAAGCCAGGAGCTACACTGTTTGGTGGGGTTAACGAAGGAAAGCTGAGATGCCTTCGAAACCGCAGCGAAGCTAAAATTGTTAGGACCCTCTCCAAAAATATTGGCCTGCCGAAGCTGGAAGCGGACCTCTGCCGCTACCAACGACACCATATCGCTGGAAGCTTACTTTATGCTAATTTTAAGGTAACAAATATTAATGCTATTTTATTATTATTATTATTATTATTATTTAGGTCGTTTTTTAACAAATATTGTTTTGACAGAGCATATTGTTAAGTAAGGTTCTAAAAATGCAACAAGATCTCGAAGACGAGAAAAACAAAGCCAGCATCCAAGATTTGGCTGAAAAAGTTGAAAATTACGAAGCTGATCTGAAAAAGAAGGACTTCACCATCCAAGACCTTGAAATCATGGTTAAGGAACACGAAGGTGCATTAGAAAAGAAAGACTTTGTTATCCAGTCTATAGAAGGCTCCTTGACTGAAGTCCAAGCAGAGAACGACAACTTAAAGAATGAATTGCTGAAACAATCAGAAAAATTTGAGCAAGAAAAGAAACACCTTGAAGCAAGCCTAAAAACTGAGATGGATAAAAATTCAAATTTGCAGAAATCCTTGAAGGAACTTCAAGAGAAATGCCTAAGCTTCGGCAGCCGATGTGTGCAGCGGCTGAAGGATGTGTTTTATTCTGTCGGAGCCAGCTCTGCAAAATTTATACCTTCAGCTGAAAATCTGCCCAGCACATTAGAATATATTGAAGGCGAGGTTGATGCCCTTGACGAAGTTATTGGTGGGCATGCCGACTTCTGCGCCCTGGTAGCTTCTCGGGGCACAGCTACCGCTTTTCTGAAGGCTGGTTGTACGCATGGAAATATTGTGAATAGACCAAACTTTAGCTTATCAGCATCAGATCTGATAGATATCCCAAGCCTGGCCCGAAGCATTGGGAATAGATTCATGACCCAGATCTAGGTAAGTGGCGAGCAAAAAATGGCAGGTGACGAAGCTCGTAGTCATCTTAAACCGGTAAGAAACTGATATTTGTTACTTTTACCTTTTCCTTGAAATTTGCACCTTTCTTATTCTGCTATTTGGTATACGCAGGATGACGAAGCTGAAGAATGACGAAGCTGAAGTTTGAAGAAGCCTAGCCTGAAGCTTGATAGTTGCTTACAATGTATTTTCCTGCAAAAATTCTAGAGAAACTTTTGTAATATAGTTATGGAACAACTCATGTAAATTTGTACATACCTTGTAATATATTTTGTTTCTGCTATCTGTGTACAATCTGCTTTGCTGTGGACGAAACTTCTCTTTTGAGCCGAAGGCGAAAAACACCTTCCCTTCTTTTCGTACACAACGAAGCATAAAAAAAATTTCCTTCAAAGTTTTTCCTCATTGCTGAAGTACCTGTCTTGTTTGTGTGGTATGATGATGATTCTATATATGTCTAAATGAATGTTTATGAATGCAAATGACATGATGAAAATGTATCGTGCAAATGAATATTGGGACACATGTTCAAAAACCATAATCACAGCCCTTCATCCCCTTAGGAATGATTCAAATCTTTTTGTCGTTTACTTTTTGGCCTCACCGTTTACTTTTCGGTGTATCAGCGTTGACGTTTCGTTGTAAGCCTCCCTTGGGAGCTTTTTCGCCTTTTACTTTCAGCAGAATCAGCGTTTATTTTTCGCTGTAAGCTCTGCATTCCCTTAGGAACGACTTTTGAGCTTCTCCCTGTTTCCTTTTTCTTTTTTCCTTTGCATTTACATTTACATTTTTGGGGGATATCACTCTTATAGAATTGAAATAAGGAAAATTACATGTTGTGGCCCCATTAAAAACCTTTCTCCCCCTTTGGAAAGGAAAAGGGTGCCACAAAAAAGAATAGAAAAAATTACATCAACCTAAACATAATATCGCCGAAGCTCATCTGCATTCCATGGTCTAGGAATGTCGTTGTCGTCCATATCCTTCAATCTGTAGGAACCGGGTCTTGACGAAGATACTACCAAAAAGGGGCCTTCCCATTTCAGCTGTAATTTGCCTACTGTTTCAGGGTTGGCTACTCTTCGAAGTACCAAGTGTCCTGGTTCAATGTTCTTCAGCTTGACCTTTCTGTCATGCCATTTTATTGTTTCAGCTTGATATTTATTGATGTTTTCCACAGCCTGAAGTCTGAACCCTTCTATAGCATCTTTTTCTACAGAGCAATAAGCTTCGTCTTCGCCTTCTGCCGAAGCTACTGTTCTTATTGATCCTGCTTTGGCCTCCTCCGGGGTTATTGCTTCGTCACCAAACAATAATTTGAAGGGCGTAAAACATGTTGATCTTGACATGGTTGTGTTATGGCTCCACACCACTTTGATTAACTCGTCTGGCCACTTTCCCCTGGGCTGATTGAAGATTGACTTCATTATTCCTGTCATTATGATCCCATTAGCTCTTTCGACAAGTCCATTTGAGTCTGGATGTCGGACTGATGCAAAATGGATTTTCGTGCCAATTTGATCACAAAATTCTCTAAAGGCTTCGGAATCGAACTGTGTCCCATTGTCCACAGTAATGGCCTTCAGCACTCCGAAGCGACAAACAATGTTTTGCCAGAAAAATTTTTGAATAGTAAATGAAGTTATTGTGGCTAAGGGCTTTGTCTCAATCCACTTGGAGAAATATTCCACTGCCACTACCACATATCTTAAGTTCCCCTGTGCTGGTGGTAATGGGCCTAGCAAATCAAGGCCCCACCTTTGCAACGGCCAAATGGGTTGTATTAATTGAGTTAAAGACGAAAGTTGTTTTTGATCTCTTGCACATTTCTGACAACCTTCACACTTTTGGACTAAATCTGCTGCATCTGAAGCTGCCTTTGGCCAATAAAATCCTTGACGAAAAACTTTCCCAAGCAAAGGCCTAGGTCCAATGTGAGATCCATACAGGCCTGCGTGTATTTCCTTCATCAATTCTATGCCTTTGGCTCTGGATAAACACTTGAGCAACGGGGAACAGACCCCTCGCTTGTATAGTTCCCCTTCTATTATGACATATGGTCGAGCTCTTGCTTCTATCCTCCTGTTATAAGCCTCGTCATCTGAAAGAAAATTACCCTGAAGGAAAGAGATGAGTTCAGTTCTCCAATCTTCACTATAGACAGGGGATATGTTAAGAACCGCTCTTTCAAGAAGCTCGACCGAAGGTGCTTTTATTGTTTCGAAAAATACTTTCGAAGGCAAAGGCAACCCCTGTGCTGCTGACTTAGCCAATAGATCAGCGTATTCATTTTCTCCACGAGGAATATTTTTAACAGAGAATCCTTCGAAGGAAGCCTCAATCCTTCGGACTGTATCTAAATATTTTTCAAGCTTCGGGTCTCTTGCTTTATAGCTCTTGTCAATATGACCAGAAATAACTTGGGAGTCAGTTTCAAGAATGACCCTTCTGATTCCCATTGCCTTTAACTTCCGAAGACCCAAGAGCAGAGCTTCGTACTCAGCGATATTATTTGTGCAACTAAAATCAAGTCTTGCTGCATAACAAGTTTTAACTTTGGAAGGTGAAATCAACACAGCAGCCGCTCCTGCCCCGAAGGTTCCCCAAGACCCATCGCAAAATACTGTCCATGCTTCGACATCTTTATTCGTTTCTTCCTCCTGAGCCCCTGGCGTCCAGTCAGCAATGAAGTCTGCCAACGCTTGGGACTGAATCGAAGATCTATGGACATAATCAATACAAAATTCATTGAGCTCTGCAGCCCATTTTCCAATTCTTCCAGTAGCTTCTCAGTTTCTCATAATATCCTTCAGAGGTTGTGAAGAAGGAACAATTATGTTGTAGGCTTGAAAATAATGCCGAAGCTTCCTGGAGGCCATCAAAACAGCATACAGTACCTTCTCCAATTCTGTATAATTTTTCTTTGATAAACTAAGAACTTCGGATACGAAATATATTGGGGCCTGCCTCTTAACTTGGCCTTCAAGCTTCTCCTGGACAAGTGCTGCACTTACTGCTGAATGCGAAGCTGCCACATATAATAACTGAAAGGGAATTAGGCTTACACCTAGTCCCTAATTAATTTTGGTGGTTGAATTGCCCAACACAAATATTTGGACTAACTAGTTTGCTCTAGTGCATAAGTTATACAGGTGCCAAAGGTTCACACTTAGCCAATAAAAAGACCAAGTATTGGGTTCAAACAAAGGAGCAAGGGACAACTGAAGGCACCTCTGGTCTGGCGCACCGGACTGTCCGGTGTGCCACCGAACATGTCCGGTGCACCAGAGGACTCAAACTTCAAACTCGTCACCTTCGGGAAATTCCAGAGGCAACTCCGCTATAATTCACCGGACTGTCCGGTGTACACCGGACATGTCCGGTGCTCCAAGGAAGAGCGACCTCAGGAACTCGCCAGCCTCGGGAATTCACTTCAGCCGCTCCGCTAAAATTCACCGGACTGTCCGGTGTACACCAGACTGTCCGGTGTAACAGCAGGGCAACGGCTATTTCGGCGCCAACGGCTACCTGCGACGCATTAAATGCGCGCGCAGCGCGCGCAGAGGTCAGGCACGCCCATGCTGGCACACCGGACACTAAACAGTACATGTCCGATGCGCCACCGGACATCCAGGCGGGCCCAGAAGACAGAGCTCCAACGGTCGGAACCCAACGGCTTTGGTGACGTGGCTGTCGCACCGGACATGTCTGGTGTGCACCGGACTGTCCAGTGCGCCATCGAACAGACAGCCTCACCATACGGCTAGTTTGGTGGTTGGGGCTATAAATACCCCCAACCACCCACCATTCATCGCATCCAAGTTTTCCACTTCTCAACTACTTACAAGAGCTCTAGCATTCAATTCTAGACACACCAAAGAGATCAAATCCTCTCCAAATTCCACACAACGCCCTAGCGATTAGAGAGAGAGATTTGCTTGTGTTCTTTCGAGCTCTTGCGCTTGGATTGCTTTCTTATTTCTTGATTTCTTTCTTGCGATCAAAACTCACTTGTAATTGAGGCAAGAGACACCAAACTTGTGGTGGTCCTTGTGGGAACTTTGTGTTCCAAGTGATTGAGAAGAGAAAGCTCACTCGGTCCGAGGGACCGTTTGAGAGAGGGTAAGGGTTGAAAGAGACCCGGCCTTTGTGGCCTCCTCAACGGGGAGTAGCTTTGAGAGAACCGAACCTCGGTAAAACAAATCCGCGTGTCTCACTCGATTATTCGCTTGCGATTTGTTTTGCACCCTCTCTCGCGGACTCTATTATATTTCTAACGCTAACCCGGCTTGTAGTTGTGATTATTTTTGAGAATTTCAGTTTCGCCCTATTCACCCCCCTCTAGGCGACTTTCAATTGGTATCAAAGCCCGGTGCTTCATTAGAGCCTAACCACTCGAAGTGATGTCGGGAGATCACACCAAGAGGGAGATGGAGACCGGCGACAAGCCCACTACGAGCCAAGGGAGCACTTCATCGGAAGAATCCCGCACCAAAAGGAAGGAGAAGAAGAAGGACTCCTCCAAACGGAAGGAGAAAAGATCCTCTTCTTCTCACCACAAAGAGAAGAAGGAAAAATCTTCTTCACACAAGTCGCATCGGAAAGGCGACAAGCACAAGAGGATGAGGAAAGTGGTCTACTACGAGACCGACACTTCATCAACATCGACCTCCGACTCCGATGCGCCGTCCGTAACTTATAAGCGCCAAGAGCGCAAGAAGTTTAGTAAGATCCCCTTACACTATCCTCGTACATCTAGACCTACTCCATTACTTTCCGTTCCATTAGGCAAACCGCCAACCTTTGATGGCGAAGATTATGCTAGGTGGACTGATTTAATGAAATTTCATCTAACCTCACTCCACAAAAGTATATGGAATGTTGTTGAGTTTGGAGCACAGGTACCATCCGTAGGGGATGAAGACTATGATACGGACGAAGTGGCCCAAATCGAGCACTTCAACTCCCAAGCCACAACCATACTCCTCGCTTCTCTAAGCAAGGAGGAATACAACAAAGTGCAAGGGTTGAAGAATGCAAAGGAGATTTGGGACCTTCTCAAGACCACACACGAAGGTGATGAACTCACCAAGATCACCAAGCAGGAAACGATCGAGGGGGAGCTCGGTCGTTTTCGTCTTCGCCAAGGGGAGGAGCCACAAGATATGTACAACCGGCTCAAAACCTTGGTGAACCAAGTGCGCAACCTCGGGAGCAAGAAATGGGATGACCACGAGGTGGTTAAGGTTATTTTGAGATCACTTATTTTCCTTAACCCTACTCAAGTACAATTAATTCGTGGTAATCCAAGGTATACACTAATGACTCCCGAGGAAGTAATCAGGAACTTTGTGAGCTTTGAATGTATGATCAAGGGATCAAAGAAGATCAACGAGCTTGATGAACCCTCCACGTCCGAAGCACAACCGGTGGCATTCAAGGCAACGGAGGAGAAGAAGGAGGAGTCTACACCGAGTAGACAACCAATTGACGCCTCCAAGCTCGACAATGAGGAGATGGCTTTAATCATCAAAAGCTTTCGCCAAATCCTCAAGCAACGGAAGGGGAAGGACTACAAATCCCGTTCCAAGAAGGTTTGCTACAAGTGTGGTAAGCCCGGTCACTTTATCGCTAAATGTCCATTATCAAGTGACAGTGACAGGGACAACGACAAGAAGGGAAAGAGGAGAGAAAAGAAGAGATACTACAAGAAGAAGGGCGGCAATGCCCACGTGTGCCGCGAGTGGGACTCCGACGAGAGCTCCACCGAGTCCTCCTCCGACGAGGACGCCGCCAACATCACCGTCACCAAGGGACTTCTCTTCCCCAACGTCGGCCACAAGTGCCTCATGGCAAAGGACGGCAAAAGGAAGAAGGTTAAATCTAAATCCTCCACTAAATATGAGTCCTCTAGTGATGATAATGCTAGTAATGAGGAAAATAATTTGCGTACCCTTTTTGCCAACCTTAACATGGAACAAAAGGAAAAGTTAAATGAATTGATTAGTGCTATTCATGAAAAAGATGATCTTTTGGATTCCCAAGAGGATTTTCTAATTAAAGAAAACAAGAAACATGTTAAGGTTAAGAATGCTTATGCTCTAGAGGTAGAAAAATGTGAGAAATTATCTAGTGAGCTAAGCACATGCCATGACACTATTGACAACCTTAGAAATGAAAATGCTAGATTAATTGCTAAGGTTGATTCTCATGTATGTGATGTCTCAATTCCTAATCTTAGAAATGATAATGATGAATTGCTTGCTAAGATTAAGGAATTGAATGATTCTCTTGCTAGCCTTAGGGTAGAAAATGAAAATTTGATTGCTAAGGCTAAAAATTTTGATGTTTGCAATTCTACTATTTCCGACCTTAGAACTAAGAATGATATGTTGCATGCTAAGGTTGTAGAACTAAAATCTTGCAAACCCTCTACATCTACCGTTGAGCACACTTCTATTTGTACTAGATGTAGAGATGTTGATATCAATGCTATTCAAGATCACATGGCTTTAATTAAACAACAAAATGATCATATAGCATTATTAGATGCTAAAATTGCTGAGCATAATTTAGAAAATGAAAATTTTAAATTTGCTAGAAGTATGCTCTATAATGGGAGACGCCCTGGCATCAAGGATGGCATTGGCTTCCAAAGGGGAGACAATGTCAAACTTAATGCCCCTCCTAAGAACTTGTCTAACTTTGTTAAGGGCAAGGCTCCTGTAACGCCCCGAATTTTTGCAGTTGAATTTTTTCTTTCTTTACTCGCCAAAATTCGGGCGTTACCTTTTCTTTTTCTTTTTCCCCTCGCTAAACCTTGACCTTTTTCAAAGTTTAGCGGGATTCGGTTTGGAATTCCCGTATGTATAAAAACCCTAAATACTTTATGTTGTTTGATGCACCATGCCGCCCTTGCATTTTTGGTTGTTTGAAAGTGCAATCGCATTCATCTAAAAGATCGGATTTCGAGAACAAGCGGAAAATCTTTTATCTTTCTTTCTCTCTCTTTCTCTCTCCCCTTTCTCTCTCTCTCCCGCGCCCTGGGCCGACCCCGGCCGGCCCAGCCGCCCCCTGGCGCCCCCCTTGGGCCCAATTGGCCCAAGCCGCCCCCCCCACCTCCCCTTTTTCCCCAAACCCTCTCCCTCTCCCTCTCATTTTCTCTCATTCTCTCCCTAGCGCCGCCCCTACCCCTGCCCTAAGCCGCCGCCGCCCCTGCCCCCTACCCTAGGCCGCCGCGCCGCCCCCTGCCGCCGGCCGCCCCTCGCCGTCGATCCCCGCCGGTGAGCCCCCTCCCCCTCCTCCCTCTCCTCCCTCCCCTCTTCTCTCCCCACCCCCGCGCGCCCCCTGGCCGCGCCGGCAGCCGCCCCAGCCCCGCCGTGGCCCCTGGCCGCCGCTGGCCGGCCCTCGGCCGCGCCCAGCCGGCCCCGGCCGCCGCTGGCCCGCCCCGGCCGCTCCCCTGGCCGCCCTGGCCCGGCCGCTGGCCGCCCCCAGCCGCGCCCCGCCCGGCCGCCAGCCGCCCCTAGCCCGCGCCCCGGCCGCCTGGCCCCCTGGCCGCGCCCCCCTGTCCCGGGCCGGTTCAGCCGGCCTCGGCCCCGGCTCAGCCGCCCCCGGCCCCAGCTCGGCCGCCCCCCGCGCTCGGCCGCCCCAGCTCGGCCGCCTGCCCCCGGGCCGGTTCAACCGCCCCTAGGGCCGGTTCAACCGCCCCCCCCTCTGTTTTTTTTATTTATTTTTTATTTTATTTTATTTACTTTCTGTGATTATAATTACTGTATTTTAAGTAGGCTAATCACTGTTCATGCTATGGGAAAATAGGAAGTTTAATTTAAAATTCCGTTATGCTATTGATTCACGTAGTTAATTGTTTACCCTGTGCAATGTTGATCAACTAAAAGTGATTAGGTTTCCATTAGTATATATAAATATATATAACAGAATTATTTTGTTAAAAACCAATTGTGTCATTAGTGCATAAGATTTAACCCCCTGCGAGACCCTTTCCTGTTTCTTTCTAACCATAACAAATGCGATATCGAATGTCATACTTGATGCATATTCGCTTTATTTGTTATCTTGTATGGTGTACTGTTCTTTTGTATTAAATATGTGGATGGATGTATGTATGTTTGCGCTCGCATAGAGAACGATTCGGTCGAAGAGCCCGAGGAATTCGCAGGAGAAGCCCCTGAGCAGCAGTCGGTTGGTGGAGGCAAGTGTCCTTTGACCTATCTCTGTCCTATTCATTATTTAATTCACCTCCCGCTTACACATTTATGCCTAAGGATTGACTAGCTTTTGTTATCCATGTCCTTGTTTACCTATCTGGGTTGGATTATTACTGTTTAGCTTTATGCTATTGCTCAACTCTAATCAATGAACATGATGTGGTTATCTATGATACGCTGTTTTCCCGTTCTTCTTTATGATCATACTTGTGGTTTTCAAGGGGACTCGAGCGGTTTCTCGAGTGCCTCTCCGTAAGGACCTGTTCTATGGATGACCGCCCGGGAAAACAGTGCAACCATGAGGGTGGAATGGGGTGCCCTTAGCTGAATAATTAGAGGATCCGGGATGTAGTTCACTTAGCCGTCGTGCCGTCAATGGGGCTCGGTGTATGCGGCTCGCTCTGCCAAGTTTGGGTTCGCCCCTTGGGGAGGAGTGCGGTGCATTTAGGAAACCTAACGGGTGGCTACAGTCCCGGGGAATCTTTGTAAAGGCTACGTAGTGAAACCCTGCCTATTCACCTTGGTAGTGTTTAAGGGTTTGATCGGCCCGAGGCAAGAGGGAATCACGGCTTGTGGGTAAAGTGCACAACCTCTGCAGAGTGTTATGAAACTGATATATCAGCCGTGCTCACGGTTATGAGCGGCCAAGGGAGCTCCAGTGATTAGTGGTACTTGATCAGAGACATTGTGGTACAGGTGGTTATGAGATTGATGGTTCTGGTTATGATTATGGTATTGGTAAGTGGTATTCTTTCCGTTTGGAAAGGGTACATCGGGTTAATAACTTGGGTTAATGCTAAAACTTGGCTTTCTACTAGTAAATAATAATCTGACCAACTAAAAGCAACTGCTTGACTTATCCCCACATAAAGCTAGTCCACTACAGCCAAACAGGATACTTGCTGAGTATGTTGATGTGTACTCACCCTTGCTCTACACACCAAACCCCCCCCCCCCCCCCCCCAGGTTGTCAGCATTGCAACCACTGCTCAGGCGAAGATGAAGCTGTGGAAGGAGACTTCCAGGAGTTCCAAGACTACGACGAGTTCTAGGTGTGGGTTAGCGGCAACCCCCAGTCGGCTGCCTGTGAAGGCCGCGTTATCTACGTTTCTTTTCCGCACTTTGATTTATTGTAAGAACTATATGGACGTCTCAGACGTATGATGTAATCGACTATTTCCCTTATTAATACTATTTTGAGCACTGTGTGATGATGTCCATGTTATGTAACTGCTGTGTACGTGAATAACTGATCCTGGCACGTACATGGTTCGCATTCGGTTTGCCTTCTAAAACCGGGTGTGACATAAGTGGTATCAAAGCCGTGCTGACTGTAGGACCGCTAACCTAGAGTAGAATGGTCGTTCTAAGGACTATAGACCTCTGTCTCTTCCTTGACTTTGATATCTCTTCAAAAGTTGGTCCTACTGACCAAACCTATGTTCTACTACATATTATACCTTGCTGAAAATTATGTTTTATTCTGATCCTTCATTTATTTATGATTCATTACTTGCTGGTCATATTAATTCTATTCTCACCCCTTTTGCTTGCGATGTCTTTTGTAGATGGCTCGACTTAGACACACTGCACGAAAGTCAGTCATCCCCTTCTTACCCTCCCGCCTTGCTGAGCGTCCGCTTCGCCGTCCCGTGGCCGGACAGTCCAGCCACTTGGAGAGACTACACCACCGCCCGCGTGAGGAGCAGGAGCGTCGACGACAGGAGCAGCAGAGCTCTTCCTTCTCGCTCCACCAGGAGATAGAGTCTGTGAGGAGCTGCTCCCCTGTGCTTCCCCTGGAGGCGCCCCCTGCACCACCACTGGGCGCCCCAGCTTCTGGAGTAGCTGCTGGAGGAGACCCAGACGACGGAGATGGCGACGACAGCTCGAGCCACGACACCGACTTCTCTGCTAACCTTGAGCCGGAAGGATGGGTTGCTCGACCCATCACTCGCGACGCTGCTCGCGGGTGTCACTTCCACGATGCGCTCGACACCCTGCTACGTCGGGCATTTGACCGGCATACTTGGTCCGTCGAGTATCGCTGTGTGGTCTACCAGCATAGTCGCGGGGTCTACCCGGATCGCTGGGAGGCAACTTGCTTGGTGCGCTGCCCGGAGAACAGTCTCCAGGGAGCGGAGGCTTGCTCAGAGCACTATTCTATCTCTGAGCGGGACTCAGCTGAGGCAGCCATGCAAGATGCTGCACGGCGTGCGCTTTCGCACTACTGCTCGGTTTTCGGTGGGGCAGCTGACGGTCTTGACCTGAAGTATTACCCCCGCCGTTCATCTGGCAGCACAGGAGGCGTGATTGTCTCACCTGTCGGTGAGGGCAATCCTAGGTTGAGCAGCACAGTCAACCTAGCCGCCGTGCTAAACACGGAGCTGGACCATGCATTAGATGAGCTGAGTAGGGCTCGTGCTGAGATCGCCCAGCTGCGGGCTGAGCGCGCGGAACGTCGTTATCTGGATGGTGGTTCCCCCGCTCCCGTCGGGACTCAGCACCCGTACCGCTCACCTCAGCGTGGACACCAGTCTTATGGCAATCCCGCCTGCAAGACCAAGATAACTCTAGAGCCATAGATCGTTAGAGTTGGATCTTGTAATTAATACGAAATATATACGTAGAAGCTTCAGTCTTAGCGTTAGTCTCGGTCTTAGTTAGTCTTAGTTAGACAGGGTAGTTTGCTATATCCTGTGCATTTATGTTTGTCATGATGAACTATGATTGGTTTGGATCTTTGTAATGATTGTCACCAGAGTGTGGGTATCCCCTGCATTTTGGTTTACCTATTATGTTAATAAAGTTAGTTATATAGTTGGGAAAACCTTTATTCTACTTTCCTCTTTTTCTGAGAAGCTGTGTGGCCTGTGTTGGAGATCAGTGAAGATGCTCATCTGTTCAGTGCTGTTGAGGAATTCTATTCTCTTTTCTTATGCTGCAAGATTTGCCAGATCAGTTCTGATGTGTGGTTGCGTTCTGCAGATGTCAGAGAACAGGCGCAGAGGAGGAAGGCGTGCTCAGCAGGAGCAAGCCGGTCAGCAAGATGAGGCGCCCCAGCAGCAGCAGCTGCCGCCCCCGCCCCCGATGTCGATTGAGCAGATGTTTCTGATGCAGACTCAGGCAGTTCAAGCCATTGGTCAGACTTTGGCCGCCATTCAGCAGCAGCAGCAGCAGCAAGCACCACCCCAGCCTCAGATGCCTTAGATGCCCAGAGACAAGCGTGCTGAATTCATGAGAGGTCATCCACCAACGTTTGCTCATTCTTCTGACCCTATGGATGCTGAAGATTGGCTGCGCACTGTGGAGCGAGAGTTGCATACCGCTCAGTGCGATGACAGGGAGAAAGTTCTGTATGGTCCCCGTCTGTTGAGAGGAGCAGCCCAATCATGGTGGGAGTCTTACCTCGCCACCCATGCCAACCCCGACACCATCACCTGGGAAGAATTCAGAGGTAGCTTTCGTCAGTACCATGTGCCTGCAGGTCTGATGACAGTGAAGAAGGAGGAGTTCCTGGCCCTTAAGCAAGGGTCATCGTCTGTCAGTGAGTACCGGGACAAGTTTCTGCAATTGTCTCGCTACGCTCCCGAAGATGTCAACACCGACGCCAAGCGACAATACCGTTTTCTGAGAGGCTTGGTTGACCCTCTGCAGTATCAGCTGATGAATCACACCTTCCCAACATTCCAGCACCTGATTGACAGAGCAATCATGACAGAGAGAAAGCGCAAGGAGATGGAAGATCGTAAGCGCAAGATCAGTGGACCCCAGCCTGGAAGCAGCAGCCGTCCCCGTTTCTCAGGCAATCAACCTCAGCAGTTCAGGCAGAACCAGCGTCCACCTCAGCAGCATCAGCAGCGTCAGCAGTATCAGCAGTTCCAAAGGCAGTATCCTCAGCATCAGTACCAGAATCGTCAGAGCAATCAGTCAGGAGGAGGTCAGTTTCAGAGGCAGAATCAACAGACACCTCGTCTTCCTGCCCCAGCAAATCAGCAGAACAGTCAGGCAGCACCAGCTCAGGTTGGAAACAGGGCATGTTTCCACTGTGGAGAGCAAGGCCATTGGGTGATGCAATGTCCGAAGAAGGCAGCCCAGCAGCAGTCAGGCCCCAATGCCCCAGCAAAGCAGAATGTGTCTCAGCCTGGAGCAGGCAACCGCTCTCAGCAGCGCTATAATCATGGAAGACTGAACCACTTGGAGGCTGAAGCAGTTCAGGAGACCCCCGACATGACAGTAGGTATGTTCCCAGTCGATTCCCATATTGCAGAAGTGTTATTTGATACTGGAGCAACACATTCTTTCATTACTGCATCATGGGTAGAAGCACATAATCTTCCAATTACCACCATGTCAACCCCTATTCAAATTGACTCAGCTGGTGGTAGAATTCGAGCTGATAGCATTTGTTTAAATGTAAGTGTGGAAATAAGGGGGATAGCGTTTCCCGCCAACCTTATAGTAATGGGTACTCAGGGAATAGATGTCATCCTAGGGATGAATTGGTTAGATAAGTATCAGGCAGTTATCAGTTGTGATAAAAGGACAATCAAGTTGGTGTCCCCACTAGGAGAGGAAGTGGTGACCGAGTTAGTCCCGCCTGAGCCAAAGAAAGGAAGTTGTTATCAGATGGCTGTTGATAGCAGTGAAGCAGACCCAATTGAGAGTATCAAGGTTGTGTCTGAATTCCCAGATGTGTTTCCAAAGGATTTACCGGGTATGCCACCAGAGCGGAAAGTTGAATTTGCTATAGAGCTTCTTCCTGGAACCGCCCCTATCTCTAAGAGAGCTTACAGAATATCTGGACCAGAGTTGGTTGAGCTTAAGAAGCAGATTGATGAGCTGTCAGAGAAAGGTTACATCCGGCCAAGCACCTCGCCTTGGGCCGCCCCTGTCTTGTTTGTGGAGAAGAAAGATGGCACCAAGAGGATGTGTATCGATTATCGAGCTTTGAATGAAGTCACGATCAAGAACAAGTATCCTTTGCCCAGAATAGAAGATCTGTTCGACCAGTTGAGAGGAGCCAGTGTGTTCTCCAAGATCGATCTGAGGTCAGGTTATCATCAGCTTAGGATCCGACCTTCGGACATTCCGAAGACGGCATTCATTACCAAGTATGGTTTATATGAGTTCACAGTGATGTCTTTTGGTTTGACCAATGCACCAGCGTTCTTTATGAACTTGATGAACAGTGTATTCATGGATTATCTTGATAAGTTCGTGGTGGTATTCATTGATGACATTCTGGTTTATTCTCAAAGTGAAGAAGAGCATGCAGATCATTTGAGGATGGTATTGCAGAGATTGCGAGAGCACCAGTTGTATGCAAAGTTGAGCAAGTGTGAGTTCTGGATCAGTGAAGTCCTGTTCTTGGGTCACATAATCAACAAAGAAGGATTGGCTGTGGATCCGAAGAAAGTGGCAGACATTCTAAACTGGAAAGCGCCAACAGATGCTAGAGGAATCAAGAGCTTCATTGGAATGGCCGGATATTATCGGCGATTCATTGAAGGGTTTTCGAAGATTGCGAAACCAATGACAGCGTTGCTAGGCAACAAGGTTGAGTTCAAGTGGACCCAGAAATGCCAAGAGGCCTTTGAAGCGCTGAAAGAGAAGTTGACAACAGCGCCTGTCCTAGTCTTGCCTGATGTGCACAAGCCCTTCTCTG
Organism: Zea mays; assembly: GCF_902167145.1. Lineage (NCBI taxonomy): Eukaryota > Viridiplantae > Streptophyta > Magnoliopsida > Poales > Poaceae > Zea > Zea mays. Next base: position 101,714,024 of record NC_050101.1, read on the forward strand.
TGTATTGTGATGCTTGTTACACAGGTTTGGGATGCGTGTTGATGCAAGAGGGAAGAGTTGTGGCTTACTCGTCCCGACAGCTGAAGGTTCATGAGAAGAACTACCCAATCCATGATCTAGAGTTGGCAGCAGTGGTTCACGCACTGAAGACATGGAGGCACTATCTGTATGGACAGAAATGCGATGTTTACACAGACCACAAGAGTCTGAAGTACATATTCACTCAGTCGGAGTTGAACATGAGGCAACGAAGATGGTTAGAGTTGATCAAAGATTATGAGTTGGAGATCCATTACCATCCAGGAAAAGCGAACGTAGTGGCAGATGCTTTGAGCAGAAAGAGTCAAGTGAATCTGATGGTCGCTCGTCCGATGCCTTATGAGTTGGCCAAGGAGTTTGACAGGTTGAGTCTCGGATTTCTGAACAATTCGCGAGGAGTCACAGTTGAATTGGAACCTACCTTGGAGCGCGAAATCAAAGAAGCGCAGAAAAATGATGAGAAGATCAGTGAGATTCGGCGATTGATTCTAGATGGCAGAGGCAAAGACTTTCGAGAAGATGCAGAAGGTGTGGTATGGTTCAAAGACCGCTTGTGTGTTCCCAATGTCCAGTCTATTCGGGAGTTGATTCTCAAGGAAGCTCATGAGACAGCTTATTCGATTCACCCTGGCAGTGAGAAGATGTATCAGGATCTGAAGAAGAAATTCTGGTGGTACGGAATGAAAAGAGAAATCGCAGAGCATGTGGCTATGTGCGATAGTTGTCGAAGAATTAAGGCAGAACACCAGAGACCAGCTGGATTGTTGCAACCGTTGCAGATCCCTCAGTGGAAATGGGATGAAATTGGCATGGATTTCATAGTCGGATTGCCTCGCACTCGAGCCGGCTACGATTCCATTTGGGTAGTAGTGGACCGTTTGACCAAGTCAGCCCACTTCATACCTGTCAAGACCAACTACAACAGTGCAGTATTGGCAGAATTGTATATGTCTCGGATCGTTTGTCTTCATGGTGTGCCAAAGAAGATAGTGTCAGACAGAGGAACGCAGTTCACCTCTCATTTCTGGCAGCAGTTGCATGAAGCCTTGGGCACGCATCTGAATTTCAGTTCAGCTTATCACCCGCAGACAGATGGTCAGACTGAAAGAACCAATCAAATTCTTGAAGATATGTTGAGAGCCTGTGCGTTGCAAGATCAGTCCGGATGGGACAAGCGATTGCCTTATGCAGAGTTTCCCTATAACAACAGTTACCAGGCCAGTTTGAAGATGTCACCGTTTCAAGCGCTGTATGGAAGGAGTTGCAGAACTCCGTTGTAATGGGATCAGCCTGGAGAGAAGCAGGTGTTTGGGCCAGATATTTTGCTTGAAGCCGAAGAGAACATCAAGATGGTTCGAGAGAATCTGAAGATAGCGCAATCGAGGCAGCGAAGCTATGCAGACACAAGAAGAAGAGAGCTGAGTTTTGAAGTCGGAGACTTTGTCTATCTGAAAGTGTCACCGATCAGAGGAGTCAGAAGATTCGGAGTCAAAGGCAAGCTAGCACCCCGCTACATTGGTCCGTATCAAATTCTCTCAAAGCGTGGAGAAGTGGCTTATCAGCTCAGCCTGCCAGAGAATTTGTCTGCTGTGCATGATGTCTTTCATGTGTCTCAGTTGAAGAAGTGTTTGCGTGTGCCAGAAGAGCAGTTGCCAGTGGAAGGTCTTGAAGTCCAGGAGGACTTGACCTATATTGAGAAGCCAGCTCAGATCCTTGAGGTTGCAGATAGAGTCACCCGAAGGAAGACCATTAGAATGTGCAAAGTCAGATGGAATCACCACTCTGAGGAAGAAGCAACCTGGGAGCGTGAAGATGATCTAGTGGCTAAGTACCCAGAGCTCTTTGCTAGCCAGCCCTGAATCTCGAGGGCGAGATTCTTTTAAGGGGGATAGGTTTGTAACGCCCCGAATTTTTGCAGTTGAATTTTTTCTTTCTTTACTCGCCAAAATTCGGGCGTTACCTTTTCTTTTTCTTTTTCCCCTCGCTAAACCTTGACCTTTTTCAAAGTTTAGCGGGATTCGGTTTGGAATTCCCGTATGTATAAAAACCCTAAATACTTTATGTTGTTTGATGCACCATGCCGCCCTTGCATTTTTGGTTGTTTGAAAGTGCAATCGCATTCATCTAAAAGATCGGATTTCGAGAACAAGCGGAAAATCTTTTATCTTTCTTTCTCTCTCTTTCTCTCTCCCCTTTCTCTCTCTCTCCCGCGCCCTGGGCCGACCCCGGCCGGCCCAGCCGCCCCCTGGCGCCCCCCCCTTGGGCCCAATTGGCCCAAGCCGCCCCCCCACCTCCCCTTTTTCCCCAAACCCTCTCCCTCTCCCTCTCATTTTCTCTCATTCTCTCCCTAGCGCCGCCCCTACCCCTGCCCTAAGCCGCCGCCGCCCCTGCCCCCTACCCTAGGCCGCCGCGCCGCCCCCTGCCGCCGGCCGCCCCTCGCCGTCGATCCCCGCCGGTGAGCCCCCTCCCCCTCCTCCCTCTCCTCCCTCCCCTCTTCTCTCCCCACCCCCGCGCGCCCCCTGGCCGCGCCGGCAGCCGCCCCAGCCCCGCCGTGGCCCCTGGCCGCCGCTGGCCGGCCCTCGGCCGCGCCCAGCCGGCCCCGGCCGCCGCTGGCCCGCCCCGGCCGCTCCCCTGGCCGCCCTGGCCCGGCCGCTGGCCGCCCCCAGCCGCGCCCCGCCCGGCCGCCAGCCGCCCCTAGCCCGCGCCCCGGCCGCCTGGCCCCCTGGCCGCGCCCCCCCTGTCCCGGGCCGGTTCAGCCGGCCTCGGCCCCGGCTCAGCCACCCCCGGCCCCAGCTCGGCCGCCCCCCGTGCTCGGCCGCCCCAGCTCGGCCGCCTGCCCCCGGGCCGGTTCAACCGCCCCTAGGGCCGGTTCAACCGCCCCCCCTCTGTTTTTTTTTATTTATTTTTTATTTTATTTTATTTACTTTCTGTGATTATAATTACTGTATTTTAAGTAGGCTAATCACTGTTCATGCTATGGGAAAATAGGAAGTTTAATTTAAAATTCCGTTATGCTATTGATTCACGTAGTTAATTGTTTACCCTGTGCAATGTTGATCAACTAAAAGTGATTAGGTTTCCATTAGTATATATAAATATATATAACAGAATTATTTTGTTAAAAACCAATTGTGTCATTAGTGCATAAGATTTAACCCCCTGCGAGACCCTTTCCTGTTTCTTTCTAACCATAACAAATGCGATATCGAATGTCATACTTGATGCATATTCGCTTTATTTGTTATCTTGTATGGTGTACTGTTCTTTTGTATTAAATATGTGGATGGATGTATGTATGTTTGCGCTCGCATAGAGAACGATTCGGTCGAAGAGCCCGAGGAATTCGCAGGAGAAGCCCCTGAGCAGCAGTCGGTTGGTGGAGGCAAGTGTCCTTTGACCTATCTCTGTCCTATTCATTATTTAATTCACCTCCCGCTTACACATTTATGCCTAAGGATTGACTAGCTTTTGTTATCCATGTCCTTGTTTACCTATCTGGGTTGGATTATTACTGTTTAGCTTTATGCTATTGCTCAACTCTAATCAATGAACATGATGTGGTTATCTATGATACGCTGTTTTCCCGTTCTTCTTTATGATCATACTTGTGGTTTTCAAGGGGACTCGAGCGGTTTCTCGAGTGCCTCTCCGTAAGGACCTGTTCTATGGATGACCGCCCGGGAAAACAGTGCAACCATGAGGGTGGAATGGGGTGCCCTTAGCTGAATAATTAGAGGATCCGGGATGTAGTTCACTTAGCCGTCGTGCCGTCAATGGGGCTCGGTGTATGCGGCTCGCTCTGCCAAGTTTGGGTTCGCCCCTTGGGGAGGAGTGCGGTGCATTTAGGAAACCTAACGGGTGGCTACAGTCCCGGGGAATCTTTGTAAAGGCTACGTAGTGAAACCCTGCCTATTCACCTTGGTAGTGTTTAAGGGTTTGATCGGCCCGAGGCAAGAGGGAATCACGGCTTGTGGGTAAAGTGCACAACCTCTGCAGAGTGTTATGAAACTGATATATCAGCCGTGCTCACGGTTATGAGCGGCCAAGGGAGCTCCAGTGATTAGTGGTACTTGATCAGAGACATTGTGGTACAGGTGGTTATGAGATTGATGGTTCTGGTTATGATTATGGTATTGGTAAGTGGTATTCTTTCCGTTTGGAAAGGGTACATCGGGTTAATAACTTGGGTTAATGCTAAAACTTGGCTTTCTACTAGTAAATAATAATCTGACCAACTAAAAGCAACTGCTTGACTTATCCCCACATAAAGCTAGTCCACTACAGCCAAACAGGATACTTGCTGAGTATGTTGATGTGTACTCACCCTTGCTCTACACACCAAACCCCCCCCCCCAGGTTGTCAGCATTGCAACCACTGCTCAGGCGAAGATGAAGCTGTGGAAGGAGACTTCCAGGAGTTCCAAGACTACGACGAGTTCTAGGTGTGGGTTAGCGGCAACCCCCAGTCGGCTGCCTGTGAAGGCCGCGTTATCTACGTTTCTTTTCCGCACTTTGATTTATTGTAAGAACTATATGGACGTCTCAGACGTATGATGTAATCGACTATTTCCCTTATTAATACTATTTTGAGCACTGTGTGATGATGTCCATGTTATGTAACTGCTGTGTACGTGAATAACTGATCCTGGCACGTACATGGTTCGCATTCGGTTTGCCTTCTAAAACCGGGTGTGACAGCTCCCATGCCTCAGGATAACGAGGGTTACATTTTGTAACCTGCCGGTTATCCCGAGAGCAAAATTAGGAGAACTCATTCTAGGAAGTCTCACTCTGGCCCTAATCATGCTTTTATGTATAAGGGTGAGACATCTAGCTCTAGGCAACCAACCCGTGCCAAGTTGCCTAGAAAGAAAACTCCTAATGCATCAAATGATCATGATATTTCATTTAAAACTTTTGATGCATCTTATGTGTTGACTAACAAATCCGGCAAGGTAGTTGCCAAGTTTGTTGGAGGCAAACACAAGGGTTCCAAGACTTGTGTTTGGGTACCCAAAGTTCTTGTTTCTAATGCCAAAGGACCCAAAACCGTTTGGGTACCTAAAGTCAAGAACTAAAATTGTTTTGTAGGTTTATGCATCCGGGGGCTCAAGTTGGATACTCGACAGCGGGTGCACAAACCACATGACAGGGGAGAAGAAGATGTTCTCCTCATATGAGAAAAACCAAGATCCCCAACGAGCTATCACATTTGGAGATGGAAATCAAGGTTTGGTCAAAGGATTGGGTAAAATTGCTATATCACCTGACCATACTATTTCCAATGTTTTTCTTGTAGATTCTTTAGATTACAATTTGCTTTCTGTATCTCAATTATGTCAAATGGGCTACAACTGTCTCTTTACTGATGTAGGTGTCACTGTCTTTAGAAGAAGTGATGATTCAATAGCATTTAAGGGTGTGTTAGAGGGTCAGCTATACTTGGTAGATTTTGATAGAGCTGAACTCGACACATGCTTAATTGCTAAGACTAACATGGGTTGGCTCTGACATCGCCGACTAGCCCACGTTGGAATGAAAAATCTTCATAAGCTTCTAAAGGGAGAGCACATTTTGGAACTAACAAATGTTCATTTTGAGAAAGACAGGATTTGTAGCGCATGCCAAGCAGGAAAGCAAGTTGGGTCTCATCATCCACACAAGAACATCATGACTAGTGACAGGCCACTGGAGCTCCTACACATGGACCTATTCGGCCCGATCGCTTACATAAGCATCGGCGGGAGTAAGTACTGTCTAGTTATTGTGGATGATTATTCTCGCTTCACTTGGGTGTTCTTTTTGCAGGAAAAATCCCATACCCAAGAGACCTTAAAGGGATTCTTGAGACGGGCTCAAAATGAGTTCGGCTTAAGGATCAAGAAAATTAGAAGCGACAATGGGACGGAGTTCAAGAACTCTCAAATTGAAGGTTTCCTTGAGGAGGAGGGCATCAAGCATGAGTTCTCTTCTCCCTACACTCCACAACAAAATGGTGTAGTGGAGAGGAAGAATCGAACTCTATTGGACATGGCAAGAACCATGCTTGATGAGTACAAGACACCGGATCGGTTTTGGGCCGAGGCGGTCAACACCGCTTGCCTACGCCATCAACCGGTTATATCTTCACCAAATCCTCAAAAAGACATCCTATGAACTCCTAACCGGTAAAAAGCCCAATATTTCATATTTTAGAGTTTTTGGTAGCAAATGCTTTATTCTTGTTAAGAGAGGTAGAAAATCTAAATTTGCTCCTAAAACTGTAGAAGGCTTTTTACTAGGATATGACTCAAACACAAGGGCATATAGAGTCTCTAACAAGTCCTCAGGACTTGTTGAAGTTTCTTGTGACGTTGTGTTTGATGAGACTAACGGCTCTCAAATAGAGCAAGTTGATCTTGATGAGATAGGTGAAGAACAGGCTCCGTGCATCGCGCTAAGGAACATGTCCATTGGGGATGTGTGTCCTAAGGAATCCGAAGAGCCACCACATGCACAAGATCAACCATCCTCCTCCACGCAAGCATATCCACCAACCCAAAATGAGGACAAGGCTCAAGTTGATGAAGGAGAAGATCAAAGAGATGAGCCACCTCAAGATGATGACAATGATCAAGGGGGAAATGTGAATAATCAAGACAAGGAGGATGAACAACCAAGGCCGCCACACCCAAGAGTCCACCAAGCAATCCAACGAGATCACCCCGTCGACACCATCCTCGGCGACATTCATAAGGGGGTAACCACTCGATCTCAGGTTGCACATTTTTGTGAGCATTACTCTTTTTTTCCTCTATTGAGCCACACAGTGTAGAGGAAGCACTACAAGATTCGGATTGAGTGATGGCGATGCAAGAGGAGCTCAACAACTTCACTAGGAACGAGGTATGTCATTTAGTTCCACGTCCTAACCAAAATGTTGTAGGAACCAAGTGGGTCTTCCGCAACAAGCAAGACGAGCATGGTGTGGTGACTAGGAACAAAGCTCGACTCGTGGCCAAAGGGTATTCACAAGTCGAAGGTTTGGATTTTGGTGAAACCTATGCACCCGTAGCTAGGCTTGAGTCAATTCGTATATTATTGGCCTATGCTACTTACCATGGCTTCAAGCTTTACCAAATGGACGTGAAGAGTGCCTTCCTCAACGGACCAATCAAGGAAGAGGTCTATGTTGAGCAACCTCCCGGCTTTGAAGATAGTGAGTACCCTAACCATGTTTATAGGCTCTCTAAGGTGCTTTATGGGCTCAAGCAAGCCCCAAGAGCATGGTATGAATGCCTTAGAGATTTCCTTATTGCAAATGGCTTCAAAGTCGGCAAGGCCGATCCTACTTTGTTCACTAAAACTCTTAACAATGATTTGTTCGTATGCCAAATTTATGTTGATGATATTATATTTGGGTCTACTAACGAATCTACATGTGAAGAATTTAGTAGGATCATGACAAAGAAATCCGAGATGTCTATGATAGGGGAGTTGAAGTATTTTCTAGGATTCCAAGTCAAGCAACTCCAAGAGGGCACCTTCATTAGCCAAACGAAGTACACTCAAGACATTCTAACCAAGTTTGGAATGAAGGATGCCAAGCCCATCAAAACACCCATGGGAACCAATGGGCATCTCGACCTCGACACGGGAGGTAAATTCGTCGATCAAAAGGTATACCGGTCGATGATTGGTTCATTGCTTTATTTATGTGCATCTCGACCGGACATTATGCTTTCTGTTTGCATGTGTGCAAGATTCCAATCCGACCCTAAGGAATCCCACCTTACGGCCGTAAAACGAATCTTGAGATATTTGGCTTATACACCTAAGTTTGGGCTTTGGTACCCTCGGGGATCCACATTTGATTTGATTGGTTATTCGGATGCCGATTGGGCAGGGTGTAAGATTAATAGAAAGAGCACATCGGGGACTTGCCAGTTCTTGGGAAGATTCTTGGTGTCTTGGGCTTCAAAGAAGCAAAATTCGGTCGCTCTTTCTACCGCCGAAGCTGAGTACATTGCCGCAGGCCATTGTTGCGCGCAATTGCTTTGGATGAGGCAAACCCTGCGGGGCTACGGTTACAAACTAACCAAAGTTCCCCTTCTATGTGATAATGAGAGTGCAATCCGCATGGCGGACAATCCCGTTGAGCATAGCCGCACTAAGCACATAGCCATTCGGTATCATTTTCTTAGGGATCACCAACAAAAGGGGGATATCGAGATTTCATACATTAACACTAAAGATCAATTAGCCGATATCTTTACCAAGCCACTTGATGAACAATCTTTTACCAAACTTAGGCATGAGCTCAATATTCTTGATTCTAGGAACTTCTTTTGCTAAACTTGCACACATAGCTCATAGATATACCTTTGATCATGTCTTTTTGATATATGCTATGACTAATGTGTTTTCAAGTACATTTCAAACCAAGTCATAGGTATATTGAAAGGGAATAGGAGTCTTCGGCGAAGACAAAGGCTTCCACTCCACTCTACTACTCATCCTTCGCCGTCGCTCCACATCATTCTCCATCGTTGGTATAATCTTCACCCATATGTCTTATTTGCCAAAGGGGAGAAAGTAGTTAAGTAAGGGCCTATATTTCATTTCAAGTATCCGTTTTTGGCGATTCATGCCAAAGGGGGAGAAAGTATTGGTACAAAGCAAAAGGACCGCACCACCACCCTAATTTTTAAAATTAATGATTTTCAATTGGTAAATTTCAAATTGGTATCTCTTTGTGTTCTAAAGGGGGAGCAAGTAGTATTTTCAAAACTTGATATCTTAAAACCCTCTTGAACACTAAGAGGAGAATTGATTTAGGGGGAGTTTTGTTTAGTCAAAGGAAAAGCTTTTGGAACAAGGGGAGAGAATTTCAAATCTTGAAAATGCTTCTCAAAATCTTATTCATTTACCTTTGACTATCTTGCAAAAGGACTTTGAAAAGAATTTACAAAAGAATTTGCAAAAACAAAACATGTGGTGCAAGCGTGGTCCAAAATGTTAAAAATAAAGAAACAATCCATGCATATCTAGTAAGTAACATTTATTGGCTCAATTCCAAGCAACCTTTGCACTTACATTATGCAAACTAGTTCAACTATGCACTTTTATGTTTGCTTTGGTTTGTGTTGGCATCAATCACCAAAAAGGGGGAGATTGAAAGGGAATTAGGCTTACACCTAGTCCCTAATTAATTTTGGTGGTTGAATTGCCCAACACAAATATTTGGACTAACTAGTTTGCTCTAGTGCATAAGTTATACAGGTGCCAAAGGTTCACACTTAGCCAATAAAAAGACCAAGTATTGGGTTCAAACAAAGGAGCAAGGGACAACTGAAGGCACCTCTGGTCTGGTGCACCGGACTGTCCGGTGTGCCACCGGACATGTCCGGTGCACGAGAGGACTCAAACTTCAAAAACGTCACCTTTGGGAAATTCCAGAGGCAACTCCGCTATAATTCACCGGACTGTCCGGTGTACACCGGACATGTCCGGTGCTCCAAGGAAGAGCGGCCTCAGGAACTCGCCAGCCTCGGGAATTCACTTCAGCCGCTCCGCTAAAATTCACCGGACTGTCCGGTGTAACAGCGGGGCAACGACTATTTCGGCGCCAACGGCTACCTGCGACGCATTAAATGCGCGCGCAGCGCGCGCAGAGGTCAGGCACGCCCATGCTGGCACACCGGACACTAAACAGTACATGTCCGGTGCGCCACCGGACATCCAGGCGGGCCCAGAAGACAGAGCTCCAACGGTCGGAACCCAACGACTTTGGTGACGTGGCTATCGCACCGGACATGTCTAGTGTGCACCGGACTGTCCGGTGCGCCATCGAACAGACAACCTCACCAAACGGCTAGTTTGGTGATTGGGGCTATAAATACCCCCAACCACCCACCATTCATCGCATCCAAGTTTTCCACTTCTCAACTACTTACAAGAGCTCTAGCATTCAATTCTAGACACACCAAAGAGATCAAATCCTCTCCAAATTTCACACAACGCCCTAGCGATTAGAGAGAGAGATTTGCTTGTGTTCTTTCGAGCTCTTGCGCTTGGATTGCTTTCTTCTTTCTTGATTTCTTTCTTGCAATCAAAACTCACTTGTAATTGAGGCAAGAGACACCAAACTTGTGGTGGTCCTTGTGGGAACTTTGTGTTCCAAGTGATTGAGAAGAGAAAGCTCACTCGGTCCGAGGGACCGTTTGAGAGAGGGTAAGGGTTGAAAGAGACCCGGCCTTTGTGGCCTCCTCAACGGGGAGTAGGTTTGAGAGAACCAAACCTCGGTAAAACAAATCCGCGTGTCTCACTCGATTATTCGCTTGCGATTTGTTTTGCACCCTCTCTCGCGGACTCTATTATATTTCTAACGCTAACCCGGCTTGTAGTTGTGATTATTTTTTAGAATTTCAGTTTCGCCCTATTCACCCCCCTCTAGGCGACTTTCAATAACAAAGGAGCCCCTGGTGTTGGTGGAGTTAATGTTGTTAGATCTATCAGATATTGCTTCAGTTCTTCGAAGGTCGTCTGCTGAATTGGTCCCCATTGAAAAACTTCGGCTGACTTCAGCACTTCGAAAAATGGTAAATTTCTTTCTGCTGATCTAGATATGAATCTGTTGAGAGATGCCAGCCTTCCTGTCAATCTTTGAGCCCCCTTCTTTGTACTTGTTGGTTCCATTCGAAGTATAGCTTCGATTTTGCTTGGATTAGCCTCAATTGCCTTTGTTGAAACTAAGCAACCAAGAAATTTCCACTTCTTTACTCTGAAGACACATTTTTCTGGATTCAGCTTTAAGCCGACCTGTCTAAAATTTGCGAAGGTCTCCTGCAGATCAGCAATGTGGTTATCCTGCTTCGTGCTTTTTACAATGATATCATCAACATAGGTTAGCACATTCCTGCCTATCTGAGAATGGAGGACCTTCGCTGTCATTCTGCTGAAACTTCCTCCGGCATTCTTGAGCCCCTCAGGCATCCGAAGGTAACAATATGTTCCACTGGGGGTTATGAAGCTGGTTTTCGGTTCATCCTCCTTCTTCATCCAGATTTGGTGATAGCCTGAATAACAATCCAGCAGACTCATAAGCTCTGATGAAGCTGCTGCATCAACTAAGGAATCTATCCTTGGTAATGGAAATTCGTCCTTCAAACAGGCCTTATTGAGATCAGTAAAATCGATGCACATTCTCCATTTACCATTGGCCTTCTTTACCATAACAGTGTTAGCCAACCATTCTGGATATTTTACCTCTCTGATAACTCCAGCACTGAGGAGTCTTTTCACTTCGTTGCGAGCACCTTCGGCTTTGTCATCAGACATCTTCCGAAGCCTTTGCTTTCTTGGTCTGAAGGATGGATCAACATTGAGCGAGTGCTCAATAACATCCCTGTTTACCCCGCAAAGATCATTAGCTGACCAAGCAAAAACATCTATGTTGTTGAACAAAAACCTTATCAAGGTTTTCTCCTGCTCTTCGGATAGTTGAGATCCCAATAGCACCTTCTGCTCTGCTATGTCCTCACATAAGAGCATGGGCTTCGGCTGATCAGCCGAAGCAGCTTTTTCCCTTCTGAACTTGTATTGCTCACAAGCTTCAGCTCCATCTATGTTATGGATTGCTTTGGAGTCTGTCCAATTTCCTTCGGCCCTTCTGGCAGCTTCCTGACTTCCATGAATAGCAATGGGCCCTTGGTCCGAAGGTATCTTCATGCAAAGATAGGCTGGATGAAGGATTGCTTCGAAGACATTGAGAGTACCACGACCAATGATTGCATTGTAAGGGTATTCCATATCAACAATATCAAATACAACTTGTTCAGTCCTTGTATTGTTAATGAATTCGAAGGTTATTGGCATTGTGATTTTTCCAAGTGCTACGATCTGCCTTCCTCCGAAGCCACAAAGGGGATGTGTGGCATCATGAATTTTATGCTCGGGCTCTTGCATCTGTCTGAAGGCCTTAGCAAATATGATATCAGTTGCGCTGCCTGTATCAACCAAAACATTATGGACCAGAAATCCTTTGATCACACAAGAGATAACCATAGCATCGTTGTGTGGGTAATCCTTGAGTTGAGGATCCTCTTGGGAGAAGGTAACTGGAATGTGAGACCATCTTGACTTGATGAAGGGTCCCTGCACCCCGACATGTTGTACCCTTCTCTGTGCCTCCTTCTTCTGCTTCTTGTTGGCTGGCTCTGAGCATGAACCGCCTGTTATCAGGAGTACCAGCTTCGGAGCCGAAGCAGCTCCAGCTTGATTGTTGAACGAAGCCATCAGCTCAAAAAAGTGGAAGTGAATTCACCGGAGGTGGGCGCCAATGTTGGGGACTTGCTCTCAAATGCTATGAATTAAGAACAAGGCAACATAAAATGTCAAATATTAATGCCCTTCGTCCGCTGAAGCATTATTTCCCCAAGGATTTAATGAACTTCGGACGAAGACCATGAGCAGAATATTACGAAGGTTATACCTTCGTAATCAAAATTACAAAGATAATACAAAGTAATATACAATGTGAAACATTAAAGATGAATATATCGGAAATAAGTGACATTATTCACATATCTTATCATACGAATTTAAGATGCTTGAACATAATGTTTTATGAACATTTATACCTCTGCCTTGACAGATAATAATTCCCGAGTGAAGCGTTTGCAATTACAAGAATGCGTGAACAGTAAAGGAATATTGTTCACTATTTATAGGCACAGGACACGGCCCGTGAGGAATTACAATCATACCCCTCGTAAAAATTTACAACAATGACTCTGTCGGGGACCATAATTAGGGGTACCCTCAAGACGCCTAACTCTCAGCTGGTAACCCCCATCAGCATAAAGCTGCAGAGGCCTGATGGGTGCGATTAAGTCAGGGATCAGTCCATACGAGCGACTCGATCACGCCTCGCCCGAGCCTAGCCTCGGGCAAGGGCAGCCGACCCCGAAGGGGTTTCCGTCTCGCCCGAGGCCCCCCTTCGACGGCGGACACATCTCCGGCTTGCCCGAGGCCTTGCCTTCGCTGAGAAGCAACCCTGACTGAATCGCCGCACCGACCGGCCAAGTCGCAGGAGCATTTAACGCAAAGGAAACCAGGCCCTGCCAAAGGCACCATAGGAAACTCCGCTCTGCCCGACCCAGGGCTCGGACTCGGGCAAAGCCCCGGAAGACGGCGAACTCCGCTCCGCCCGACCCAGGGCTCGGACTCGGGCTAAGCCCCGGAAGACGGAGAACTCCGCTCCGCCCGACCAAGGGCTCGGACACGGGCTAAGCCCCGGAAGACGGCGAACTCCGCTCCGCCCGACCAAGGGCTCGGACTCGGGCTAAGCCCCGGAAGACGGCGAACTCCGCTCCGCCCGACCAAGGGCTCGGACTCGGGCTAAGCCCCGGAAGACGACGAACTCCGCCTCGCCCGACCCAGGGGCTCGGACTCGGCCTCTGCTGACGAAGTCCGCCTCGCCCGACCCAGGGGCTTGGACTCGGCCTCTGCTGACGAACTCCGCCTCGCCCGACCCAGGGCCTCGGACTCGGCCTCGGCCATGGAAGACAGACTCGACCCCGGCTTCGGAGGAGCCTCCACGTCGCCCAACCTAGGGCACAGGTCAGCCACGTCGACAGGAAGCGCCATCATCACCCTACCCCGAGCCGACTCGGGTCGCAGAGAACAAGACCTGTGTCCCATCTAGCTGGCTCCGCCAGATAGGCAATGATGGCGCCCCGCTAGCCCCGTGACGACGGCGGCTCTCAGCTCTCTTACGGAAGCAGGGCGACGTCAGCAAGGACACAACCGTTCCAACAGCTGTCCCTCCGCCAGGCTCCGTTGCTCCTCCGACAGCCACGACATCACGCCAGCAGGGTGCCAAGATCTCTCCGGCTGCCACATTGGCATGTACTTAGGGCACTAGCTCTCCCCCCGCTAGACACGTAGCACTCCGCTACACCCCATTGTACGCCTGGATCCTCTCCTTACGCCTATAAAAGGAAGGACCAGGGCCTTCTTAGAGAAGGTTGGCTGCGCGGGGACGAGGACGGGGACAGGCGCTCTCTTGGGGCCGCTCGCTTCCCTCACCCGCGTGGACGCTTGTAACCCCCTACTGCAAGCGCACCCGACCTGGGCGCGGGACGAACACGAAGGCCGCGGGATTCCCACCTCTCTCTCGCCGGACTCCGGCCTCCTCGCTCCTTTCCCCCCCTTTGCGCTCGCCCACGCGCTCGACCCATCTGGGCTGGGGCACGCAGCACACTCACTCGTCGGCTTAGGGACCCCCCGGTCTCGAAACGCCGACAGTTGGCGCGCCAGGTAGGGGCCCGCTGCGTGTTGACGAGCAGCTTCCCGTCAAGCTCCAGATGGGTAGTCTCCAACAACCTCTCCAACCCGGGACGGTGCTCCGTTTTAGGAGTCTTGAGTTCATGTCCCTCGACGGCAGCTACGACATGATACTCCTTCCACCGCCGCGCGACAACGACAATGGCGGCCGACAACCCGCCCTCCGGTGGAGGAATCGACGACGTCTTCCCCGCGCGGTGGAAGAACGACATTCGAGCTCGCCCCGTCCTCTCCCCCGCCAACGGAGGAGGAGGCGGGGCAACCAAGGCCGGGCGGGAGGCCGCGCTTCGTCGGCTGTCGAGCGAATTGACGTCCCCAGCGCCCCAACGGAGGGCGCGTCGGGCGTCGACCTCGCATTCGAGACGAAGGCGAGCGCCGTCCCCCCGCGACACGCCAATCCCGAGCAAGTGGACGACGCCAGCGAGCTCGCGGAGGGCCTGCAGGACGTCGCCCTCGTACCTAGGACGATGGCGCGATCAGCCCCCGACGTGACTACATCGCCCCTCGTCGACCAAAAGGTACTGACTGATTCCCATCCTGCATTATGTCGACTCAGCCTCAACCCGCCTAGCGACCTCGCTTTGGCGGGCGCTCTCGTTGAGGCGAGTGCAACCCCTCTAGGGTTTCGTACGCGGTCGCCTTGGGACCGGTTGACGGACGTCTCGACCTACGGGCCCTCTGGGTCTGAGGAAGATGACGATCCCAGCATCTATTGGGATTTCTCTGGATTTGGCAACCCCAGTGCCATGCGGGACTTTATGACCGCATGTGACTACTGCCTCTCCGACTGTTCCGACGGTAGCCGCAGCCTTGACGACAAGGACTGCGGCCCAAGCCGCGAATGTTTCCACGTCGAGCTAGGGGATCCCTCCGAAGGCAACCACCTCGGCATGCCGGAGGACGGTGATCTCCCTAGGCCGGCGCCTCGCGCCGACATCCCGCGGGAGCTAGCTGTGGTCCCCGTTCCGGCGGGGGGTCACGACCCACAGCTCGAGCAAGTCCGCGGGGCGCAGGCCAGGCTCGACGAGGGAGCAGGAGCACTTGAGTCGATCCGCCGGGACGTCGGGCAGGTATGGGCGGGCCAGCCCCCGGCCGGAGAAATACGTCACCTGCCCTAGGGTTTCCAGCACCGCGTCGCCAACGACGTCAGGGTCAGGCCGCTACCCGCGTCCAGCGGGGTCGGTCAGAACCTGGCAGCCGCAGCAATGCTTATCCGCGCGATGCCGGAGCCATCGACCACCGAGGGACGACGAATCCAGGGAGAGCTCAAAAATCTCCTGGAAGGCACTGCGGCCCGACGGGCCGAAAGCTCTGCCTCCCGGAGGCAGGGATACCCCTCGGAACCCCATGCCGCGACTTCCTGATTCATGCGGGAAGCCTCGGTCTGCACCGGGCGCACGCGCAACACCACGCCTGCGGCCCCGGGCCACCTCAGCAACGAGCACCATCGTCGCGACCGTCGAGCCCACCTCGACGAAAGGGTGCGCCGAGGCTACCACCCCAGGCGTGGGGGACGCTACGACAGCGGGGAGGATCGGAGTCCCTCGCCCGAACCACCCGGTCCGCAGGCCTTCAGCCGGGCCATCCGGCGGGCACCGTTCCCGACCCGTTTCCGACCCCCGGCTACTATCACAAAGTACTCGGGGGAAACGAGGCCGGAACTGTGGCTTGCGGACTACCGCCTGGCCTGCCAACTGGGTGGAACGGACGATGACAACCTCATCATCCGCAACCTCCCCCTGTTCCTCTCCGACACTGCTCGCGCCTGGTTGGAGCACCTGCCTCCGGGGCAGATCTCCAACTGGGATGATTTGGTCCAAGCCTTTGCCGGCAATTTCCAGGGCACGTACGTGCGCCCCGGGAAGTCCTGGGACCTCCGAAGCTGCCGGCAACAGCCGGGAGAGTCTCTTCGGGACTACATCCGGCGATTCTCGAAGCAGCGCACCGAGCTGCCCAACATCACCGACTCAGATGTCATCGGTGCGTTCCTTGCCGGCACCACCTGCCGCGACCTGGTGAGCAAGTTGGGTCGCAAGACCCCCACCAGGGCGAGCGAGCTGATGGACATCGCCACCAAGTTCGCCTCTGGCCAGGAGGCGGTCGAGGCCATCTTCCAAAAGGACAAGAAGCCCCAGGGCTGCCCGTCGGAAGAGGCTCCCGAGGCGTCTACCCCGCGCGGCGCCAAGAAGAAAGGCAAGAAGAAGTCGCAAGCGAAACGCGGCGCTGCCGACGCAGACCTTGTCGCCGCCACCGAGTACAAGAACCCTCGGAAGCCCCCCGGAGGTGCCAACCTCTTCGACAAGATGCTCAAGGAGTCGTGCCCCTATCATCAGGGGCCCGTCAAGCACACCCTCGAGGAGTGCGTCATGCTTCGGCGCCACTTCCACAAGGCCGGGCCACCTGCAGAGGGTGGCAGGGCCCGCGACGACGACAAAAAGGAAGATCACCAAGCAGGAGAGTTCCCCGAGGTCCGCGACTGCTTCATGATCTACAGAGGGCATGCGGCGAATGCCTCGGCTCGGCATCGCAAGCAAGAGCGCCGGGAGGTCTGCTCGGTGAAGGTGGCGGCGCCAGTCTACCTAGACTGGTCCGACAAGCCCATCACTTTCGACCAAGCTGACCACCCCGACCACGTGCCGAGCCCGGGGAAATACCCGCTCGTCGTCGACCCCATCATCGGCGACGTCAGGCTCACCAAGGTCCTGATGGATGGGGGCAGCTGCCTCAACATCATCTACGCCGAGACCCTCAGGCTCCTGCGCGTCGATCTGTCCTCCGTCCGAGCAGGCGCTGCGCCTTTCCACGGGATCATTCCTGGGAAGCACGTCCAGCCCCTCGGACGGCTCGACCTACCCGTCTGCTTCGGAACGCCCTCCAATTTCCGAAGAGAGACTCTGACGTTCGAGGTGGTCGGGTTCCGAGGAACCTACCACGCGATATTGGGGAGGCCATGCTACGCGAAGTTCATGGCCGTCCCCAACTACACCTACCTGAAGCTCAAAATGCCGGGCCCCAACGGGGTCATCACCGTCGGCCCCACGTACAAACACGCGTTCGAATGCGACGTGGAGTGCGTGGAGTACGCCGAGGCCCTCGCCGAGTCCGAGGCCCTCATCGCCGACATGGAGAACCTCTCCAAAGAGGTGCCAGACGTGAAGCGACATGCTGGCAACTTCGAGCCAGCGGAGACGGTTAAGGTCGTCCCTCTCGACCCCAGCGGCGATGCCTCCAAGCAGATCCAGATCGGTTCCGGGCTCGACCCCAAATAGGAAGCAGTGCTCGTCGACTTTCTCCACGCAAACGCCGACATTTTTGCGTGGAGTCCCTCGGACATGCCCGGCATACCGAGAGAAGTCGCCGAGCACTCGCTGGATATTCGGGCCGGGGCCTGACCCGTCAGGCAGCCTCTGCGCCGATTCGACGAGGAGAAGTGCAGAGTGATAGGCGAGGAGATTCACAAGCTAATGGCGGCAGGGTTTATCAAAGAGGTATTCCATCCCGAATGGCTTGCCAACCCTGTGCTTGTGAGAAAGAAAGGGGGAAATGGCGGATGTGTGTAGACTACACTGGTCTCAACAAAGCATGTCCGAAGGTTCCCTACCCTCTGCCTCGCATCGATCAAATCGTGGATTCCACTGTTGGGTGCGAAACCCTGTCGTTCCTCGATGCCTACTCAGGGTATCACCAAATCCGGATGAAAGAGTCCGACCAGCTCGCGACTTCTTTCATCATGCCCTTCGGCATGTACTGCTATGTCACCATGCCGTTCGGTTTGAGGAATGCGGGCGCGACGTACCAGCGGTGCATGAACCATGTGTTCGGCGAACACATCGGTCGCACAGTCGAGGCCTACGTCGATGACATCGTAGTCAAGACGAGGAAGGTTTCCAACCTCCTCCCCGACCTTGAAGTGACATTCCAGTGTCTCAAGGCAAAAGGCGTCAAGCTCAACCCCGAGAAGTGTGTCTTCGGGGTGCCCCGAGGCATGCTCTTGGGGTTCATCGTCTCCGAGCGGGGCATCGAAGCCAACCCGGAGAAGATCGCAGCCATCACTAACATGGGGCCCATCAAGGACTTAAAAGGCGTACAGAGGGTCATGGGATGTCTCGCGGCCCTGAGCCGGTTCATCTCACGCCTCGGCGAAAGGGGCCTGCCTCTGTATCGCCTCTTAAGGAAGACCAAGAGCTTCACTTGGACACCCGAGGCCGAGGAAGCTCTCGGGAACCTGAAGGCGCTCCTTACAAAGGCGCCTATCTTGGTACCCCCAGCTGATGGAGAAGCCCTCTTGGTCTACGTTGCCGCGACCACTCAGGTGGTTAGAGCCACGATTGTGGTCGAGAGGCAAGAAGAGGGGCATGCATTGCCCGTTCAGAGGCCAGTTTACTTCGTCAGCGAGGTACTGTCCGAAACCAAGATCCGCTACCCACAAGTTCAGAAGCTACTGTATGCTGTGATCCTGACGAGGCGGAAGTTGCGACACTACTTCGAGTCTCACCCAGTAACTGTGGTGTCATCCTTCCCCCTGGGGGAGATCATCCAGTGCCGAGAAGCCTCGAGCAGAATTGCAAAGTGGGCGGTGGAAATCATGGGCGAGACCATCTCGTTCGCGCCTCGGAAGGCCATCAAGTCCCAGGTATTGGCGGACTTCGTAGCCGAATGGGTCGACACCCAGCTGCCGACGGCTCCGATCCAACCGGAGCTCTGGACCATGTTTTTCAACGGGTCGCTGATGAAGACGGGAGCCGGCGCGGGCCTGCTCTTCATCTCACCCCTCAGGAAACACCTACGCTACGTGCTACGCCTCCATTTCCCGGCGTCCAACAATGTGGCTGAGTACGAAGCTCTGATCAACGGATTGCGAATCGCCATCGAGCTAGGGGTCCGACGCCTCGACGCTCGCGGCGACTCGCAGCTCGTCATCGACCAAGTCATGAAGAACTCCCACTGCCGCGACCCGAAGATGGAGGCCTACTGCGATGAGGTTCGGCGCCTGGAAGACAAGTTCTACGGGCTCGAACTTAACCACATCGCTCGGCGCTACAACGAGACTGCGGACAAGCTGGCAAAAATAGCCTCGGGGCGAACAATGGTTCCCCCGGACATCTTCTCCCGGGATCTACACCAACCCTCCGTCAGGATCAACGACGTGCCCGAGCCCGAGGTACCCTCGGCCTAGCCTGAGGTACCCTCGGCCCATCCCGAGGTACCCTCGGCCCAGCCTGAGGTACCCTCGGCCCATCCCGAGGCGTCCTCGGTCCAGCCCGAGGTACCCTCGGCCCCCGAGGGCGAGGCGCTGCGCATCGAGGAGGAGCGGAGCGGGGCCACGCCCGACAGAGACTGGCAAACCCCGTACCTGCAATATCTCCGCCAAGGAGAGCTACCCCTCGACCAAGCCGAGGCTCGGCGGGTAGCGCGACGCGCCAAGTCGTTCGTCTTGCTGGGCGATGAGAAGGAGCTCTACCACCGCAGCCCCTCGGGCATCCTCCAGCGATGTATCTCCATCGCCGAAGGTCAGGGACTTCTGCAAGAGATACACTCGGGGGCTTGCGGCCATCACGCAGCGCCTCGAGCCCTTGTCGGGAGTGCTTTCCGGCAAGGCTTCTACTGGCCAACGGCGGTGGCCGACGCCACTAGAATTGTCTGCACCTGCGAAGGGTGTCAATTCTATGCGAAGCGGACCCACCTGCCCGCTCAGGCTCTGCAAACAATACCCATCACCTGGCCTTTTGCTGTATGGGGTCTGGACCTCGTCGGTCCCTTGCAGAAGGCGCCCGGGGGCTACACGCACCTGCTGGTCGCCGTCGACAAATTCTCCAAGTGGATCGAGGTCCGACCCCTGAACAGCATCAGGTCCAAGCAGGCGGTGGCGTTCTTCACCAACATCATCCATCGCTTCGGGGTCCCGAACTCCATCATCACCGACAACGGCACCCAGTTCACCGGCAAAAAATTCTTGGATTCTTGCGAGGATCACCACATCCGGGTGGATTGGGCCGCCGTAGCTCATCCCATGTCGAATGGGCAAGTAGAGCGTGCCAACGGCATGATTCTACAGGGGCTCAAGCCTCGGATTTACAACAACCTCAACAAGTTCGGCAAACGATGGATGAAGGAACTCCCCTCGGTGGTCTGGAGCCTGAGGACAACGCCGAGCCGAGCCACGGGTTTCACGCCGTTCTTCCTGGTCTATGGGGCCGAGGCCGTCTTGCCCACTGACCTGGAGTACGGCTCCCCGAGGACGAGGGCCTACAACGGTCAAAGCAACCAAGCTAGCCGAGAAGACTCGCTGGACCAGCTGGAAGAGGCTCGGGACAAGGCCTTACTACACTCGGCGCGGTACCAGCAGTCCCTGCGACGCTACCACGCCCGAGGGGTCCGGCCCCGAGACCTCCAGGTGGGCGACCTGGTGCTTCGGCTGCGGCAAGACGCCCGAGGGAGACACAAGCTCACGCCCCCCTGGGAGGGGCCATTCATCATCGCCAAAGTTCTGAAGCCCGGAACGTACAAGCTGGCCAACAGCCAAGGCAAGGTCTACGACAACACTTGGAACATCCAACAGCTACGTCGCTTTTACCCTTAAGATGTTTTCAAGTTGTGCATATACCTCGCACCCACGCAAAGTTTAGTCAACAAGGAAGGGTCGGCCTCGCCTCGGCAAAGCCCGACCCTCCCTCGGGGGCTAAAAAGGGGGAAACCCCCTCTGCGTCGAAATTTTCCTCGAAAAAAGATCTCTTTCACCAGAATATCTTCCATGCTTTTTGACTACTTCGAAAAGTGGGTCCTGGAAACGACGGAGTGCGCGTAAGCAGCCAAGGCTGACCGAGCCGAGGGACTCCTACGCCTCCGGGATATGGATACCTCACTCATCACCTTCTGCGATAAGTAACTCACGTTCGGATAAAGTGGCTCCGCGGATCGAACAAGTCTTTACGTTCGGAAGCCCTTCTGCCGAAGCGATCCTTCGAGCCTTCTCGACCGAGTCGGTGACAGGGTCTCATGGACGGGTGAAAGTACGCGTAAGCGGCAAGGCCGACCGAGCCAAGGGACTCCCACGCCTCCGGGATACGGATACCTCACTCATCGCCTTCCGCGAGAAGCGACTTTCGCTCGCACAAACATCCCTGTTACCGACAAAAAGTCCGGACACTCGAAACAAGAGGAAAAGAGACGCAGCTTTACAACGCAGCGAGGGTGTGTGTTCTGGCCTCGGCGGCCGCAGAAGGCACACGCTACAAGACAATCTGATCCTGCAGGCTCGGGTCTTCACGCTGGAAGGGAGCTGTAGCACCCTCGGCATCGACGACACCTCCGGCGAAGCCCGACCTAGCCTCGGACGGCGACGCGGTCCGAGGTTCGCCGCTCCGAAGGACGACGTCATCACCACGCTCGGGCAATCGTTGCCAGGGACTCCTCCGGGAATCCGGCCCGAGCAGGCGGCTCGGCCGGTCGCCCCTGGGGCCTCGGCCGACCATCTCCCGAGGGCGCCAGCCCGACCTGAGGCCTCGGCCGATCAACTCCGACATCGGTCCCGCTAACGGATAACCCGGCTAGGCTCCGGCCAACCAGGTTCTCATCTTCGAGCCAACTCCGCCTCTGTTCGTGCTGATATCGCTACCCCTGGCCTCGGCTCGTCGAAGAGCGGCCGAGGGGTCTCTTTAACTAAGCTATAGGAGCCTCGGACAGCAAGGCCGACCGAGCCGAGGGACTCCTACGCCTCCGGGATACGGATACCTCACTCGTCAGCTTGACACGGGGCGACTCATGCTTGGTGAAGCGATTCAGATAATCAACAGACGAGTCTTAGCGCTCAAAAATGAGGAAAAAAACACGGCTCCGTGCCGACGTTACATACATGTTCAGGCCCCGAAAGCCGTAATGAACAAAAACACTGGCATTCGAAGTGCCATTACAAACGGAACTCCGGTTCCCCCCTCCGCGGGTACGAACAACCCCACTCCATGGGGGAAGGCCTGCGGAGCAACGGAAGATCGACGAACGGCGCGCCGTCACCTGCTCCAGCAGCGGCGACGACGACGACTTCTGCTCCGGGGGGCCGAACAGCAGCGACACTGACCTCAGGGCGGATGCTGATGCCAGGAGGCCCCCGCCCATGCCCAAACTCGTGAGGCAAGGACGGGCAGAAGGCCGTAGAGTTGGAGGTCGGTCCGTGGCCAGCCTTGGCTATCACGCCAGCGGAAGAACCTCTTCCGGCTGCCGTGGCAGACGCCGGCGCCGCGAGCGGCCCCGAAGCCACTCGCGTCCAAAAGCCAGGCACGCTGCAGATGCCAGCGCCATGGACGACAACCGCTCCTCCCTCCGATCACTGAGTGAAGGAGCGGGCCGCCGCCCACGCGGGGGCCGACCTCAACTCGGCACACTCCCCTCCCCAGCCCTGGTGATGAAAATCCTTGAGGCTGAGGGAGGGGCAGAGGCCGCAGCCCGACTCGCTTTCCCCCACCATCAAGCTGGAGGTCACCATCTTGGGTGACCGCCGGTGGAGGGGTGCGGCCAGGCTGCATGATGAAAATCCTTGAAGCCGAACGATGGTTGAAAGGTACCAACTCCAACGGAGTTGCGTTCCTCCAACGAGGAGGCGAAAAGACGGCGGTTCCCCCATCCGGGGGCATGGAAGGTGGAAAGATGCGGCGCATGAGGGAGGAAGAAGACACGGTCGCCTTACGAAGGGAGTCGCCCTCCTTTTAAAGGCAACTCTCCCTGCTTGCGCTCCCAACCGTCACAGGCTGAGTCTTCTCCAACACGCTTCAAAGCCCTCCCCTGCGGCGCGGGGGCTGGGTCCCGCATGTCATGCAGACCGGCTCCGAGCAGAAGAAGCCAAACCACCGCGCGTGGGGTACGCAACCGCCCAGCGGTTACAAGCGATCCTCCACCTTTGCCCAGACCAACGGACGAGAGAGGCGGGCAGCCATGCAGGCGGCATGCAACCGCGCCAAGTGGACGCGCTTCTCCAACTCCCAGCGCGCCCAGCCTGGAGGCCCAGGCCCACGCGTCACGCAACCGGCGCGCCGGATGCTGCATGCAAGCAACTGCACCGCCACTTGCGCCACCACCGCGCCTCTTTGGTTGCGGAACCAATACCGCGACTCGAGGCGACCAGGCACAAGACCCAGCAGCGCCAGCCTGACGCGACGGTCAATGCGGCCGAAAGTGGGCCGGCAGTAATGACGGTGGCAGACGCGCGGGAGCAGCGGGCACGTCGACAACCAAGCTCACGTCCCATCCGGGGGCAGCGAGAGAGCTCCCTCTCACGGTGTGAAGACAACGCGCCCGTGATCCGTTCCTCGAACAGCTCGCACACGCGCAACGGCTGCCCCGCCAACCACTCGCCCCGTTGCATTAACTCCGCGGCTGGACAGGTTGCGTCTCTGGCAGCAGCAACGGGCGACGCTTCGCCCTCGCCAAAACAACCGCACCAAAAAAGGTACGCCGCGTCGTTCGGTTTCGTATCCTTTTTTCCTTTTTTCCTCTTTCTCTATCTCTTGCAACAGGGACCGGGAAAGGGGGATCCCCCGAAAGGGATCCTTCCCCGTGAAGGAACCAGGCTCCGAGCCTCCTTACTGATCAGGGGTTCGAAGGCTGGCCCCCGAAGGGTTCAACAGCCGCCTCAGATCGCGTGGGCCCTACACCCACTACTGGTCAGAGGTTCGAAGGCCGGCCCCCCGAAGGGTTCCACGGCCGCCTCAGGCTACTCGGGCTCCGTGCCCATTACTGATCAGGGGTTCGAAGGCTGGCCCCCGAAGGGTTCACAGTCGCCTCAGACGCCGAGCGAGGGATGACCAGGGGTACGTTCGATACATAACCGAGGCTCGGGCTGCGCTCCCGAGGTACCCTAGGACATTTCCGAGACCAGCAGGAGCGATCTTGTAACGGAATCCCATCAGAGGGAGGCATCGAGCCCTCGGACCCCGTCGCCAGGGGACCGGGTCCGGCAGATCACCCGCAGGTACTTTTGGGCGTGCCTCTGGGCCCCTAGCCGACCCCTAACGAACGGGGCACGGACGTCCACTCGGATTACCCGCTTGCAGCTCACCGGAGACACCATGTTCGGTGCCCATCGAGGGTAACATGGCGCACTCCCCCCTCCTCCTTGCGGAAAGGCGACGTAGGGGCGTATGTAAAAAAGCTGGGTCTGTCCCTGATCGCCCTCTCGCTCTGTGCAGAGGCTCGGGGGCTACTCTCGCAAACCCGGCTCCGGCCGAACCGTTGACAGCGTCAACATACCAGCCCGAGAACTTGGGCCTCGACCATACACCCGGGCTACGGCCAGCTCGCATGAGGGAACAACCAGACCAGCCGAAGCATTACGCAAGGCATTAAGACCTCGAAGGAGTGAAATCACTCCTCCGAGGCCTCGGGGGCTACACCCGGCGGGTGCGCTCGCGCGCACCCACCGGAACCAAATGCAACCGAGAAAGGCTGGTCCCCTTGCAAAAACGTGCGACGAAAGCCTCCAAGCGAGTGCTAACACTCCCTTCGAGGCTCGGGGGCTACTGTCAGGGACCATAATTAGGGGTACCCTCAAGACGCCTAACTCTCATCTGGTAACCCCCATCAGCATAAAGCTGCAGAGGCCTGATGAATGCGATTAAGTCAGGGATCAGTCCATACGAGTGACTCGATCACGCCTCGCCCGAGCCTAGCCTCGGGCAAGGGCAGCCGACCCCGAAGGAGTTTCCGTCTCGCCCGAGGCCCCCCTTCGACGATGGACACATCTCCGGCTTGCCCGAGGCCTTGCCTTCGCTGAGAAGCAACCCTGACTGAATCGCCGCACCGACCGGCCAAGTCGCAGGAGCATTTAACGCAAAGGAAACCAGGCCCTGCCAAAGGCACCATAGGAAACTCCGCTCCGCCCGACCTAGGGCTCAGACTCGGGCAAAGCCCCGGAAGACGGCGAACTCCGCTCCGCCCGACCCAGGGCTCGGACTCGGGCTAAGCCCCGGAAGACGGCGAACTCCGCTCCGCCCGACCAAGGGCTCGGACTCGGGCTAAGCCCCGGAAGACGACGAACTCCGCTCCGCCCGACCAAGGGCTCGGACTCGGGCTAAGCCCCGGAAGACGGCGAACTCCGCTCCGCCCAACCAAGGGCTCGGACTCGGGCTAAGCCCTGGAAGACGGCGAACTCCGCTCCGCCCGACCAAGGGCTCGGACTCGGGCTAAGCCCCGCAAGACGACGAACTCCGCCTCGCCCGACCCAGGGGCTCGGACTCGGCCTCTGCTGACGAACTCCGCCTCGCCCGACCCAGGGGCTCGGACTTGGCCTCTGCTGACGAACTCCGCCTCGCCCGACCCAGGGGCTCGGACTCAGCCTCGGCCATGGAAGACAGACTCGACCCCGGCTTCGGAGGAGCCTCCACGTCGCCCAACCTAGGGCACAGGCCAGTCACGTCGACAGGAAGCGCCATCATCACCCTACCCCGAGCCGACTCGGGTCGCAGAGAACAAGACCTGTGTCCCATCTGGCTGGCTCCGCCAGATAGGCAATGATGGCACCCCGCTAGCCCCGTGACCACGACGGCTCTCAGCTCTCTTACGGAAGCAGGGCGACGTCAGCAAGGACACAACCGTTCCAACAGCTGTCCCTCCGCCAGGCTCCGTTGCTCCTCCGACAGCCACGACATCACGCCAGCAGGGTGCCAAGATCTCTCCGGCTGCCACATTGGCATGTACTTAGGGCACTAGCTCTCCCCCCGCTAGACACGTAGCACTCCGCTACACCCCATTGTACGCCTGGATCCTCTCCTTACGCCTAAAAAAGGAAGGACCAGGGCCTTCTTAGAGAAGGTTGGCCGCGCGGGGACGAGGACGGGGACAGGCGCTCTCTTGGGGCCGCTCGCTTCCCTCACCCGCGTGGACGCTTGTAACCCCCTACTGCAAGCGCACCCGACCTGGGCGCGGGACGAACACGAAGGCCGCGGGATTCCCACCTCTCTCTCGCCGGACTCTGGCCTCCTCGCTCCTTTCCCCCCTTCGCGCTCGCCCACGCGCTCGACCCATCTGGGCTGGGGCACGCAGCACACTCACTCGTCGGCTTAGGGACCCCCCGGTCTCGAAACGCCGACAGACTCAGACTCTTATGGACTAAAAAGTCATTCTATCTTTAAGTCGGTTTGTAATTCCGAAGCTTCACGAAGTGGCACCTTCGGCATCGCGTACAAGCAGCTTCAGCCGAAGCTGTTTCTTTCTATAGGACCTTCGGCGACGAAGCATGGTCCCAACAAGCACTACTAGATTTAGGCGACGTATGCAAAGTTGCAAATCAAGTTTACATGTAAACTCCATGCAAACCAACTAATAAAAGTCAAAAAAATCTTAAAAAACTATAGATGTACTTCAATGCTCACTCTACCAATTTATAAAATTTCAAATTCAAATCCATCATATATTAAAAGATACATTCTCTTTTTTGAATCTCTTAACATATGATAAATTTGAACTTAAAATTTTATACAGTGATTGAGTGGGCAAAAAATACATTTATAATTTTGTTGAGAATTTTTTGTGAAATTTATTAGTTGGTTTGCATGAAGTTTGCACGGAAACTTAATTTGCATATGATACGTTGCCCTAGAATTAGGTTTTGATATCACAACGGCGAATGCCATAGGTCTACACGTCGGTCGTTCGGCTAATGCAGATAATCCCTGGGATCACAACACATAGTAACAATTTTTTTGAGGGGACATAATATAGTAACGTGTGCGTGCTTATTTCTGTACTAATTTGTACAGACTTATTTTGTTCTAATCACAACTGGATTGTCACGAAAGACAGCCTAACGTTTGACTTTAATCTATATCGACTTCTACTATTTCTACAACAACAATTTAAACAATCACTTTAATCTAAAGTGAACAACCGTAGAGTTAGTTATGAGGTGTTCGTGATTAAGAAATTATCTTTAGGGAGTAGGCATGTTGTTGCTAGACTTGTGATCGACCACGTTTATACGAGATAATCCAGGCCAAAATCGGTTTGCCACAGACCATGCGTACTACTGCAGCCAATCAACACGGATACGGAAGATCAATACTTCAATATTGACTAGGTATATGCTCGTGCGTTGCAACGGGTAATACTAATGCAGGCATAGGTCATTGTTTAGTGAGGTAATCAACCGGCAGGGTGACACTTGTGTATGTGTAGATCATTGTTTAGTGATGTTATCAACCAAACTTCATGCGTCGGGTCGACATGCGAGGGAGGTGACATTGGGAGGCAGGTTCGGGGGGCAGGGCGTCGGGTGTGTGGGACTGCGAATTGCGTTGGGAGGCAGATTGGAGGGTGTTAGGTGGATGGAGGCCGTGACATGTGGAACATGGCGCAGTTAGAGTGAGAGGCGAGAAGAGGTGGAGGAGGCCGGGTGCGGACAGTTCTGCCAAAGTGGCCTTAGGCGAGTCGTGACTGCGTCTGCTACCCGAGCTTGGCCTCGGAGGAGTCGTGACTGCGTCTGCTGCCTGGGCTTGGCCTCGGATGAGTCGTGACTGCCTGTCGCACCCAGGCTTGGCCTCAGACGAGTCGTGATTATGTCTCCCGCTCGAGGGTGTCCTTAGGCGAGTCGTGACTGCGTCTCCCGCCGGGCTTGGCCTTGGGCGATTCTTGACAACCTCTCCAGCCCGAGAGTGGTCTCGAGCGAGTCATGACTGCGTATCCCACCGGAGGATGGCCTCGGGCGAGTTGTGACTACTTGTCTTGCCGGAGGTTGGCCTTGGGCCAGTCGTGACTGTCTATCCCACTCGCAGATGGCCTCGAGCGAGTCATTACTGCCTGTCCCGCCCGCAGATGGCCTCAGGCGAGTTGTGACTATCTGTCCCACCTGAGAATGGCCACAGACGAGTCGTGACTATGTCTCCCGCCAGGTGTTGCCCTTGGGCGAGTCATGACTGCATGTCCCACCCGAGGGTGGCCTCAGGCGAGCCGTGACTGAATGTCTAGCTAGGGCTTGGCCTCGGTTGAGTCGTGACTGCGTCTCCCGTTGGGGGTTGGCCTCGGGCGAGTCGTGACTGCCTGTCTCACCCAAGAATGGCCTCAGGCGAGTCGTGGTTGCCTGTCTCGCTCAGGCTTGGCATCAGACGAGTCGTGATTGTGTCTCCCGCCTGAGGGTGGCCTTAGGTGAGTCGTGACTGCCTCTCCCCCCGAGGATGGCCTCGAGTGAATCGTGATTGCCTCTCCCACCCAGGGTTGCCCTCGGGCGAATCATTACTGCCTTTCCCGCCCGGGGTTGCCTCGGGCGAGTCATTACTGCCAGTACCGCACGGGGTTGTCCTCGAGCGAGTCGTGTCTGCTTGTCCCGCCCGAGGGTGGCCACGAGAGAGTCGTGGCTACTTGTCCCACCTGGGCATGGCCTCGGGTGACTCGTGCCTATGTCTGCTACCCAAGAGTGTCCTAGGACAAGTCGTGACTATTTGTCCCATGTAGGATTGGCCTCAAGCGAGTCGTCACTGCCTCTCCCACCCGAGAGTGGCCTCGGCCAAGTCATGATTGCGTCTCTCGCCTGGGCTTGGTCTCGGGCGACTCGTGACTGCCTGTCCCATCTGGGCATGGCCTTGAGCGAGTCATGATTGCGTCTCACACCCAAAGGTGGCCTCGGACGAGTCATGATTGCGTCTCCTGCCCAGGATTGGCCTCAGACGAGTCATGATTGTGTCTCCCGCCCGAGGTTGGCCTCGGGCGAGTCGTAACTACATCTCCCATCCGGGCTTGGCCTTGGGCGATTCTTGACAGCCTCTCCCGCTCGAGAATGGCCTCGAGCGAGTCGTGACTACGTATCACGCTGGGGGTTGGCCTTAGGCGAGTGGTGACTACCTGTCCCGCCTGATGATGGCCACGGGCGAGTCATGACTACTTCTCCCACCCCGGGTTGTCCTCGGGCGAGTCGTGACTGCCTATCCCACTCGAGGATGGCCTCAGGTGAGTCGTGGCTAACTGTCCAGCCAGGGCTTGGTCTCGGGTGAGTCGTGACTGTGTCTCCCATTGGGGGTTGGCTTCTGGCGAGTCGTGACTGCCTGTCTCGCCAGAGGATGGCCTCGGGCTAGTCGTGGCTGCCTGTCCTGCCTGGGCTTGGCCTCGAGCGAGTCGTGACTGCCTCTCCCACCCGAGGGTTGCCTCGGGCGGACTGCTTGTTCTGTCTTGCCTTGGCCTCGGGTGAGTTGTAACTTTGTACCCACCGGGGTTGGCCTCAGGCGAGCTGTAACTATGTATCCCACCCGGGGGGTTGGCATTGGGTGAGTCGTGACTGTCTGTCCCGCCCGCGGATGACCTCAGGCGAGTCGTTACTGCCTGTCCTGCCTAGGCTTGGCCTCGAACGAGTCGTGACTGTGTCTCCCGCCCAAGAGTGGTCTAGGAAGAGTCGTAACTGCATGTCCTATTTTGGCTTTGCCTCGGGCAAGTCATAACTGCCCCTCCCACCGAGGGTTGGCCTCGGGCGAGTCATTACTATCTCTCCCACCCAATGGTGGTGGTGCACGCGGGGACGGCGGAGGTAGGCCGATCGTGGGGGCGGTGCGCTCATCTCCTCGAGGAAGCTATCACCGCAGGAGGAGAGGGAGACAAGGAGGCACTACATATTTGTGACATGTCTTTAATTGGATACACCTACAAAACAATTATAAATATTGCAAAAAAATAAAATACATGCAAACAATAACCGTGTAAATTTCAAACTCATATTTACCATGTCATGGTCTAGGTAAAGTAAAACCCTTCATTCAGCACTATATATTTGTGACATGTCTTTAATTGGATATAGCTCGTCTGTTTTAGTTTCAACATCACCGTCTCGCTTTAGAAAGTTGAACTGAAAAGCATTTTCTATGTGGACACGACCTCCAGATTGGCACTTTAGATGATCTTGAGACTTTATTAAATTTATGCAATAGTCTATCACCAGCAAGTGTGTAAGTTGTTGTTAAAAATACCTATCACAATTATGAGACATATATCACATCATATACTACGACCCTAATGTTGCAATACAACTCAAGCTTTTCCTCGACTGTTGTGAATGGCAAGGAAAAACATGCCCTCCGTTATTGACTATAGATGACAAAGGACACAGTCCTCCAAGTAGATGATTTCAGACAATTTTTGGTAAAATGCAGAAAATTAAGCTTCAATGGGGTATCTTTTTGGCTTTATCATAAATCGATTTTTTTTCTAAAATTTCTGCATTTCGAAGGAGCCTAAACATATAAAACTACCATGTAATTAATTTGTTAGAGTATATGGTTAGGCCCATGTGGCCCATGTACAAACAATATATAGCTACCCTCTAGGGTTAGCCCTAATAATCAAGTCATTTACGCTGACATGGTATCAGATTGGGGTTTCTCGCTCCTGGCCAGTTCACCAGCTCGATGTCAAGAACGCCTTCCTGCACGACGCCCTCACCGAGACCGTCTACTGCTGTCAGCCGGTGGGGTTCGTGGACTCCTCTCGCCCTGACATGGTCTGCCGACTCAACAGGTCCCTCTACGGCCTCAAGCAGGCCCCCCGGGCGTGGCACTCCAGACTTGCTACGTTCTTGGTGACCCTGGGCTTCATGGAGGCCAAGTCAGACACGTCTCTGTTCGTCCACCATCATGGAACAGAGACTGCCTACTTGCTTCTCTACGTGGATGACATTGTCCTCACCGCCTCCAGTCAGTCTCTTCTTCGCCGCCTTGTCGACGCGCTTCAGCGGGAGTTCCCGGTCAAGGATCTGGGCGTGCTTCACCATTTCCTGGGGGTCACTGTTGAGGCTCGTCCCTCCAGACTCCTTCACCAGCGGCAGTACACTCTTGACATTCTGGAGCGGGCCAAGATGATTGCCTGCAAGCCCTGCTCTACCCCAGTCGACACGCAGGCGAAGCTCTCTGAGGCCCAGGGTGACCCAGTCGAGGACCCCACCGGGTATAGGAGTCTCGTTGGTGCTCTTCAGTACCCCACCTTCACCAGGCCGGACATCTCCTACGCAATGCAGCAGATCTGTCTCCATATGCACGACCCCCGGGAGCCCCACCTCGCGGCTCTCAAGCGCCTCCTCCGCTACCTCCGGGGCACTGTCGACTACGGGCTGCTTCTTCACCGGTCTACCTCCTCCGAGCTGGTCGTCTATACCAACGCTGACTGGGCCGGGTGCCCAGACACTCGGCGCTTCAACTCCGGCTACGCCGTCTTCTTAGGCGGCAACCTGATGTCCTGGTCATCGAAGCGCCAGCCGGTCGTCTCCCGCTCGAGCGCCGAGGCGGAGTACCGTGCCGTGGCCAACGGCGTGGCGGAGGCTGCCTGGCTCCGGCAGCTCCTCACCGAGCTTCACAGTCCCCTCTCCAGGAGCACATTGGTCTACTGCGACAACGTCAGCGTGGTCTACCTCTCCACCAACCCAGTGCAGCACCAGCGGACCAAGCATGTAGAGATCGATCTACATTTCGTCCGTGATTATGTCGCCGTCGGTGTTGTTCGGGTCCTCCACGTCCCGACCACCTCCCAGTTTGCTGATATCTTCACCAAGGGTCTTCTGTTCTCGACCTTTGCCGAGTTTCGCTCCAGCCTCAACATCAGTAGTGGCTAGTTGCGTCTGTGGGGGGATCCTATGGTGTAATGTGTCTTCCTTTTGTGTCCAGTCTGTGAACTCCGCTGCGACGGAAGTTCAGACTGCGGGGGGTGTTAGAGTATATGGTTAGGCCCATGTACAAACAATATATAGCTACCCTCTAGGGTTAGCCCTAATAATCAAGTCATTTACGCTGACATAATCCACATTTTCCCTCCTGCGTTTTTTTCATGTGAACTAAACCACCTTTTTCGAGTAAAATTTCCATGTGAACTAATCCACGTTTTTTTCCTGCCGCGCAAGTTTGTCATGTGAACTATTTTTTATAATGCTCAATTTTCCATGTGAACTATGCCCCCTGATACGTAATTTTTGAGATTTTATTAAATTTATGCAATAGTCTATCACCTGAAAGTGTGTAAGTTGTTGTTAAATATACCATAGTGGGTAAAAAATTATACATATCAAGGTCACCAAATGAAAAACTAAGCATGAATTATCTCATCACTTAGATATCGTAGTTGAGGTTGAATATAAACCAACATGAGTCGATGTCAAGAACGCCTTTCTGCACGGTGCCCTCACCGAGACCGTCTACTGCTGTCAGCCGGCGGGGTTCTGAGAGCACCTAGAGGGGGGGGTGAATAGGTGATCCTGTAAAAACTTAACCTTATAGCCACAAAACTTAGATTAAGCGTTAGCACAGTAATTGCCAAGTGGCTAGAGAGAACTCAAAACACGATAACCACAAGAAGGCAATCACAGAGTTGACACGGTGGTTATCCCGTGGTTCGGCCAAGTACAAAACTTGCCTACTCCACGTTGTGGCGTCCCAACGGACGAGAGTTGCACTCAACTCCTCTCAAGTGATCCAATGATCAACTTGAATACCACGGTGTTTTTCTTTCCTTTGATCTTTTCCCGTTTGCGAGGAATCTCCACAACTTGGAGTCTCTCGCCCTTACAATTGAGTTCACAAAGAAATACGGAGTAAGGTGGGAATGAGCAACGCACACAAGACTCGAAAATCAGAGCAACAACACGCACACAAGTCGCAACAAGAGCTCGCAATGCAACACAAAGAGTTCACAACTCCACAAGAGCTCTATATGCTATCACAATGAAACGAATGCGTGAGATTGATGTCTTGGTGCTTAGAAGAGTTGTAGGAATGCTTGGTGTCCTCCTCCATGCGCCTAGGGGTCCCTTTTATAGCCCCAAGGCAGCTAGGAGCCGTTGGGAACAAATCTGGAAGGTCATCTTTGCCTTCTGTCTCGTGGCGCACCGGACAGTCCGGTGCACACCGGACACTGTCCGGTGCCTGATTTGTTTCCTTAAACAGTGCATCCGACCGTTGCTGTCTGAGTCAGATCTGCGCACAGTTGGCGCACCGGACATGTCCGGTGCACACCGGACAGTCCGGTGCCCCTTCTCGACCGTTGGCTCGGCCACGTGTCGCGCGCCGATCGCGCGGCCGACCGTTGGCCCGGCCGACCGTTAGCTCACCGGACAGTCCGGTGTACACCGGACAGTCCGGTGAATTTTAGCCAAAGTCGCCGGAGAAAAACCCGAGAGCGGCTGGTTTGCTCTGTGCTGGTCTGGCGCACCGGACACTGTCCGGTGCACACCGGACAGTCCGGTGCCCCAGTCCGAAGCAGCCTTTGGCTGTACACAGCCACTCTCCACTTCTTTTCTTTTCTTCTTTTTCCTGTTTCTAACACTTAGACAAGATGTTAGTACACAAAACTAATGTACTAAGGCTTAGAAACATACCTTTACTTGTGATTTGCACTTTGTTCATCTATGGGCATATTTTCACATTTAAGCACTTGTGTTTGCACTCAATCACCAAAATACTTAGAAATGGCCCAAGGGCACATTTCCCTTTCAATCTCCCCCTTTTTGGTGATTTATGCCAACACAACATAAAGCAACTAGAACAAGTGCAAAATCACTTCAAATAAAAACTGACTTTGAGTTTTATTCAATTTTGGCATATATGGATCATTCTTTGCCACCACTTGGTTTGTTTTTGCAAATCAAACTCAAATCTCTATCTCTAAGTCAAACACACATGTTGAAGCATAAAGAGAGTCATTCCAAAAGAGATTGATCAAGGATTTCAAAAACTCCCCCTAATTCCCATAATCAATACTTCTCCCCACAAGAAGCCAACTTTTGACAAGAGATACAATAAAAGAGTTTCGACAAAACAAAGCTCTATTCTACTATTTCCAAAATCTCTCAAGTGGTAGCTGATCCATTTATCACTTTGGCCTTTATTTTCTCCCCCTTTGGCATCAAGCACCAAAACGGGATCAATCTTGGCCCTTGAACCCCATTGCCTCACCAAAATCTTCAATTAAGAGCAAATGGCAATAAGAGTTCATGAGATGAACTTGGAATAAGTTACCCTCTTATCGGAGTGCAGTGGAAGTCTTTCATGGTCCAAGTCCACCTTTTCCCTTTCAATCCTCCTTCGAGACTAAATCAAGCAAACTCAAGCATATGGTTAGTCTCAAAGGGTCAAGTTGTAACACATCTCCCCCTAAACATGTGCATCACTTTGCAACGGACTTGTGAGGTCCAGGGAGTGTTTGTACAACTTGAGCACCATAATAAGCAACAAAATGCAGAATGAACATGATCAAGGGCATAAGTACATGTATGCTACAATTCAATCCAGGTTCCGCGAATCTATGACATTTAGCTCACTACGCAACCTGCAAAAGGTCTTCTCATCTAGAGGCTTAGTGAAGATATCGGCTAGCTGGTTCTCGGTGCTAACATGAAACACTTCGATATCTCCCTTTTGCTGGTGGTCTCTCAAAAAGTGATGCCGGATGTCTATGTGCTTTGTGCGGCTGTGCTCAACAGGATTTTCCGCCATGCGGATAGCACTCTCATTATCACATAGGAGTGGGACTTTGCTCAGATTGTAGCCAAAGTCCCTGAGGGTTTGCCTCATCCAAAGTAGTTGCGCGCAACACTGTCCTGCGGCAACATACTCAGCCTCAGCGGTGGATAGGGCAACGGAGGTTTGTTTCTTAGATTTCCACGACACCAGGGACCTACCTAAGAATTGGCACGTCCCCGATGTACTCTTCCTATCGACCTTACATCCAGCATAGTCGGAGTCTGAGTATCCAACTAAGTCAAAGGTAGACCCCTTTGGATACCAGAGCCCGAAGCAAGGCGTAGCAACCAAATATCTAAGAATTCGCTTCACCGCCACTAGGTGACACTCCTTAGGATCGGATTGAAATCTAGCACACATGCATACGCTAAGCATAATATCCGGTCTACTAGCACATAAGTAAAGCAAAGAACCTATCATTGACCGGTATGCTTTTTGATCAACGGACTTACCTCCTTTGTTGAGGTCGGTGTGTCCGTCAGTCCCCATCGGAGTCTTTGCGGGCTTGGCGTCCTTCATCTACATCATCAAGATCAACAACTTGCTCTCTTGGAGAGCCATTAGTCTCATCAAATACAACGTCGCTAGAGACTTCAATCAAACCCGATGATTTGTTGAAGACTCTATACGCCTTTGTATTTGAGTCATAACCTAACAAAAACCCTTCTACAGCTTTGGGAGCAAACTTAGAATTTCTACCCTTCTTTACTAGAATGTAGCATTTACTCCCAAATACACGAAAGTACGATACATTGGGTTTGTTACCGGTTAGTAGTTCATACGACGTCTTCTTGAGGAGTCGGTGAAGGTAGACCCTGTTGATGGCGTGGCAAGCCGTGTTCACGGCTTCCGACCAAAACCGCTCGGGGGTCTTAAATTCTCCAAGCATCGTCCTCGCCATGTCGATTAGCGTCCTGTTCTTCCTCTCTACCACACCATTTTGCTGTGGTGTGTAGGGAGCGGAGAACTCGTGCTTGATCCCTTCCTCCTCAAGAAATTCTTCCACTTGAAGGTTCTTGAACTCGGACCCGTTGTCACTCCTTATCTTCTTCACCTTGAGCTCAAACTCATTTTGAGCTCTCCTGAGGAAGCGCTTGAGGGTCCCTTGGGTTTCAGACTTATCCTAACCCTTTTACCTTGCCTTGATTCCCATCACCGAATATGATTGAATCTTGGGAATCCTTATTCTTGACGTAGGAGGTGAACATCTTCTTCTCCCCCGTCATATGGTTTGTGCATCCGCTATCAATAATCCAGCTTGAACCCCCGGATGCATAAACCTGCAAGGCAAATTTAGGCTTGGGTCTTAGGTACCCAACTCATGTTGGGTCCTACAAGGTTAGCACAAATATTCTTAGGGACCCAAATGCAAGTTTTGTCTCCCTTGCATCTTGCCCCTAATTTCCTAGCAATTACCTTCCTATCCTTTCTACAAATTGCAAAGGAAGCATTCAAAGCATGATATATTGTAGAAGGCTCAATAACTCTCCTAGGAATATTAACAACATTTATCCTAGGCATATTATGAACAACATCCCTTCTACCAACATTTCTATCATGCACATATGAAGAACTAGAAGCAAACATAGCATGAGAACAATCATCGTACGCATTATAGCTCCTATAAGCATTTCTAGTTTGCCTCCTATCATGATACAAAAAGGCATGGTTCTTTTTAGCACTAGTAGCCATAGGGGCCTTCCCTTTCTCCTTAGTGGGAATGGGATCCTTATGGCCTGTTAAGTTCTTGGCTTCCCTCTTGAAGCCAAGCCCATCCTTAATTGAGGGATGTCTTCCTATTGTATAGGCATCCCTTGCAAATTTTAACTTATCAAATTCACTTTTGCTAGTCTTAAGTTGGGCATTAAGACTAGCCACTTCATTATTTAACTTTGCAATAGAGGCTATGTGTTTACTACAAGCATCAATATCAAATTCTTTACATCTATTGCAAATAGCAACATTTTCTACACACGTTGTTGATTTACTAGCTATTTCTATCTTAACATTTAACTCATCGTTAATGCTCTTTAATTTAGAAATTGTTTCATGGCATGAAGATAATTCACAAGTAAGCATCTCATTTCTTTTAACTTCTAGAGCATGAGATTTTTGAGCTTCTAAAAATTTATCATGCTCTTCATACAATAAATCCTCTTGTTTCTCTAAGAGTTTATCCTTCTCATTCAATGCATCAATTAATTCATTAATTTTGCCAATTGTAATTCTATCTAGACCTTTAAATAAACTAGAATAGTCTATTTCATCATTGTCACTAGAATCATCATCACTAGAAGAAGCATAAGTAGAATTTCGAGTACTTACTTTCTTCTCCTTAGCCATGAGACACGTGTGACGCTCGTTGGGAAAGAGGGCCGATTTGTTGAAGGCGGTGGCGGCGAGTCCCTCATTGTCGGAGTCGGAGGAGGAGCAATCCGAATCCCACTCCTTGCCTATATGCGCCTCGCCCTTGGCTTTCTTGTAGTGCTTCTTTTTCTCCCTTTTGTTCCCTTTTTCCTGGTCACTTTCATTATCAGGACAGTTAGCAATAAAATGACCAAGCTTACCGCATTTGAAGCATGATCGCTTCCCCTTGGTCTTAGTCTTGCTCGGCTGTCCATTGCGACCCTTTAGCACCGTCTTGAATCTCTTGATAATGAGGGCCATTTCTTCATCATTAAGACCGGCCGCCTCAATTTGCGCCACCTTGCTGGGTAGCGCCTCCTTGCTCCTTGTTGCCTTGAGAGCAATGGGTTGAGGCTCATGGATTGGGCCATTCAACGCGTCGTCCACGTACCTTGCCTCCTTGATCATCATTCGCCCGCTTACAAATTTTCCAAGAATTTCTTCGGGCGACATCTTGATGTACCTAGGATTTTCACGAATATTGTTCACCAAGTGAGGATCAAGAACGGTAAATGACCTTAGCATTAGGCGGACGACGTCGTGATCCGTCCATCGCGTGCTTCCGTAGCTCCTTATTTTGTTGATAAGGATCTTGAGCCGGTTGTATGTTTGTGTCGGCTCCTCTCCCCTTATCATCGCGAATCGTCCGAGCTCGCCCTCCACCAACTCCATCTTGGTGAGTAAGGTGACATCATTCCCCTCATGAGAGATCTTGAGGGTATCCCAAATCTGCTTGGCATTGTCCAAGCCGCTCACCTTGTGATACTCGTCCCTGCACAAAGAGGCTAGCAACACAGTAGTAGCTTGAGCATTTTTATGGATCTGTTCATTAATAAACGAAGGGCTATCCGAGCTATCAAATTTCATTCCACTTTCCACAATCTCCCAAATGCTTGGATGGAGAGAAAATAGGTGAGTACGCATTTTGTGACTCCAAAATCCGTAGTCCTCTCCATCAAAGTGAGGAGGCTTGCCAAGTGGAATGGGGAGCAAATGAGCATTTGAGCTATGCGGAATGCGCGAATAATCAAAAGAAAAGTTTGAGTTAACCGTCTTTTGTTTGTCATGGTCGTCATCCTTTTGGGAAGAGGAAGATTCGTCGCTGTCGTAGTAGACAATCTCCTTGATGCGCCTTGTCTTCTTCTTCTTCCCATCTTTTCGTCTATGGCCCGAGCCCGAGTCGTTGGATTTGTCATCCTTTGGCTCGTTGACGAAGGACTCCTTCTCCTTATCGTTGATCACGATTCACGATAACCACAAGAAGGCAATCACAGAGTTGACACGGTGGTTATCCCGTGGTTCGGCCAAGTACAAAACTTGCCTACTCCACGTTGTGGCGTCCCAACGGACGAGAGTTGCACTCAACTCCTCTCAAGTGATCCAATGATCAACTTGAATACCACGGTGTTTTTCTTTCCTTTGATCTTTTCCCGTTTGCGAGGAATCTCCACAACTTGGAGTCTCTCGCCCTTACAATTGAGTTCACAAAGAAATACGGAGTAAGGTGGGAATGAGCAACGCACACAAGACTCGAAAATCAGAGCAACAACACGCACACAAGTCACAACAAGAGCTCGCAACGCAACACAAAGAGTTCACAACTCCACAAGAGCTCTATATGCTATCACAATGAAACGAATGCGTGAGATTGATGTCTTGGTGCTTAGAAGAGTTGTAGGAATGCTTGGTGTCCTCCTCCATGCGCCTAGGGGTCCCTTTTATAGCCCCAAGGCAGCTAGGAGCCGTTGGGAACAAATCTGGAAGGCCATCTTTGCCTTCTGTCTCGTGGCGCACCGGACAGTCCGGTGCACACCGGACACTGTCCGGTGCCTGATTTGTTTCCTTAAACAGCGCATCCGACCGTTGCTGTCTGAGTCAGATCTGCGCACAGTTGGCGCACCGGACATGTCCGGTGCACACCGGACAGTCCGGTGCCCCTTCTCGACCGTTGGCTCGGCCACGTGTCGCGCGCCGATCGCGCGGCCGACCGTTGGCCCGGCCGACCGTTAGCTCACCGGACAGTCCGGTGTACACCGGACAGTCCGGTGAATTTTAGCCAAAGTCGCCGGAGAAAAACCCGAGAGCGGCTGGTTTGCTCTGTGCTGGTCTGGCGCACCGGACACTGTCCGGTGCACACCGGACAGTCCGGTGCCCCAGTCCGAAGCAGCCTTTGGCTGTACACAGCCACTCTCCACTTCTTTTCTTTTCTTCTTTTTCCTGTTTCTAACACTTAGACAAGATGTTAGTACACAAAACTAATGTACTAAGGCTTAGAAACATACCTTTACTTGTGATTTGCACTTTGTTCATCTATGGGCATATTTTCACATTTAAGCACTTGTGTTTGCACTCAATCACCAAAATACTTAGAAATGGCCCAAGGGCACATTTCCCTTTCAGGTTCGTGGACTCCTCTCGCCCTGACATGGTCTGCCGACTCAACAGGTCCCTCTGCGGCCTCAAGCAGGCCCCCCGAGCGTGGCACTCCAGACTTGCTATGTTTTTGGTGACCCTGGGCTTCATGGAGGCCAAGTCAGACACGTCTCTGTTTGTCCACCATCATGGAACAGAGACTGCCTACTTGCTTCTCTACGTGGATGACATTGTCCTCACCGCCTCCAGTCAGTCTCTTCTTCGCCGCCTTGTCGACGCGCTTCAGCGGGAGTTCCCGGTCAAGGATCTGGGCGTGCTTCACCATTTCCTGGGGGTCACTGTTGAGGCTCGTCCCTCCAGACTCCTTCACCAGCGGCAGTACACTCTTGACATTCTGGAGCAGGCCAAGATGATTGCCTGCAAGCCCTGCTCTACCCCAGTCGACACGCAGGCGAAGCTCTCTGAGGCCCAGGGTGACCCAGTCGAGGACCCCACCGGGTACAGGAGTCTCGCTGGTGCTCTTCAGTACCTCACCTTCACCAGGCCGGACATCTCCTACGCAGTGCAGCAGATCTCTCTCCATATGCACGACCCCCGGGAGCCCCACCTCGCGGCTCTCAAGCGCCTCCTCCGCTACCTCCGGGGCACTGTCGACTACGGGCTGCTTCTTCACCGGTCTACCTCCTCCGAGTTGGTCGTCTATACCGACGCTGACTGGGCCGGGTGCCCAGACACTCGGCGCTTCACATCCGGCTACGCCTTCTTCTTAGGCGGCAACCTGGTGTCCTGGTCGTCGAAGCGCCAGCCGGTCGTCTCCCGCTCGAGCGCCGAGGCGGAGTACCGTGCCGTGGCCAACGACGTGGCGGAGGCTGCCTGGCTCCGGCAGCTCCTCGCCGAGCTTCACAGTCCCCTCTCCAGGAGCACATTGGTCTACTGCGACAACGTCAGCGCGGTCTACCTCTCCACCAACCCAGTGCAGCACCAGCGGACCAAGCATGTAGAGATCGATCTACATTTCGTCCGTGATTATGTCGCCGTCGGTGCTGTTCGGGTCCTCCACGTCCGGACCACCTCCCAGTTTGCTGATATCTTCACCAAGGGTCTTCCGTCCTCGACCTTTGCCGAGTTTCGCTCCAGCCTCAACATCAGTAGTGGCTAGTTGCGTCTGTGGGGGGATCCTATGGTGTAATGTGTCTTCCTTTTGCGTCCAGTCTGTGAACTCCACTGCGACGGAAGTTCAGACTGCGGGGAGTGTTAGAGTATATGGTTAGACCCATGTGGCTAGGCCCATGCGGCCCATGTACAAACAATATATAGCTACCCTCTAGGGTTAGCCCTAATAATCAAGTCATTTACGCTGACATAATCCACATTTTCCCTCCTGCGTTTTTTTTTCATGTGAACTAAACCACCTTTTTCGAGTAAAATTTCCATGTGAACTAATCCACGTTTTTTTCCTGCCGTGCAAGTTTGTCATGTGAACTATTTTTTATAATGCTCAATTTTCCATGTGAACTATGTCCCCTGATACGTAATTTTTGAGATTTTATTAAATTTATGCAATAGTCTATCACCTGAAAGTGTGTAAGTTGTTGTTAAATATACCATAGTGGGTAAAAAATTATACATATCAGGGTCACCAAATGAAAAACTAAGCATGAATTATCTCATCACTTAGATATCGTAGTTGAGGTTGAATATAAACCAACATGAGTCGAGTTGGCTAGTGAGTGGGAGCTTAGGCATTCTGCTCAAGGCATCTTGGGTTCGATTCTTGAGTCTAGAGGGTAGAACGGAGGAGGGGCAGAACGGGGTGGCAGCCTACCACTTACATTCTTCATAGTAGTAGAGATATTTGGTGTGTGTACAACAAAACTACAAAAGTAATACTACCGGTTGTGTGTGTGTGTTTACAAAGACAATAGCCGTAACAATATGTGATTGAGCTGCTGCACTAATATGGGCCGCTGTATTCCAGGCCGGGCCCCAGGAAAGCCCATCACGAAACTGGTTCCAGTCGATATGTTGCGGCCTGCGGGGGACAGGGCAGACCGCGGGACACTGTTTATTAGTGGGAGGAAAGGAAGTCCCCTCATCAAATTAGTAGCCCAGCCTAGGTTATATCAACTTATTCTATGGCTTTTTTTCAAATTACCAAGAAGACTATGCAAGCTTATCGATAGCATTATTCGAAGTTTTTTTGTTGAAGAGCAACGAAGGAAAGTGTCATACATGTTGGGTTGCTTGGCAGAAGATGACCGTACCAAAGTATATGGGCGGTTTTGGCCTTCATGATATGGAGTTTTTTTAAAAAAACTTAACTCTACTCACTCGCCAGGCTTGTGGATTTTGTAGGATCCAGGGGCGTTGAGTTGACGCATTCTGATTCAATATGTCCATTAGAATATGCTCAAAATTAAAATGTTTATTACTTAAAAATATAGCATTGTTGTTGCTTCAAAGAAAATTAAGATGATGGTTGAATCTTGCATCGTATCATTGCTGCCTATTTTACCTATTTGATTCGTTTCTGATCACCTTGGTCAGAAGGATACATATGAATTTTCTGAAGTACTGCTAATAAACTTATTTCTTGTTGATACAGTGAGCCTGAGCCCTTCG
This sequence comes from Zea mays, assembly GCF_902167145.1. Lineage (NCBI taxonomy): Eukaryota > Viridiplantae > Streptophyta > Magnoliopsida > Poales > Poaceae > Zea > Zea mays. The sequence continues at coordinate 101,756,257 of NC_050101.1, forward strand.
GAATGGTTCCCTCATCGTCACTACAGTAAAAGGAACAATTTCCGACGACCAAAGCCGTCGGACATAAGGATTGAACCGTCGGAGATAACCTATGTCCGACGGCATCAACCTATGTCCGACGGTTTTAGGCCGTCGGAGATTGTAATTTAACGGGACCCTAAATCATATAAAATAACCTTATTTTCGAGGGCATAATAATTACCCTCGGAAATTAATAATTTAAATTATATAGACACCACTACATAACATTATCATGGGTGACAAATCATATAAAATGACCTTATTTCCGAGGGCATAATAATTACCCTCAAAAATTAAAAATTAAAATTATCTAAGCACCACTAATTAAACGAAAACAAACTAAATTAATTACATAATCAAATTTCGCCATATAATCAAATTTAGGCCCTCGGATATAATAAGATAAACATTATTTAACATACTAACTATTAAATAACAACATTGGAAACTACAAACAATATTAATATATACAAAATAATATATTAATATTTTGTATTAATATATTAAATACATTAATATTAAATACCTTACACCGGCGGTGTGGGCGACGGGGCGAGCGGGGCCGCGGCCGGCGGATGGTGGCGGGCGTCGACGGCGGGCGGGTGGGGCGGCGACAGGCGTCGACGGCGGGCGGGCGGGGCGGCGGGCGTCGACGGTGGGCGGGGCGTCGTCGACGGCGGCGGCGAGCGTCGACGGCGGGCTGGGCGTCGACGGCGGCGGGCAGAGACAGAGAAGAGAGAAGGTGGCTGGGCGTCGACGGCGGCGGGCAGAGACAGAAGAGAAAAGGCGAGCGCGCGTGAAAATGAACCGCGCGCTGGGCCGGGACTGTGTTAAAAAACCTTATCTCCGACGGCTATTTACGATGCCATCGGACATAAGATTATATCCGACGGCTACGCTGCCAGCCGTCGGATATAATCTTATGTCCGACGGCCTCGTACATAGCCGTCGGAGATAAGTTGATATTTCCGAGAGCCCATGGTGGCCGTCGGACATAAGATTATATCCGACGGCCTCGTAGGAAGCCGTCGGAGATAAAGTGACCGTCGGATATTCGTCAGTTTATTGTAGTGCGTATGTTGATTTGTGATGCTAAATTAGATGAAGCGCCATTGGTACCATTGACGCATTAGATGATAGTTCACTTTGGATTAAAGCCGTCTGTTTGGACTGTTGCAACTGCAATCCATAGAGACAAAACCACTGTAGAAGCAGTATAAGTCGTTACGGATTAAAGGCAAGTGTATACCACCTACCAATGCGATAAATAAGCTCGGGCGAGACGGAACAACGTATCCCGTCCGAGGGTGGTCTCGTGCGAGACAGAACACTTAGACTTGTCAAAGCACGAGATGCAACCGAGAAGATTTTGCTCGGCGAAACACGAGATGCAATAGAAGAGCTTGTGGAGGCATACAATGTGCCATGAAATAATTCGAGAAAGCATATTAAGTAGAAAATGTTTCGGCTTACCAAGGTGCGTAACACACGGTTTGAGTGACCAGAAATAATTTGAGTAATATAAAACCCTGAGTGATTCAGAAATAATCTGAATGCTTTGAAGTAACATGACTGATCCAGAAGTAATGATGCCGAAATAATGCGAGTAGTTGAGTTATCTTAAAATAATATGGATAATCCACTGATAATGATTCTGAAAATAATATGAATGATCTGAAACAATGTGAATAATTCAGAGTTGATTCGAGTAATTCCGATGTTCCAGCAATAAACTGAGTGATCTAGAGTCCTGGGTGATCCATAAATAAACCGGGTGATCCGAGTGATCCAATGACTTAGAGTGTTTCGAAAAATAATTCAATAATAGATCGTAGACATCGAGGGCTCCAGCCTAGGAAAATATCGGATATTTAAGACTTGGAAAATGTTTAGTACTTCAGATTTAGAGACATCGATGGTTCAGACTTGGAAACGTCGAGTAATTAAGACTGGATCATGATGTGGTTGGTTGATGGTGTATAGCTCTTCGACATCAGAGAACTTGTTGTATTTCTAGCGTAAATTTTGGATCATCGATGATGCTGGTAGAACGCCTCGGCACGTTGTAGATGCGGGCTTTGCGCCAGCGTTAAAATGTGTTCCTGAAAACAATAATCAGAAAAGAACCCGAGTAGCTTTGTTTACAAAGAGAATGCTTAAAGATGAATAATATCTGAGACCGAGCCCGTCGGATAGATGAAAATTAATCGACATAAATAGATGTGTGATTTAAATATGACAACTTAGCTTTTGAGGAAGGCCGAGGATAGCCGGTTGCAACTGCTGCAGGTAACTCGAACGTAGTGGAAGATCTTCACTTGTGTCTGTACCAGCAACCACTAATTCTGAATTTTTTCTTCCTCGTCATGCAAGAACAGGGGCAACAACAGGCGTGTTGATCCGCCTAGAGAAACATATTAGTGCGAAGCAACACTTCTCGACTGACGGCAACAACAGGAAAGCAGATTGATTTTCTCCTCGTCTCGATCCACGTGCAGGAGAGGAATCCAAAGCGAAAAACCTCCCCAACGTTGAAGATGATCGCGGTGTTGAAGACGATAGCCATGAAGTCGTCGTGAATGAAAATCTCACCCCCTACCTAGCATGCCAACTGTCGGTGTTTATGACCCAAATGTGCACCACGGGGTTCTCCACTTGATGCTTTTGGGTAGGACGATGTCGTTGATTGCGACTCGTACGTGCGGGTGCACGTCGAATCACACAAGAGTTTATATAGGTTTGGGCCGCAAGAATGCGTAACACCCAACTTCCTATCGAGGCTGAGTATTTGAGTATCACTGGTTTACATGGGTTATAGATGAGCTGTGGGCGGTGGAGGGTGAGTTCTCCTGTTGATATAGTGGTCGCGTAGTTGTTGTGAGAGGACTAACGAGCTATGAGGTGGTGATGAGATGTGACGAGATGAGATCTGATGATCTAAGATGCCTTCGTATGGGTACCCTTCGGCCTTATATAGATGACCAGAGGGTTATCACTTTACAAGTCATGATGTCCATCTAACTCTACCTCAATCCTCCTTTTAACACGACATGCATTCCTGCTTATCCGGAGTTCAGTTGACCTTCATCCGAGTTATCTCCGAGTATCTAGCACTTCGGGTATGCTCAACCTCCCTGCCTGAGGTACCAGCGCTCCTCCGCATGACTCGGTCGTGCTGTCTTTACCTCACCGGGTCGAGCTCATCCAGCCTAGTTGCGACCCGAGGGCATGCCTTGCTAGCCAGTCGTCGAGAGGCCCATCAAGCGAACCATGGGGCGTTTCTGCACTCTCGCTCGACATCAGCCTCGGGCGAGTCGTGATTGCATCTCTCACCGACGCAATGAATATTCAGCGAGAGCAATGAATATTGACATGTAGTCGGCGCCTTGGGTAGTAGTAGATGCACCAGGAGCAGCCTACGACTTTGATGGGGGTAGTATTGAACCATTGCCCATTGCGATAATGATCCTTATTGAACCAGTAGTGGTCGACCTCGGGGAGAAATCTAATGGTTATCGGACCAGTCGATGCAAACCCCTTGTGTCGATGATTCTCTCCAACTATAGGGTTGTTAAGTTTCAAACATATGTTTTTATAATATTTGTAGTTAGCTATCACCCTGTATCTATATGTATCAAGACATAGCACAACATATTAAAATTTTGCAAACTGGGCAAGGGAGGAGAAGGGACACATCAGGAACTCTACTCTTCAAGTAGGGCACACACCTACATAGACAGGATTAGTCCGCTTGGTGCTACGACTGCGTCTAAGACTAGGGCTAGGAATTGGTCCGAGGCTAGAGCTGTCGCTGGGGTCGCGACTGGTGTCGTGCTAGGGTTTGGGATGCGTTACTCCTGGTAATGGTGGCTTCATTGTTAAACAACACGGTGAAGAGAGGTTAGATTCCCCTCTTGTTTTCTAAGGTCATATCATGGATGCGATAAGTGGCATTGTTTCTTTGCTTCGATCGCACCACCGAGAACTTTTTGTGCTTCTTTGCATGCCATGTAGACCTCAGTGTGTCTTATTAGGCGTACTTTCACACGCACGTTGGCTAGGCATGCCCCCAACTTGTTGTGTAAGTTCCTAGACCTCCTTACTGCCTTGTTCTCCACATGAATCCAACATCCGCCATGGGCCTCTATGATTCCCGTGCACCTAGCTCCTACTCAGATGTCGTGCTCCCTGCACATGACGACAATCCGTAGACGCTGTCATCGCCACCCTGCCACCCAGTCCTCCTCACCGCCTCCATGTTCCTAGACCTCGAGGGCTCGTCCTTAATCTTAGGTTATGATGACCCATCTCGTGAACGCCTTGAGATTGAGACTGGAGAAAAGGGAGTCGATGGAAGTCGACAACCTGCAAATGACTATTCTTTTGGGTATTCTTAGCTATTCTCTTCTAGAATCCTCCTTCATCCTCGGCTTCTCTTCCTGGAACATCTCCCGAGTTTCTCCATCGTTGAGCATGCCTATGTCGTCATCCACACCCTATGGGACATCACAGGCGACAACGATCGCAACGGATTAAGGCGCTGAGTTGAGTTTCGTGGCCACTCATACCCCTCCAACCACCACTAGAGGTCACACATGAGCACCAAAGTAGGAGGAGGAGGTGGTAACGACGATGGCGATGCTAGTGACGGCAAGCATGGCAGAGTGACGCCGTTGAGCGTTGCATCGGCACCACTCATGAACACCGGCGGTGGTCCGAGGGTCGCTCTAGAACTACTCATCAACACCAATGGCAATGCACTTGAAGGCAACGTCACTTCTGAGCCTGGATCTAGCAAGGACAACAGGTTTGTTCTCCCTATTACCATCTCAACAGTGTTATTGCTGCGATCTTACAAGCCCTGCAAGGTCATTGTGGCCCAACTTCCTTTAGTGAAGTTTGAGTATGCTAAACCTGTTCCTAGGAAGTTTATGTATGTGTTGGCCTAAATTGCTTTACTTAGGGATTATCTTATTCAAGATTTCGTGGATTTTGCAGCATTTTACACTAAGAAATTACATTTAAGGAATACTTTACCAATGCTAGGAGGAAAATTTTGAGCTAGGATGGCAATAGGTTATTGCGCAAAGTGACATTACCAAACATAAATAACGTGAGAGTTAAGATGACAGATGAAGGTTTGCTTATCGAGTTGGGTGTGCCTATTTACCAGGAATCATGTTACGAACAAGAGTTCAAACAGTGAGTTCACATTGGATTCATTCGTTCTTTTGTATGGACAAGCTCACATAGTTAAACTTTCCAATCTCCGCTTGACATCCAATAATGAATGGCTAAAATAATTAGTGAAAATTGCTAATTTGATTTTAAGGGTCTTCATTCTTTACGAAAAGTAACCACCCTATCTGAATCACTTAATCAATAAGTTGAATAAACCTAAATTAAACCCCATTTTGAATCATATAGCGTGCCAATATAATCTCACTATTACCTACTTACATCGATGGGTCAGTTAAATGTCATATATCAGGTGAATATCAAATACGATCATTTTGGAAAAGTGCAGACAAACATGTTTAGAAGTGTGATTGAACTTACCAAACTTGAGTCGGGTTGGTTAATGAGGTTACGACGTATTGTCATATTCAGTAGCATAATTGAGTGCAGAGTGGAGACGGCTGTTGTAATAAGAATAATGACATATGTTAACACATTAACCGGTGCTTTTATTCTCAACAGAAATTATAACACACATGTTTTAAAAACATTGTGGATTCCAATGGAAATCAGTTATACAGTATTAGTGGAACTGAATTATTGGTTTACAAAACTTTAGTGACTTTCTAGCAGATATGTAGTTTAATCTTATGGATAATGATTTTTAAATACATATAGATGTTAAAGATGTAGAAAGGAACTATATCCCGTCACTCACTCAATCACTTAAGTGCTTTATAAAAGAGTGAAAAACTTTGACTCATCCTTCATACAAGTACAAATTGGTGATAACATGATTTCAAAAGTTATGTTAACAAAAATAGAACTCATACTTTTCATTAGTGATCTAGACAAAAGTAAGAATCAAAGATGCAATGGTTAGTCAAGCGACGATTGGATTTAGATACATGGATAAAAGAACTCCCAACAATATATATGTTTATCACATATGGTGATGCTTGATATGAAACTATAATCCAACCGAACTAATTAATCTGATGATTGATCTATACGTTTTGATAAATAAAATAAAATGTTATAATATAATAATATATTTTGTTTTATATAGTATTTTATTTTCTCGTTAAAGTTTATATATTATTTCTGTGATTGAGTTATTTCAGTGACAAAATAATATATTTTGTTTATCACATAATATTTTCATAAAATAAAATAATGATTGTTGTTTTTTTACGTATGCTTGAGTTTGTGTGAGATATAGTGGTATGGTGTGTTGTGATATATATCATGTCACAGGTGAAAGTCGCCTAGAGGGGGGGTGAATAGGCAAATCTGAAATTTATAAACTTTAAGCACAACTACAAGCTGGGGTTAGCGTTAGAAATATAATCGAGTCCGAAAGAGAGGGCGAAAACAAATCACAAGCGAATAAAAGCGGATGACACGGTGATTTGTTTTACCGAGGTTCGGTTCTTGCAAACCTACTCCTCGTTGAGGTGGTTACAAAGACCGGGTCTCTTTCAACCCTTTCCCTCTCTCAAACGGTCACCTAGACCGAGTGAGCTTCTCTTCTCAATCAAATGGGACACTTAGTCCACTACAAGGACCACCACAACTTGGTGTCTCTTGCTTTGATTACAATGATCTTGGGAACAAGAAATGGGGAAGAAGAAAGCCAACCAAGCAACAAGAACAACAAAAGAACACAAGCCGATCTTCTCACAAGTCCTAAGAACTAGAGTTGAATTGGGGACTTTGATTTGATTTGAGGCTTTGATTTGTGTCTTGGAGTGTTGTGTATTGCTCTTGTATTGAATGAGGAGTAGTGAATGCTTGAATGCCTTGAAGAGTGGTGGTTGGGGGGTATTTATAGCCCCAACCACCAAAATGGCCGTTGGAGAAGACTGCTGTCGTATGGCGCACCGGACAGTCCGGTACGCCACCGGACACTGTCCGGTGTGCCAGCCACGTCACCCAACCGTTAGGGTTCGACCATTGGAGCTCTGACTTGTGGGACCACCGGACAGTCTGGTGGTGCATCGGATAGACACTGTTCACTGTCCGGTGCGCCATCTGCGCCTGCTCTAACTCTGCGCGCGCAGTCCGCGCACTGTAGCGTTGTCAGCCGACCGTTGCACTCGACCATTGCGCTGGCGATCATTGCTCCGCTTGGCACACCGGACAGTCCGGTGCTACACCGGATAGTTCGGTGAATTATAGCGGAGCGGCCTCCTCGAATTCCCGAAGGTGGCAAGTTTGGAGTTGAGCTCCCTGGTGCACCGGACACTATCCGGTGCGCCAGACCAGGGCTGCCTTTCGGTTGTCTTTTGCTCTTTTTATTTGAACCCTTTCCTGGACTTTTTATTGGTTTGTGTTGAACCTTTGGTACCTGTGGAACCTATAATCTAGAGCAAACTAGTTAGTTCAATTATTTGTGTTGGCAATTCAACCAACAAAATCATTTGGGAAAAGGTGTAAGCCTATTTCCCTTTCAATCTCCCACTTTTTGGTGATTGATGCCAACACAAACCAAAGCAAATAAATAAGTGCAGAATTGAACTAGTTTGCATAATGTAAGTGCAAAGGTTACTTGGAATTAAACCAATATACATTTCATAAGATATGCATGGATGCTTTCTTCATAGTTAACATTTTGGACCACGCTTGCACGACTTGTTTTGTTTTTGCAAACTCTTTTTGGAAATTCTTTTCAAAGTCTTTTGCAAATAGTCAAAGGTAAATGAAAAAATTTCGAGAAGCATTTTTAAGATTTGAAATTTTCTCCCCCTGTTTCAAATGCTTTTCCTTTGACTAAACAAAACTCCCCCTCAATGAAATCCTCCTCTTAGTTATCAAGAGGGTTTTAGATATTAATTTTGAAAGGGGTTATACCAATTTGAAAATTCTATCAAGAATAAGATACTAATTGAAAAACCTTCTTTTAATACCAATTTGAAAGACTACATTTTTGAAATTGGTGGTGGTGCGGTCCTTTTGCTTTGGGCTAATACTTTCTTCCCCTTTGGCATGAATTGCCAAAAACGGATACTTGTGAGTGAAATATAAGCCCTTTTTTCAAACATTCTCCCCCTTTGGTAAATAATATATGAGTGAAGATTATACCAAATTGGAGAGCGGTGCGGAGTGACAGCGAAGGATGAATAATTCGATGGAGTGGAGTGGAAGCCTTGTCTTCATCGAGGACTCCATTTCCCTTTCAATCTATGACTTAGCATGACATACACTTTTGATCTATGGATTTACCTCCTGTGTCGAGGTCGAGATGCCCATTGGTTTCCATGGGTGTCTTGATGGGTTTGGCATCCTTCATCCCAAACTTTGTGAGTATGTCTTGAATGTACTTCGTTTGGTTAATGAAGGTGCCCTCTTGGAGTTGCTTCACTTGAAATCCTAGGAAATACTTCAACTCCCCCATCATAGACATCTCAAATTTTTGAATCATGATCCTACTAAACTCTTCACATGTAGATTTGTTAGTAGACCCAAATATGATATCATCAACATAAATTTGGCACACAAACAAATCATTTGCAATTGTTTTAGTAAAGAGAGTAGAATCGGCTTTTTTGACTTTGAAGCCATTAGCTATAAGAAAATCTCTTAGGCATTCATACCATGCTCTTGGGGCTTGCTTGAGCCCATAAAGCGCCTTAGAGAGTTTATACACATGGTTAGGGTACTCACTATCTTCAAAGTCGGGAGGTTGCTCAACATAGACCTCTTCCTTGATTGGTCCATTGAGGAAGGCACTTTTCACGTCCATTTGATAAAGCTTAAAGCCATGGTAAGTAGCATAGGCAAGTAAAATGCGAATTGATTCAAGCCTAGCTACGGGTGCATAGGTTTCACCAAAATCCAAACCTTCGACTTGTGAATATCCCTTGGCTACAAGTCGGGCTTTGTTCCTTATCACCACACCATGCTCATCTTGTTTGTTATGGAAGACCCATTTGGTTCCTACAACATTTTGGTTAGGACGTGGAACTAAATGCCATACCTCATTCCTCGTGAAGTTGTTGAGCTCCTCTTGCATTGCCAACACCCAATCCAAATCTTTTAATGTGTCTTCCACCCTGTATGGCTCAGTAGAAGACACAAAAGAGTAATGTTCGCAAAAATGAGCAACACGAGATCGAGTGGTTACCCCCTTTTGAATATCACCGAGGATGGAGTTCACGGGGTGATCTCTTTGTATTTCTTGGTGGACTCTTGGGTGTGGCGGTCTTGGACCGTCATCATCTTCCTTGTCTTGATCATGGGCATCTCCCCCTTGATCATTGTCACCTTCTTGAGGTGGCTCATATTCTTGATCTTCATTTTCATCCTCTTGAGCTTGATCCTCATCTTGAGTTGGTGGAGATGCTTGCATGGAGGAAGATGGTTGATCTTGTGCTTGTGGAGGCTCTTCGGATTCCTTAGGACACACATCCCCAATGGACATGTTCCTTAGTGCGACGTACGGAGCCTCTTCATCATCTAGCTCATCAAGATCAACTTGCTCTACTTGAGAGCCGTTAGTCTCATCAAACACAATGTCACAAGTAACTTCAACTAGTCCAGTTGGCTTGTTAAAGACTTTATATGCCCTTGTGTTTGAATCATAACCAAGTAAAAAGCCTTCTACAGCCTTAGGAGCAAATTTAGATTTTCTACCTCTTTTAACAAGAATAAAACATTTGCTACCAAAGACTCTAAAATATGAAACATTGGGCTTTTACCGGTTAGGGGTTCGTAAGATGTCTTCTTGAGGATTCGGTGAAGGTAGAGATGGTTGATGGCGTAGCAAGCGGTGTTGATTGCTTCCGCCCAAAACCGATCCGAAGTCTTGTACTCATCAAGCATGGTCCTCGCCATGTCAAGTAGAGTTCTATTCTTCCTCTCCACTACACCATTTTGTTGTGGTGTGTAGGGAGAAGAGAACTCATGCTTAATGCCCTCATCCTCAAGGAAGCCTTCTATTTGTGAGTTCTTGAACTCCGTCCCGTTGTCGCTTCTAATCTTTTTGATCCTCAAGCCGAACTCATTTTGAGCCCGTCTCAAGAATCCTTTTAAGGTCTCTTGGGTTTGAGATTTATCCTGCAAAAAGAACAACCAAGTGAAGCGAGAATAGTCATCGACAATAACAAGACAATACTTACTCCCGCCGATGCTTATGTAAGCGATCGGGCCGAATAGATCCATGTGGAGTAGCTCAAGCGGCCTGTTGGTCGTCATGATGTTCTTGTGTGGATGATGAACACCAACTTGCTTCCCTGCTTGACATGCGCTACAAACCGTGTCTTTCTCAAAAAGAAAATTTGTTAGTCCCAAAATGTGTTCTCCGTTTAGAAGCTTATGAAGATTCTTCATCCCAACGTGGGCTAGTCGGCAATGCCAGAGCCAACCCATGTTAGTCTTAGCAATTAAGCAAGTGTCGAGTTCAGCTATATTAAAATCAACTAAGTATAGCTGACCCTCTAACACTCCCTTAAATGCTATTGAATCATCACTTCTTCTAAAGACAGTAACACCTACGTCAGTGAATAGACAGTTGTAGCCCATATTGCATAATTGAGAAACAGAAAGCAAATTGTAATCTAAGGAATCTACAAGAAAAACATTGGAAATAGAATGGTCAGGTGATATAGCAATTTTACCCAGTCCTTTGACCAAACCTTGATTTCCATCCCCGAATGTGATAGCTCTTTGGGGATCATGGTTTTTCTCATAGGAGGAGAACATCCTTTTCTCCCCAGTCATGTGGTTTGTGCACCCACTATCAATAATCCAACTTGAGCCCCCGGATGCATAAACCTACAAAACAATTTTAGGCCTTGTTCTTAGGTACCCAAACGGTCTTGGGTCCTTTCACATTAGAAACAAGCACCTTGGGTACCCAAACACAAGTCTTTGACCCCTTGTGTTTGGCCCCAACATATTTGGCAACTACTTTGCCTGATTTATTAGTTAAAACATATGATGCATTAAAAGTTTTAAATGAAATGTTAGGTTCATTTGATGCAATAGGAGTTTTCTTCCTAGGCAATTTAGCATGGGTTGATTGCCTAGAACTAGATGCCTCACTCTTATACATAAAAGCATGATGAGAGCTAGAGTGAGACTTCCTAGAATGAATTCTCCTAATTTTGTGCTCGGGATAACCGGCAGGGTATAAAATGTAACCCTCGTTATCCTGAGCATTGGGAGCTTTGCCCTTAACAAAGTTAGACAATCTTTTAGGGGCATTAATCTTGACATTGTCTCCCTTTTGGAAGCCAATGCCATCCTTAATGCCTGGGCGTCTCCCACTATAAAGCATACTACGAGCAAATTTAAATTTCTCATTCATGCTCGGCAATTTTAGCATCTAATTTTGCTATATGATCATTTTGTTGTTTAATCATAGCAATGTGATCATGGATAGCATCAACATTAACATCTCTACATCTAGTGCAAATGGAGACATGACTAACGGTAGATGTAGAGGGTTTGCAAGTATTTAATTCAACAATCTTAGCATGTAAAATAGCATTCTCATCTCTAAGATTGGAAATGGAAACATTGCAAACATTTAAGTCTTTAGACTTAGCAATCAATTTTTCATTCTCAATTTTAAGGCTAGAGAGAGATGCATTCAACTTGTCAATCTTAGCAATTAAACTAGCATTATCATTTCTAAGATTAACAATTGAATCATCACAAACATTTAATTTCTCAACCTTAGCAATCAATTTGTCATTTTCAAATCTAAGGTTGGAAATAGTGTCATGGCAAGTGCTTAGCTCACTAGTTAATTTTTCACATTTTTCTATCTCTTGAGCATAAGCATTTTTAACTTTAACATTTTTTTTATTTTCCTTAATACGGAAGTCCTCTTGGGTATCCAAAAGTTCATCCTTGTCATGAATAGCACTAATCAATTCATTTAATTTTTCTTTTTGTTGCATGTTTAAGTTGGCAAAAAGGGTGAGCAAACCATCCTCATCATCACTAGAGCTAGCCTCATCACTAGAAGTTGCATACTTAGTGGAAGCTCTAGATTTTACCTTCTTCCTTTTGCCGTCCTTTGCCATGAGGCACTTGTGGCCGACGTTGGGGAAGAGAAGACCTTTGGTGACGACGATGTTTGCGGCGTCCTCATCGGAGGAGGAGTCGGTGGAGCTCTCGTCGGAGTCCCACTCCCGGCAAACATGGGCATTGCTGCCCTTCTTATTGTAGTACGTCTTCTTTTCTCTTCTCTTTCCCTTCTTGTCGTCGCCCCTGTCACTATCACTAGATAATGGACATTTAGCAATGAAATGACCGGGCTTACCACACTTGTAGCACACCTTCTTGGAACGGGGCTTGTAATCTTTCCCCTTCCTTTGCTTGAGGATTTGACGAAAGCTTTTGATGATTAAAGCCATCTCCTCATTGTTGAGCTTGGAGGCATCGATGGGGAGCCTACTTGATGTAGACTCTTCCTTCTTCTCCTCCGTCGCTTTGAAGGCGACGGATTGCACCTCGGGTGTGGAGGTGGCGCCTCGCTCAATGATTTGTTTGGAGCATTTGATCATTAGTTCAAAGCTCACAAACTTTCCTATCACTTCCTCGAGAGACATTAGTTGATATCTTGGATCACCACGAATTAATTGTACTTGTGTAGGGTTAAGAAAAACAAGTGATCTAAGAATAACCTTGACCATTTCATGGTCATCCCATTTGGTGCTCCCGAGGTTGCGCACTTGGTTCACCAAGGTTTTGAGTCGGTTGTACATGGCTTGTGGCTCCTCTCCTGTGAAGCATGAAGCGACCAAGCTCCCCCTCGATTGTTTCCCTCTTGGTGGTCTTGGTCACCTCGTCTCCTTCGTGCGTAGTCTTGAGCACGTCCCAAATCTCCTTTGCACTCTTCAACCCTTGCACCTTATTATACTCCTCTCGACTTAGAGAGGCGAGGAGTATAGTAGTGGCTTGGGAGTTGAAGTGTTGGATTTGTTCGACCTCCTCCGAATCATAATCCTTGTCCCCTTTCTTTGGTACCTGTGCTCCATAATCAATAATATCCCATATGCTTTTGTGGAGTGAGGTTAGGTGATGCCTCAGTTTATCACTCCACATAGAATAATCTTCACCTTCAAACATAGGTGGTTTGCCTAATGGGACAGAAAGTAATGGAGTGCGTTTTGAAATACAAGGATAGTGAAGGGGCATCTTACTATACTTCTTGCGCTCATGGCGTTTAGAAGTGACGGATACCGATTCCGAGCCGGAGGTGGAGGGTGACGAAGAGTCAGTCTCATAGTAGACCACTTTCTTCATCTTCTTCTTGTCACCCTTCCGTTGGGACTTGATGGAGGAAGAGGATTCCTCCTTGTGCTTGTGGGTGGACTCCCTTGAATGTGTTCTCCCCGAGCTTGCGGACTTATCACCGGTCCCGATCTCCCTCATGGCGGATGCTCCCGACATCACTTCGAGCGGTTAGGCTCTAATGAAGTACCGAGCTCCGACACCAATTGAAAGTCGCCTAGAGGGGGGTGAATAGGCAAATCTAAAATTTATAAACTTTAAGCACAACTACAAGCCAGGGTTAGCGTTAGAAATATAATCGAGTCCAAAAGAGAGGGCGAAAACAAATCACAAGCGAATAAAAGCGGATGACACAATGATTTGTTTTACCGAGGTTCGGTTCTTGCAAACCTACTCTTCGTTGAGGTGGTCACAAAGACCGGGTCTCTTTTAACCCTTTCCCTCTCTCAAATGGTCACCTAGACCGAGTGAGCTTCTCTTCTCAATCAAATGGGACACTTAGTCCACTACAAGGACCACCACAACTTGGTGTCTCTTGATTTGATTACAATGATCTTGGGAACAAGAAATGGGGAAGAAGAAAGCCAACCAAGCAACAAGAACAACAAAAGAACACAAGCCGATCTTCTCACAAGTCCTAAGAACTAGAGTTGAATTGGGGACTTTGATTTGATCGGAGGCTTTGATTTGTGTCTTGGAGTGTTGTGTATTGCTCTTGTATTGAATGAGGAGTAGTGAATGCTTGGATGCCTTGAAGAGTGGTGGTTGGGGGGTATTTATACCCCTAACCACCAAAATGGCCGTTGGGGAAGGCTGCTGTCGTATGGCGCACCGGATAGTCCGGTGCGCCACCGGACACTGTCCGGTGTGGCAGCCACGTCACCCAACCGTTAGGGTTCGACCATTGGAGCTCTGACTTATGGGGCCACCGGACAGTCCGGTGGTGCACCGGACAGGCACTGTTCACTGTCTGGTGCGCCATCTGCGCCTGCTCTGACTCTGCGCGCGTAGTCCGCGCACTGTAGCGTTGTGAGCCGACCGTTGCACTCGACCGTTGCGCTGGCGACCGTTGCTCCGCTTGGCACACCGGATAGTCCGGTGCTACACCGGACAGTCCGGTGAATTATAGCGGAGCGGCCTCCCCGTATTCCCGAAGGTGGCAAGTTTGGAGTTGAGCTCCCTGGTGCACCGGACACTATCCGGTGGCACACCGGACTGTCTGGTGTGCCAGACCAGGGCTGCCTTTCGGTTGTCTTTTGCTCTTTTTATTTGAACCCTTTCCTGGACTTTTTATTGGTTTGTGTTGAACATTTGGCACCTGTAGAACTTATAATCTAGAGCAAGCTAGTTAGTCCAATTATTTGTGTTGGGCAATTCAACCACCAAAATCATTTGGGAAAAGGTGTAAGCCTATTTCCCTTACAACAGGGTGATACCTTCCTTATATAAATATGAGCCATGGATGAATACCACTTATACACATTGCATAAAGATCTCAATAAATATCTAAAGCTAAATAATTTCTAACTTGCCACGATAACAAATATCTAATATTTATAACTTGATATGGTTGCTGTAGAAGATTCTAGAACCTTTTATTTTATTTATATTACATGGCAAGCAATGGTTGTTATAGATGGTTAGCCATGGTTGCATTGATTATGATATGAAAGCTAAAAATGATTGTTGTGGTGATGATGGTACTTCATAATTATATTTGTGAGCATGGCGGTTAGAATACGAATTTTGATCGTGTGGGGCATGATGAGGACTATGAGCCAATAATATCAGAAAGGTATAGCAAATATGTAGTGCCATAAGATGAATCCACCTCACTCCCCAATGCACCAACTCAGGATATGTTCTATGATGAAATAGCATCAAGAGTTTCTCTAGGTTGGAACTAGAATACTTTATTATAGCAATATACTAAGACTAAAAATTTTATGTACTCTTTAATATTTAATGAACATTGGTGAAAGTCGCCTACAGGGGGTGAATAGGCAAAATCTGAAATTTACAACTTTAAACACAAACTTCAACCCCAGATTGTTAGAACAGAAATAAGAATAATTGGATTGAGGGAGAGGTGTTCTTCTTGCTAGAGTTTCTCAATTGATTGCAAAATTACTTTGGGGGAAACTCAAATTGATATAGAATCATTGCACAAGAAAGAGAACAAAGAGAGGGTGGAGGAAGAAGCAAATCGCAAATGAACATCAACACAAAGAACATGAGTGATTTTCTTCCCGAGGTTCAGCTCCAAAGAAGCTACGTCCCCGTTGAGCAGTCCATTAAGGATGGGTCTTTTTCAGCCCTTTCCCTCTCTCAAACGGTCATGGAGACCGATCGAGTTTTTTTTCTCTTTTCGGGGGACACCAAGCCCCATAAGGATCACCACACACTTAGCTGTCTCTTGCTAGCTTTACTAATGAAAGAATGGGGGTTGGGAATGAGAAAGAAACTCAAAACAAGAGCACGAGAACTTTCAACACTCAAGCACATAAAAACTATGTCTATATCACTCAAATCAATCGAATGTGGCAGTTGCATGGCCTTGAATGCTTGGGATATGTTATCCCTGGATGACTCGGACATGAGATGCACACCATCAACGACGTGCACACCTGCGTTCTAAACAACACGTCACACTGACTCGGCCACCACGCACAGACATGGTGCCATATTTATCCCTAACAATCTCTCCCTAAATTCGTTACTTCTTCCTACACTCACAGGAGTGTCGACTCCGCATTGGCATCATGATCAGTGTCTCCTACTCCTCCTTCGGCTTGTGGCAATCCCGAGCTAAGTCACGATGATTGCGAAGTTGAAGCACTTCCCAATCGATGACTTTTTCTTTCGTTGAGCCTTCCACTCGGCCTCTATGAGAAGGAGCTGGTCGTCGCACCATTTGGCACTGGCATGAGTGCGCCGCCGAGAACACTCGTCGAATGCCTTCAGTCTATCGAGCACCTCCTCGAACGCCATTATCTCGATGCCGCATAACTGCTCGATGCCAGCGACGGTGGGGAAGAGTCAACATAGGATGATATTGAGGAGCTTCTTTACCATGACGGTGTCGTCGAGTGTAATGCACCACCATACCGCTTATCTTGCCGGTGTAGTCGTCCAATAGCTCCCCCTCTTCTATGCATAGCTAGTGAGAGCACCTAGAGGGGTGAATATGTGATCTTGTAAAAATAGCTCAACAAAACAAACTTGGACTAATATTGGATTAGTGAATGCTAAATCTAAGTTCATATGAGGCGTATGAGTGGAGTAAACTTCTTCACTTAATTGCTCTTCACAAGGTGAGTATTAAACTTAGAGCAATTATGCAAGTGAAGTGAGTGGAGATAGAGAGAGAATCGCATAGGAGTAAAGACACGTGACACAACGATTTTATCCCATGGTTCGGTCAAGTAGAATAATTGCCTACTCCACGTTGTGGCATCCCAATGGATGAGGGTTGCACTCAACCCCTTTCAAATGATCCAAAGGTCAACTTGAATACCATGGTTCTCTTTATCTCAACAATATCCCGTTGTGAGGAATCTCCACAGTTTGGAGTCTCTCACGCCTTACACAAATGATCTCAAGTAAACACAAGAGTAAGGGGAAATAGAACACACACACAAGAGCAAGAGTTGCAGCAACAACATGCACACAAGACAAGAACGAGCACACAAAACAGCACAGCGGAGTTACAGCTCAAAGAAGTGCTCAAATCTCTATCACGATAAACCAAATGCGTGTATGCGAAGTCTCGGCATCTTAGGATGTTCAATGGAGGCTTGGTGTCCTGCTCCATGCATCTACGGGTCCCTTTTATAGCCCCAAGGCAGATAGGAGTCATTGGAGCTCCATTTAGAAGGTCATTGTTGCCTTTTGTCTGTGGGCGCACTAGACAGTGAACAGTGCGCGATTTTCTTCCTTTTTTGGCGAAGCTGACCGTTGAAGCCATCGGCCCCCGTGGCACACCGGATAGTTTGGTGCGACCTGGTGACCGTTGGTGAAGTCCATGTGCCGCCCGCTGATCGCGCAACCGACTGTTGGAGTGGGCGCGGCTGCCAAATCGGACAGTCCGATGCACACCGGACAGTCCGATAAATTATAGCCGCTGCTCCCTAACTTTTCCCGAGAGCAGCTAGTTCACCGAGCATGCCAGCCTGAGCACCGGACAGTGTGTCCGGTGCACTGTAGCTGGTGCAAGTTTGGCTGAACTTAGCCAAACTTCTCCAATCCGTTTTCTTTTGATTTGACAAGGTTCCTAGCACTTAGTAGAATATGTTAGTACCAAAAACAATTTCCTAAAGCTAGAATTATACCTTGCATTTCCATTTGCATCTTTTTGACACTTAGTACAAAACAACATGTGTTGAGCATCTAATCACCAAACCATTTATAGAAATGGCCAAAGGGCACATTTCCGTTTCAGCTAGTTGTTCCTGTCCTTGGAAGACTCGAACACGAGACACACACCACCAACAACACGCAAACATGTGCGCTAAACAACACAACACACTCACTCGGCCTCCACACACACATGACGCTGGATTTATTACTAACATAGCAGTTGTCAACGAGATGTCCCGATGCTTCAAGAAACTCCTTGCGCATGAAATGGTTGAAGTCGTGCTTGTGGCCTACTCTGGGGTATTCCTAATGAGCATACAGAGTGGTGAGGTATAGGTTCCCCGGCTGGATCGAGCAATCTTAGGGGGTGTGTGGTTGCTCCTGCTAAAGTTTAGCCCGGGTCACATCAAGCGTTTGACTTTTAAATAGGAGTATGAAATATAAACCCAACCAACTGGACTAGATTCGTCTCGTCTTTTAATCTTCGGCTGACAAATTAGTTTTATAATCCGACTACATTTAATACCCGGAACGGAGGTTCAAACATTCGATAGGACAGGGGCTAAATTTTAGCGGGGTGTAACCAAACACCCCCTTAATCCAACTCGCGCCCTGACAGGCTCATCGTTGGCTCTCCCATCGACGAGAGCAATGAAGATTGATATGTGGTTGGCGCCGGAGGTGGATCTGCTGTTGGGTAGTAGTAGATGCACCAGGAGCAGCCTCTGGCTTTCATGGGGGTAGTATTCACCCAATAACTCACTGTCCATTGTGGTACTGCTCCTTGTGGTAGTGGTCGAGCTCGAGGAGAAATTTATTGGTCACCGGACCACTCGATGCAAATTCTAACGTCGTCGGCGGTGGCATGGCGGCAAGATGAGAGGTTCTGCACACGCAACGATTCGATGGTAGGAATGCTTACAAATAGAGTTGCAGCAGCGGTTGCGGTCGTTGCTCGGCCGCCCTTTGTTTGGTTCACTTCTTTGTAGAAGCTGGCTAAGTGGATGCAAAAAAGGACACCAAGCCAGGCCCAGCCGAGACGCTCGCTCGACGCGTATGCGCGCGTGCACGAGTTGCACAGTCGATCGATCGTATGCCTTGGCATGTTTGCGAGAAACTTTTTTTAAGTTCGTTTTTTTATTATACCTTCTAATTAAAAGATTTAATCGTCGAATCAACTTTATATTTGTGTTCTTGATATTTTCTGAACAAAACTAGACAACATATGTTGTAGAATATTTGAAGATTTATTTATACACTCTTCCCTAGTACATGTTATGATGCAAACAACCAAACACGAATTGTATCTATTCTGAATACACCAATGCAAACAATCAAACAAAATCATATGGACAAACCTAGCCTGTGTACAAGGAGTCTGGCTCCTTACATTTGGGGCAGGTGCAGCAACCAATCACACGGCACAAGACCAAGCACGAGCAGGGCAAGCATTGGAGGGGTGATGAGGTGGACTTATTGAAAGTTGCCTAGAGAGGGGGTGGATAGACAGAAAATGAAATTTACAAACTTTAAGCACACTTTAAGCCGGGGTTAGCGTTAGAATACAAGTTAAGTCCGGGAGAGAGGGGAAAACAAATCAACCAAGAAAATAAAGCGAATGACACTGTGATTTGTTTTACCGAGGTTCGGTTCCAAAGAACCTAGTCCCCGTTGAGGTGGTCACAAAGACCGGGTCTCTTTCAACCATTTCCCTCTTTCAAACGGTCACCTAGACCGAGTGAGCTTTCTCCTTAATCAAACGGGTCACTTAGACCCCATAAGGACCACCACACACTTGGTGTCTCTTGCTTTGATTATAAGTCACTTAGAGAACAAGAATAAGGAAGAAGAAAGCCAACCAAGCAAACAAGAGCACAACAAAACACAAATGATCCTCTCACAAGTCTAAATGCGCTAGAGTTGATTTTAAGACTTTGTGCGGATCGATCTCTTGAATTGTGTCTTTGGAGTGGTGTCTATTGCTCTTGCATTGAATGAGAAGTAGTGAATGCTTGGATGGTTGTAGTGGAGGTGGTTGGGGGGGTATTTATAGCCCTCAACCACCAATTCAACCATTGGGGCAGGCTGCTGTCGATGGGCGCCACCAGACAGTGTCCGGTGCGCTAGCCACGTCAACCAATCATTAGGGTTCTGACGGTTTCGACCGTTGGAGCTTTGTCTTCATGTGGCACCAGACAGCCCGGTGCCGCACCGGACAGGTACTGTTTACTGTCCGGTGTGCCTCTAGCGGCTGCTCTGACTTCTGCGCGAACTGTCCGCGCACTGTAGCTTCTGCAGACGACCGTTGGAGTCGACCGTTGCGCTGCCTAGCCGTTGCTCCGCTGGCGCACTGGATAGTCCGGTGGCACATCGGACAGTCCAGTGAATTATAGCGGAGTGGCTATTCTGAAACCCGAAGGTGGCAAGTTCAGAGTGTACGACCCTGGTGTACCAGGCACTATCCGGTGGCACACCGGACAGTCCGGTGCGCCAGACCAGGGTTCTCTTCGGTTTCTTTTGCTCCTTTCTTTTTGAACCCTAACTTGATCTTTATATTGGTTTGTGTTGAACCTTTAGTACCTGTAGAATATATGATCTAGAGCAAACTAGTTAGTCCAATTATTTGTGTTGGGCATTCAACCACCAAAATTATTTATAGTAAAAGGTTAAACCCTATTTCCCTTTCAATCTCCCCTTTTTGGTGATTGATGCCAACACAAACCAACGCAAATATATAAGTGCATAATTGTACTAGTTTGCATAAGGTGAGTGCAAAGGTTGCTTAAAATTAAACCAATATTTACTTTTACTAGATATGTGTAACACCCCTGGTGTTTATATTCCGCTCGACAACGAGTATGGAGTTAAGCACGTAATATTAGTGGATAAAACGGATGTTAAATTTTAATCATCTTCACCTATCGCGATTTTAATATCGCAACTGTTTCGTCTGTCGCGAGTTCGACATCATTTTTATCTATCCGGGCTATTCCTAAATTTTCGTGATGTTCGGAGCATAGTTGTTCCGAAAATCGATGCGTCTGGTGATTATTTAAAATTCATCGCTCGCGCGAATACGAATTTAGAAATTCAGTCCAGTCCTCCGATTTTATCCCGAATAAAATAATTAGAACTTAACGACAACGGTTTTTGGTCCGAAACAAACCCGACCGAGTGCGCTGAACTCAGCAAAGAAATCGATGGTGTTCGGAGGGCAGATGCATTTTCGTTTGGTTTCAACTAAATCAACCCCCTCTCAATATCCAAAGTCGATGTTTTTTGGTATGATCTAATTATATTACACTCTGATCCAACTGCTCGGGTAGCAAGCGGATCTTTATTTGATTTCAGATTAATTTAATATGGTCAGGACTATCACAATGACGTTCAAATCCGACCCGTTAAAGATTTATCGGGTTCGAATCTTGCTTCAAAAATATCAGTGATTTTCGGTAAGAAAAAGAAAGAAATTTAAAAAAAATGGGAAATATCCCTCACGAATCTCTCTCCCCGCAGAATTTTTGTTTCAGCCGCCGCGTCAGACATTCTCATCCTCCCACCGAGTCTCCTTGCTCCTATCCACACCGTGGGATTTTTTTTTTTTTTTTGCTGTTGAAGCCGCTGCAGCGCCTGCTTCCCTCACGCGCGTCTCTCTATCATTCTGATTTCTTCTTCAGCCGCCACTGCTCTCTCTCGTCTCTATCCTTCAGCCACCGCTAGAATTTTTTTTTGCCATCTTCCTGTCGAGCTCCCTGCGCTCGCCCAGATCCCGCGCGTCCCTGCGTCCAGGGCTTTTCCAGTCTGCGCCCCTACTCCTTGATTGGTGCTCGCGTCCTGGCCATGGACATCGGCATCGGCGAGCTCACCTTGAGTTCCACTGGCACTGACCCTGCTCTTCTCTCCCTCCTCTCTGCGACTCGACGCGTCCTTGCTTCTCTGCGCCACTCGGCGTCTTTGCTCACCCATGGCGTCGGCCACAGCTCGGAGGCTTCCTCGAGCTCGACCGCCCACCTCCCTGCTCGCCCTCTCTAGCGCTGGTCACTCCTCCCATGCCGCGGGCTTCCCTGCTCCAACTCGGCATCCTCTGTTCCTCCACTGCGAAAACGCCAGACTGCACCAGTTCGTTGGGCGCCTGCGCCGAACTCCATCCGGCCGTGGTCTATGGTCCCATCGTTGAATTCTGTGATATGTTACTCGCCCTCACCTCGTCCCCTTCCTGGCACTCGACCGTCGCTGCTCCTGTGTGCGCGCGTGCCCAGGTTCCAGCTCGCGTTTAATTCCCAACGAGCAGTGCACGGCTTTCATCCCGTCGCGTCGATCCGTCGGCCCTGCTAGCTCCCTGTTCGGCCATGAAAGCCGCTCTGTCGACCCACCTTGCGGCTGCCCTGGTGCTCTGCTTGGTAATTCGATATAGGCTCATGCTCGACTGTGGGGGATCGTTGTGTCGCGCTGCTGTGGCGTCCCTTCCTGCTCTACCGTGCCCATGACTCCCTATGCCATCTCTAGTCCGTCATAGTACAACGCCGCTGTTAGATCCGGTCTCCAACCCGTCATGGCGTTTGTCGGACTTCGCCGGTGAAGTTGTCGTCCTCCTCTGGACCGAGCCCGACCCATCCATGCTGCTCACCCCGTGTGTCCTCGCTCCTCATCCATCGGGTTGGCATGTTCACGTTTACCATCGAGTCGTCGAACCCGTCATCCCCTGCTTGACCCCCACCTCACCAGCTCGCTCCAGACTTCAATCGAAGGTCGTGTCGTCAAGAAATCCCAAGCATCGGATGAAGACGAAGCTAGTCGCGTGATATTTACCAAGTGCTCGACAGAAGACCTGAGCAAGAATCAACAATGTTTGCTTGGAATTTTAATTAAATCGGTAACCGTTCTCTAGTTCGCTATTTCTTTAATTGATTGAGTCGATGGATGGAATAAATTAATGTGCTAGTGTGATGCTCACTAGGTGCTTGATAATTTGCGTGAGTCACGGAACTCTCGTCGACTTCGCTGTTCTTGCGAATATCGAGCCAGATTCAGTTATGACGAGTTGTTTCGCTATTCCAGTCAACCAGCCTAATTGGTAGACCGAGTAGAATACTAGTAGGCCTGTGTGATAATGAAATATTTTAATCACTTATAAAGATGTGTTTATAATTACGATAAAAACAAATGTTTGATATAGGAACTAAAATTTGAATTACTACATTCAGTAAAAAATATTGGTAGTAATGCGAATGTAGATTTAGTGTTCTAAGTAATTGGCTGATAAGTGGTGTTGATATTAATCACGCTAAAGGTGTTTCTGGTGGAGTCGGTGACATGCTATACTAATCATTATATTTTATATTTCATAATAACAGTAACTGAAATTTGCTGATTGACATATAGGAATAT
Organism: Zea mays; assembly: GCF_902167145.1. Lineage (NCBI taxonomy): Eukaryota > Viridiplantae > Streptophyta > Magnoliopsida > Poales > Poaceae > Zea > Zea mays. The sequence goes on from NC_050101.1 coordinate 101,779,450, forward strand.
ATCTAGATTATTATGTCATTATTGCGATCGGCCTATGTCTAGGGTTGGTAGAATGTTTATGGAAAAAATCGATAATCTTGCCGCTTATGCGCTTGCTCCTGCTAGTTTATCCTCGCACAATGGTGTTTAGAGTTAGACTAGAAGATGCTTTGTATTTGTATATTGGGAATTAGTTTTAAATGACTTGTTTATGTAAAGAGTGCATTTGTATTGGTTATATGAAAAATGAATTAGTGAGTCCGATCGGTGCCCCTGTGCTTATATTGAGTTTTCTACCGTTAGAGGTTATTTAGTCTAGATATTCCTCCTTATATGCATTCATGTGCATAATGCATTTCATTCAGGTACGATAATTAATCGCGTGATGCGGAAGACGAACCAAGTCGACCCCAAGCGCAGGCTAATCCGCAGGATGATACTGATGGACGAACCTACCTGATCAAGTGCTAGGACAAGGTTGATCGCCAAGTGGTCGTCACCTAACAAACACTAACCCGGTGTTATCCAGGCAAGCCCCGGTGCATGCAACCCCTTCCTTATGTTTTTAAATAATTTTTGCACACTTTAAGTCTAGCGAAATGTGCATTAGGTTTATAGGAGTTGCTTGGAAACCCTTTGATGCATTGCCTACCTTGATATCCATACCTTTATAGATACTTCTGATAAAGTATCAAAATATGATTTACAAAAATGCTTATCCCTGCTTAGATCTTGTGGATAGAGGTTGTCCTTTGCGTTAATGCCTAGCTCAGGGGTTATCCTGAGGAAGGATGGCTTCTGTCTGCAAGAATATTTTCATTGGGAGCAATGGTGGGATCTTACTGCAAAGTTCCCTATAATGCTCTTTTCATTCTAAGGAACACAAACAATCCTAAGGATGGAAGTACTTAAATCGGGACTTGGGTTAGGAACAGATGATGCTCCACCCAGGTTAATTAAGGATTGGATGCGTATGTAGGCCTGTATGATCAAGAACTATCTTAACTGGCCACATGCCCTGGATATGGGACAGGGTAAGCTTGAACCCGGCTATTCCATACGTGAAAAGACAACCGCGCACTAGACATCGGAGATGGTGGGAGTAGCATGTACCCTTCTGGCTAGAGGCTGGATGGAGGAGTACTGTGCTCCCGGGTAGCGCGGACCGGTTCACGTTGTGGAGGATCTGTGGGAACGGTTGACATATGCAAGGGTTAAGTGCTACATATGTCGTGTGGTTAGAGATCCTCAGCTGAGTAAATCGATTCGGATCGCCTTTATATCCCCGGAGAGTGGAGACTTGATCTCCGACCTACAACCTAAGTCAGGATGTAAACATTATGAGTAAAAATGATGTTGTATTGATGAGATGGTGAAATTAGACTAGGTGCAAACAGAGTCTATTAATATTAATCTGGCGTTAAAATATTGAAAGTAAGGATCCACTTTAGTAAGCTATTTCTGCAAAAAATATCTAAGTTGATTCTTGCAAAGAGCCTCTCCTTGATTCCTAAATCCAACATATCCTTGAGAGTCTTTTTTCTTAGTCGGGTAAGACTTACGAAAGTACACTTCGTACTCAGGGCTTTGTCCCATTTTGTTTTAGGTGAAGAGCCTACGAATCTTTGCCACTTTTGTGCGAAGGTGTTTCCCCAGAAGAAGGAAGAACCGAAAATAGAAGTGTGTTGCTGTGGATGGTGCTAAGTGCCGGTGGGCTCGACCTTCTTATAAGTCTAAGTACCTCTTCTATACTTCTTATTGAGGATGATCACTTAAGCTAGCATATATTTCAAAACTATAAATACTTTATAACAGTTCAAAGTTATTTCTTTGAATCACCTTGTAATCACTCCGATCCTGTACATTGTAAAACTTGATGTAACTTGTAAAATTTGGTAATAAGATTTCCGCTGCAAAATTGTTGGTGTGTGATTTGTGTTTACTTAATCCTGCGGTTCTGGTTGTAAGTGGTTTATCCGAGGTCCTTGGGGCACTCGGACAGATCCTGTTAAGTTATCTGGTGCACATGCATAGCCGTCTGAGGTCTTTGATACAAGGGCAGGTGCATGTGGGCCCAATAACTTGGGAGGTTCTGCCACAATATGCATGGTTGGTTTCTTTTTATTTAACATTTTGGACCACACTTGCACCACATGTTTTGTTTTTGCAAAATCTTTTGGAAAATCTTTTCAAAGTATTTTTGCAAATAGTCAAAGGTATATGAATATGATTTCGAGAAGCATTTTCAAGATTTGAAATTTTCTCCCCCTGTTTCAAATGCTTTTCCTTTGACTTAAACAAAACTCCCCCTGAATGAAACTCTCCTCTTAGGTTTTAAGAGGGTTTTACCAATATGAAAAATTTAGATACCAACTGAAAAATCTTTGAAGGTAAACATATCAAATATATCAGTGGAAAATTTTGAAATTGGTGGTGGTGCGGTCCTTTTGCTTTGTACTAATATTCTCTCCCCCTTTGGCATTAATCGCCAAAAACAGAGACTTTGTAAGCCCTCTTTACTTTTTCTCCATTGGTACAAGTAAATATGAGTGAAAGATTATACCAATTTGGAGTGCGGAGTAACGACGAAGGATAAAAGATACCGGTGGAGTGGAGTCGAAGCCTTGTCTTCACCGAAGACTCCATTTCCCTTTCAATCTACGACTTAGCATAGAAATACACTTGAAAACACATTAGTCGTAGTCATGAAAGAGATATGATCAAAGGTATATAAATGAGCTATGTGTGCAATGTTTCAAACAAAATTCCGAGAATCAAGTATATTTAGCTCATTCCTAAGTTTGCTAAAGGTTTTCTCATCTAATGGTTTGGTAAAGATATCAGCTAATTGTTCTTTGGTGCTAACATAAGCTATCTCGATATCCCCCTTTTGTTGGTGATCCCTCAAAAAGTGATACCGAATGTCTATGTGCTTAGTGCGGCTGTGTTCAACGGGATTATCCGCCATGCGGATTGCACTCTCATTGTCACATAGGTGAGGGACTTTGCTCAATTTGTAGCCATAATCCTTGAGGGTTTGCCTCATCCAAAGTAATTGCGCACAACAATGGCCTGCGACAATATACTCGGCTTCGGCGGTGGAAAGAGCCACTGAGTTTTGTTTCTTTGAAGCCCAAGACACCAGGGATCTTCCCAGAAACTGACAAGTCCCTGATGTGCTCTTCCTATCAATTTTACACCCTGCCTAATCAGCATCTGAATATCCTATTAAATCAAAAGTGGATCCCTTGGGGGTACCAAAGTCCAAACTTAGGTGTATAACTAAATATCTCATGATTCTTTTCACGACCCTAAGATGAACTTCCTTAGGATCGGCTTGGAACCTTGCACACATGCATACGGAAAGCATAATATCGGTCGAGATGCACATAAATAGAGTAAAGATTCTATCATCGATCGATATGCCTTTTGATCTACGGATTTACTTCCCGTGTCGAGGTCGAGATGCCCATTTGTTCCCATGGGTGTCTTAATGGGCTTGGCATCCTTCATTTCAAACTCGTTGAGTATGTCTTGAATGTACTTCGTTTGGCTGATGAAGGTGCCCTCTTGGAGTTGCTTGACTTGAAATCCTAGAAAATACTTCAAATCCCTCATCATAGACATCTCGAATTTTTGAATCATGATCCTACTAAACTCTTCACAAGTAGATTTATTAGTAGACCCAAATATGATATCATCAACATAAATTTGGCATACAAACAAATCTTTTGCAATAGTTTTAGTAAAGAGAGTAGGGTCGGCTTTTCCGACTTTGAAACCATTAGTGATAAGGAAATCTCGCAGGCATTCATACCATACTCTTGGGGCTTGCTTGAGCCCATAGAGCGCCTTTGAGAGTTTATAGACAAGGTTAGGGTACTCACTATCTTCAAAGCCGGGAGGTTGCTCAACATAGACCTCTTCCTTTATTGGTCCATTGAGGAAAGCACTTTTCACATCCATTTGATAAAGCTTAAAGCCATGGTAAGTAGCATAGGCAAGTAATATACGAATTGACTCAAGCCTAGCTACGGGTGCATAGGTTTCACCGAAATCCAAACCTTCGACTTGTGAATATCCTTTGGCTACAAGTCAGGCTTTATTCCTTGTCACCACACCATGCTCATCTTGCTTGTTGCGGAATACCCACTTGGTTCCTACAACATTTTGGTTAGGACGTGGAACTAAATGTCATACCTCATTCCTTATGAAGTTGTTGAGCTCCTCTTGCATTGCCAGCACCCAATCCGAATCTCTGAGTGCATCCTCTACCCTGTATGGAAACAAAAGAGTAATGTTCAGAAAAATGAGCGACTCGAGATCGAGTGGTTACCCCCTTATGAATATCACCGAGGATGGAGTTCACGGGGTGATCTCTTTGAATTGCTTGGTGGACTCTTGGGTGTGGCGGTCTTTGACCCTGAATCTCTTGATCATCTTCCTTGTCTTGATCATTGTTATCTCCCCCCTGATCATTGTCCTCCTCTTGAGGTGGCTCATCCTCCTAATCTTCATCTTTATCATTTTGAGCTTGATCCTCATCTTAAGTTGAAGGGGATACTTGATTGGAAGATGATGGTTGATCTTGTGCTTGTGTAGGATCTTCGGATTCCTTAGGACACACATCCCCAATGGACATGTTCCTTAGCGCGACGCATGGAGCCTCTTCATCATCTAGTTCATCAAGATCAACTTGCTCTACTTGGGAGCCATTAGTCTCATCAAACACAATATCACAATAAACCTCAACTAATCCAGTGGATTTGTTGAAGACTCTATATGCCCTTGTGTTTGAGTCATAACCAAGTAAAAAACCTTCTACAGCCTTAGGAGCAAATTTAGATTTTCTACCTCTTTTAATAAGAATAAAGCATTTGCTACCAAAGACTCTAAAATATGAAACATTGGGCTTTTTATCGGTGAGGAGTTCGTATGATGTCTTCTTGAGGATTCGGTGAAGGTAGAGTCGGTTGATGGAGTAGCAGGCGGTGTTAATCGCCTCAGCCCAAAACTGGTCCGGAGTCTTGTACTCATCAAGCATGGTTCTTGCCATGTCCAGTAGAGTTCTATTCTTCCTCTCCACTACACCATTTTGTTGAGGTGTGTAGGGAGAAGAGAACTCATGCTTGATGCCCTCCTCTTCAAGAGAGTTCTTGAACTCCGTCCCATTGTTGTTTCTTATCTTTTTGATCCTCATCCGAACTCATTTTGAGCTCGTCTCAAGAATCCCTTTAAGGTCTCTTGGGTCTGAGATTTTTCCTGTAAAAAGAATACCCAAGTGAAGCGAGAATAATCATCCATAATTACAAGACAGTACTTACTCCCGCCGATGCTTATGTAAGCTATCGGGCCGAATAAATCCATGTGGAGTAACTCCAGTGGCTAGTCCGTTGTCATGATGTTTTTGTGTGGATGGTGGGTTCCAACTTGCTTTCCTGCTTGACATGCGCTACAGACCCTGTCTTTCTCAAAATGAACATTGGTTAGTCCCAAAATGTGTTCTCCCTTTAGAAGCTTGTGAAGATTCTTCATCCCGACATGGGCTAGTAGGCGATGCCAGGGCCAACCCATATTAGTCTTAGCAATTAGGCAAGTATCGAGTTCAGCTCTATTAAAATCAACTAAGTATAGCTGACCCTCTAATACTCCCTTAAATGGTACTGAATCGTCACTTCTTCTAAAGACAGTAACACCTATATCCGTAAAAAAGACAGTTGTAACCCATTTTGCATAATTGAGAAACTGAAAGCAATTTATAATCTAAAGAATCTACAAGAAAAACATTGTAAATGGAATGGTCACGTGATATAGCAATTTTACCAAGTCCTTTGACCAAACCTTGATTTCCATCCCCAAATGTGATAGCTCGTTGGGGATCTTCATTTTTCTCGTAGGAGGAGAACATCTTTTTCTCCCCTGTCATGTGGTTTGTGCATCCACTATCAATTATCCAACTTGAGCCCCCGGATGCATAAACCTGCAAAACAATTTAGGTCTTGTTCTTAGGTACCCAAACGGTCTTGAGTCCTTTCACATTAGAAACAAGCGCCTTGGGTACCCAAACACAAGTCTTGGAGCCCTTGTGTTTGCCCCCAACATATTTGGCAACTATTTTGCCTGATTTTTTAGTAAGCACATAAGAAGCATCAAAAGTCTTAAATGAAACATTAGGCTCATTTGATGTAGTAGGAGTTTTCTTTTTAGGCATTTTAACATGGGTAGAATGCCTAGAGCTAGATGCCTCATTCTTGTACATAAAAGCATGATGGGAAACAGAATGAGACTTCCTAGCATGAATTCTCTTAATCTTGTGCTCAGGATAACCAGCAGGATATAAAATGTAACCCTCGTTCTTGAGCCATTGGAGCCTTGCCCTTAACAAAGCTAGACAATTTCTTAGGGGCATTAAGCTTGACATTGCTTCCCTGTTGGAAGTCAATGCCATCCTTAATGCCAGGGCGTCTCCCACTATATAGCATGCTTCTAGCAAATTTAAAATTTTAATTATCTATCTCATGCTCATTTATTTTAGCAGTTAATTGAGCTATATGATCATTTTGTTGTTTAATTAAAGCAAGGTGATCATGAATAGCATCAACATTAATATCTCTACATCTAGTACAAATAGCAACATGTTCAACAGTAGATGTTGAGGGTTTGCAAGTATTTAATTCATCAATCTTAGCATGTAAAATAGCATTCTCATTTCTAAGATTGGAAATAGAAACGTTGCAAACATTTAAATCTTTAGCCTTAGAAATTAACTTATCATTCTCAGTTTTAAGGCTATCAATTGATTCATTCAATTTATCAATCTTAGCAATTAAACTATCATTATCATTCCTAAGATTGGCAATTGAATCATGACAAACATTTGATTTTTCAACCTTAGCAATTAAACTAACATTCTCACTTCTAAGGTTGGAAATGGTGTCATGGCAAATGCTAAGCTCCTTAGTCAAGTTTTCATTTTTCTCTACTTCCTGAGCATAAGCATTTTTCACCTTAACATGCTTTTTATTTTCCTTAATAAGGAATTCCTCTTGGCTGTCCAAGAGTTCATCCTTCTCATGAATGACACTTATCAATTTATTTAATTTTTCCTTTTGTTTCATGTTAAGGTTGGCAAAAAGACCAAGCAAGTCATCTTCATTATCACTAGAACTACTCTCATCATTAGATGTAGTATACTTGGGAGTGGTTCAAACTTGTACCTTCTTTTTCTTGCCGTCCTTTGCCATGAAGCATTTGTGGCCGACGTTAGGGAAGAGAAGTCCCTTGTTGACGGCCATGTTTGTGGCGTCCTCGTCGGAGGAGGAGTTGGTGGAGCTCATGTCAGAGTCCCATTCCCGACATACGTGGGCATCGCCGCCCTTCTTCTTGTAGTATTTCTTCTTCTCCTTCTTCGTCCCCTTCTTGTCGTTGTCCCTATCACTATCACTAGATATAGGGCATTTAGCGATAAAATGATCGGGCTTACCACACTTGTAGCACACCCTTTTGGAGCAGGGTTTGTAGTCCTTCCCCTCCTTTGCTTGAGGATTTGGCGAAAGCTCTTGATGATTAGCGACATCTTCTTGTTGTCGAGCTTGGAGGCATCGATGGGGAGCCTACTTGATGTAGACTCTTCTTTCTTTTCCTCCGTCGCATTGAATGTGATGGGTTGCACCTCAGGTGTGGAGGTGACGCCTTGCTCCAAGTTGACAATTTGTTTGGAGCCTTTGATTATCAATTCAAAGCTCACAAACTTTCCTATCACTTCCTCGGGAGACATTAATTTGTATCTAGGATCCCCACGAATTAATTGTACTTGAGTAGGATTGCGAAAAACAAGGGATCTTAGAATAACCTTGACCATCTCATGGTCATCCCATTTTGTGCTCTCGAGGTTGCGCACTTGGTTGACCAAAGTCTTGAGCCGGTTGTACATCGCTTGTGGCTCCTCTCCTTGGTTGAGGATGAATCGACCGAGCTCCCCCTCGATCGTTTCCCGCTTGGTGATCTTGGTCACCTCATCCCCTTCGTGCGCGGTCTTTAGTACATCCCAAATCTCTTTGGCACTTTTAGCCCTTGCACCTTATTATACTCCTCTCGACACAAGGAGGCAAGGAGTATAGTAGTTGCTTGGGAGTCAAAGTGCCGGATTTGGGCAACCTCGTCCGAATCATATCCTTCATCCCCTATGGATGGTACATGCGCTCCAAACTCAACAATATCCCATATGCTTGCGTGGAGTGAGGTTAGACGATGCCTCATTTTATCACTCCACATACAATAATCTTCACCATCAAAAACCGGTGGTTTGCCTAATGGGAAGGAAAGTAAAGGAGTGCGATTAGAAATGCGGGGATAGTGTAAGGGGATCTTACTAAACTTCTTGCGCTCATGGCGCTTAGAAGTGATGGGCGGTGCATCGGAGCCGGATGTGGAAGGCGACGAAGAGTTGGTCTTGTAGTAGACCACTTTCTTCATTTTCTTCTTCTTGTCGCCACTCCGGTGCGACTTGACACGGGAGGTGATTCCTCCCTTCCTTTGGCTCCGGACTCCCTTGATGGAGCCTTCCCGTGGCTTGTGCCCGTTTCCATCTCCCTCTTGGCGGATCCTCCCGACATCACTTCGAGTGGTTAGATTCTAATGAAGTACCGGGCTTTGATACCAATTGAAAGTCGCCTAGAGGGGGGTGGATAGGCGGAAACTGAAATTTTCAAACTTTAAGCACACTTAAAGCCGGGGTTAGCGTTAGAATACAAGTTAAGTCCGGGAGAGAGGGGAAAATAAATCAACAAAGAAAATAAAGCGAATGACACGGTGATTTGTTTTACCGAGGTTTGGTTCCAAAGAACCTAGTCCCCATTGAGGTGGTCATAAAGACTGGGTCTCTTTCAACCCTTTCCCTCTCTCAAATGGTCACCAAGACCGAGTGAGCTTTCTCCTTAATCAAACGGGTCACTTAGACCCCACAAGGACCACCACACACTTGGTGTCTCTTGCTTTGATTACAAGTCGCTTAGAGAACAAGAATAAGGAAGAAGAAAGCCAACCAAGCAAACAAGAGCACAACAAAACACAAATGATCCACTCATAAGTCTAAATGCGCTAGAGTTGATTTTGAGACTTTGCGTGGATCGATCTCTTGAATTGTGTCTTTGGAGTGGTGTCTATTGCTCTTGTATTGAATGAGAAGTAGTGAATGCTTGGATGGTTGGAGTGGAGGTGGTTGGGGGCAATTTATAGCCCTCAACCACCAATTTAACCGTTAGGGCAGGCTCCTGTCGATGGGCGCACCGGACAGTCCGGTGCGCCAACGGACAGTGTCCGGTGCGCCAGCCACGTCAACCAACCGTTAGGGTTCTGACGGTTTCGACCGTTGGAGCTTTGTCTTCATGTGGCACCAGACAATCTGATGTCGCACCGGACAGGTACTGTTAACTGTCCGGTGCGCCTCTAGCGGCTGCTCTGACTTCTGCGCGAACTGTCCACACACTGTAGCTTTTGCAGACGACCGTTGGAGTCGACCGTTGCGCTGCCTAGCCGTTGCTCCGCTGATGCACTTGACAGTCCGATGGCACACCGGACAGTCCGGTGAATTATAGCGGAGCATCTATTCTGAAACCCTAAGGTGGCAAGTTCAGAGTGTACGGCCCTGGTGCACCGGACACTGTCTGGTGGCACACCGGACAGTCCGGTGCGCCAGAACAGGGTTCTCTTCAGTTTCTTTTGCTCCTTTCTTTTTGAACCCTAACTTGATCTTTATATTGGTTTGTGTTGAACCTTTAGCACCTGTAGAATATATGATCTAGAGCAAACTAGTTAGTCCAATTATTTGTGTTGGGCATTCAACCACCAAACTTATTTATAGAAAAAGGTTAAAACCTATTTCCCTTTCACTTATTTTGAACCCAAAAGCCATTCGTGGTCGCTTGCATTGCGCTTCGCTCGCCATCCTCCCGACAGCCTCCCCCATCCTCCCAGCACACTTCTCCATCGAGGACTATCTCGTCGCATCATGCGGCCTCACCCCAGCCCAAGCTCGGTGTTGGAACTCGCTAACTCGTGGTCAATCAATCTCAAATAGTGGAAAACAAGAAAGAGGTTTGATGCCTAGTTACACAGAGTATTAGGGCAACAATGTTTTTTCGTCCCCTGTAATGGTGTTGTACGGGGGTATTTATAAGTAACCGAGGGTCGACCCTACCCCGTCAAAGATGATTATACCCTTGATTATACCCTTGGGGGGTTATGGCGGGTCATTACAGCATACTTAATTACAAACATGGACTGATACACTAACAATTCTGCCCGCGTAGCGGCCTACAAGTGAGATCCTGTAACATGAGACGACTATACACAGACCCCTTATTACAATTAGCAGTAGGTTACAACACATGGTCTTCGCATTTCAGATGCCTAGTCTTCGAAATTCTCGATGATCTTTGTTCTGGCCCGTCCAGGCAGAGAGAGCGCCCGAGTCTTCGCCCACGCTCTCTCTAAGCACTTCCACCGTAGCGGAGTTTACTCTTCAGCCTTCCCGCTATCCTGTCTTCTCTTGAATCCTCTGACATTGTAGCTGCTCGAGAGAGCTGGCATCGCGCCTATGCCCCAACACTCGAGAAAAAAGCCCATGACTCCCAGACAGCCGCCAGCGCTCCCGAATCTCGATTTTGCCGCCAGCGCTCTCGTAGGCTGCAGGCGACGGGCGCCACCACCGCTCGTACCGGGTCCTAGGAAACTGCTTTCATGTCCACGGTCTAATCCCTATTGGCTCTCACATGCCCCTTCCCCTTCTCCCCACATCTGTTTTTTTTCTAGGATTGGAGTTGGAGTAGACACGGTGGCGACGACTCATGGTCCTTCGAAGTGCGTATCTTCTCCTTTTCATGCACGACCTTTGCGTTTCTGTGATGAACCAAGTCTAGATCGACGTAGATGCTCCTACGACGTGTTATAGCCGGTGGTACTTAGTAGATGTAATACAATTATATAACTTCATTTTTTCGGTAATGTTTTGGTTACTGCACATAGACTACTGTTGCTCTGAATACTGCACGGTGTTGATTCGTCTACATCCATCCTCTTAGTGCAACCGACCTTTTGAACTGCTCCAGTAGTCAAACGCATGTGCCTCAAGGTCTTTTTGGAACCACCCAGTTTTTAAGAAACTGGATTATAGAAATTGTGGTGGTTCCAAATATACCAGTTTATATCTTAGTTTATAGAAATTGGACTACGTATGGTTTATAGAAACTTTATATTTGTGTTCTTGATATTTTTCTAAATAAAACTAGACTACGTATGGTGTAGAATATTTGAAGATTTATTTATACACTCTTCTCTAGTACATGTTATGATGCAAACAACCAAACACAAGTTGTATCTGTTTTGAAAACACCAATGCAAACAATCAAACAAAAGCATATGGACAAACCTAGCCTGTGTACACGGAGTCCGACTCCTTACATTCGGGACAGGTGCAACAACCAATCACACGTAGAGATGTCAGTGGGTAAAAACCCGCTGGGTATTACTTGCCCAAACCCATACTCACGAAGAAAAAAATCGCCCGCTAAAAAACTCATACCCATGACGGGTATAAAATTTTGCCCAAACCCATACCCACTAACATCAACATAAAAATAATTCATCATGTAAACGACAATCAATACATTAATAAGCTAGGATAAAAGGAACAAGTGATAACTAATTTTAGCTTAAAATTTGTTACATGAAGTTTATTTCAATTAGAATTTATTCAATTAATAATATTATGAGACATATTTATAAGGAATGTTGATTATAAGGCGAGTTTTAAAAACCCATGGTGTCGGCGTTTCGAAACCCGGGGGGTCCCTGGACCGACGAGTAAATTGTCGCCGCGTGCCCCAGCCCAGATGGGTCGGCGCGAGACGGAGCGCGAAGGGGGAGGTAGCCGGAGGGAGACGGGCGTGAGAGGTGGAATCCCGCGGCCTTCGTGTTTGTCCCGCGCACAGGTCGGGTGCGCTTGCAGTAGGGGGTTACAAGCGTCCACGCGGGAGGGAGCGAGCGGCCTCACGCGAGCGCCGTCCCGTCCTTCCCCGCGCGGCCAACCCTCTGTAAGAGGGCCCTGGTCCTTCCTTTTATAGGCGCAAGGAGAGGATCCAGGTGTACAATGGGGGGTGTAGCAGTGTGCTAACGTGTCTAGCGGAGGAGAGCTAGCGCCCTAAGTACATGCCATCGTGGCAGCCGGAGAGGTTTTGGCACCCGGTTCGTGTGGTGTCGTGGCCGTCGGAGGAGCGCTGGATCCTGGCGGAAGGACAGCTGTCGGGGCTGTCGAGTCCTTGCTGATGTCCTCTTGCTTCCGTAAGGGGGCTGAGAGCTGCCGTCGTCATAGAGTGTGCGGGGCGCCATCATTAGTTGTCTAGCGGAGCGAGCCAGATGGGACGCCGGTCTTGTTCCCCGTAGCCTGAGTCAGCTTGGGGTAGGGTAACGATGGCGCCTCCTGTTGATGTGGTCGGTCCGTGCCCTGGGTTGGGCGATGTGGAGGCTCCTCCGAGGTCGTGGTCGAGTCTGTCTTCGAGGCCGAGGTCAAGTCCGAGCCCCCGGGTCGGGCGAGGCAGAGACCGTCGGCTGAGGCCAGGGCTGAGTCCGAGCCCTGAGGTCGGGCGAAGTGGAGTTCGTCGTTCTTCGGGGCTGAGACCGAGTCCGAGCCCTGGGGTCGGGCGGAGCGGAGTTTGTCGTCTTCCGGGGCTGAGCCCGAGTCCGAGCCCTGGGGTCGGGCGGAGCGGAGTTCGCCGTCTTCCGGGGCTGAGCCCGAGCCTGAGCCCTGGGGTCGGGCGGAGCGGAGTTCGTCGTCTTCCGGGACTGAGCCTGAGTTCGAGCCCTGGGGTCGGGCGGAGCGGAGTTCGCCGTCTTTCGGGGCTGAGCTCGAGTCCGAGCCCTGGGGTCGGGCGGAGCGGAGTTCGCCGTCTTCCAGGACTGAGCCCGAGTCCGAGCCCTGGGGTCGGGCGGAGCGGAGTTCGCCGTCTTCCGGGGCTGAGCCCGAGTCCGAGCCATGGGGTCGGGCGGAGCGGAGTTTCCCATGGCGCCTAGGGCCGGGCTTGGCCGCTGTCAGCCTCACTCTGTTGAGTGGCACAGCAGTTAGAGCGGCGCAGGCGGCGCTGTCCTTTTGTCAGACCGGTCAGTGGAGCGGCGAAGTGACTGCGGTCACTTCGGCTCTGTCGACTGGAGGGCGTGCGTCAGGATAAAGGTGTCAGGCCACCTTTGCATTAAATGCCCCTGCGATTTGGTCGGTTGGCGTGGCGATTTGGCCAAGGTTGCTTCTTGGTGAAGACTGGTCTTGGGCGAGCCGAAGGTGTGTCCGTTGCTGGAGGGGGGCCTCGGGCGAGACGTAGATCCTCCGGGGTCGGCTGCCCTTGCCCGAGGCTGGGCTCGGGCGAGGCGTGATGGCGTCCCTCGAATGGACCGATCCTTGACTTAGTCGCACCCATCAGGCCTTTGCAGCTTTGTGCTGATGGGGGTTACCAGCTGAGATTTAGGAGCCTTGAGGGTACCCCTAATTATGGTCCCCGACAGTAGCCCCCGAGCCTCGAAGGGAGTGTTAATACTCGCTTGGAGGCTTTTGTCGCACTTTTTTGCAAGGGGACCAGCCTTTCTCGGTTGCGTTTTGTTCCGGTGGGTGCGCGCGAGCGCACCCGCCGGGTGTAGCCCCCGAGGCCTCGGAGGAGTGGTTTGACTCCTCCGAGGTCTTAATGCCTCGCGCAATGCTTCGGCTGGTCTGGTCGTTCCCTCATGCGAGCTGGCCGTAGCCCGGGTGCACGGTCGGGTCCCAAGTTCTCGGGCTAGTTTGTTGACGCTGTCAACGGTTTGGCCGGAGCCGGGTTTGCGAGAGCAGCCCCCGAGCCTCTGCACAGGGCGAGAGGACGGTCAAGGACAGACTCGACTTTTTTACATACGCCCCTGCGTCGCCTTTCCGCAAGGAGGAGGGGGGAAGCGCCATGTTACCCTTGGAGGGCGCCGAACATGGTGTCTCCGGTGAGCTGCTGGCGGGTAATCCGAGTGGACGCCCGCGCCCCATTTGTTAGGGGTCGGCTAGAGGCCCGGAGGCGCGCTCAAAAGTACCTGCGGGTGATCTGCCGGACCCGGTCCCCTTTCGACGGGGTCTGAGGGCTCGATGCCTCCCTCTGATGGGATTCCGTTACAAGATCGTTCCCGCTGGTCTCGGAAATGTCCTAGGGTACCTCGGCAGCGTAGCCCGAGCCTTGGTTATGTATCGAACGTACCCAGGGTCATCCCTCGCTCTGTGTCTGAGGCGGTTGTGAACCCTTCGGGGGCCAGCCTACGAACCCCTGATCAGTAGTGGGCGCGGAGCCCGAGTGGCCTGAGGCGGCCGTTGAACCCTTCCGGGGGGCCGGCCTTCGAACCTCTGACCAGTAGTGGGCGCAGAACCCAAGCGCTCTGAGGCGGCTGTTGAACCCCTCCGAGGGGCCAGCCTTCGAACCTCTGATCAGTAGTGAGGCTCGGGGCCTGTTTCCTTCACGGAGAAGGACCCTTTTCAGGGTATCCCCTTTCCCGGTCCCTGTTGTAAGAGAGAGGAAGAGGAAAAGAAAAAGGATACGAAATCGAAAGACGTGGCGTACCTTTTCTAACGCGGTCATTATGGCGAAGGCGAAGCGTCGCTCGCTTCTCCTGCCAGAGGCGCCGCCTGTCCCGCCGCGGAGTTAATGTGACGGGGCAGGCGGTTCGTGAGGCGGCCGTTGCGCGTGCGCGAGCCGTTCGAGGAACAGAAGACGGGCGCGCCGTCTTCACGCCGTGAGAGAGGGTTCTCTCGCTGCCCCTGGATGGGACGTAAGCTTGGCTGACGACGTGACCGCTGCTCTTGCCCGCCTGCCACCGCCATTACTGCCGGCCCATTTTTGGCCGTATTGACTGTCACGCCTGGCTGGCACCGCTGGGTCGTACGCAGGGTTGTCTCGAGTCGCGGTACTGGTTCCGCAGTCGAGGAGGCGTGGTAGTGGTGCGAGTGGCGGTGCAGTTGCTCGCACGTAGCAACCAGTGCGCCGGTTGCATGACGCGTGGGCCTGGGCCTCCAAGGTGCGTTGGAAGTCGGAGGGGCGCGCCCACTTGGCGCAGTTGCATGCCGCCTGCACGGTTGTCCGCCCTTTTACCCACTGGTCTGGGCGAAAGTGGAGGAATGCTTGTAACCGCTGGGCGGTTGCATGCACCGCGCGTGGCGGTTTGGCTTCTTCTGCTCTGGGCCAGCTTGCATGACGCGTGGGACCCAGCCCCCGTGCCATAGGGGGAGGACCTTGGAGTGTGTTGGAGAAGACTTAGCCCATGACGGCTGGGGACGCAAGTAGGGAGAGTCGCCTTTAAAAGGAGGGTGACCCCCTTGAAAGGCGTCCATGTCTTCGCGCTCCCTTATGCATCGTGTCTTTCCACCTTCTGAGCCCACGGATGGGGGACACCCGCAATCCTTCCGCCTTGTCGTTGGAGGAGCGCAACTCCGTGGAAGTTGGCACCTTTCAGCCATCGTTCGGCTTCAAGGATTTTCATCAGTCAGCCCGGCTGCATCCCCCCGCCGGTGGTCACCCAAGACGGTGACCACCAGCCCCTGGGTGGGGAGAAGCAAGCCGGGCTGCGATCTTGGTCCCGCCCTCAGCTTCAAGGATGTTCATCATCCTCGCTGGGGCGGAGGCCGGGCTGAGCCGGAGCTCTACCTCCCGCGCGGGTTCGTGGGTCAGCCTCTCCTTCAGCGTTCGAGGGAGAGGGCGCTCACTGGCCCTGCGAGAGGGGCGGACTTCGACAACGCGGGGCTGGTCGACGGCGGGCGTCGTCAGCTTCAGCGCGTTGGGCTCGCCGGCTTGGCTCCCGGTGCCCCCTCCTCCCGCAAGGGCGGTTGCCGCGCACACGGGAGGACCGCCCAAGACGTCGCGCGCTGCTAGGGCGGCGTTCGTGTTCTGGGGCTGTCCTGCCTTTGCACCGGTACGGCGTCTCCGCGCGGAGGTCGGTGCTCCTGAGAGCACCTAGAGGGGGGGTGAATAGGTGATCCTGTAAAACTTAAACTTATAGCCACAAAAACTTGTTAAGTGTTAGCACAATAATCGCCAAGTGGCTAGAGATGAGTCTCAACAAATCACAATACCACAAAAGATCAACACAGAGAAGACACAGTGATTTATCCCGTGGTTCGGCCAAGTACAAAACTTGCCTACTCCACGTTGTGGCGTCCCAACGGACGAGAGTTGCACTCAACTCCTCTCAAGTGATCCAATGATCAACTTGAATACCACAGTGTTATGATTTTCCTTTCAATTTCCCGTTTGCGAGGAATCTCCACAACTTGGAGTCTCTCGCCCTTACACTTGAGATTCACAAAGAAATACGGAGTAAGGGAGGGAAGCAACACACACAAATCCACAGCAAAATGCGCACACACACGGCCAAGAATCGAGCTCAAAAGACTATCCCAAAGTTCTCACTAGAACGGAGCTCGAATCACTTAGAATGACAAACGAATGCGCAAAGACTGAGTGTGGATGATCAAGAATGCTCTAAGGTTGCTTGGTGTTCTCCTCCATGCGCCTAGGGGTCCCTTTTATAGCCCCAAGGCAGCTAGGAGCCGTTGAGAGCAATTCCAGAAGGCCAAACTTGCCTTCTGTCGTCGGGTGCACCGGACAGTCCGGTGCACACCGGACACTGTCCGGTGCCCGATTTCCTTCCTTAAACAGCGCAGTCGACCGTTGCAGATACGGGAGCCGTTGGCGCACCGGACATGTCCGGTGCACACCGGACAGTCCGGTGCACACCGGACAGTCCGGTGCCCCTTCCCGACCGTTGGCTCGGCCACGTGTCCCGCGCAGATCGCGCGGCCGACCGTTGGCCCGGCCGACCGTTGGCTCACCGGACAGTCCGGTGCACACCGGACAGTCCGGTGAATTTTAGCCGTACGCCGTCGGCGAATTCCCGAGAGCGGCCTGTTCGGCCGAGGCAGCCTGGCGCACCGGACACTGTCCGGTGCACCACCGGACAGTCCGGTGCCCCAGACCGAAACAGCCCCTTGGCTGTACACAGCCACCTTTTTCCTTTTCTTTTTCTTCCTGTTTCCAATACTTAGACAAGTATATTAGTACACAAAACCAATGTACTAAGACTTAGAAACATACCTTTGCTCTTGATTTGCACTTTGTTCATCCATTGCATAAATTCACATTTTAAGCACTTGAGTTGGCACTCAATCACCAAAATACTTAGAAATGGCCCAAGGGCACATTTCCCTTTCAATCTCCCCCTTTTTGGTGATTTATGCCAACACAACATAAGGCAACTAGAACAAGTGCGAAATCACTTCAAATAACACTCAAATTGATTTTGACTCAATTTTGGCATATATGGATCATCCTTTGCCACCACTTGGTTTGTTTTTGCAAATCAAACTTAGATCTCTATCTCTAAGTCAAACACACATGTTGAAGCATAAAGAGAGTCATTCCAAAAGAGATTGATCAAAGATTTCAAAAAACTTCCCCTATTTCCCATAATCAACACTTCTCCCCACAAGAGGCCAACTTTTGACAGGAGAGACAATAAGAGATAATAAAAGAGTTTGACAAAACAAAAACTCTATTCTACTATTTTCAAAATCTCTCAAGTGGTAGCTGATCCATTTATCGCTTTGGCCTTTATTTTCTCCCCCTTTGGCATCAAGCACCAAAACGGGATCAATCTTGGCCCTTTAACCCCATTGCCTCACCAAAGTCTTCAATTAAGAGCAAATGGCAATAAGATTTCATGAGATGAACTTGGAATAAGTTACCCTCTCATCGGAGTGCAGTGGAAGTCTTTCATGGTCCAAGTCCACCTTTTCCCTTTCAGTCCTCCTCCGAGACTAAATCATCAACTCAAGCACATGGTTAGTCTCAAAGGGTCAAGTTGTAACACATCTCCCCCTAAACATGTGCATCACTTTGCAACGGACTTGTGAGGTCCAGGGATTGTTTGTACAACTTGAGCACCATAATTAGCAACAAAATGCAAAAAGGAACATGATCAAAAACATAAAGACATGTATGCTACAATTCAATCCAGGTTCTGCGAATCTAAGACATTTAGCTCACTACGCAACCTGCAAAAGGTCTTCTCATCTAGAGGCTTAGTGAAGATATCGGCTAGCTGGTTCTCGGTGCTAACATGAAACACTTCGATATCTCCCTTTTGCTGGTGGTCTCTCAAAAAGTGATGCCGGATGTCAATGTGCTTTGTGCGGCTGTGCTCAACAGGATTCTCCGCCATGCGGATAGCACTCTCATTGTCACATAGGAGTGGGACTTTGCTCAGATTGTAGCCAAAGTCCCGGAGGGTTTGCCTCATCCAAAGTAGTTGCGCGCAACACTGACCTGCGGCAACGTACTCGGCCTCAGTGGTGGATAGGGCAACGGAGGTTTGTTTCTTAGAGTTCCATGACACCAGGGACCTTCCTAAGAATTGGCACGTCCCCGATGTACTCTTCCTATCGACCTTACATCCAGCATAGTCGGAGTCTGAATATCCAACTAAGTCAAAGGTAGACCCCTTTGGATACCAGAGCCCGAAGCAAGGCGTAGCAACCAAATATCTAAGAATTCGCTTTACCGCCACTAAGTGACACTCCTTAGGATCGGATTGAAATCTAGCACACATGCATACACTAAGCATAATATCCGGTCTACTAGCACATAAGTAAAGCAAAGAACCTATCATTGACCGGTATGCTTTTTGATCAACGGACTTACCTCCTTTGTTGAGGTCGGTGTGTCCGTCGGTCCCCATCGGAGTCTTTGCGGGCTTGGCGTCCTTCATCCCAAACCGCTTTAGCAGATCTTGCGTGTACTTCGTTTGGGAGATGAAGGTGCCGTCCTTGAGTTGCTTCACTTGGAACCCAAGGAAGTAGTTCAACTCGCCCATCATCGACATCTCGAATTTCTGCGTCATCACCCTGCTAAACTCTTCACAAGACTTTTGGTTAGTAGAACCAAATATTATGTCATCGACATAAATTTGGCACACAAACAAATCACCATTACAAGTCTTAGTAAAAAGAGTTGGATCGGCATTCCCAACCTTGAAAGCATTAGCAACTAAGAAATCTCTAAGGCATTCATACCATGCTCTTGGGGCTTGCTTAAGTCCATAGAGCGCCTTAGAGAGCTTACACACATGGTCGGGATACCGTTCATCCTTGAAGCCAGGGGGTTGCTCCACGTACACCTCCTCCTTGATTGGCCCGTTGAGGAAGGCGCTCTTCACATCCATTTGGTACAACCTGAAAGAATGGTGAGCGGCATATGCTAGCAAGATTCGAATTGACTCTAGCCTAGCCACAGGAGCAAAAGTCTCCTCGAAATCCAAACCTGCGACTTGGGCATAACCTTTTGCCACAAGTCGAGCCTTGTTTCTCGTCACCACCCCGTGCTCGTCCTGTTTGTTGCGGAACACCCACTTGGTTCCCACAACATTTTGCTTCGGACGAGGCACCAGCGTCCAAACTTCATTTCTCTTGAAGTTGTTGAGCTCTTCCTGCATGGCCAACACCCAGTCCGGATCTAGCAAGGCCTCCTCTACCCTGAAAGGCTCAATAGAAGAGACAAAGGAGTAATGCTCACAAAAATTAACTAATCGAGAACGAGTAGTTACTCCCTTGCTAATGTCACCCAGAATTTGGTCGACGGGATGATCCCTTTGAATCATCGCTCGAACTTGGGTTGGAGGTGCAGGTTGCGCTTCTTCCTCCATCACTTGATCATCTTGTGCTCCCCCTTGATCAAGCGCCTCCACTTGAGGTACCTGTTCGTCATCTTCGGTTGGGGGATGCACCATAGTTGAGGAAGAAGGTTGATCTCGTTCATCTTGTTCCTGTGGCCGCACTTCTCCAATCGCCATGGTTCGTATAGCAGCCGTCGGAACATCTTCTTCATCTACATCATCACAATCAACAACTTGCTCTCTTGGAGAGCCATTAGTCTCATCAAATACAACGTCGCTAGAGACTTCAACCAAACCCGATGATTTGTTGAAGACTCTATACGCCTTTGTATTTGAGTCATAACCTAACAAAAACCCTTCTATAGCTTTGGGAGCAAATTTAGAATTTCTACCCTTCTTCACTAGAATGTAGCACTTGCTCCCAAACACACGAAAATAAGATACATTGGGTTTGTTATCGGTTAGAAGCTCATACGACGTCTTCTTGAGGAGGCGATGAAGGTAGACCCTGTTGATTGCGTGGCAAGCCGTGTTCACGGCTTCCGACCAAAAGCACTCGGGGGTCTTGAATTCTCCTAGCATCGTTCTCGCCATATCGATGAGCGTCCTGTTCTTCCTTTCTACCACACCATTTTGTTGTGGTGTGTAGGGAGCTGAGAACTCGTGCTTTATCCCTTCCTCCTCAAGGAACTCCTCCACTTCAAGGTTCTTGAACTCGGACCCGTTGTCGCTCCTTATCTTCTTCACCTTGAGCTCAAACTCATTTTGAGCTCTCCTGAGGAAGCGCTTGAGGGTCCCTTGGGTTTCAGACTTATCCTGCAAAAAGAACACCCATGTGAAGCGGGAAAAGTCATCAACAATAACTAGACCATACTTACTCCCTCCTATGCTCAGATAGGCGACGGGTCCGAAGAGGTCCATATGCAGCAGCTCCAGGGGTCTTGAAGTAGTCATCACATTCTTGCTGTGATGTGCTCCTCCCACTTGTTTACCTGCTTGACAAGCTGCACAAGGTCTATCTTTTTCGAATTGCACGTTAGTCAAACCTATCACGTGTTCTCCCTTTAGAAGCTTGTGAAGGTTCTTCATCCCCACATGTGCTAAGCGGCGATGCCACAGCCAGCCCATGCTAGTCTTAGCTATTAAGCATGCATCTAGACCGGCCTCTTCTTTTGCAAAATCAACTAAATAAAGTTTGCCGTCTAATACACCCTTAAAAGCTAGTGAACCATCACTTCTTCTAAAGACAGACACATCTATATTTGTAAATAGACAGTTATATCCCATATGACATAATTGACTAACAGATAGTAAATTATATCCAAGACTCTCTACTAAAAATACATTAGAGATAGAATGCTCATTAGAAATTGCAATTTTACCTAACCCTTTCACCTTGCCTTGATTCCCATCACCGAATATAATTGAATCTTGGGAATCCTTATTCTTGACGTAGGAGGTGAACATCTTCTTCTCCCCCGTCATATGGTTTGTGCATCCGCTGTCGATAATCCAGCTTGAACCCCCGGATGCATAAACCTGCAAGGCAAATTTAGGCTTGGGACTTAGGTACCCAACTCTTGTTGGGTCCTACAAGGTTAGTGCAAATTGTCTTAGGGACCCAAATGCAAGTTTTATCACCCTTGCATTTTGCCCCTAACTTCCTAGCAATCACCTTTCTATCCTTTCTACAAATTGTAAAGGAAGCATTCAAAGCATGATATATTGTAGAAGGCTCATTAACTTTCCTAGGAATATTAAAAACATTTCTCCTAGGCGTATTATGAACAATATTCCTTCTACCAACAAATTTATCATGCACATATGAAGAACTAGAAGCAAACATAGCATGAGAAAAATCATCGTAAGCATTATAACTCCTATAAGCATTTCTATTTTGTCTCCTATCATGATACAAAAAGGCATGATTCTTTTTAGCACTAGTAGCCATAGGGGCCTTCCCTTTCTCCTTGGCGGAGATGGGAGCCTTATGGCTTGTCAAGTTCTTGGCTTCCCTTTTGTAGCCAAGTCCATCCTTAATTGAGGGGTGTCTACCGATCGTGTAGGCATCCCTTGCAAATTTTAGTTTATCAAATTCATTCTTGCTAGTCTTAAGTTGGGCATTAAGACTAGCCAATTCCTCAGTTAGTTTGGAAATTGAAACTAAATGATCACTACAGGCATCAACATCGAAATCTTTACACCTAGTGCAAATCTCAACATGTTCTACACAAGATGTTGATTTACTAGATTTTTCTAGTTTAGTATTTAAATCATCATTTATGCTCTTTAAACTAGCAATTGAATCATGACATGTAGACAACTCACAAGAAAGCATTTCATTTCTCTTAATCTCTAATGCAAGTGATTTTTGTGCTTCTACAAACTTGTCATGTTCTTCATACAACAAATCCTCTTGCCTTTCTAAAAGCACATTCTTATCATTCAAGGCATCAATCAATTCATTGATTTTGTCTATCTTAGATCTATCTAAGCCCTTGAATAAGCATGAATAGTCTATGTCATCATCATCACTAGACTCATTATCACTAGAAGAAGCATAAGTGGAGTCTCGAGTACTCACCTTCTTCTCCCTTGCCATAAGGCATGTGTGACGCTCGTTGGGGAAGAGGGATGACTTGTTGAAGGCGGTGGCGGCGAGTCCTTCATTGTCGGAGTCGGAGGAGCAATCCGAATCCCACTCCTTTCCGATGTGTGCCTCGCCCTTGGCCTTCTTGTAATTCTTCTTCTTTTCCCTCTTGTTCCCCTGTTCCTGGTCACTATGTTATCGGGGCAGTTAGCGATAAAATGACCAATCTTACCGCACTTGAAGCATGAGCGCTTCCCCTTTGTCTTGGTCTTGCTTGGCTGCCCCTTGTGACCTTTTAGCACCGTCTTGAAGCGTTTGATGATGAGAGCCATCTCTTCATCATTAAGTCCGGCCGCCTCAATTTGTGCCACCTTGCTAGGTAGCGCCTCCTTGCTTCTTGTTGCCTTGAGAGCAAGGGGTTGATGCTCGTTGATCGGTCCATTCAAGGCGTCGTCCACGTATCTTGCCTCCTTGATCATCATCCGCCCGCTTACGAATTTTCCGAGTACCTCCTCGGGCGTCATCTTCGTGTACCTGGGATTCTCACGAATATTGTTCACGAGATGAGGATCAAGAACGGTGAATGACCTTAGCATTAGGCGGACGACGTCGTGATCCGTCCATCGCGTGCTTCCGTAGCTCCTTATTTTGTTGATAAGGGTCTTGAGCCGGTTGTATGTTTGGGTTGGCTCCTCGCCCCTTATCATTGCAAACCTTCCAAGCTCGCCCTCCACCAACTCCATTTTGGTGAGCATGGTGATGTCGTTCCCCTCGTGAGAAATCTTGAGGGTGTCCCATATCTGCTTGGCATTGTCCAAGCCGCTCACCTTATTGTACTCGTCCCTGCACAAAGAGGCTAGCAACACAGTAGTAGCTTGTGCATTTTTATGAATTTGTTCATTAATAAACATAGGGCTATCCGAGCTATCAAATTTCATTCCATTCTCTACGATCTCCCATATGCTTGGATGGAGAGAGAATAAATGACTACGCATTTTGTGACTCCAAAATCCGTAGTCCTCCCCATCAAAGTGTGGAGGTTTGCCGAGAGGAATGGAAAGCAAATGCGAATTCGAACTATGTGGAATACGAGAATAGTCAAATGAAAAGTTCGAATTGACCGTCTTCCTGTAGTCGTTGTCGTCGTCCTTTTGAGAAGAAGAGGATTCGTCGCTGTCGTAGTAGACGATCTCCTTGATGCGCCTTGTCTTCTTCTTCTTCCCATCTTTGCGCTTGTGGCCCGAGCCAGAGTCATTGGATTTGTCATCTTTTGGCTCGTTGACGAAGGACTCCTTTTCCTTGTCGTTGATCACGATTCCCTTCCCCTTAGGATCCATCTCTTCGGGCGATTAGTCCCTTTCTTGAAGAGAACGGCTCTGATACCAATTGAGAGCACCTAGAGGGGGGGGGGGGTGAATAGGTGATCCTGTAAAACTTAAACTTATAGCCACAAAAACTTGTTAAGTGTTAGCACAATAATCGCCAAGTGGCTAGAGATGAGTCTCAACAAATCACAATACCACAAAAGATCAACACAGAGAAGACACAGTGATTTATCCCGTGGTTCGGCCAAGTACAAAACTTGCCTACTCCACGTTGTGGCGTCCCAACGGACGAGAGTTGCACTCAACTCCTCTCAAGTGATCCAATGATCAACTTGAATACCACAGTGTTATGATTTTCCTTTCAATTTCCCGTTTGCGAGGAATCTCCACAACTTGGAGTCTCTCGCCCTTACACTTGAGATTCACAAAGAAATACGGAGTAAGGGAGGGAAGCAACACACACAAATCCACAGCAAAATGCGCACACACACGGCCAAGAATCGAGCTCAAAAGACTATCCCAAAGTTCTCACTAGAACGGAGCTCGAATCACTTAGAATGACAAACGAATGCGCAAAGACTGAGTGTGGATGATCAAGAATGCTCTAAGGTTGCTTGGTGTTCTCCTCCATGCGCCTAGGGGTCCCTTTTATAGCCCCAAGGCAGCTAGGAGCCGTTGAGAGCAATTCCAGAAGGCCAAACTTGCCTTCTGTCGTCGGGTGCACCGGACAGTCCGGTGCACACCGGACACTGTCCGGTGCCCGATTTCCTTCCTTAAACAGCGCAGTCGACCGTTGCAGATACGGGAGCCGTTGGCGCACCGGACATGTCCGGTGCACACCGGACAGTCCGGTGCCCCTTCCCGACCGTTGGCTCGGCCACGTGTCCCGCGCAGATCGCGCGGCCGACCGTTGGCCCGGCCGACCGTTGGCTCACCGGACAGTCCGGTGCACACCGGACAGTCCGGTGAATTTTAGCCGTACGCCGTCGGCGAATTCCCGAGAGCGGCCTGTTCGGCCGAGGCAGCCTGGCGCACCGGACACTGTCCGGTGCACCACCGGACAGTCCGGTGCCCCAGACTGAAACAGCCCCTTGGCTGTACACAGCCACCTTTTTCCTTTTCTTTTTCTTCCTGTTTCCAATACTTAGACAAGTATATTAGTACACAAAACCAATGTACTAAGACTTAGAAACATACCTTTGCTCTTGATTTGCACTTTGTTCATCCATTGCATAAATTCACATTTTAAGCACTTGAGTTGGCACTCAATCACCAAAATACTTAGAAATGGCCCAAGGGCACATTTCCCTTTCAGCTCCGCTCGTCCGGGAGGATCTGAGTGGGGATCTGCCGAGGGGCTGTCGGCCCCTGTCGTTGGTGCCGAGGCGGAGGCGGCTCGAGAAGTCCCCGTCGCCGACGGGATCACCGCCACCATCCGTGCTCTGAGCCTCCGGCTCTTTGTACTTGTCCTCGCCCCTCGAGCGCCGGCGTGGGCGAGGGCAAGGTTGTAGCGGCGTCCGCCCTGAGGCCATCGCTGCTGCAGTTCGGCCACCCGGAGCGGGGGTCGTTGTCGCTGCTGCCGGAGCGGGCGACGGTGAGCCACCCGTCGGTCTTCTGTTGCTCCGCAGGCCCCCCAATCGCGTGGGGTTGTTTGTACCTGCGGAGGTGGAACCGGGGTTCCGTTTGTAATGGCACCTTGAATGTCGGTCTTTATGTTCATTGTGGCTGTCGAGGCCTGAACATGTGTGTATTTTTGGCACGGAGCCGTGTTTTTTCCTCATTTCGAGCACTAAGACTCGTCCGTCGGCTAACAGAACCGCTTCACCAAGCGTGAGTCGCCCCGTGCAAAGGTGATGAGTGAGGTATCCGTATCCCAGAGGCGTAGGAGTCCCTCGGCTCGGTCGGCCTTGCTGTCCGAGGCTTCTCTTGCTTAGTTAAAGGAACCCTTCGGCCGCTCTTCGATGAGCCGAAGCCGGGGGTAGCGGTGTCAGCACAGACAGAGGCAGAGTTGGCTCGAAAAGAAGACTTGGTCGGCCAGAGCCTGGTCGGGTCGTCCACTAGCGAGACCGACGCCGGAATTGAGTTGCCGAGGCCTCGGGCTGGGCTGATGTCCTTGGGGGATAGCTGGCCGAGGCCTCGGGGTGACCGGCCGAGCCGTCTGCTCGAGCCAGATTCCTGGAGAAGACCCTGGCGGCGATGGCCTAGGCGTGGTGATGATGTCGTCCTTCAGAGTGGGGATTCTCCGACTGCTTCACCGTCCGGGGCTAGGTCGGACCTCTGTGAAGGTGTAGTTGACGCCGAGGGTGCTGCTGCTCCCTTCAAGTGTCAGGATCCGAGCCTGCAGGATCAGATTATCTTGTAGTGTGTGTATGTTTTCTGCAGCCGCCGAGGCCCAAACACACCATCGTCGTGTTGTAAAGCTGCGTTTCTTTTCCTCTTGTTTCGAGTATCTGGACTTGTTTGTCGGTAACAGAATTGTTTGTGCGAGCGAGAGTTGCTTTTCACGGAAGGCGATGAGTGAGGTATCCGTATCCCGGAGGCGTAGGAATCCCTCGGCTCGGTCGGCCTTGCCGCTTATGCACACTCTTACCCGTCCATTGGGTTCTGTCACCGACACAGTCGAGAAGGCATGAAGAATCGTTTCGGCAGAGGAGCTCTCGAGCGTGAAGACTTGTTCGGTCCGCGGAATCACCTATCCGAACGCGAGTTACTTATCGCAGAAGGTGATGAGTGAGGTATCCGTATCCCGGAGGTGTAGGAGTCCCTCGGCTCGGTCAGCCTTGGCTGCTTACGTGTACTCCGTCGTTTTCAGGATCCACTTTCGAAGTAGTCGAAAAGCACGAAAGACATTCTGGCGGAAAAGATCTTTTTTTTCGAGGAAAATTTCGACGCAGAGGGGGTTCCCCCCCTTTTAGCCCCGAGGGAGGGTCGGGCTTTGCCGAGGCAAGGCTGACGCTTCCTTGATGACTAAACTTTGTGTGGGAACGAGGCATACGAACAACTTGAAAGCATCTTAAGGGTAGAAGCGACGTAGCTGTTGGATGTTCCAAGCGTTGCTGTAGACCTCGCCTTGACCATTGGCCAGCTTGTATGTTCCGGGCTTCAGAACTTTGGCGATGATGAACGGCCCTTCCCAGGGAGGCGTGAGCTTGTGCCGCCCTTGGGCGTCTTGTCGCAGCCGAAGCACCAGGTCGCCCACCTGGAGGTCTCGGGACCGAACCCCTCGGGCGTGGTAGCGTCGCAGGGACTGCTGGTACCGCGCCGAGTGTAGTAAGGCCATGTCCCGAGCCTCCTCCAGCTGGTCCAGTGAGTCTTCTCGATTAGCTTGGTTGCTTTGGTCGGCGTAGGCCCTCGTCCTCGGGGAACCGTATTCTAAGTCTGTGGGCAAGATGGCCTCGGCCCCATAGACTAGAAAGAACGGCGTGAAGCCCGTGGCTCGGCTCGGCGTTGTCCTCAGACTCCAGACCACAGAGGGGAGTTCCTTCATCCATCGCTTGCCGAACTTGTTGAGGTCATTGTAGATCCGAGGCTTGAGTCCTTGTAGAATCATGCCGTCGGCACGCTCTACTTGCCCATTCGTCATGGGGTGAGCCACGGCGGCCCAGTCCACCCGGATGTGGTGATCCTCGCAGAAGTCCAGGAACTTTCTACCGGTGAACTGGGTGTCGTTGTCGGTGATGATGGAGTTCGGGACCCCAAAGCGATGGATGATGTTGGTGAGGAACGCCACCGCCTGTTCGGACCTAATGCTGTTTAGGGGTCGGACCTCGATCCACTTGGAGAATTTGTCGATGGCGACCAACAGGTGCATATAGCCCCCGGGTGCCTTCTGCAAGGGGCCGACGAGGTCCAGACCCCACACAGCAAAAGGCCAGGTGATGGGTATCGTCTGCAGGGCCTGAGCGGGCAGGTGGGTCTGCCTTGCGTAGAACTGACACCCTTCGCAGGTGCGGACAATTCTAGTGGCGTCGGCCACCACCGTCGGCCAGTAGAAACCTTGTCGGAAGGCGTTTCCAACAAGGGCTCGAGGTGCTGTGTGATGGCCGCAAGCCCCCGAGTGTATCTCTTGTAGGAGCTCCTGGCCTTCGGCGATGGAAATGCATCGCTGGAGGATGCCTGAGGGGATGTGGTGGTAGAGTTCCTTCCCGTCCCCCAGCAAGACAAACGACTTGGCGCGCCGCGCCAACCGCCGAGCTTCGGCTCGGTCGAGGGGTAGCTCTCCTCGGTGGAGATATTGCAGGTACGGGGTCTGCCAGTTTCGATTAGGCGTGACCCCGCTTCGCTCCTCCTCGATGCGCAGTGCCTCACCCTCGGGGGCCGAGGGTACCTCGGGCCGAACCGAGGGTGCCTCGAGCTAGGCCGAGGGTGCCTCGGGCCGAACCGAGGGTACCTCGGACTGAGCCGAGGGTGCCTCAGGCTCGGCCGAGGCCTTCTCGGGCTCAGGCATGTCGTCGGTCTTGATGGAGGGTTGATGCAGGTCTCGGGAGAAGACGTCCGGGGGAACCGTTGTTCGCCCCGAGGCTATTTTAGCCAGCTCGTCCGCAGTCTCGTTGTAGCGTCGGGCGATGTGGTTGAGCTCGAGCCCATAGAACTTGTCTTCCAGGCGCCGAACCTCATCGCAGTAGGCTTCCATCTTCGGGTTGCGGCAATGGGAGTTCTTCATGACTTGGTCGATGATGAGCTGCGAGTCACCGCGAGCGTCGAGGCGTCGGACCCCTAGCTCGATGGCGATGCGCAAACCGTTGACCAGAGCCTCATACTCAGCCACATTGTTGGACGCCGGGAAATGGAGGCGTA
Organism: Zea mays; assembly: GCF_902167145.1. NCBI lineage: Eukaryota > Viridiplantae > Streptophyta > Magnoliopsida > Poales > Poaceae > Zea > Zea mays. The sequence continues at coordinate 101,807,857 of NC_050101.1, forward strand.
ACACGTAGCGTAGGTGCTTTCCGAGGGGCGAGATGAAGAGCAGGCCTGTGCCTGCTCCTGTCTTCATCAGCGACCCATCGAAGAACATGGTCCAGAGTTCCGGTTGGATCGGAGCTGTTGGGAGCTGGGTGTCGACCCATTCAGCCACGAAATCCGCCAACACCTGGGACTTGATGGCCTTCCGAGGGGCGAACGAGATCGTTTCACCCATGATTTCCACCGCCCACTTTGCAATTCTACCCGAGGCCTCTCGGCACTGGATGATCTCCCCCAGGGGGAAAGATGACACCACAGTTACCGGATGAGACTCGAAGTAGTGTCGCAGCTTCCGCCGCGTCAGGATCACCGCGTATAGCAGCTTCTGAACTTGTGGGTAGCGGATCTTGGTCTCGGACAGTACCTCGCTGATGAAGTAGACTGGCCTCTGGACGGGCAATGCATGCCCTTCTTCTCGTCTCTCAACCACAATCGCGGCGCTAACCACTTGAGTGGTCGTGGCAACGTAGATCAAGAGGGCTTCTCCGGCAGCGGGGGGCACCAAGATGGGCGTGTTTGTAAGGAGCGCCTTCAGGTCCCCGAGGGCTTCCTCGGCCTCAGGGGTCCAAGTGAAGCACTCGGCCTTCCTTAAGAGGCGGTACAGGGGCAGGCCTCTTTCGCCGAGGCGCGAGATGAAGCGGCTCAGAGCCGCAAGGCATCCCATGACCCTCTGTACGCCTTTTAAGTCCTTGATGGGCCCCATGCTGGGGATGGCCGCGATCTTCTCCGGGTTGGCCTCGATGCCCCGCTCGGAGATGATGAACCCCAAGAGCATGCCTCGAGGAACCCCGAAGACACACTTTTCGGGATTGAGCTTCATGCCTTTCGCCTTGAGACATCAGAATGTCACTTCAAGGTCGGAAAGGAGGTCAGAGGCTTTCCTCGTCTTGACTACGATGTCATCGACGTAGGCCTCGACCGTCCGACCAATGTGTTCGCCGAACACCTGGTTCATGCACCGTTGGTACGTCGCACCCGCATTCCTCAAGCCGAACGGCATGGTGACATAGCAGTACATGCCGAAGGGTGTGATGCAAGAAGTCGCGAGCTGGTCGGACTCTTTCATCCTGATTTGGTGATACCCTGAGTAGGCATCGAGGAAAGACAGGGTTTCGCACCCAGCAGTGGAGTCCACAATTTGGTCGATGCGAGGCAGAGGGTAGGGAACCTTCGGACATGCTTTGTTTAGACCAGTGTAGTCTACACACATCCGCCATTTCCCTCCTTTCTTTCTCACAAGCACGGGGTTGGCAAGCCATTCGGGATGGAATACCTCTTTGATGAACCCTGCCACCATTAGCTTGTGGATCTCCTCGCCTATGGCTCTGCGCTTTTCCTCGTCGAATCGGCGCAGAGGCTGCTTCACGGGTCGGGCCCCAGCTCGGATATCCAGCGAGTGCTCGGCGACATCCCTCGGTATGCCGGGCATGTCCGAGGGACTCCACGCAAAAACGTCGGCGTTCGCGTGGAGAAAGTCGACGAGCACTGCTTCCTATTTGGGATCGAGCTCGGAGCCGATCCGGATCTGCTTGGAGGCGTCGCTGCTGGGGTCGAGGGGGACGGATTTAACCGTCTCCGCTGGCTCGAAGTTGCCGGCGTGGCGCTTCACGTCTGGCACCTCCTTAGAGAGGCTCTCCAGGTCGGCGATGAGGGCCTCGGATTCGGCGAGGGCCTCGGCGTACTCCACACACTCCACGTCGCATTCGAACGCGTGTCGGTACGTAGGGCCGACGGTGATGACCCCGTTGGGGCCTGACATCTTGAGCTTGAGGTAGGTGTAGTTGGGGACGGCCATGAACTTCGCGTAGCATGGCCTCCCCAGTACTGCGTGGTAGGTTCCTCGGAACCCGACCACTTCGAACGTGAGGGTCTCCCTTCGGAAGTTGGAGGGTGTCCCAAAGCAGACGGGAAGATCGAGTTGTCCGAGGGGCTGGACGCGCTTCCCGGGGATGATCCCGTGGAAAGGCGCAACACCTGCCCGGACCGAGGACAGATCAACACGCAGGAGCCCGAGGGTCTCGGCGTAGATGATGTTGAGGCTGCTGCCTCCGTCCATGAGGACCTTGGTGAGCCTGACGTCACCGATGACGGGGTCGACAACGAGCGGGTATTTCCCCGGGCTCGGCACACGGTCGGGATGGTCGGCTTGGTCGAAGGTGATGGACTTGTCGGACCAGTCTAGGTAGACTGGCGCCGCCACCTTTACCGAACAGACCTCCCGACGCTCTTGCTTGCGGTGCCGAGCCGAGGCGTTCGCCGCTTGCCCACCGTAGATCATGAAGTAGTCGCAGACCTCGGGGAACTCTCCTGCCTGGTGATCTTCCTTCTTATCGTCGTTGCGAGCCCTGCCACCCTCCGCGGGTGGCCCGACCTTATGAAAATGGCGCCGAAGCATGGCGCACTCCTCAAGGGTGTGCTTGACGAGCCCCTGATGATAGGGGCACAGCTCCTTGAGCATCTTATCGAAGAGGTTGGCACCTCCGGGGGGTTTCCGAGGGTTCTTGTACTCGGCGGCGGCGACAAGGTCCACGTCGGCGGCGTCGCGTTTCGCTTGCGACTTCTTCTTGCCTTTCTTCTTGGCGTCGCGCTGAGTTGACGCCTCGGGGGCATCTTCCGGTGGGCGGCCCTGGGGCTGCTTGTCCTTCCGGAAGATAGCCTCAACCGCCTCCTGGCCAGAGGCGAACTTGGTGGCGATGTCCATCAGCTCGCTCGCCCTAGTGGGGGTCTTGCGACCCAGCTTGCTCACCAGGTCGCGGCAGGTGGTGCCGGCGAGGAACGCGCCGATGACATCTGAATCGGTGATGTTGGGCAGCTCTGTGCGCTGCTTCGAGAATCACTGGATGTAGTCCCGGAGAGACTCTCCCGGCTGCTGTCGGCAGCTTCGGAGGTCCTAGGAGTTTCCAGGGCGCACGTACGTGCCCTGGAAATTGCCGGCGAAGGCTTGGACCAGGTCGTCCCAGTTGGAGATCTGCCCTAGAGGCAGGTGCTCCAACCAGGCGCGAGCGGTGTCGGAGAGGAACAAGGGGAGGTTGCGGATGATGAGGTTGTCATCGTCCGTTCCACCTAGTTGGCAGGCCATCCGGTAGTCCGCGAGCCACAGTTCCGGTCTCGTCTCCCCCGAGTACTTTGCGATAGTAGTCGGGGTTCGGAACCGGGTTGGGAACGGCGCCCGTCGTATGGCGCGGCTGAAAGCCTGCGGACTGGGTGGTTCGGGCGAGGGACTCCGATCCTCCCCGCTGTCGTAGCGTCCCCCACGCCTGGGGTGGTAGCCTCGGTGCACCCTCTCGTCGAGGTGGGCCCAGCGGTTGCGGTGATGGTGCTTGTTGCCGAGGCGACCCGGGGCCACTGGCGCTGTGTTGCGCGTGCGCCCGGTGTGGACCCAGGCTTCCCGCATGAATCGGGAAGTCGCGGCGCGATGTTCCGAGGGGTACCCCTGCCTTCGGGAGGCGGAGCTTTCGGACCGTCGGACCGCGGCGTCCTCCAGGAGATTCTTGAGCTCTCCCTGAATTCGCCGCCCCTCGGTGGTTGATGGCTTCGGCGTCGCGCGGAGAAGCATTGCCACTGCAGCCAGGTTCTGGCCGACTCCACTGGAAGTGGGGGGCGGCCTTACCCTGACATCATCGGCAATGCGGTGCTGGATACCCTGGGGTAGGTGACGCACTTCTCCGGTCGGAGGCTGGCCCGCCCATTCCTGCCCGATGTCCCGGCGGATCGGCTCAAGCGTTCCTGCTCCCTCGTCGAGCCTGGCCTGCATCCCGCGGATTTGCTCGAGCTGTGGGTCATGACCCCCCGCCGGAACGGGGACCACAGCTAGCTCCCGTAGGATGTCAACGCGAGGCACAGGCCTAGGGAGATCACCATTCTTCGGCATACCAAGATGGTTGCCTTCGGAGGGACCCCCTAGATCGACGTGGAAACATTCACGACTTGGGCCGTAGTCCTCGTCGCCGAGGCTGCGGCTACCGTCGGAACAGTCGGAAAGGCAGTAGTCACACGTGGTCATAAAGTCCCGCATGGCACTGGGGTTACCAAGTCCGGAGAAATCCCAACAGAAGTCGGGCTCGTCATCTTCCTCGGACCCCGAGGGCCCGTAGGTCGAGACGTCCGTCAGCCGGTCCCAGGGTGACCGCATACGATACCCCAGAGGGTTTGGACTTGCCTCTACAAGAGCGCCCACCAAAGCGAAGTCGCTTGGCGGGTCGAGGCTGAATCCAAAAGGCATGAGATGGGAATCGGTCGGTACCTCTCGGTTGACGGGCGGTGACGAAGTCACGTCAGGGACTGACTGCACCATCGTCTCAGGTACGAGGGTGACGCCCAGCAAGTCCTTCGCGAGCATGCTGGCGTCGTCCGTTTGCTTGGGATTGGCGTGTCGCGGGGAGGCGGCGCTCGTCTTCGTCTCAGACGCGAGGTCGACGCCCGACGTGCCCCCCGTTGGGGCGCCGGCGCCGTCGACTCGCTCGACGACCGACGAGGTGCCGCCCCCTGCTTGGCCTTGGTTGCCCCGCCTCCTCCTCCGTCGGCGGGGGAGGGGACGGGGTGAGCTTGAATGTTGTTCTTCCACCACGCAGGGAAGACGTCGTCGATTCCCCCGTCGGCAGGCGGGCTGTCGGCCGCCATTGTCGCTGTCGCACGGCGGGGGAAGGAGTATCATGTCGTAGCTGCCGTCGAGGGACATGAACTCAAGACTCCCGAAACGGAGCACCGTCCCGGGCTGGAAAGGTTGCTGGAGACTGCCCATCTGGAGCTTGACGGGAAGCTGTTCGTCAACACGCAGCAGGCCCCTACCTGGCGCGCCAACTGTCAACGTTTCGAAACCTGGGGGGTCCCTAGACCAACGAGTAAATTGTCGCCGTGTGCCCCAGCCTAGATGGGTCGGCGCGAGACGGAGCGCGAAGGGGGGAGGCAGCCGGAGGGAGACGGGCGTGAGAGGTGGAATCCCGCGGCCTTCGTGTTTGTCCCGCGCCCAGGTCGGGTGCGCTTGCAGTAGGGGGTTACAAGCGTCCACGCGGGAGGGAGCGAGCGGCCTCACGCGAGCGCTGTCCCGTCCTTCCCCGCGCGGCCAACCCTCTGTAAGAGGGCCCTGGTCCTTCCTTTTATAGGCGCAAGGAGAGGATCCAGGTGTACAATGGGGGGTGTAGCAGTGTGCTAACATGTCTAGCGGAGGAGAGCTAGCGCCCTAAGTACATGTCATCGTGGCAGCCGGAGAGGTTTTGGCACCCGGTTCGTGTGGTGTCGTGGCCGTTGGAGGAGCGCTGGAGCCTGGCGGAAGGACAGCTGTCGGGGCTGTCGAGTCCTTGTTGACGTCCTCTTGCTTCCGTAAGGGGGCTGAGAGCCGCCGTCGTCATAGAGCGTGCGGGGCGCCATCATTACTTGTATGGCGGAGCGAGCCAGATGGGACGCCGGTCTTGTTCCCCGTAGCCTGAGTCAGCTTGGGGTAGGGTAACGATGGCGCCTCCTGTTGACGTGGTCGGTCCGTGCCCTGGGTTGGGCGATGTGGAGGCTCCTCCGAGGTCGTGGTCGAGTCTGTCTTCGAGGCCGAGGTCAAGTCCGAGCCCCCGGGTCGGGCGAGGCGGAGACCGTCGGCTGAGGCCAGGGCTGAGTCCGAGCCCTGGGGTCGGGCGAAGCGGAGTTCGTCGTTCTTCGGGGCTGAGCCCGAGTCCGAGCCCTGGGGTCGGGCGGAGCGGAGTTTGTCGTCTTCCGGGGCTGAGCCCGAGTCCGAGCCCTGGGGTCGGGCGGAGCGGAGTTCGCCGTCTTCTGGGGCTGAGCCCGAGTCTGAGCCCTGGGGTCGGGCGGAGCGGAGTTCGTCGTCTTCCGGGACTGAGGCTGAGTCCGAGCCCTGGGGTCGGGCGGAGCGGAGTTCGCCGTCTTCCAGGGCTGAGCTCGAGTCCGAGCCTTGGGGTCGGGCGGAGCGGAGTTCGCCGTCTTCCGGGACTGAGCCCGAGTCCGAGCCCTGGGGTCGGGCGGAGCGGAGTTCGCCGTCTTCCGGGGCTGAGCCCGAGTCCGAGCCATGGGGTCGGGCGGAGCGGAGTTTCCCATGGCGCCTAGGGCCGGGCTTGGCCGCTGTCAGCCTCACTCTGTTGAGTGGCACAGCAGTCAGAGCGGCGCAGGCGGCGCTGTCCTTTTGTCAGACCGGTCAGTGGAGCGGCGAAGTGACTGCGGTCACTTCGGCTCTGTCGACTTGAGGGAGTGCGTCAGGATAAAGGTGTCAGGCCACCTTTGCATTAAATGCCCCTGCGATTTGGTCGGTTGGCGTGGTGATTTGGCCAAGGTTGCTTCTTGGTGAAGACTGGGCTTGGGCGAGCCGAAGGTGTGTCCGTTGCTGGAGGGGGGCCTCGGGCGAGACGTAGATCCTCCGGGTTCGGCTGCCCTTGCCCGAGGCTGGGCTCGGGCGAGGCGTGATCGCATCCCTCGAATGGACCGATCCTTGACTTAGTCGCACCCATCAGGCCTTTGCAGCTTTGTGCTGATGGGGGTTACCAGCTGAGATTTAGGAGCCTTGAGGATACCCCTAATTATGGTCCCCGACACATGGGTTTGAGGGTATGGGTAGTGGAAGAACAAACTCATGCCCACGTGCCCGTTGGGTTTCCATTTGAACCCATTAACAAACTCATAGATAGAGAAATTGACCAAACCCATACCCTAATTGAACAAAAACCCACTAGATTTCGGGTAGCGGGTACCCATTGCCATCTCTAATCACACAGCATAAGACCTAGCACAAGCAGGGCAAGCATTTAAGGGGTGATGAGGTGGACTTATTTTGAACCCAAAAGGCATTCGTCGTCGCTTGCATTGCGCTTCGCTCGCCATCCTCCTAGCACCCTCCCCCATCCTCCCAGCACACTTCTCCGTCGGGGACTATCTCGTCGTATCATGCGGCCTCCCCATCCCAACCTCGAGGACAAAGCCCCTGACCACGCGACAGCCGCCAGCGCTCTCGTAGCCTACAGGCGACGGACGCCCACCACCGCTCGTGTCGGGTCCTGGGAAACTGCTTTCATCTCCACGGTCTCATCCCTATTGGCTCTCACATGACCCCTCCTACTCCTAATGCCCCTTCCCCTTCTCCCCACATCGTTTTTTTCTAGGATTGGAGTTGGAGTAGACACGACGACGATGGCTCATGGTCCTTCGAAGTGTGTATCTTGTCCTTTTCATGCACGACCTTTGCGTTTCTATGATGAACCAAGTCTAGATCGGCGTAGACGATCCTACGACGTGTTAGCCGGTGGTACTTAGTAGATGTAATACAATTATATAGCTCCATTTTTTCGGTAATGTCTTGGTTACTGCACATAGACTACTGTTGCTCTGAATACTACTCTGATTTGATTCGTCTACATCCACTCATTGCAACCGACCTTTTGTAGCGTACCACCTAGTTTTTAAGAAACTGGTTTATAGAAATTGAGTTGGTTCCAAACATACCAGTTTATATCTTAGTTTATAGGAATTGGATTCACAATTTGATAAAAACCAAAAAGCTAGCTTATTCTAGCTAAAAAAATAAAAAACTGTTGGGTTGCTTCCAAACAGTACCTTATTGATGTGTGCAACAATTTTTTTTGTTGCTTGTTGTACCCTCGTGCCAGTTACAGTTAATCATGTTGTCTGCTCATGAATTCTCAAGATTTGATAATACTCTTTTCAGGGGGTCTAGAATCATGTTTGCGCCTATGCAGGGCTAGGGAAAAGAGACAACTGTTGTACGCCGTATATTTGAACGACGTTAATATAGAGCCGAGAGCGAATCTCGTCGTCTAATACGTCCATGTCGTTATTTTCTTTAGCAGCTATATATAGAATCAACATCGAATGAACAAGAATCACTACAGTAAAGCATAAAACTTCCGATGGCCAAAGCCGTCGGACATAAGTCGTAAACCATCAGAGATAAGCTATGTCCGACAACGTCGGGCTATCTCCGATGGCATATGGCCATCATACATAGCAAGTCGCAAATAACAGTATGTCCGACGGCCACAACCACCCGTCGGACATAACGTGTGGCAACCGTTTTAACGGTCGCGGGTGGGACCCACTTCCCTTATGTCCGACGGCTGACACCAGGCTGTCGGACATAACAAATTTCAGAAAGTGCACAAAATTCTGTTTTTTTAAATTTCTAACATTTACAAAAAAACACAAATTGCATACACATATACACAGAGTTCATATACAACCACATATTCACAATCACAAATACATTCACATAAGTATTCACATTCACAAATTTAACATCACCTCACATTCACAAACATATAGTTCCAAATAGTTGCAAGAAGTCTTTTACATCAACATATAGTTCCAAAATAAAAACTGACATTGTTCGACGAATAGTTTTTGACATGAACAATAATAGTTCCAAATTAAACACATTTGATGAACTATCACTCATATCCATCGCCTGGTTGGTTCGAGTTATAGCCACTTCCTCTGGTTGGACTCTGCGTGTTGAAAAGGTTGTTCACCCAATAATGTGATGCGTCGTCTTGACCAGACCCATCTCCAGGTGCGGCAATTAAAGTGGGTGATGTCTGAAATCTCTATAACACACGCACATGAAATAGTAACCACTCAGTTTTTCATTTAAACACATAAGGCATCTATGAACATGTCACACACGCATATGTGTACATACCATAGGGAATTGTGACGGAGGCGACAGCATTGGCATCGGCAGTGCAAAGTCCGGAGGCGGCATCCCATATGTCGGCATCGAGACGCCTGCTTGTTGGGCTAGTTGCTAAATATTATATACAAGCCATTGTTGAGAAAATAAGATACACATCATGTGTTTTGTAAAATAAGGTACAAAATGTTACTTCAGCTTACCGAGAGAAGAGCTTGACTATGGGCCTGGAGGTTTGCATAATACTCGTCCTTCTTCTTCTGGTATTCAGCTTGTTGTCTCTGGTACTCAGCTTGTTGTCTCTGGTACTCCAATTGTTCCCTCAAAACTGATTGATGATACTCTGCCTGTTGACGCAACACTGCAAGCTCTATCTCTTGGGTGGATGATCGTGAACGGGATGACTGTGAAGACGAGGATGTGGACTGTAAATTATATAGGCACTAATAAATAAATTAAAACAAGCTAATTTAATTGCATAATTAACTCAAGCCATCGTACATAACAAAACCAAACATGACTACTAGCAAACAACACTGTCGGGGACCATAATTAGGGGTACCCTCAAGGCTCCTAATTCTCAGCTGGTAACCCCCATCAGCATAAAGCTGCTAAGGCTTGATCGGTGCGATTAAGTCAGGGATCAGTCCGTTCGAGCGACTCGATCACGCCTCGCCCGAGCCTAGCCTCGGACAAGGGCAGCCGACCCCGGAGGATTTCCGTCTCGCCCGAGGCCCCCTCCGACGGCGAACATATTTCTGGCTTGCCCGAGGCCCTGCCTTCGCTAAGAAGCAACCCTGACCAAATCGCCGCACCGACCGACCAAATCGCAGGAGCATTTAATGCAAAGGTGGCCTGACACCCTTATCCTGGCATGCGCCCCCCGGCAGAGCCGAAGTAACCGCCGTCACTTCGCCGCTCCACTGACCGGCCTGACAGAAGGACAGCGCCGCCTGCGCCGCGCCGACTGCAGTGCCACTTGACAGAGTGAGGCTGACAGGCAGTCAGGTCCTGCAAAAGGCACCACAGGAAACTCCGCTCCGCCCGACCCAGGGCTCGGACTCGGGCTAAGTCCCGGAAGACGGCGAACTCCGCTCCGCCCGACCCAGGGCTCGGACTCGGGCTAAGTCCTGGAAGACGGCAAACTCCGCTCCGCCCGACCCAGGGCTCGGATTCGGGCTAAGTCCCGGAAGACGGCGAACTCCGCTCCGCCCGACCCAGGGCTCGGACTCGGGCTAAGTCCCGGAAGACGGCGAACTCCGCTCCGCCCGACCCCAGGGCTCGGACTCCACCCTGGCCTCAGACGACGACCTCCGCCTCGCCCGACCAGGGGCTCGGACTCGGCCTCGGCCATGGAAGACAGACTCGACCTCAGCTTCGGAGGAGCTTCCACCTCGCCCAGCCTAGGGCGCAGACCAGCCACGTCAACGGGAGGCGCCATCATCACCCTACCCCGAGCTGACTCGGGCCGCAGGGAACAAGACCGGTGTCCCATCTGGCTAGCTCCGCCGGATAGGCAATGATGGCGTCCCGCATGCTCTGTGACGACGGCGGCTCTCAGCCCCCTTACGGAAGCAAGAGGATGTCAGCAAGGACCCAACCGCTCCGACAGCTGTCCCTCCACCAGGCTCCATCGCTCCTCCGACGGCCACGACATCACACCAGCTGGGTGCCAAAATCTCTCCGGCTGCCACGACGGCATGTACTTAGGGCGCTAGCTCTCCCCCGCTAGACACGTAGCACTTTGCTACACTCCCATTGTACACCTGGATCCTCTCCTTACGCCTATAAAATGAAGGACCAGGGCCCTCTTAGAGAGGGTTGGCCGCGCGGGGACGAGGACGAGACAGGCGCTCTCTTGGGGCCGCTCGCTTCCCTCTCCCGCGTGGACGCTTGTAACCCCCTACTGCAAGCGCACCCGACCTGGGCGCGGGACGAACACGAAGGCCGCGGGATTCCCACCTCTCTCACGCTGGTCTCCGACCGCCTCGCTCCTCCCCCCTTTGCGCTCGCCCTCGCGCTCGACCCATCTAGGCTGGGGCACGCGGCGACACTCACTCGTCGGCCCAAGGGACCCCCCGGTCTCGGAACGCCGATAGTTGGCGCGCCAGGTATGGGCCTGCTGCGTGTTGACGAACAGCTTCCCGTCAAGCTCCAGATGGGCAGTCTCCAGCAACCTCTCCAGCTCGGGACGGTGCTCCGTTTCGGGAGTCTTGAGTTCATGTCCTTCGACGGCAGCTACGACATGATACTCCTTCCCCCGCCGTGCGACAACGACAATGGCGGCCGACAGCCCACCCGCCGGCGGCGGAATCTACGACGTCTTCCCCGCGTGGTGGGAGAACAACATTCGAGCTCACCCCGTCCTCTCCCCCGTCGACGGAGGAGGAGGCGGGGCAACCAAGGCCAAGCAGGAGGCAGCGCCTCGTCGGCTGTCGAGCGAGTCAACAGCGCCGGCACCCCAACGAGGGGCGCACCGGACATCGACCTAGCGTTTGAGACGAAGACGAGCACCGTCTCCCCGCGACACGCCGATCCCGAGCAAGCGGACGACGCCAGCGCGCTCGCGGAGAGCTTGCTGGACGTCACCCTCGTACCTGAGACGACGGCGCAGTCAGTCCCCGACGTGACTTCATCGCCGCTCGTCGACCAAAAGGTACCGACCGATTCCCATCCTACGTCATTTGGATTCAGCCTCAACCCGCCTAGCGATCTCGCTTTGGCGGACGCTCTCGTAGGGGCAAGTCCAAACCCTCTGGGGTTTCGCATGCGGTCTCCTTGGGGCCGGCTGACGGACGTCTCGACCTACGGGCCCTCTGGGTCCGAGTAAGACGACGAGCCCAGCATCTGTTAGGATTTCTCTGGACTTGGCAACCCCAGTGCCATGCAGGACTTTATGACCGCATGTGACTACTGCCTCTCCGGCTGTTCCGATGGTAGCCGCAGCCTCGACGACGAGGACTGCGGCCCAAGCCGCGAATGTTTCCACGTCGATCTAGGGGGTCCCTCCGAAGGCAATCTTCTCGGCATGCCGGAGGACGGTGATCCCCCTAGGCCGGTGCCCCGCGTTGACATCCCACGGGAGCTAGCTGTGGTCCCCGTTCTGGCGGGGGGTCACGACCCACAGCTCGAGCAAATCCGTGGGGTGCAGGCCAGGCTCGACGAGGGAGCAGGAGCGCTTGAGCCGATCCGCCGGGACGTTGGGCAGGCATGGGCGAACCAACCCCCGGCCGGAGAAATACGTCATCTGCCCCAGGGTCTCCAGCACCGCGTCGCCGATGACGTCAGGGTCAGGCCACCACCCGCGTCTAGTGGGGTCGGCCAGAACCTGGCTGCAGCGGCGATGCTCCTCCGCGCGATGTCGGAGCCATCCACCACCGAGGGTCGGCGAATCCAGGGGAGCTCAAGAATCTCCTGGGAGGCGCCGCGGTCCGACGGGCCGAGAGCTCTGCCTCCCGAAGGCAAGGATACCCCTCGGAAACCCATGCCGCGACTTCCCGATTCATGCGGGAAGCCTCGGACTACACCGGGCGCACGCGCAACACCGCGCCTGCGACCCCGGGCCGCCTCGGCAACGAGCACCATCATCGCGACCGTCGGGCCCACCTCGACGAGAGGGTGCGCCGAGGCTACCACCCCAGGCGTGGGGGACGCTACGACAGCGGGGAGGATCAGAGTCCCTCGCCCGAGCCACCCGGTCCGCAGGCCTTCAGCCGGCCCATCCGACGGGCACCGTTCCCGACCCGGTTCCGACCCCTGACTACTATCGCAAAGTACTCGGGGGAGACGAGACCGGAACTATGGCTCGCGGACTACCGTCTGGCCTGCCAACTTGGTGGAACGGACGACGACAACCTCATCATCTGCAACCTCCCCCTGTTCCTCTCTGACACCGCTCGCGCCTGGTTGGAGCACCTGCCTCCGGGGCAGATCTCCAACTGGGACTACCTAGTCCAAACTTTCGCCGGCAATTTCCAGGGCACGTACGTGCGCCCCGGGAATTCCTGGGACCTCCGAAGCTGCCGGCAGCAGCCGGGAGAGTCCCTCCGGGACTACATCCGGCGATTCTCGAAGCAGCGCACCGAGCTGCCCAACATCACCGACTCGGATGTCATCGGCGCGTTCCTCGCCGGCACCACCTGCCGCGACCTGGTGAGCAAGTTGGGTCGCAAGACCCCCACCAGGGCGAGCAAGCTGATGGACATCGCCACCAAGTTCGCCTCTAGCCAGGAGGCGGTCGAGGCAATCTTCCGAAAGGACAAGCAGCCCCAGGGCCGCCCATCGGAAGATGCTCCCGAGGCGTCTACTCAGCGCGGCGCCAAGAAGAAAGGCAGGAAGAAGTCGCAAGCGAAACGCGACGCCGCCGACGCGGACCTTGTCGCTGCCGCCGAGTACAAGAACCCTCGGAAGCCCCCCGGAGGTGCCAACCTCTTCGACAAGATGCTCAAGGAGCCGTGCCCCTATCATCAGGGGCCCGTCAAGCACACCCTTGAGGAGTGCGTCATGCTTCGGTGCCACTTCCATAGGGCCGAGCCACCCGCGGAGGGTGGCAGGGCCCGCGACGACGACAAGAAGGAAGATCACCAAGCGGGAGAGTTCCCCGAGGTCCGCGACTGCTTCATGATCTACGGTGGCATGCGGCGAATCCCTCGGCTCGGCATCGCAAGCGAGAGCGCCGGGAGGTCTGCTCGGTGAAGGTGGCGGCGCCAGTCTACCTAGACTGGTCCGACAAGCCCATCACTTTCGACCAAGCCGACCACCCCGACCATGTGTCGAGCCCGGGGAAATACTCGCTCGTCGTCGACCCCGTCATCGGCGACGTCAGGCTCACCAAGGTCCTTATGGACGGAGGCAGCAGCCTCAACATCATCTACGTCGAGACCCTCGGGCTCCTGCGTGTCGATCTGTCCTCCGTCCGGGCAGGCGCTGCGCCCTTCCATGGGATTATTCCCGGGAAGCGCGTCCAGCCCCTCGGACGACTCGACTTTCCCGTCTGCTTCGGAACGCCCTCCAACTTCCGAAGGGAGACTTTGACTTTCGAGGTGGTCGGGTTTCGAGGAACCTACCACGCGGTACTGGGAAGGCCATGCTACGCGAAGTTCATGGCCGTCCCCAACTACACCTACCTGAAGCTCAAGATGCCGGGCCCCAATGGGGTCATCACCGTCGGCCCCACGTACAAGCACGCGTTCGAATGCGACGTGGAGTGCGTTGAGTACGCCGAGGCCCTCGCCGAATCCGAGGCCCTCATCGCCGACCTGGAAAGCCTCTCCAAAGAGGTGCCAGACGTGAAGCGTAACGCCGGCAACTTCGAGCCAGCGGAGACGGTTAAGGCCGTCCCCCTCGACCCCAGTGGCGACACCTCCAAGCAGATCCGGATCGGCTCCGGGCTCGACCCCAAATAGGAAGCAGTGCTCGTCGACTTTCTCCGCGCAAACGCCGACGTCTTCGCGTGGAGTCCCTCGAACATGCCCGGCATACCGAGGGATGTCGCCGAGCACTCACTGGACATTCGAGTCGGAGCCCGACCCGTCAAGCAACCTCTGCGCCGATTCGACGAGGAGAAGCGCAGAGCGATAGGCGAGGAAATCCACAAGCTAATGGCAGCAGGGTTCATCAAAGAGGTATTCCATCCCGACTGGCTTGCCAACCCTGTGCTTGTGAGAAAGAAAGGGGGGAAATGGCGGATGTGTGTAGACTACACTGGTCTCAACAAAGCATGTCCGAAGGTTCCCTACCCTCTGCCTCGCATCGATCAGATCGTGGATTCCACTGCTGGGTGCGAGACCCTATCTTTCCTCGATGCCTACTCAGGGTATCATCAAATCAGGATGAAAGAGTCCGACCAGCTCGCGACCTCTTTCATCACGCCCTTCGGCATGTACTGCTATGTCACCATGCCGTTCGGCTTGAGGAATGCGGGTGCGACGTACCAGCGGTGCATGAACCATGTGTTCGGCGAACACATTGGCCGCACGGTCGAGGCCTACGTCGATGACATCGTAGTCAAGACAAGGAAAGCTTCCGACCTCCTTTCCGACCTTGAAGTGACATTCCGGTGTCTCAAGGCGAAAGGGGTCAAGCTCAATCCCGAGAAGTGTGTCTTCGGGGTGCCCCGAGGCATGCTCTTGGGGTTCATCGTCTCCGAACGGGGCATCGAAGCCAACCCGGAGAAGATTGCAGCCATCACCAGCATGGGGCCCATCAAGGACTTGAAAGGTGTACAGAGGGTCATGGGATGCCTCGCGGCTCTGAGCCGCTTCATCTCACGCCTCGGCGAAAGAGGTCTGCCTCTGTACCGCCTCTTAAGGAAGGCCGAGTGCTTCACTTGGACCCCTGAGGCCGAGGAAGCTCTCGGGAACTTGAAGGCGCTCCTCACAAAGGCGCCTATCTTGGTGCCTCCAGCTGCCGGAGAAGCCCTCTTGGTCTACGTCGCCGCGACCACTCAGGTGGTCAGCGCCGCGATTGTAGTCGAGAGGCAAGAAGAGGGGCATGCATTGCCCGTTCAGAGGCCAGTTTACTTCGTCAGCGAGGTACTGTCCGAAACCAAGATCCGCTACCCACAAGTTCAGAAGCTGCTGTATGCGGTGATCCTGACGTGGCGGAAGTTGCGACACTACTTTGAGTCTCATCCGGTAAATGTGGTGTCATCCTTCCCCCTGGGGGAGATCATTCAGTGCCGAGAGGCCTCGGGCAGGATTGCAAAGTGGGCGGTGGAAATCATGGGCGAGACAATCTCGTTCGCCCCTCGGAAGGCCATCAAGTCTCAGGTCTTGGCGGACTTCGTAGCCGAATGGGTCGACACCCAGCTATCGACGGCTCCGATCCAACCGGAGCTCTGGACCATGTTTTTCGACGGGTCGCTGATGAAGACGGGAGCCGGCGCGGGCCTACTCTTCATCTCACCCCTCGGGAAACACCTACGCTATGTGCTACGCCTCCATTTCCCGGCGTCCAACAATGTGGCTGAGTATGAGGCTCTGGTCAATGGGTTGCGGATCGCGATCGAGCTAGGGGTCCGGCGCCTCGACGCCCGCGGTGACTCGCAGCTCGTCATCGACCAAGTCATGAAGAACTCCCACTGCCGCGACCCAAAGATGGAGGCCTACTGCGATGAGGTTCGGCGCCTGGAAGACAAGTTCTACGGGCTCGAGCTCAACCACATCGCTCGACACTACAACGAGACTGCGGACGAGCTGGCTAAAATAGCCTCGGGGCGAACAACGGTTCCCTCGGACGTCTTCTCCCGGGATCTGCATCAACCCTCCGTCAAGATCGACGACACGCCCGAGCCTGAGGCGCCCTCGGCCCAGTCCGAGGTACCCTCGGTCCAGCCCGAGGTACCCTCGGCACAGCCCGAGGCGCCCTCGGTTCAGCCCGAGGCACCCTCGGCCTCCGAGGGTGAGGCACTGCGCGTCGAAGAGGAGCAGAGCGGGGCCACGCCTGATCGAAACTGGCAGACCCCGTACCTGCAATATCTCCAACAAGGAGAGCTACCCCTCGACCAGGCCGAGGCTCGCCGGGTGGCACGGCGTGCCAAGTCGTTCGTCTTGCTGGGCGATGAGAAGGAGCTCTACCACTGCAGCCCCTCAGGCATCCTCCAGCGATGCATCTCCGTCGCCGAAGGTCAGGAACTCCTGCGGGAGATACACTTGGGGGCTTGCGGCCATCACGCAGCACCTCGAGCCCTTGTCGGGAATGCTTTCCGACAAGGATTCTACTAGCCGACGGTAGTGGTCGACGCCACTAGAATCGTCCGCACCTGCGAAGGGTGTCAATTCTATGCGAAGCAGACCCACCTGCCTGCTCAGGCTATGCAGACGATACCCATCACCTGGCCCTTTGCTGTGTGGGGTCTGGACCTCGTCGGCCCCTTGCAGAAGGCGCCCGGGGGCTACACGCACCTGCTGGTCGCCATCGACAAATTCTCCAAATGGATCGAGGTCCGACCTCTGAACAGCATCAGGTCCGAGCAGGCGGTGGCGTTCTTCACCAACATCATCCATCGCTTCGGGGTCCCGAACTCCATCATCACCGACAACGGCACCCAGTTCACCGGCAGAAAGTTCTTGGACTTCTGCGAGGATCACCACATCCGGGTGGACTGGGCCGCCGTGGCTCATCCCATGTCAAATGGGCAAGTAGAGCGTGCCAACGGCATGATTCTACAAGGGCTCAAGCCTCGGATTTACAACGACCTCAACAAGTTCGGCAAGCGATGGATGAAGGAACTCCCCTCGGTGGTCTGGAGCCTAAGGACAACGCCGAGCCGAGCCACGGGTTTCACGCCGTTCTTCCTAGTCTACGGGGCCGAGGCCGTCTTGCCCACAGACCTGGAATACGGCTCCCCGAGGACGAGGGCCTACAGCGATCAAAGCAACCAAGCCAGCCGAGAAGACTCGCTGGACCAGCTGGAAGAGGCTCGGGACAAGGCCTTACTACACTCGGCGCGGTACCAGCAGTCTCTGCGACGCTACCACGCCCGAGGGGTCCGGCCCCGAGACCTCCAGGTAGGCGACCTGGTGCTTCGGCTGCGACAAGACCCCCGAGGGAGGCACAAGCTCATGCCCCCCTGGGAGGGACCGTTCATCATCGCCAAGGTTCTGAAGCCCGGAACGTACAAGCTGGCCAACAGCCAAGGCGAGGTCTACGGCAACGCTTGGAACATCCAACAGCTACGTCGCTTCTACCCTTAAAATATTTTCAAGTCGTTCATATACCTCGCACCCACGCAAAGTTTAGTCATCAAGGAAGGGTCGGCCTCGCCTCGGCAAAGCCCGACCCTCCCTCGGGGGCTAAAAGGGGGGGAACCCCCTCTGCGTTGAAATTTTCCTCGAAAAAAAAGATCTCTTCTGCCAGAATATCTTTCGTGCTTTCTGACTACTTCGAAAAGTGGATCCTGGAAACGATGGAGTACACGTAAGCAGCCAAGGCTGACCGAGCCGAGGGACTCCTACGCCTCCGGGATACGGATACCTCACTCATCACCTTCTGCGATAAGTAACTCGCGTTCGGATAAAGTGATTCCGCGGACCGAACAAGTCTTCACGTTCGGAAGCTCTTCTGCCAAAGCAATCCTTCGAGCCTTCTCGACTGAGTCGGTGACAGGGCCTCATGGATGGGTGAAGGTGCGCGTAAGCGGCAAGGCCGACCGAGCCGAGGGACTCCCACGCCTCCGGGATACGGATACCTCACTCATCACCTTCCACGAGAAGCAACTCTCGCTCGCACAAACATCCCTGTTACCAACAAAAAAGTCCAGATACTCGAAACAAGAGGAAAAGAGCCGCAGCTTTACAACACAGCGAGGGTGTGTGTTCTGGCCTCGGCGGCCGCAGAAGGCACACACTACAAGACACTCTGATCCTGCAGGCTCGGGTCTCGACGCTGGAAGGGGGCAGTAGAACCCTCGGCATCGACAACACCTTCAGCGAGGTCCGACCTAGCCTCGGACGGTGACGCGGTCCGAGGATCTCCACTCTGAAGGACGACGCCACTGCCACGCCTCCTCGATTGCGGAACCAATACCGCGACTCAAGGCGACCCAGCGCACGACCCAGCAGCGCCAGCCTGGCGCGGCGGCCAATGCGGTCAAAAATGGACCGGCAATAATGATGCTGGCAGGCGGGCGGGAGCAGCGGTCACGTCGTCAGCCAAGCTCACGTCCCATCCGGGGGCAGCAAGAGAACCCCCTCTCACGGCGTGAAGACAACGCGCCCGTGACCCGTTCCTCGAACGGCTCGCGCACGCGCAACGGCCGCCCCGCCAACCACTCGCCCCGTCGCATTAACTCCGCGGCGGGACAGGCGGCGCCTCTGGCAGGAGAAGCGGGCGACGCTTTGCCTTCGCCGTAATAACCGCGCCAAAAAAGGTACGCCGCGTCGTTCGATTTCGTATCCTTTTCCTTTTTTCCTCTTTCTCTCTCTATCTTGCAACAGGGACCGGGAAAGGGGGATACCCCGAAAAAGATCCTTCCCCGTGAAGGAACCAGGCTCCGAGCCTCCATACTGATCAGAGGTTCGAAGGCTGGCCCCCCGAAGGGTTCGACAGCCGCCTCAGATCGTGTGGGCCCTACACCCACTACTGGTCAGAGGTTCGAAGGCCGGCCCCCCGAAGGGTTCCACGGCCGCCTCAGGCTACTCGGGCTCCGCGCCCATTACTGATCAGGGTTCGAAGGCTGGCCCCCGAAGGGTTCACAGCCGCCTCAGACGCCGAGCGAGGGATGACCAGGGGTACGTTTGATACATAACCAAGGCTCGGGCTGCACTCCCGAGGTACCCTAGGACATTTCCGAGACCAGCGGGAGCGATCTTGTAACGGAATCCCATCGGAGGGAGGCATCGAGCCCTCGGACCCCGTCGCCAGGGGACCGGGTCCGGCAGATCACCCGCAGGTACTTTTGGGCGTGCCTCTGGGCCCCTAGCCGACCCCTAACGAACGGGGCACGGACGTCCACTCAGATTACCCGCTTGCAACTCACCGGAGACACCATGTTCGGCACCCATCGAGGGCAACATGGCGCTTTCCCCCCTCCTCCTTGCGAAAAGGCGACGCAGGGGCGTATGTAAAAAAGCCGAGTCTGTCCCTGATCGCCCTCTCGCCCTGTGCAGAGGCTCGGGGGCTGCTCTCGCAAACCTGGCTCCGGCCGAACCGTTGACAGCGTCAACATACCAGCCCGAGAACTTGGGACCCGACCGTACACCCGGGCTACGACCAGCTTGCATGAGGGAACAACCAGACTAGTCGAAGCATTACGCGAGGCATTAAGACCTCGAAGGAGTGAAACCACTCCTCCGAGGCCTCGGGGGCTACACCCGGCGGGTGCGCTCGCGCGCACCCACCGAAACAAAATGCAACCGAGAAAGGCTGGTCCCCTTGCAAAAAGTGCGACGAAAGCCTCCAAGCGAGTGCTAACACTCCCTTCGAGGCTCGGGGGCTACTGTCGGGGACCATAATTAGGGGTACCCTCAAGGCTCCTAATTCTCAGCCGGTAACCCCCATCAGCATAAAGCTGCTAAGGCCTGATGGGTGCGATTAAGTCAGGGATCAGTCCGTTCGAGCGACTCGATCACGCCTCGCCCGAGCCTAGCCTCGGACAAGGGCAGCCGACCCCGGAGGATTTTCGTCTCGCCCGAGGCCCCCTCCGACGGCGAACATATTTCCGGCTTGCCCGAGGCCCTTCCTTCGCTAAGAAGCAACCCTGACCAAATCGCCGCACCGACCGACCAAATCGCAGGAGCATTTAATGCAAAGGTGGCCTGACACCCTTATCCTGGCATGCGCCCCCCGGCAGAGCCGAAGTAACCGCCGTCACTTCGCCGCTCCACTGACCGGCCTGACAGAAGGACAGCGCCGCCTGCGCCGCGCCGACTGCAGTGCCACTTGACAGAGTGAGGCTGACAGGCAGTCAGGTCCTGCAGAAGGCACCACAGGAAACTCCGCTCAGCCCGACCCAGGGCTCGGACTCGGGCTAAGTCCCGGAAGACGGCGAACTCTGCTCCGCCCGACCTAGGGCTCGGACTCGGGCTAAGTCCCGGAAGACGGCGAACTCCGCTCCGCCCGACCCAGGGCTCGGACTCGGGCTAAGTCCCGGAAGACGGCGAACTCCGCTCCGCCCGACCCAGGGCTCGGATTCGGGCTAAGTCCCGGAAGACGGCGAACTCCGCTCCGCCCGACTCAGGGCTCGGACTCGGGCTAAGTCCCGGAAGACGGCGAACTCCGCTCCGCCCGACCCCAGGGCTCGGACTCCGCCCTGGTCTCAGACGACGACCTCCGCCTCGCCCGACCAGGGGCTCGGACTCGGCCTCGGCCACGGAAGACAGACTCGACCTCAGCTTCGGAGGAGCTTCCACCTCGCCCAGCCTAGGGCGTAGACCAACCACGTCAACGGGAGGCGCCATCATCACCCTACCCCGAGCTGACTCGGGCCGCAGGGAACAAGACCGGCGTCCCATCTGGCTAGCTCCGCCGGATAGGCAATGATGGCGTCCCGCATGCTCTGTGACGACGGCGGCTCTCAGCCCCCTTACGGAAGCAAGAGGATGTCAGCAAGGACCCAACCGCTCCGACAGCTGTCCCTCCGCCAGGCTCCATCGCTCCTCCGACGGCCACGACATCACACCAGCTGGGTGCCAAAATCTCTCCGGCTGCCACGACGGCATGTACTTAGGGCGCTAGCTCTCCCCCGCTAGACACGTAGCACTCTGCTACACTCCCATTGTACACCTGGATCCTCTCCTTACGCCTATAAAAGGAAGGACCAGGGCCCTCTTAGAGAGGGTTGGCCGCGTGGGGACGAGGACGAGACAGGCGCTCTCTTGGGGCCGCTCGCTTCCCTCTCCCGCGTGGACGCTTGTAACCCCCTACTGCAAGCGCACCCGACCTGGGCGCGGGACGAACACGAAGGCCGCGGGATTCCCACCTCTCTCACGCCGGTCTCCGGCCGCCTCGCTCCTCCCCCCTTCGCGCTCGCCCTCGCGCTCGACCCATCTGGGCTGGGGCACGCGGCGACACTCACTCGTCGGCCCAAGGGACCCCCCGGTCTCGGAACGCCGACAAACATATATGCATATACAAAATTATACTAAAAATTATAAAATTACTCACTTTGCCGGACGATGAGCCGGTGAAGCGAGCGCCGACGGGGTTGGGGCGGGCGCCGATGGTCACGGAGGCAGAGGCTCCGGCGACCACGGGCTGCATCCGAGCGGCTCCGGTGGCGTCAGGATGGGCACGGAGGCGGCCACGAGCTCGTGCTCGGGCTGGTCGTCGGGGCAGGACGGGAGGTCGCCGGGCGCGGGCTGGGCTTGGGCTTGGGCGGCGGCTGCTCTATTGCGGCGGTGGCGGCTTGGCATGCGAGCGAGCGGGAGAGACAGAGATATAATGAAACCATGCGGGAACGGGGGCGTCGGTTAAAATTCTTTATTTCCGAAAGTCACTCTGACAGCCGTACATAAGATTATATCCGACGGGCTATCTGATAACCCTCAGCTATTCCTAATTACTTCTGACGGCGGTCTGTGGCCGTCGGACATAACCTTATGTCTGACGGTCTCTTATGGAATCGTCGGACATAAAGTGACCGTCGGACTTTTACTGTTTTACTACAGTGAATCCAAATTTAAATAGACATATAGCCACGCGGGTAAAAACGGTCAGCCTGGATGGACGAGCAGGCGCTGATCCTGATCTGATCGGTGAGGGCCGCTGGCACGCATTCATCAGGCGGGCGTGTGCATGGGCGCGCATTGATTCCTTCACACGTGTGCCCTGTGCAGGGACCTGCCGGCAGGTGGGCTGGCGCTGAGGAGACGACGACGACGACTCACATCAGGAAAGCGCACGCAGCGCTGT
The DNA here is from genome assembly GCF_902167145.1 of Zea mays. Classification (NCBI taxonomy): domain Eukaryota; kingdom Viridiplantae; phylum Streptophyta; class Magnoliopsida; order Poales; family Poaceae; genus Zea; species Zea mays. Next base: position 101,829,884 of record NC_050101.1, read on the forward strand.
GATGATCCATGCGGAGCCCATATACAGCAATGCAGCAGCACAACAGTACTGTAGACACACACGCACGCGTTACTGTTTTGCTTGCTTTGCATGCCGCATCCTCGGTACGTGCCCCTGCTAATTAGCCTAGCTAGCACGGAATGTCTATCTGACAACTGTAGTTGTCACGGCATTGGTTGTTGTAGACGTCACGTCGAGCCAGGGGGCTGGAATGGATGCATGGGTTAATCTGCTGATGGGTGGCGCATGGCACGGTAGTAGCTGGAGTGTCCATCAACGTGCACTCAGCGTGCAGGTGGCCAGATATATGCATGGATTCCGATCGGCCGTAGGAGATCCCCGCTCGCCGCACAGAGCGGCCGTCCGCGCTCGTCGGTGACGCGACGTCTCCACCACCCTCGCCGCGCACATCGATGGCCTGGACCGGAGAAGGGTCGATGCGTGAAAAGACTGGCGAGGACGCGAGGTGACGTCCCATCCTTTCCCTGCGTTGGCTCTGGCTGCGTTGCCGGTCGCCGACCCGGGCACCCAGACGACCTGACGGATCCCGAGTGCCGACGACACTTGTTGGGATGTTAAACTTTTAATAAAATTTGTCATACAAATTTTTATTTTTATTTTTAACATTAAGATTATTATGATTTATAAATGATAGATCTTAAATTCTCTTTTTAAATAATTAATATAATACTTAAGGTGGAGATATTTCCATAGCTTGATGGATGATAGGTTACTAGTAACAGTCATTTTTATGTCTTAGAGTTACTAGTAACAGTCATTTTTATGTCTTAGAGTTACTAGTAACAGTCATTTTGATGGATTACAAGTAACGATGGACAATTTTATGTGTTAGAGTTAGTAGTAACTCTCATATTGATGGCTAGTTTATAGTTGCCGTTATATATGATGGCACCTACTCACATTCATGTGTACGCCTATATAAGAATGGACAATTCTTTGATCTATAGAGAGGATCAGAATTTTCCATTGACTCTCACACACACTTCTACTTCGTGTTCTGCTTTCCCGGCTCTGTGATTTTAGGGCGCATGAGACACGGAGTAAGTAGGCCTCTAAAACCATCGTTGTTGTAAGAGATCCTGCTCGGGATAGGCGACTGATCAGGTTGTTGGGGACCACACAACGCGACTGCTTGATCGATGTCGACTCGTTAGTGACATCGACTTGTTCGCGGGAACCTGTTCTTCCTCTTCCTGGTGCCTGTTCGCGGGACTGCACTGCGAGCATCGTCCTGCACCGAATTCTGATCGACTACATCGAACATACACACGAGATGTCTCGTGTGAATGGAGTCATCAGTGCTCTAAGCATTGGTCCCTCCACAGGATACTCACTATTACTTATTTTTATGCTTGTTATTCTACTGTTAACTGCTATTGTGAGTAGTTATTGCACACATGCACATATCTGTCATCACATTTATCGCGCTATATTTCTACATTAAATTGAATATAGGAATGCCTAAATTTCTAACAATCCAAAAACATGATCATAGGCATTTTTCTGTTAGTGGTTTTACTGCTGCGTTGAAACCGAATGAACTGTTAGATGGAACGTTTTTCAAGATCAGGTGGCATAGTAAGATGATATTGTGGTTGACAACAATGAATTTCTTTCACGCAGCACAGGGTAAACCCGAACAATTCATTCTTGAGGAGGAGATAGCGTTCAAGGTAGCCGATAACCTGTTTCGAGGCGCTATGATTAGTACTCTTGCTGACAAATATGTTGATTCTTACGTTACGTGCACTACTGCAAAGCAGTTATGGTATGCTCTTGATGAGAAGTTCAGTGTTTCTGATGCCGGTAGCAAGCTGTACATCACGGAGCAACTATTTGACTATAAGATGGTTGATAACCGTCATGTGGTCAAACAAGCTCATGAGATGTGTCACACCCGGTTTTGGAAGGCAAACCGAATGCGAACCATATACGTGCTAGGATCAGAAACTCACGTACACAGTGATTACATAGTTGGACATCATCACACATTGCTCAAAATAATAGCGAAAATAGTACTTTATTACATCAAGATGTCCAAGACATCCACAAAGTCATTTACTTAAGTCATAGTCATAATCAAAATGCGAATACGAAACATAGTATGATAAGGCCTTCACAGGCAGCTAACTGATGGTTTGCCACTAATCTAATCTAGAACTCATCGAAGTCCTAAAACTCTTGGAAATTCTCCATGTTGCCTTCATCTTCTCTTGAGCATTGGTTGCAATGGGGACAACATGGGGGGTTGGTGTTTTAAAGTAAGGGTGAGTACACATCAACGTACTCAGCAAATGTCCTATTTGGCTAAAGTGGACTAGCTGTATGTAGAGTTAAGCTTAAAGCAGTTGCTTTTAGCTAGTCAGGTATTTATTACTAGTAGAAAGCCAAGTTTTATCAATAATCCCAAGTTATTACCCAAATGGCACTCCCTCTAAGAGGAAACACCAAATACCATAAAGATATTCATCATCATTAAGCATCATCCTAAAAGTTAACTAGAGTTACTCTAATCAAAGGAGCTCCCAAGGTTGTTGATAACCGCGAGCACGCCTAATATACCAGTTTCTAACACTCTTCAGATGTTGCACACTTTACCCACGAGCCGTGATTCCCTTTCTGCCTGAGGAGCGCTACTCCCCATTGACCACTACCTAGGTGGCCTGGCAGGGTATCGCTACGTAGTCTTTACAAAGATTCCCCTAGTGTGTAGTTTCCCGTTAGGTTTCGCCAGTAGTATAAAGTACTCCTCCCTAAGGTGGGTGACTAACAAAATCAAATCGAATGAACCTAAGCACCCATCCTTAGTAGATAAAAGCACTATGCCTCGGCCCCCATTGACGGCACTACGACGAAGCCAACTACACCCCAAGTTCATCCAATTAATCAGCTAAGGGCGTCCCATTCCACCCTCATGGTTGTACTGTTTTTTCGGGTGGTCATCCAGCGAATAGATCCTTCCAGAGAGGTACTTGAGAAAGAGCCTGAGTCCCCTAAAATTTTACATGATCATCATCATAATCAAGATAGCATCATCGTATCATAAATGTTCTCATCATGTTTATTGATCAAAGTAAAGCAATAACATAGTACTAATCATAGTAACCAATTCCCAAAAGGTAAAACAAGGACAAGAAAAAAGAATACTAGTCAATCCTTAGGTTGATCATGGTATGTGGGATATTGAATTATAAAGTAAGTAGGACATAATGGGTCAGAGGACACTTGCCTTCACTAGGTTGCTGCTCAGGGAAGTCTCCTGCAACACACTCGGAAACCTCGAACTGCTCGTTGTCTACGCAGAACAATTATTCATTCAACACAATTGGGAAATGACAAACAAACAGTACACCAATCATATGCAACAAAGTAAACACTGGTTCAGTGGAAAAGTACAAACACACAAGTGAACTCTAGGTTCTAGGGTAGGTTAATATACCTAGTGGTATATTGTTCTCCAACTACTGCTATCTCAGTAGATTAATTACTCAACTATGTCTATCTCAGTAAACTACTTATTTAGATAAAGTTATTCCAGGGATGGAACCATACATTAATTGAAATTAATCTACAAAGTTAAGCACTTGAACATTCATTAGGGTTTCACTTTTATTTTACCTTTAATACATATTTTATAACCTTACACTAATTTAGAGACTAACCACAAAATTGAAACAGACAAATAGTGAATGGATATAATTTAAACAGATAGATAATAACATTATGAACATTTTGCAATTTGAACCACCTAATTTGGAGTTCATATGCAAAGGATATGATATTTACAAGTTTTGGAATTCAAAAACCCTAAATTAAATCCATTTTTCTAATTAGGAACAAACCTGGCGTTCCCTCTGCAAGAAACCAGGGGCACGACTGTAATAACTAAGAATGACGGGTTCTATTACTACGGAATCGAGGGTTCATTTTACAAAACGGCAAAACCAAAGGGGTATCGGGTTTCCTCGGCTGTTGGATCTCAAATCAACGACCGAGATTAGAAGCAGTGGAAGAGAGTGTGGGCGCGCGTGGCACGGGCGCCTGATAGGTGGACTTGGGGCGGGGCGCGACATCGACACGCGAGGCCCACAGGCCAGTGGCGCGCTGAGAGCGCGGGGCTCTGGTCACTGGATCTTGGATCAAGGGCCCTAGTTCAATGAACCACATGAATTGTTATTCAAAGATCTGGGCCATCGGATCAGGGGTGAGCGGCCAAGATTGGGCGTCTAGGGCTTTAATAGTTTCTGGCCAGCCAGGGGTGGCGCCGCTTATGCCCGCTGTGGTGTAGCCGCCAGAGGTAAGGCAGGCCGGGGATCTAGGGGTTCGGGCTGTCTAGGCAGGCCAGGGCCATTAGGGAGAACCCAACGAGCACTATGGTAGAGCTTTGGACGCGAGAACGGGGCCGAGGGCGGGCAGACGACGGAGGAGGGTCTTGGGGTAGACCGGAGAGTGCTACGACGAGCAATACCTACTGTAGTGGGGGATAATCCGGTGCACTGAGGCTGGCATGAGCTTCGGTGAGGGGGTAGGGGTATTCTAGTTCTAGACTTGGGCACGGGGAAAGGTTGTACTGGTCGAGCGCCGTGAAGATGTGGTGGCCAAACGAGGAGCAGCTCCGGTGAGACAAAATTAGTGCAAAAGAAGGGCAGGGTGGTGTTCCTTACCCAAGGGCTGTGCTCGGGGAAGCTCGACACGACGTCAGGAGGCTTCGGTTGGCTGGACGGCGAGGGAACGCGGCGACGGCGACCTCCGATCTGCATGGACGGGGCAGAGGGGCCGGTGAATGAGAAACCTAAGCGGGTTCCCGGTGCACTGTGCTCAGGCGAAGCTCACCGTGGCTGAGACGATGGCAAAGGCCCAGCAAGGATGGCAGAACGGCTGGGCAACGGCGGTGGTGGCGCTGCGAGCTGGGTGAGGACAAGGTGGCAAGGAGAGGGTGAATGAGGGGCAAGGGCGTGATGAGGGGGGTTCGAGGTCTTCACCAAGGCGCTCGGGCGACTTGCATGGGGTGAGTCGTGGGGGCGTGGGTGCGGTTTGTCCGCGTGGAGCGCACGCCATGGGCGTAAGCCCGGCGGTTGCGGGGAGGGAGACGGGGCGGACGGACGGGGCCCACAAGTCAGCGAGGGAGCGCGTGAGCGAGCGGACGGGTCGGCGCCGACAAGGCGGCCCCACCAGACAGAGAGAAAGGGAGGGAGGGAGCGCGCGCAGACAAGGGGGTTCGGCGCCGACGGGAGGGACCCACCTCGCAAAGAGAAGACGCGGGCGCACGGGGGGCTGTCTAGGCCGAAAGGCCGGGGAATGGGGGCGGCTGGGCTTCTTTCTATTTTTCTTTTTTCTGAATTTTCAAATCCCTTTTTCTTTTATTTTCTCTTTTGGATTCAAATTCAAACATGTCACAAATTCAAATTTAAATATTCCAAATATGTGCATCAAACAAAAGAAAAATCTAGGTTCAGCATGATGCAACATTTCATGTCTCCCTAGGCTTTAATATTCTAAAAAAGTACACCTCTCTCATAAATACCTAGAATTCTATTAAAAGGAAGAGAAAGGGAATTTATAGAGATAGAAAAAAGGAGTAACACCTGAATTTGGTAAATATTAGTGAAGAAATTTTATGCCCCCAAATCTAGGGTGTTACAAGATACAAGCACTAGCTAAGGAACTCAAACAATTTCCGTGTAAGTTGCCAGACAAGTTTGTGGCCAGTGGTGCTACCACTCTTAAACATAAGAGATAAGAGTTTAGCGTGGCTAAACTTATTGGATCACTTGATGTTGAGGAGAGGGCAAGAGCAAAAGACACTCGTGAGAAAGGAATTGAGTCTTCTAGTACCAAAATGGTGCAGAAAAAAATTCCAATGCATCTCGTAACAACAAGAAGAAGAAGAACAACATAACTCCTCTAAGCCCAAGCAAACAACCACGTCTAAGAAAAAAAGATGTTGGTTGCTTTGTTTGCAGGAATACTTATCATTGAGCAAGTGCGTGCATAGACCGCAAATTTAAGCAAGAAAAGAAACCAGTTCAAGAGAAGAAAACAACAAACATAATTATTAGCGAGACTAGAGAAGGAACATCGAGGTATGGTAATTATTTACCTACTGTTCTTTGAGTGTGTCACTCACCTGAGTAGTGGGCTGATACTGGTGCTAATATTCATGTGTGTGCTGATATTTCTTTGTTTTCTCCTTATCATTCAAAGGGATTGGAGCCTTACTGATGGGTGAAGTATCTCATGCGTGTGTTCTTGGTGTTGGTATAGTCATTCTGAAGTTTACTTCGAGAAAGACGGTGTGTTGAAAAACGTGCAGCATGTCCCCTCCATTAAAAAGAATCTAGTCAGTGGCTCTCAATTGTGTCGAGATGACTACAAAATTGCCTTTGAGTCTAATAAATGTATAATATCAAAGTATGAAACATTTGTTGGAAATCTATGACAATGGAGGCCTGTTCCGCTTATCTTTGCATGATATATGTAATAAATCTATGAACAATGTTATTTCGAATGAGTCGAATATTTGGTAATTGGTATTCACTACTCTGTCATATCAATTTTGGTTGTGTCTAGCGGCAAAAAAATTTAAATTCAATCCTGAAATTTGATTAATTCAAAGGTTCTAAGTGTCATGTGTGTGTGCAATCTAATCAACCTCGCAAGCCTCATAAGGCTGCGGAGTCAAGGAAATTGGCACACTAAACTTAATACATTCCGATTTATGTGAGATTAATGGAATATTGACTAAAGGTGGCAAGCAATATTTTATTACTTCTATCAATGATTCAACTAGATTATGTTATGTGTATCTTCTAAAATCAAAAGATGAAGCTTTGCATTATTTTAAGACCTACAAGCAGAGGCTGAAAATCAGTCTGAGAGGAAAATTAAACGGTTAAGGTCTGATCGAGGTGGAGAAAACTTTTCGAGTGGTTTTTCTGATTTTTATGTCGAACATGATATTATTCATAAGAGGACGCCACCATACTCACCACAATCCAATGAGGTTGTTGAAAGAAAGAACCGTATTCTATCTGGTTTGGTTGTAATACCCAATTTGTAATTTGTAAGAGATAATATAAAAGGAGAAACAATTTCACTTTATCTATGTGTGAGTTTGACCTTTTTGTACCATCACATGCGAACACCATATTTAAAAACAAATAATTATAAAATATATGCCACTAAATTATGCATCATGCTGGACTTTATTTTTGTGCATCTTGTGACAATATAAAAATCATATGAAAAGAATTATATTAAAGTCCCAAAGTGGAATTTAGAATATAAAAGAAAATCTAGAATTTAAAAGTGGAGAAAGAAAAGAAAATGTATATACAAAACAAATATTATAAATAAAGGTAATAATAGTATGTGCAAAATTATACTCTTAATCTGAGGAAGCTTTACCACAGAGTAAATTTGAATTTTGAATTTTAAACTCAAAAGGAAAACAAAACAAAATATAAAAGAAAAAGAATAAAAAAGGGAAACCGCGCCTCGGCCCTAAACTCTAATTCGGCCCACAATCGCCCCCCTCCGCACGGCCTAGGTGAAAGCACCGCTTGCGCTATGGGCCACTAGCCGGGGGGTCCGGTTGGTCAGGCATCCCGCGTACTTGGGCGTGTGGGAGAAGTCTCACAGGCACGTGGGTCCGGGGCAAAACTGACCCGCGAACTCTGCAGACGCGCGTAGATGCTGTGATGTGGGGCCCGCACATCAGCGCGTTCTTCTCCTTCGCAACGGAAGGCGAGGATGTCGCCGCCATGACCGGGAACATGGGCGACCTCCCCTCTCTCCAAACCGGAACCCCGTGGGATAAATGGGAGTCCTCGTGACCCGTTCCTTCCCCTGATACCATCTCGCGCGAGCCTAGTGTCCCAGAACAAACCGACACCACCATTGCCGAGCCCACGGGAGTTTTGAGATCTGTCGTCATCGCCTAGAGCCATTGGCGTCACCCGAGCTCCGGGAAGAGGTCCAAGGACTTCGGTTGACGCTGTTGATGCTCGCCGGGGACCGAGCACGTCATTGCATCGACTGAACCATTGGCAATTCCTCATCGGAGTGTGGATTCCGCCGCTAACCGTGGACACCGTCGCACGGTCCTTAATCCCCGGTGAGCACCATTCTAGAATGTATATTATCAATCCTACTACCCATCACTACATTAGGATAGAAGTTTTAGGCCGCGAATCACGTGTTCGTTAGTCGCCGGCGATGGCGCCGTCGTAGGAGGGCGGGCGCCGCCGCGTTCGGGTGATTCACGCCCGCGATTAACAATAGGCGTCGATCGGGGCATGGACAGTTGGGATCAGAGCGCGGATAACGTTTCGGGATGGGTGATCCGTGACCGTCGGATCGCGATCGGGCGAATCAGGCATAAGTATGATCTGGGCGGTAGATTTTAGATCTTACGGTCGATGATGCGTACCATTTCACCACGTTAGCAATCTAATCCTAACCATAGATTTAGGATCCTGCGGTCCTGGTCGAAACCTACCCCTTCGACCGGGAGTTTTTGCATAAGAGACCCCGACGTTTTGAGTAAACAACCTGCCGTCCCGAGCACTGTCGACTGAGTCTCGGGAATGTTACGAAGTCGCCCCTGCACTTTTCTATAATTGAGGCCCCGTATAGAGAATTATAAAACCAGAGAAAATAAATCAGAAATGGATTTTTAATACAAAAATTAATGCTAGAACTTGTTTAAATCATAGATAATCCATTTTTAGTCCAAATTAGTCCATTCTAATTGCTAAAATTTTATAATATTATTGTTTATCATCTAGAGTCTCTGTTTTGACATGAAAACAGTAGGAAAACTAATTTCTCACTTAATCATATATCAAGCACATAAAACCTATGGAAATTCATAATTTAAAAATCCATAACTCCAAAATTAATGATTCATGTTCCTAGGATCTTATTTTAATGTGTAGATTATTATTATACACTTTATTTACATGTTTGGTGTGATGTCAATTTCTCCTTTATACTGTGCTTGTTTGTATTGTGGCGAGTAGAAGAACCTATGACTGAGGGATCCTGATGCCCAACAGATAGAAGTAGCTGAGCAGGAGCTCATTGAAGGCAAGTTGTGCCCTTGACCACTTTTATACCCAATAATGTTCTTTAATGTCATTTATTCATGCATAGATTTAATTTTGATGGGACCCAATAGGTCATTCTAGTCTGTTTATCCATTTTACCTTGTTTACCCCTAAATCATTTGGGTAGTTATGCTATTGCTTTACATGGTTTTGGATTAATATTTCATTTTATTCATGTTCCAATTATTTTGTTATTTTATTTATGTTCATGTCAAGATCATTATTTTTAATTGGAACATGGAGCTTAACTTGAGAAACACGTGCCACCACATGGGAGGAATGGGACACCTTGGCTAACTAATTAGAAAAGCTAGTGGAAGACTACCTTACCCGAAAGGGGCAAGGGCAATAGGGGAGTTGCATGCAGGGAGGTTCTCGGGTTGATTTTGCTGCGATGGCGGTCAGACGGGGGATTCTTGCAAGTGCTCTTCCCATAAACTGTAGCGGGTTTTCGGAAGCTAGTGGAACTTTGTAAAGGCATCGTAGTGTTGCCCTGCCTCGCTTCCTTGGTAGAGGTGTATGGGAGTCGCGATCCCTTGGCAAATGGGTAACATGACTTGTGGGTACAGGGTACAACCTCTACAGAGTGTAAAACTAGTATACTAGCCGAGCTCATGGTCATGAGCAGCTCAGGACTCTCGCATGATTAATTTATGGAACTTAAATTCAATTTGTCATTTGCATTGCATGGGATTATTTATTAATTTTATTCTATTATTTATTATGGTTTGATATTTACTTACACTTAGTAACTGCTAGTAAAATTTGATCAACTTATTAAAAGCAATGCTCAGCTTTAACCCCTATTTTTGATCAGCCTTACACATCACATGAACTCTCACCTTTGGTGAGTTCATGCCCACTGGTTTCCCCACAACTTATTGAGCTATGATAATGTGTGAGCTCACCCTTGCTGTCTCACACCCCCACTAGAGAAGAACAGGTGGTTTAAGAGGAGCCACACAACGAGGAGTTTGATCTGATCTAGGTGGCGTTTCCCAGTTGACTTATTGGCGCCAAGGATGGATTTAGTTCATTTTATATTTATCTTTTATTTTTGTAAGACTTCCGCTATGTAATAAGTACTCCGATGTTATTGTGACATTTATCTCTATACACTCTGATATTATATATGTTGTCTTCTTTGGCGCATGTATAAGATGCACCCGGCTTTATCCCTTAAATCCGGGTGTGACAGAAGTTGTATCAGAGGAAATGTTGAATGTAGGACGAAACCTTGATAGAAATAGACAAAACCCTTACCTACTTACCTTAATCTGATTCATTCTATACTTATCTTATCTTGATCATGTCTCACCTTTTGTTGTCATACTCTGATTACTCTTATCTTTTCCACTCTAAGACAAGATGGGTTCCACACCTTGGAATCCTACATTTATGACATTCTTAAGAGATAGGGAACCTAAGACGAAATTTAAACTATTTTCTCTATTTAAAAATGATGGTTGATTGTTCAGATGATAAATGCCTGATTTGCTTCTTTGATTGATTGAGATATTATAAATGGACATCTTAGCATGTACCACCATAAGGTAATGAATTAGCTTTGGTAGGTGTCGGTACCCTGAAATAGGTGTACCCCTTACTACAGCATGAAGACGCGGTGCCCACACAGCTATCTCTAGTCGCGTGGTGAACAGCACCCGACTCTGCCACGTGGACGGCTCCAGGGTCGCCATGTGGCCAGAGAAGACGATATACCCCAAGATGCCAACATTGGGCCCGGACCCCCATGGGAAAGTGCCGAACCCCTGTACATGTAGATCGGACCTCCGGGCAAGGTCCAGGACTGAAGCGTCATGATCCTTTGGGACTCAAATGTGAAACAATTACTAGTCCCAGGAGGCTAGTAACCACATTCCTTACTTCAAATAGTACAGAGTTCGAATAAAGGTTATTACAATACCGGGGTACAAGCTCGAGAGAGCCAGAAAACAAAACGCAGAAGAAGGTACACTAGCCCAATCCACAGGCAGAACTGGGTGCACACACAACCCTCTCAATCAAGCATAGCAGAAAAGAAGTCTTCGGCTGCTGAAAAACATAAATAAATCTGGGTGAATACACTAGGTATTCCGCAAGCCCATCCCGCTCCTGTTAAGAGAAAGAGACCTATATCATACATGCTTTATATAGTGGAGTTGAAGTCACTCTTCTTTTTCTCAGAGAAAGGCAGTTTATTTAGGGTTTTTCCCAAGGAAAAAAATACACACAATACTCAACCACCACTGAGCTTCCCGCTCCCATGGCCTTGTTTTCTTTTCCGAAACACACTTACACACACACATTTCCCTGTTCACGGAGGTCGTAAAACACTAATTGTCATACCACACCAGACTCGTCCATACTAGTGGACACGGACTATTCGAATAGGTTTGAACTCTGCGCAGAGGGGTACACTTTACCCACTAGTCTAGTTTCTACGATCTCACTGTCGTGAGACCCGAATGCCGAAACTCTTTCTTTCCTCGCACGTCCTAACCTTAACGGTTATACCGAAAGGAGTCAGGCCACCGCCATGTCCAAATCGGACAAAACATTCCCCCTCCTTATCCTCCCGGTGCTCCCCAGCCTTCATAACCCTGGGGTTGGATCGTGCGAGTTCGAATTGAGTGACTGCCCACACAGTCTCGAGTGGTTGTACTATTTATGAGTACAGGTAGTGAAAGATGACAAACTGGTCCTTATATGAGGGGACAATCCTTCTGCTCACGCCTAAACCAGCTGAGCCATCACCTTAGGCCCTCTTCTAAACCAGGGAGTCCCTGATCATCCCACTCACAAGGTGATGAGGGTGAATACCCTTCATCGCACATTTTTTGAAAACCTCGTTTGAAGAAACACACTGCCCTTTTTCCCATCCCACATTTTGTATCCAAAAGATGTATGTTAATGTGGGCTATCTCTCTGCTCACAATGCAAATATTCCACCCTGTAATCCCGGCTTAGGTAGTGGTAGAAAGAATAGGTAATTATGCATCAAGGGAAGGATGGACTTGCCTTAGTCGAAGCTTTCCTGGCACAAAAGATTTATCTCCGGAAGGTCGGGCTCCTGCCCTTCTTCCGGGGCTACGGGTTCTGGATCGATGGCCCCCGCTTCTTCTAGTAAAACAGGCAATAAACAATACATCAACTGTGGTTTACTGAGTGGAGTGTGTCAAATTCTAACATTATCATTTTATGTGACTTAGAAAGTGTTTTGATAATTTTTGGTACATAAAATTTTGAGATATAAATAACTAAAGGAGAAAAAGGATGGAAAAGAAAAAGAAAAAGGGTTTTTGGCTCTGGTGGGCTGGGGGGTGAAATCTGGCCCAGTCGGGCGCAGGGGCGCGCGCGGCGCGAGCGCGCCGGCCCAGCCACGGCCCACGGCGAGAAACGACACGGGCGCGCGAGAGACGACGCCGTTGCCACGGGGCCCACGCGTCAGGGAGAGCAGGAGGGGGAGACGGCGCCAGCGGCTGACGGGGCAGGGGCGAACCGGCCGACCGCGGGGGAAAACCCGGCCGCCGGTGGGCTCGACGGTGATTCACCGCTGGCGACCCGGTTCTTGGGCATCGGGCAGGCGCCCTAGCATGAGGAGGGGCTAGCGAGCTTATGGGTGGGTCTAATTTTTCCAGAACAGGCTGGGAGGGGGCTGACCGCGGGGAAGTGGCGGAGCTCCGCGACGGGAGTCATCACCGGTGAGGTTTGTGCGGGGATCGGGGGCAGGGGAGTGGTGTTCCAAGCTCGCGGTGGTGTGGCAAAACTGTTGAGCCTAGCTAATTATTCGCTGAACAACCAGAGAGGGGGGGGGGAAGAGGAGGAGGGGCTTACTGGAGTGGAGGAAGACGACGGAGCTAGCACGATTGAGCTCGAGCGAGGGGGAGATGAGTGGCTGAGGCCGGTGCGGGGCAAGGAGGCGCTCGAGGCGACCCTTTTATAGGCACCTAAGGGGAGGGGAGCGGTGGAGCTAGGTGAACGCCGGCGAGGTGCACAACAATGGAGTTAATGCCGCACAGCGGTGGCGACGAGACCGCACGACGGGGGCGGTGCCGTGCAAGGACGCGGCCACAGCGGCGAGGACGAGGCGGTGCCAAACTTCCCTGTGCGGCGAGGGGATGGGGCGGACGAGAGGACGGTGGTCGGAGGTGACCGCGGTGAAGCCGTACGCGGCGAGGGGATGGGGTGGCTGACTGGCGGGGTCAGCCTGTCAGCGGTGTGCGGACGCGAGCGAGGGCGAGGGTGGATGCAACTGGCGAGTGGGGACGGCTTGTCAGCGGGAGTGGTCACGCGCGTGGAGTGGGCCGGAGGTGGGCCGAGAGGGGGAGAAGTCGCGAGCGCGAGGGGGGGAGTGGCCGCGGGTGTGGGCCGGGAATCGACTCAGCTAGGGGGAAGAAAGGTTTCTCCTTTTTTATTTTTATTTTCCAATTTCTATTTCTATTTTTATATCCTTTTCTTTTGAACAATTAATTAACTAGATAATCTTAGGTGCTAAAAATATAATCTAAGTGAGGTGCTTCTAATCAAACAAAGCGTATGCATATGATGAGAAGACTTAGGGGAGATTAGGGAGAGATAAATAGGGGGGTTAGATTTGGGTTGCAAACCTCGGGTTGTAAATCTGGGATGTTACAAACCTGCCCCACTTAAAGGAATCTCGCCATCGAGATTTAGACGGGGCTCGAGAAAAGGTAAGGGTATTCCCTCCTCAGAGAGTCCTCACTTTCCCAGGTAGCTTCCTCTTCTCCTTCTCTGCTCCACTGAACTTTACAGAGTCTTACTTCTGAGTTGCGGGTCTTTCGGACTGCTGAGTCAAGAATCTTTATTGGCTTTTCCCGGTACTGGAGATCTTTGTGAATCTGAATTATCTCTGCCTCGATGTGGTTTTCTGGTACTTGCAGGCACTTACGGAGCTGGGCACATTGTGGATATCTGACATGGATTCTGGTAATTCAAGGCGGTATGCTGCGGGTCCCACTCTGCCAGTGACGGGATAGGGGCCGACGAATTGCGGTGCTAGCTTTCCTTTCATTTGGAACCTTTTGACCCCACGCATCGGGGAGACCTTGAGGTATACGAAGTCTCCTTCCTTAAATCTGAGTTCTCTCCGTCTGTTGTCTGCGTAACTTTTCTTTCGACTCTGAGCTTCAAGTAACCTCTTGCGGATCAGGGCAACTTTCTCTTCGGACTCTTTAACAAAGGCGGGTCCTTCCAGTGTCCTTTCCCCTACATTAGACCACATTAGGGGGGTCCGGCACTTTCGTCCATACAATGCTTCGAACGGTGACATCTTGATATTGGCCTGATGGCTGTTGTTATATGAGAATTCGGCATACGGCAATCTGGACTCCTAGTTTCTGTCGAACGCCAACACACAGGCTCTTAATAAATCCTCGAGGCCCTTGTTGACCCTTTCCGTCTGACCATCTGACTGGGGGTGATAGGCAGTGCTGAAATCTAACTTGGTGCCCATAGCTTGCTGAAGGCTCTTCCAAAATTTTGAAGTGAACTGCGTCCCTCTATCTGACACTATTTTCCGAGGGATACCATGGAGTCTGACTATCTCTTTAAGATATATCCGGGCAAGGGTGGCTCCTCCAAAAGTGGTTTTCACTGGAATGAAGTGGGCCACCTTGGTGAGACGGTCTATTATTACCCAGATAGAGTCATTCCCTTTTTGCGTCCGGGGTAGTCCGATTAAAAAATCCATGCCTATTTCCTCCCACTTCCATTCGAGCACTGGGAGGGGTTGCAGTAGGCCTACAGGTTTCTGGTGTTCGACTTTTGTTCGTTGGCAAGTGTCACACCGGGCCACATACTGTGCTATCTCTTTCTTCATCCCTTTCCACCAGTATCTGGTTTTGAGGTCTAGGTACATCTTGGTGGTTCCTGGGTGGATGGAGTAGGCTGAGTTGTGAGCTTCATTGAGCAGGACTTCCCGTGCCTCCCCTTTTGGTACACAGACGGTTCTTAAACCAAAGGACTCCTTGTTCATCTGTCCTGAGGTCCGGAAGTTGTTCTTTGCGAGATTTTTCCATAAGTCTCGTTGTCTCCATGTCCAGGCATTGAGCCTTGCATATGAGGTCTTCTAGCATTGGCTTGACTTCTAAGCTACCGTTGTCTCCCAGACATGCATTCAGCTGAGCTGATTCCTTCTTCCAATCTTCTAAAAAGTTGGTTCCCTTTATCCCGAAAGGTTTTCGGCTGAGGGCGTCTGCTACCACGTTGGCCTTTCCGGGGTGGTAATGGATCTCAAGGTCATAATCTTTGATCAGTTCCAGCCATCTTCTTTGATGGAGGTTGAGGTCTAGCTGAGTGAAGATATACTTCAGACTCTTGTGATCGGTGAAGATGTGGCATTTGTTCCCAATTAGATAGTGCCTCCATATTTTTAGGGCATGCACTATGGCTGCCAATTCCAAATCATGGGTGGGATAATTCTGCTCATGCGTCTTGAGTAAGCGTGATGCATAAGCAATAACTTTCTCATTTTGCATCAGGACACACCCTAAGCCTTGCCTTGAAGCATCACAGAAGATGACGAAATCCTGGTGTATATCTGGTAGTGTCAAAACGGGCGTGGTCGTGAGCTTTTCCTTTATGATCTGGAAACTTTCCTCACACTTTGGGGTCCACACAAACTTATTGTCCTTCTTGAGGAGTTTGGTCATAGGTCTTGCTACGCTGGAGAATCCCTTGATAAAGCGACGGTAATATCCTGCCATTCCCAGAAAGCTTCGAACTTCACTGACGTTGGATGGCTGCTTCCATTTTGAACTGCTTCTACCTTGGACGGGTCTACTTCTATTCCTTCTCCTGTCAAGATGTGCCCAAGGAAGGCTATCTTTCCTAACCAGAATTCACATTTGCTGAGCTTAGCATAGAGTTGATGTGCCCTAAGTATTCCGAGGACGATTCGAAGGTGACGCTCATGGTCCTTGCGATTCTTGTAATAGATAAGGATGTCGTCGATGAAGACTACGAAAAACTTATCCAATTCTTCCATGAATACCTTATTCATGAGGTTCATGAAAAAGGCGGGTGCGTTCGTTAGTCCAAACGGCATTACCGTGAACTCATATTGTCCGTATCTAGTGACGAATGCAGTCTTCTGAATATCTGCTTCCTTGATTCTCAGTTGGTGATATCCAGACCTTAGGTCTATCTTGGAGAAATATTTGGCTCCTTGTAGCTGGTCGAAGAGATCGTCGATCCGAGGGAGTGGATACTTATTTTTTATTGTAACTTCATTCAAGGATCGGTAATCAATACACATTCTCATACTTCCATTCTTTTTGGTGACGAAAAGGACGGGTGCTCCCCAGGGAGACGAACTGGGACGGATGTACCCTTTTTGTTGCAGCTTTGTGATCTAGAGTTTTAATTCTGCTAACTCTGTGGGGGGGCATGCGGTATGGTCTCTTTGCGATGGGTGCAGTGCCAGGAATGAGATCTATGTAGAACTCCACTCCTCTTTCAGGCGGAATTCCAGGCAACTCTTCTAGAAATACATCCATGAATTCTTCTATTATGGATATATTTTCTGCTGCTAGATTAAACATCATTGGATCGTTGGCGAGCGGTTGGGCCTGACAAGAAACTGATTTTCCTTGGCGGTCAGTGAGAAGGACGGTCTTGCTTGCACAACTTATGATTCCCTTGTGCTCAGTTAGCCAATCCATTCCTAGGATCACATCAATCCCTTGGGATGGCAAGACGGTTAAGTCTGCCAAGAACACTACTCCACTTAAAAGAATTCTAACTTGGGAGCATTTGAGCTGGCATAGAAGGTCTGACCCTGGGGTTCCGGTGACCAAAGGGATTTCTAGGGGTGTAGAGGGGATGCCATGCTTTTCCACAAAACTAGTGGCTATAAAAGAATGGGATGCTCCTAAATCAAAAAGTATAGTAGCGGGAGTAAATTCGACAAGGAACTCACCGAGCACTACTCCCGGAGCTTGCTGGGCCTCTTGAGCATCGACGTGGTTAACTCATGCTCTGCCTTGATACTGGGTCTGGCTCTGCTGACTGTTGGAGGGGAGTGCCTTGGAGGCAGGTGCCGAGGTATTCTTGGGGCCATTCACCGAGTTGGAGTAGGTAGGTCCTGGTGCCTTCAACTGGGGGCAGTTATTCTTGAAGTGACTGGGTCTCCGCAGTGCCAACAGGCATTTGCTGGCGGTTGGTTGCTTGCGACCGAGGGGGCCTGAAAGGAGCTCTGACTCTGCTGGCTGAAATGTGACGGAGTGGGTCCAACTGGTCTATCGAAGCTTGGTCCCTTGGGTGGAAGCCCGAAGGATCGAGCTCTCTGGTGTCGGTCTTGCTGCTGAGCTCGGAGAACTTGGAATTTCCTCTTGAGGTGACCTTTTTCTTCTTCTTTTGCCCTTTCCACTTGTATGGCTTTGTTGGAGAGGTGCGAGAAGCTAAGGAAATCCTGGCTGGCGAGGATGGTCTTGAGTTCTGGTCTTAGCCCTTTCAGAAAATGGGCCATCTTCTTGGTTTCTGTGCTAACATCGTCAGGCGCGTAACGAGCCAATTCTGTGAATTTGTGCACATACTCACTGACAGATCTTCCACCTTGAGTTAGTTCCCAGAATTCATCTTCCTTGAGTTGAACGATCCCCTGGGGTACATGGTGCTCACGGAAAGCAGTTTCAAATTCTGCCCAGGTAGCGTCCCTAACGGTCGCGCTGAAGGTATCCCACCATGCTAGGGCCATCCTAGAAAGTTGATGAGCAGCCAATTGAACACGCTGATTTTCGGGGCATCCGATGGCTTCCAATTTCCTCTTGATCGTGCGCAGCCAGTTGTCGACATCGAGGGGATTGCTGGATCTAGCGAACGTGGGAGGCTTGAGCCTCAGAAATTCTCCCATCATGTCCTGTGGTCTTCCACCAATTGGGCGCTGATTCTCCAGACTTCTAGTGAGGACTTCAATGAGTCAGGTTTGATTGGCTAGAACTTGGGCCAAATCTAGTGGTAGTTCCGGAGGTGCGGGGAGGTGGGTCTCACTCCCTTCTCCGCCAGCTTCTCCTTCTGCTCCTAGGGGAAACCCTGCTCCAATCCCGGAGGCGGTAGGCGTGGTTTTATCCGAAGCCATCTGCCAGGGGAAAAGAGTTACTACCATGCACATGCCAATTTTTTTCAACAAGTTACTTTATTCATTACATAAGTTCATTACAGCATACAGCTACCACAAGTTCATTACACGCGAGTGCTATCTAGGGTACTCCAGAACTCCTTCTCTAAAGTGTCCCCAAATTCCTTGAGAAGGTCATCAAGGCTAGCTAGGGACATTTCCTCGGTGTCGGATGAGTTCTCTATCCTGGTAGGAGGTAGGGCTGGAGGGGCTTCTTCCTTCTGCTCAGTCTGACATCCTTGCCTTCTGGTCTTCTTGCGGATTTTGTTCGCGGGGGCGAGCTTCTTTAGCTTCTTGTCGTAATCCATCTTCAGGGTTCGGTAGGCTTGATGGGTGTTGGATTCCTTGCCTTCCGCTATCTCGAGACTCTCTTGGAGGGACGCCTTTTCCCTTGTAAGTTCCCTGACTTGTTGCTCCAGGCTTTCCACCCGGGAGTTTAGGTGAGTGCTGTGGGAGGCAAGGTAATCATATTGGTTATCGAGAGTGTGGAGGTATCCAGCCATGTAGACGATGGTGGGGTCATCCTCGGTAGGATCTCTCCCTGACAGGGCCTGAAGTCTTTTTCTCCAGGCGGGGGTATTTTTGTTGCTGGGTGGAAAGTAGCGAAGGGGGGTTTCAAAGACTACTCTGTTGTAGTTCTGGCATAGCTGTCGGAGGGCTTTTTGGGCAACATTTTGGCAAGTATCTGGGAGGCGGTGTCCGGTGAAAGTGACTTGGAAAGAAGGGTGGTTCGGGTAGTTTCGACTTTCTCCCAGGTAGACTGCCATGGAGCACTTCTCCATTCCATTCTCGAGATATTCCTTCCAGACATATTCTGGCTTCTTGCGGATCCCCATGCGAAGCGCACAACTTCGCAACAGATGTGGGAACCCCTCCACTTCTGAGCAGTAGAATGTCCTAATGATCAGAGAGCCTTCCATCTGGAATAGGAAAAGAAGGGTCTGTTAATATTGGGGATAGGAGAGAAGATTTTTCTTGGAGTAAGAGTATTTTCTTTTAAGGTCAGGGCTGCGACCTACGGCCAGTCCTATGGCTCTGATACCACCTGAAGCGTCCCGATCCTTTGGGACTCAAATGTGAAACAATTACTAGTCCCAGGAGGCTAGTAACCACATTCCTTACTTCAAATAGTACATAGTTCGAATAAAGGTTATTACAATACCGGGGTACAAGCTCGAGAGAGCCAGAAAACAAAACGCAGAAGAAGGTACACTAGCCCAATCCACAGGCAGAACTGGGTGCACACACAACCCTCTCAATCAAGCATAGCAGAAAAGAAGTCTTCGGCTGCTGAAAAACATAAATAAATCTGGGTGAATACACTAGGTATTCCGCAAGCCCATCCCGCTCCTGTTAAGAGAAAGAGACCTATATCATACATGCTTTATATAGTGGAGTTGAAGTCACTCTTCTTTTTCTTAGAGAAAGGCAGTTTATTTAGGGTTTTTCCCAAGGAAAAAATAACACAATACTCAACCACCACTGAGCTTCCCGCTCCCGTGGCCTTGTTTTCTTTTCCGAAACACACTTACACACACACATTTCCCTGTTCATGGAGGTCGTAAAACACTAATTGTCATACCACACCAGACTCGTCCATACTAGTGGACATGGACTATTCGAATAGGTTTGAACTCTGCGCAGAGGGGTACACTTTACCCACTAGTCCAGTTTCTACGATCTCACTGTCGTGAGACCCGAATGCCGAAACTCTTTCTTTCCTCGCACGTTCTAACCTTAACGGTTATACCGGAAGGAGTCAGGCCACCGCCATGTCCAAATCGGACAAAACATTCCCCCTCATCCTCCCGGTGCTCCCCAGCCTTCATAACCCTGGGGTTGGACCGTGCGAGTTCGAATTGAGTGACTGCCCACACAGTCTCGAGTGGTTGTACTATTTATGAGTACAGGTAGTGAAAGATGACAAACTGGTCCTTATATGAGGGGACAATCCTTCTGCTCACGCCTAAACCAGCTGAGCCATCACCTTAGGCCCTCTTCTAAACCAGGGAGTCCCTGATCATCCCACTCACAAGGTGATGAGGGTGAATACCCTTCATCGCACATTTTTTGAAAACCTCGTTTGAAGAAACACACTGCCCTTTTTCCCATCCCACATTTTGTATCCAAAAGATGTATGTTAATGGGGGGGAAGAGGAGGAGGGGCTTACCGGAGTGGAGGAAGACGGCGGAGCTAGCGCGATTGAGCTCGGGCGAGGGGGAGATGAGTGGCTGAGGCCGGTGCGAGGCAAGGAGGTGCTCGGGGCGACCCTTTTATTGGCGCCCGAGGGGAGGGGAGCGGCGTAGCTAGGTGAACGCCAGCGAGGTGCACAACGATGGAGTTAATGCCGCACAGCGGCGGCGACGAGACCACACGGCGGGGCGGTGCCGTGCGAGGACGAGGTGGTGCCAAACTTCCCTGTGCGGCGAGGGGATGGGGCGAAGGAGAGGATGGTGGTCGGAGGTGACCGCGGTGAAGCCGTACGTGGCGAGGGGATGGGTGGCTGACTGGCGGGGTCAGCTTGTCAGCGGTGCGCGGGCGCGAGCGAGGGCTAGGGTGGAGGCGACTGGCTAGTGGGGACGACATGTCAGCGGGAGTGGTCGCGCGCGCGAAGTGGGCCGGAGGTGGGCCGAGAGGGGGAGAAATCGCGAGCGCGAGGGGGGAGTGGCCGCGGGTGTGGGCCGGGAATTGGCCCAGCCAGGGGGAAGAAAGGTTTCTCCTTTTTTTCCAATTTCTATTTCTATTTTTATATCCTTTTCTTTTGAACAATTAATTAACTTGATAATCTTAGGTGCTAAAAATATAATCTAAGTGAGGTGCTTCTAATCAAACAAAGCATATGCATATGATGAGAAGACATAGGGGAGATTAAGGAGAGATAAATAGGGGGGGGTTAGATTTGGGTTCCAAACCTCGGGTTGTAAATCTGGGATGTTACAAGGACCCCCGCTAGTGCGACCCGGACCCCCGGGACGGGTCCCAAACCCCTCTGTGTGGGGTCCGGACTACCCACAGCAAGGTCCCGGGACTCTAGGGCAGAGAATACCTAGACCTTGCTCAGGCAGGGGTCCGGTGCCGAAACGTGTCCAGGCCCAGCCTGGTGCGGACCTGTCCGCATAACGCTACTGCTCCCCACCCGGGCGGAGACCCAATGCTGCCACGTGGCCTACCGCGCGTGACGTAAGCCAGAGGGTGGGGCCTGACGTAAGGCCTCCGGGTTGCGCGGCCCCTGCATTTATTGCGGACAAGGCGCGCCGCCTGATAAGCGATGTGCCACCTTGGCATTTAATGAGGCCTGCCCACTCTGCTGTCAGGCAGCGACCTGTCCACTCTACCGATTTTTTTTTCTTTTTCAGCCCTATTTTTGAAAAATATTTACGTTTGGACCCCCAAAAATTTTAAATGCAAGTTTAGACCCGTTACTCAGCGCCATAGGCTGTGGCGCCGAGGTAACACATCTCGGCGCCACAGCCTATGGCGCCGAGCTATGACGTGGCAGTAACGGCTCCCTGCGCCTAGTGCTGACATGGCATTGACGCGACCTCGTAGCTCGGCGCCACAGATCTTGGCGCCGAGCTACGGAGGCCTATAAAACCGGCCGCGCTGCTGGCCGAGAGCAGCACATTTCCTCTCATTTCAAAACTTCGTCAAAATTTGCTGGATTCAAATATTCGAGTTGGTTCACTTCGTAGACCAAGGTATGGTGTCCAACTGATTCGTTTTGTATATTGGGTTGTATTTTTTTCGATTATTAGTTTCCATAGTTGCTCAAAATATATATAATATCATTAATATGATGAGTATATTTTATTTGATAGTTTGTGTAAACCTATTATAAAGCTTATTAGGTACAAGTGATAATTATAATCGTTTATTAGATGAAAGACATGTATCGGGAGGCGTTGTGGCAGAAGAGAGGTCGTCCTCGGGAGTTATATCCGGACGTACCTAGTAAGGATGCTCATGTTCCTCCTGAACTCCCCGTGCCTAACTGTGACTGTGGCAGACTGGCTTGGGTATGTCAATCCAAACATCCAGACACGGCTGCTCGCTGCTTCTACCTTTGTGGTGGTTTTGACGTATGTAGCTTATGACTTGTGACTTAATTTTGTTCGCATTTAGTATTTAGTAGATGTGTAATAGTGCTTCGTTCCATTGTTTTAGGGGCATCTGAGCTGTTTCTTTTTCCAGTGAATCGACGGTCCTGATAAATTTGACCCTCGATAGCTTCTTTTCGCTAATTGGTTGTGTGAAAGGACTAGTTATGAGCGTTTTAAGCGTTGGGTACCTCCTCCACCGAATCCTCCACCAATGACAGATGCGGAGAAGGAGGTAGCAACAGAAAGATGGATGGACTCACCGCCTCGATGCGATTGTGAAGACCAAGCTGTCATCGACGAAGACCATAAGAAGCAGTTCGTGTGTCCGAACATTGATTATGTGAGCCCATCGATACGCTAAATGTATAAACTAGTTATTTTTTACAATAAATTACTAATTTATTCTCCTGCAGCCATACGAGTGGCGTAAGTGTCGTTTTAGAGAGTGGTTGTATGGTCCTTTGTCCCATTGGCCAGAGCCAGAGGTAAAGGAAAAGAAAAAAATCAGTGGGCGGAAGAGTTGAAGTTTGATCCAGTACCCTGCAAATGTGGTATTGAAGCTAAGTATGGATTAGTTCCTTCCGAGCTTGGTGTTGGATATTTTTGTGGACATATGGTCGATTACGATGAGGTTGGTATTTATTTATTTATTTGCACCAGCTATAATGTTATAGCGGTACTTACTATTTTTTTGAAGGAGACGAGGAAATGTAGTTGGGAGAGTTACGACGACAAAGGAGAGGTGATGCGCACAATAGAGTCCAAGAGATTAATGGGACAGAAGATGCGTTGTAGATCTCAGCTCGTCCATTCGTACATTAACGATCGCATACGCGATATCCGTAGGTACGCGAAATCTGCCTTTTATGACAGCCCGAAGCATGCAGAGTATAGGAGGTTGAAGGCGGCAGATGAGAAGAGAGCACAGGATGCAAGGGAATGGGAAGCGGCTCGAGCCGAGAAACAGATGTTGGATAATCTTGCTGATCGCCTCAAGGGAAGTGAGTGAGAAAAATGATACTATAATTTTGTTAGTACAATTTATTTATCCTAACTTTGCTAACTTATTTTTCTCATTATATTTGCAGAGGTTGGATGTGACGTAAACTATTTGGCCGATGAGGCGCATGCAAGATATGTTCAGGATAAAATGGCGACGATTGAGCTGATGGAGGAGGAGGAGGACTAACAGATAACTTTTGAACAACCACATCCAAACATGGTGGAACCATCGTCTTCACAATTCTTACATATCTCACCCAATCATCTTCTGAGGCAATGGAGATCAACCATCGGACAACTGTTCCATATGTAATATGGGACAACAAACCCTGAATTGATATTCTAGGGTCGTTTATGTTGCAACTAATCTCCTCACAAGCTCGAGCGAAAATATTGTCAAAAGATGGTCTTTCATCGAACAACATGGTCACGATCTTCATACCATCAAAACTAACATTCCCATAAGCATCTATCTCTACGCTTCCTCCATGGTATAGTGTCACTAGGGTGTCCATCTATT
The DNA here is from genome assembly GCF_902167145.1 of Zea mays. Taxonomy (NCBI): domain Eukaryota; kingdom Viridiplantae; phylum Streptophyta; class Magnoliopsida; order Poales; family Poaceae; genus Zea; species Zea mays. The sequence goes on from NC_050101.1 coordinate 101,853,777, forward strand.
GCAAAAATGGATTACTAACTCAATAATGGCTAGGTACTTAAGCCTAAAAACTTACTAAGTAATAAATAAATAGTAACTACTTATTAACTAATAACTATATAGTAAATAATAAATGACCACATTAACCGAAATTACGAAAACAATGTATACCTGAGAATAATGTACGAGTCCAGCTAACGGTGGAGAAGGTCAAGTCGGAAGAACACTTGTATAAAAAATATTATTGTCAATAAAAAATTCGGCAGCACCTCCCCTATAAAGTGATGTTTCTAAAACCTGCAAAGAAACAACAACACGATGGTTGCCAACACAGAATACTGCACGATAGCTACATAATAAACAATATGCTAACCATGTGATATCAATGTGCTAAACAAAATGCTACAAGTATATGATAAACCCTTTATAATCACTCACTTTCCTACATCCAATACACTAACAATATGCTACCAATTTACTAACTATATAATCACTAAATATATATACTAACAAATTAATACCTAGCTAACTATTTATACTAACAAGTGAATAGCTATCAATCTATACATTATACCAAGTAAATTAGCTAACTAATTACTAAAAACTAAGTAAAACCATTACCGTGGGGAGGAGGGTCGGCCGTGGGGACGAGGGGCTTGACGGCAAGTGCAGCGGGCTGGAGGACGTCGCGACGGTGGGGACGCTGGGCTTGGAGCACGGCGCAACAGTGGAGGGGTCCACGGTGTGGGACGGCTTCTCGGAGTGGGCGAGGCGTGGGGAGGCGGCTCGGCGTTGGGCATCGGGCGTGGGGCGCGGCGTGCCTAGCGGCTCGGCGTGGGGCGGCGGAGGAGGAGGCCACGACATGGGCCGGCGGTCGCGGCGGCTGCCGCGGCATGGGGAGACGGCGTTGGGCGGCTGCGGTGGTGTGGGGCGGTGGCGGAGGAGGGGCGCGGCGTGGGACGGCGGCCTGGCGGCTCGGCGTGCGGCGATGGGCGGCGGCGGCGAAATGCTGCGAGACGGCGTGAGAAGGGAATGAGCAGGAGGACCATGACGCGGATCTAAACCCCTAGCTCGGCGCCAAGGTCTGTGGCGCCGAGCTACGGGAACATTAGCCTCCACGTCAACCCTAACTCCGGTCGCCACGTCAGAGCTCGGCGCCATCGACTATGGCGCCGACCTATATTACCTCGGCGCCATAGGCTATGGCGCCGAGCAAAGGGTCCAAAAATGCATATAAAATTTCTGGGGGTCTAGATGTAAATTTTTGTCACAAAAGGGGCTAAAAACAAAAAATTCGGTCCACTCTACTGGCAAGCAGTGTGCCGCCTCAGCATTTAATGAGACTTGTCCATATCACTGGCAGGCGGCATGCCTGTCCATTCTGATGGCAGGCGATACGCCCATGCTGCCGCATGCACTGTGTTCATCATCACTCGTACGTTGCTTGGGAAGCTTCTGCTGCACGCCAATACTACGCAGATCGCAGATACCAGGACACAGGAAGATTGCACTGGTGACTAGCATTAGTTGCTCCAAGTATTACATCTGTTATGTTCCTGGGCCCACATGTCGGGGCTCAGCACCCTTGTACGTGCCCCCTTGGACTATAAAAGGAAGGGCACACTACATTACAAGGCAGGCTCATTCAGACTCAAGCCAACCTAGACACAACTCAAGCTCACGAGCAATACAACACACAGTGGAGTAGGGTATTACGCTCCGACGGCCAGAAGCACTCTAAACCCTTGCGTGTTCTTGCGTGTTCAACCCGAATCCATCTAACAGGCAAAACGCTTAGGCCCCCTCCTTATCTTAGGATTTAGGGCGAGTGCATTCCGCCACCCGGCCGGAGATTTCCTCTCCGTCATTTGGCGCGCCAGGTAGGGGGCCTTGGCTTTAAGTTTTTGCTTGTTTTTCTGCTCAACACCATGGTCCACATCGTCGAGCATCAAGATTTCATGCCCGAGGACTTCATGCTGGAGGAGGAGGAGGCCTCTTCCACTCCACGGGCCACCAACCTCCCTACGCCTGGTGCGGTGGCTGTTGTGCACTCTGCACGGCAGCACACTCCCGCGCAAACATCCAGGGTGTCTAGGGCTGCGCCTGGGGCGCTGTCAGCAGCCAGGGAATTGCTACGCCACCCTCCTAGCTCCATGGCCTCTCCAGGAGCCATGAAGCAGTGGTGAGACAACATCGACCGTCTACTCGGCATGGCGCACTCTGGCTCAACCAGGCCCAGGCCTCGGTCATCCCGGCGTCAACATGAGGCGTCAGCATCTGTGCGCTCACCCTCGGTGAGGGCAGCGCCGACTGAGGACCTATGAGCGGAGCTCAAACGCCGGCGCCTGGTGGAGGATGCTCCAGTCTCTCTAGAGAGGTCTAATGACCTGCGGGCAGAACTCAACCGCAGGCGTGCGGGCGAGTATGCCCGTGCCTCTCTAGAAAGGGCGCGAGAGCGCCGACAGAACATCGAGGGTCGCAACCTTGACTACGACTTCGCTATGGTTGCACCGCAGACTCCAACGGGCGCCCGGATCCAGACGGGTGTCCCATTGGCCGGCGTGGGTTGCGCCGCACTCGCGGACCATCTCCGCACGGCGACCTGGCCGTCCAAGTTCCGGCCACACCTACCGGAGAAGTACGACGGTACGTCCAATCCGTCGGAATTCTTGCAGGTTTACGTCACCGCCATCACGGCAGCAGGTGGAGACACCACCGTGATGGCAACATACTTCCATGTTGCCTTGTCTGGGCCAGCCCGGACTTGGCTCATGAACCTTGCCACAGGATCAATCTACTCCTAGGAAGAGCTCTACGCGCGGTTCACAGCGAACTTTGCCAGCGCTTACCAACAGCATGGCGTGGAGGCCCACCTCCACGCAGTGAGGCAGGAGCCCAGGGAAACTCTCCGGACATTTATCTCCCGCTTCACCAAGGTACGAGGTACCATACCTCGTATTTCAGTTGCCTCCATCATCACTGCTTTCCGCCAGGGAGTACGTGATGAAAAGATGTTGGAGAAGTTAGCCACGCACAACGTGGAGACTGTCACCACACTCTTCGCTCTGGCCGACAAGTGCGCTAGAGCCGCCGAGGGTCGTGCATGGCACTCGGCGCCACAGACCGGGGCTGCTCAGATGGGTGGCTCGGGTGCCGTCGCTCAGGACGACAAAAAGAAGAAGAAAAAGAACCATGGCCAGGAGAAGCCATCGTCTGCCGCTCTGGTCGTTGCAACTGCGGCTGAGGGTCGAAACAAGCGCAACAAGCACCCACGACCGTAGAGGGGTAACAACGGCTCATGCCCTATACACCCCAACAGTCGCCACAACGTCGCAGAGTGTCGCGAGATCATCGAGCTCGCGAAGCGCATCAGCGAGCGGCGCGAGCAGACCTCCTGGGATGGCTCCCCTCCTCGCTGCCGGCCTAGCAAGGAAAGGGTCGACAGCGGTGAGGTGGCCGCAGGGGAACCAGACCTCGGGTACCAGTCACCCGAGGGGGTCCTAAAGGATGTTTTCACCGGAGACTTGAACTCTGGTGACGACAACTAGATGGGCCACCGGGGGGACCCTGTACTCCCTGGTCTACGGGGCCGAAGCCTGCCTTCCCCCGGAAACCCTTCTGGACTCCCCATGGGTCCAGTCTTTTGATAAGTCTATGCAGGAGCGGCTGCAGCGCGAGGACATGGACTCCATCAACGAACGTAGATAGCAGGCGGTGATACAAAGTGCATGTTGCAACCAGGCGCCCAGGCGCTACCGCCAATGGTTCATGCATAAGTAGGGAGCTCCGGGTCAGGACCTAGTCCCACGTCGAGTACCGAACCAAGAAGGGGTCCGCAAACTCTCCCCTAGCCGAGAAGGACCCTTCAAGGTGAGGGAAGTTTGCTGACCCGAGTGTATCCGTCTTGCCGCAACAGAAGGAGAACCTCTTCCCAGCCCCTGGAACATGGAGCATCTCTGTAAGTTCTACCCAATAGGAGCAAGTCTGAGGGGTTAAGTTTTTCTTCTTTTGTAATTAAATTATGCATATGTGTACGCCAGCCCAGTGAGGTCCACCCTCATAAACCCGGCCTATTGGTCTGCACCCATGCATGTAAGATTATAAAGAAAAGAATTACCCCCTCAGATGTACTTTTATGATAGTCTTATCCTCTTGCTCCATGGTTTTATCCTGCAGTTTCCGGATATTATTTTTTATCTAACCCACCCATACAGTTCCCATACCTGCTGATATGACGACATCCGAATTGAGTAGCCAGGCTTGCAGTTTAGGACCCCTCTACGAAGGCAGGGGGTCCGGCAGCCTGGGGGCCAGTTCTAAAGAACGGGAGCTCGTTCCATGGGGTGGTCTGGGGCTGTGTAGCCGCTTAGCTCGGTTCTGTACTCTAAGCCTGCACACTCCACCACCCTGTGACGAGTACCATAGTATTTGGAGCTATGGTCTTGTGGGTTCGACAATCTGGGGTCCGGTTCTAGAGAATGGACACTTGTCTCCTGGGGTGGTCTGGAGCCGCGTAGCCGCTTAGCCTAGTCCCGTACCGTAAGCCTGCACGCTCCACCACTCTGCGACGGGCGTCCTAGTATCTAGCACCGTGGTCTAGGGGGTCCGGACACACAACTTAGCTTCCTAGGCTAAGTCCTGTAGGTCCTGTGCATGTATCAAAGGATGGCTAATATCAGATGGTGGGTCCTATGGGTGTGCTACTAATGCTTCCTGGCTGAAGCTGTGTACAGGTCCAGGTCCCAATTGAGGCTACCCCCTAGGGGCCGTTGCCAACTATTTTAAGTATGCTGGTATCCAGCCTCGACACGTCGAGCCTACATCCCAGCGGGGCCAGGTACCGGGAAGGACTCGGTAACGCCACACTCAATAGGGACAAATAGCATACAGATAAGTGCTAATACTGCTCAATAAGTAGTACTCCAAAGTATCTTACAAAAACAAAGTTATTACATCCGCTTTCAAGCGGAACCCTAGCTCCATTCCTACAGGTACAAACTACTCAGCACCAGCAGGGTTGCGCCGAAAGCGCGCGGCCACCGTCTTCATGGCGTCTTGTATGACCTTCCGAATGACTTGCCAGCGGCGGTGGCCTCCTCGACGTGTGTGCCGAGACAAAGGAGCCCTCATCGTTGGAGGCAACGTCAGGACCATTAGAGCCAAAGAGTTGGAAACGCGGCGACATGCGGCGCCCAGCGGCCTGGCCGCTGAAACGGAGCCGTAGCTCGACCAGTTCATGGAGGCATGCCACGAGGCCACTGCAGGAGGCAATGAAGTTCATGTGGAAGATGGAGCCGCAGCTCAGCTCGCTTTCCACCTCCGCAAGGCTGATGAACATCCTTGAAATGGAGCACTGGCGGAAGAGCGCCACCTTCCACGAGGCCGTGCTCCTCCAGCAACAACAAGAAGGAAGGTGAGATCGGCAACGCCAGAGGATGTTGGAGACGAAGAGCACGAACTCCCCGGTGGCGAGATCACCATGAGAGGCACCGGCACGGGTCCTTCCGGCGAACGCCGGCGCACCCCATCTGAGCAGGTTGCGCACCAAGTTGAGTACCACCTCAGGCTGGAAGCACTCAGGAGGGTCTAGCAAGGCCATGGCGGCTACGGCGGCAGAAGAGCGCGGAGAACTCGAGGGTGAAAGGGTGCTGCGAGTGATGAGAATGACTACCACACTCGGGGGAATCCCTTTTTAAGAAAGATCCCCCACTGATGCCCCAAGACGCCGCAGAAGATCTCGCCCGACGCACACCAAGGTGACCCAGCCTCTGACACAGGGGCCCAGGCCCACGAGTCATACTCCTTGGGCGTCGGTCTCCATGTGTGAAGAAGGCGAATCGCTGCGGGAGGAGCAAGCCACCGCCCATGGTGGTACGTCTCTTCATCTCCAATGAAAGCAGCGGCTCAGCCTTTGACATGGGGGCCCAGGCCCATGAGTCATGCTCCATGGGCGTCGGTCTCCGAGTGCGAAGAAGGCGAACCGCCGCGCGAGGAGCATGCCGCCGCCCATGGCGGTGTGCCTCTTCATCTCCGCCGCAACCAACTGCCCAGTCTCTGGCACGGGGGCCCAGGCCCATGAGTCATCCTCCTTGGGCACCAGTTCCTGGGTGTAGAGAAGTCGTACCGCCGCTCGGGTCAATACTACGCCTCCTCGAGTCAGCCTCAGAAGACAGAGAAGGTGAATTTTTTAAAAAACCATCAAGGCGGTATCGAGGCGCCTCACGCGTGGGCCGGTAAAACCATCAAGTATGGGGGCCACGGGTCAAGTTGGCAGCGACGACAGACACGACAGTTGATGAGACCGATGGCAGACTGAGAGCGCGTGCGCGCTGAGTTAACGCAGCGCGCGCTGAGGTTGCACCCCAGTCGCCGGCCGTGCCTTGCTGACGCAAGGTACAAGCTTTGGCCCCACCTGCAGGTTCGCATCCTCCCCTGAGGTGGGCCCGGGGGCCACTGTCGGTACCCTGTAACAGGGGTACCCCTTACTACAGCATGAAGACGCGATGCCCACACGGCTATCTCTAGTCACGTGGTGAACAACACCCGACTCCACCACGTGGACGGCTCCAAGGTCGCCATGTGGCCAGAGAAGACGATATACCCCAAGATGCCAACAGTGGGCCCGGACCCACATGGGAAAGTGCTGGACCCCTACACATGTAGACCGGACCTCCGGGCAAGGTCCAGGACCCCCGCGAGTGTGACCCAGACCCTCGGGACGGGTCCTAGACCCCTCTGTGTGGGGTCCGGACTATCCACAGCCGGGTCCCGAGACTCTAGGGCAGAGAATACCCATACCTTGCTCAGGCAGGGGTCCGGTGCCGACACGTGTCCAGGCCCAGCCTGGTGTGGACCTGTCCGCATAACGCTACTACTCCCTGCCCGGGCGGAGACCCAATGCTGCCACGTGGCCCACCGCGCGTGACGTAAGCCAGCGGGTGGGTCTTGACGTAAGGCCTCCGGGTTGTGCGGCCCCTACATTTATTGCGGATAAGGCACGCCGCTTGACAAGCGATGTGTCGCCTCGACATTTAATGAGGCCTACCCACTCTGCTGTCAGGCAGCGACCTGTCCACTCTACTGGCAAGCAGTGTGCCGCCTTAGCATTTAATGAGACCTGTCCATGTCGCTGGCAGGCGACATGCCTGTCCATTCTGATGGCAGGCGATACGCCCATGCTGCCGCGTGCACTGTGTTCATCATCACTCGTACGTTGCCAGGGAAGCTTCCGCTACACGCCAATACTGCGCAGACCGCAGATACGAGGACACAGGAAGATTGCACTGGCGACTAGCATTAGTTGCTCCAAGTATTACATCTGTTATGTTTCTGGGCCCACATGTCGGGGCTCAGCACCCTTGTATGTGCCCCCCTTGGACTATAAAAGGGAGGGCACACTACGTTACAAGGCAGGCTCATTCAGACTCAAGACAACCTAGACACAACTCAAGCTCACGAGCAATACAACACATAGTGGAGTAGGGTATTACGCTCCGGCGGCCTGAACCACTCTAAAACCTTGCGTGTTCTTGCGTGTTCAACCCAGATCCATCTAACAGGCAAAACACTTAGGCCCCCTCCTCATCTTAGGATTTAGGGCAGGTGCATTCCGCCACCCGGTCGGAGATTTCCTCTCCGACAGTAGGTAAAATATTAATCTGCTTAGCTAATAAATCCCCCAAAGTAACATGCCTCATAATTACATGCCTTGTCTACAATCCTTTCTCTCTTACCATATGTTTCTAACTCAGATGCTCAATACCAGGAAGGGTGGTGGAATTGATCTACCTCCCAATCGACACACTCGGAGGATATTTAGACAACCACAACAACCTGAGATGGATCCTCCACAGCCTCCACCAGTCGGAGCTGACCTAGCTGTTGCGCACAGATGAGGATAATGCAACAGATGGCTGACACCATGGCGGATATGCACACGTAGATGCGGCAGGAACGCCAGGAGATGCACCAAGAGCGAGAGGATATACGCCAGGAGATGCACCAAGAGCGAGAGGAGATACGCCAGGAGAGAAGGGCGCAACAGCAACAACAACAATAACAACAGCAAGCACCACTGCCTCCACCTCCACCACCAGTTCCACCCCGAGATAAGCACCGGGAGTTCATGAGCCACAAGCCACCAACATTTGCTAACTCTCCTGATCCACTGGACGCTGATGATTGGCTGAAGTCTGTGGAAACGATGTTGATTATTGCACAATGCTCTGACTGGGAGAAGGTTCTATATGCTTATGGTCGTCTGACAGGTCCTACTGCTGATTGGTGGGATTCATACACTGCTGCCCACGATGCTGCTGATACTATCACATGGGCGGAATTTTCTACTCAGTTCAAAAACTACCATATTCCCGCTGGACTGATGAAGATTAAGAAGAAGGAATTTCTATCGCTGAAGCAGGGGAGCATGTCAGTCAGCGAGTACCGCGATAAGTTCATCCAGCTATCCAAATATGCACCTGATGAAGTTGCTGAAGATGAGAGAAAGCATGAGCACTTTTTTGAAGGACTCAATGGACCTCTGCAGTATGCTCTAGTGGCACATACATTTCCATCATTCCAGAGGCTGCTCGATAAAGCCCTAGATATTGAACAAAAGCGTGTTCAGCTAGGAGATTTGAAGAGGAAGGCTATATCCCAGGGTCAGGGAAGCAGTAGCGTTCGTCCTCGTTATGGTTCACCCCAGGTTACACCAGTTCGCACTGGAGGAGGCCAGTGCCCAGCTCAGCACTCACCTCAGGGGACTCCACCGACTCGTCAAGCTACCCCCACTGGCACCCCAACGAAATTTTTAGGACAGAGTGCAGGTACTACTTGCTACAAGTGTGGGAATACTAGACATTATGCAAATGTTTGCCCACAGAGGATTGCTACTACCCCAGTTCAGAACAAGCAGCAGACTCCAGGATCTGTCAAGGGATTCTCTATTGTCAGGGTTAATCAAGTCAGCGCTTATGCTACTCCTGATGGGGATGACATCGCACTTGGTATGTTTTACATTAATGCAACTTCTACAACAATATTATTTGATTCTGGTGCTACACATTCATTTATGTCTGCTCGATATGCCAACACAAATGAGTTACCACTGAAAATTATGAAAACACCAATGATAGTAATTACACCCAAAGGATCTGTTGAGGCAAATCATATGACACATAAATTGACATTGACAATTATGGGAAGAGAATTCGGGGCTACTACTATAATATTAGAGGCAAGCAGCATAGATCTAATCTTTGGTATGTCATGGTTAAGAAAGGCAAAGGCCATTATACAATGTGGTAGGGGTACTGTAGAACTCACCAGCCCTAAAGGAGAAAGGCTTCAAGTTAAAATTGCAGTAACTACTTCTACCCAACGTGCGACATTCTTTATAGATGGGGAGTTTGTTGGTGACAACATCCGGGTGGTTAGGGATTTTCCGGATGTCTTTCCAGAGGAGTTACCAGGGATGCCACCAGATAGAGAAGTTGAGTTTGTCATTGATCTCTTACCTGGGACTGCACCTATTTCTAAACGGCCATACAGGATGTCTGTAGAGAAGAGTTAAAAGAACTTAAGAAGCAGTTAATAGAGTTACAAGAGGCTAGGTACATTCGTCCGAGTTCCTCACCTTGGGGAGCGCCGGTTTTGTTTGTACAGAAGAAGGATGGATCACAAAGGATGTGTGTGGACTATAGATCTCTTAATGATGTTACTGTGAAGAACAAGTATCCGTTACCCCGCATTGAGGATTTATTTGATCAGATGAGAGGAGCTAGGGTATTCTCGAAGATTGATCTCCGATCGGGTTACCATCAAATGAAGATTAGGCCTTCTAATATTCCCAAGACGGCTTTCTCGACCCGATATGGATTATATGAGTTCACGGTTATGTCATTTGGACTAACTAATGCACCAGCTTATTTCATGAATCTGATGAATAAGGTGTTCATGGAGTATCTTGACAGATTCGTCGTGGTATTCATCAACGATATTCTTATTTATTCCAAGAGTGATAGTGAGCATGAGGAACATCTGAGATTGGTGCTACAAAAGCTAAGGGATAATCAACTCTATGCCAAGTACAGTAAATGCGAGTTCTGGATTGATGAGGTGCCATTCCTTGGACATATCATTTCTAATGGAGGGATATCAGTAGATCCTGCTAAAGTCAAGGAGATAATGGCGTGGAGCATACCCACTACAGTTACAGAGATTCAAAGTTTCTTGGGACTTGTAGGATACTATTGGAGATTTATTGAAGGATTCTCTAAGATTGCTAAGCTTATGACCTCGCTTCTAGAGAAGGGAAGAGAGTTTAAGTGGGACAAGAAGTGCCAAGATAGCTTTGATCAATTAAAGAAGATATTGATGTCACCCCTAGTGTTGGTTATACCAGATCTAAAGAAGGGATTTGATATTTATTGTGATGCCTGCGGCCAAGGCTTGGGATGTGTGCTTATGCAAGAAGGACATGTGATTGCCTATGCGTCTCGTCAGTTGTGGAAACATGAGTCAAACTATCCCACTCATGACTTAGAACTGGTAGCCGTAGTGCATGCGCTGAATATATGGAGACATTATATTATGGGAACCAAGTGCCAAGTGTACACGGATCATAAGAGTTTGAAGTATATATTCACTTAGAAGGATCTCAACCTTAGGCAACGCCGTTGGTTGGAGCTCATAAAGGATTATGATTTGGAGATTCACTATAACCCGGGTAAGGCGAATCTGGTTGCTGATGCCTTGAGTCGAAAGGAGCACGTTCATTCAGCTATTGTGGCCCAGCTACCTAAGGAGATTGTTGAGGATTTCAGGAGACTTAACCTGGGGATAGTTGCTCACACTAAAGGAGTTACTATTGTTGTGGAACCTACCTTGGAACTAGAAATCCATAAAGGTCAGATTGGCGATGCTAAAATACAAGAGATCAAGGATCTTATTACTGAAGGTAGAGGTTCGGAATTCACGGAGGATGAGCAAGGCATAGTATGGTTCAAGGACAGGATATGTGTTCCTGATATTGATAGCCTTCGTGAGACTATATTGAAGGAAGCCCATGATTCTGATTACTCTATCCACCCTAGTAGCACTAAGATGTATCAGGATTTGAAGCAGAAATACTAATGGTATGGATTGAAGAGAGATGTGGTTGCACATGTGGCTATGTGCGATGTGTGTCAAAGAGTTAAGGCTGAACCACCAAAGGCCAGCTGGACTACTGCATCCACTGAAGATACCCGAGTGGAAGTGGGAAGAGATTGGTATGGATTTCATTACTGGATTGCCTCACACCCCGAAAGGATATGATTCTATATGGGTAATTGTAGATAGATTGACTAAAGTAGCTCATTTCATTCTCATCAAGACTACTTATAAAGGCTCTCAGCTGGCAGAGTTATATATGGCTCGGATTATGTGTTTGCAAGGAGTACCGAAGAAGATCGTGTCTGATCGAGGTTCACAGTTTACCTCAAGATTCTGGAGAAGCTTTCATGAGAATATGAATACGAAGTTGAACTTTAGTACAGCCTATCACCCTCAGACTGATGGACAGACTGAAAGGACTAATCAAGTATTAGAAGATATGTTGAGAACTTGTGCCCTTCAGCATGGGGGAAGTTGGGACAAGAGTCTACCATATGCTGAGTTGTCATATAATAATAGTTACCAGGCCAGTCTGAAGATGTCACCCTTTGAAGCTTTGTATGGCAGGAAGTGCATGACTCCTTTATATTGGGATCAGACTGGAGAGAGACAGCTCTTCGGGCCTGAACTTATTCAATTGGCAGAAGAACAAGTACATATTATTCAGGAGAATTTGAGGGTAGCTCAAACCAGGCAAAAGAGCTACGCTGATAATAGAAGAAGACCACTGGAGTTTGAGGAAGGTGATCATGTGTACCTCAAGGTGTCACCACTCCGTGGGATGAGGAGATTTAAAGTTAAGGGCAAATTGTCCCCTTGCTTTATTGGACCATTCAGAATTTTTAAGCGAGTTGGGGTGATGGCATACCAACTAGAGCTACATGATAATCTATCTGATGTGCATAATGTATTCCACGTGTCTCAACTTAAGAAGTGTCTTCGTGTCCCTGAGGAACAGTGTAACGCCCTGAATTTGGGGGTAGAATTTTTTCTTCTTTTCTCTCACCAAATTCGGGCGTTACTCTCTTTTCTCTTTCCCCGTTTTGCTCATTCTTCCTAATTTCAAACCAGTATAGTGACAGGTGTTCGTGTCATGTATAAACCAAAACCTAAGTGTCATGGGTGTTGCATCATGCCGAGCACATTTCTTTGTCTGATGTTGAGTGTTCGTCTCGTTCCGTTCCGGATTTCGGTTCGCGATTTAATTCCGTTTAGTGGTCGCGCACGTCATGGGTTTTTGATCCGCGAAGTGGTTCGGCCCAGCCCAGCTTAGTCCAGTCCAGCCCAGCTCAGCCGGCCTGGCCCGCCCCGGCCTGCGCGCCCCTGGCGCCCAACCCCCCCCATGCGCCCCCACCTTTCTTCTCTCTCTCATTTGGATCTCCCGCGCAACAACTTCCCTCTCCCTCTCCCACCTCTCTCTCCCCGTGGTGCCCTAGGGTTTGGAGACGGCGATCACCGGATTTTGGACCTCGAGGTGAGCTCCCCTCCCCTCCCCTTCTCCTCTCTCTCTCCCTCTCCCTCCTCTCCTTCCCCCCGCGCGCGCCCTTCCTTTTCCCCCTGCCCGCGCGCGACCCCGCCCGACCCCGTCCCCACCCCGGCCCGCGGCGGCGCCCCTGCCCGCCCCTCCCCGCTTGGCCCCTCCCCCTCCCTCCCCGCGGCGGCGTTCGGCCCCCCCGCCTCGGCCCTCCCCGGCGGCGCCCGCCCGGTCTCCCTCCCCGGCGGCGCTCGGCCCCTCCCCCTCCCTCCCTGCGGCGGCGTTCGGCCCCCCCGCCTCGGCCCCCCCTCGCGCGGCCCCTCCCCCTTCCTCCCCGGCGGCGCTCGCCCGCCCGGCCTCCCTCCCCGGCGGCGCTCGGCCCCTCCCCCGGCCTCCCCTGGCCCGCGGCGGCGCTCGCCCGCCCCTGCTCGCCCGCGGCGGCGCCCGCCCGCCCCTGCCCGCCCGGCGGCGCCCGCCCGCCCCCGCCCCTCCCCTGCTCGCACGCAGCGCGGCCCCGGCGTGGCCCCGGTGGCCCCTGCTCGCCGGCGCGACCCCGGCGCGTCCCCGGCGCGGCCCCGGCCGGTTCAACCGCCCCTGGGCTGGTTCAACCGCCCTTCCCCCCCGTTCGGCCGCCCGTTCCCGTCCCGGCCTCGCCCGACCGTGTCCCCGTTCGCCCGCGCTCGCGGTGATTATTCGATAGTTAACGTGCTGCGTCGCGCGCTTCGCCGCGCGACGGTTTGTCTAATTTAAGATTCTATCTGTGTGTTGCGTCGTGCGCTTCGTCGCGCGACGATCCATTTTTGTCTCAGGTTGTTTAAGGTGTAACGCCGCGTGTGCATTCACGCGATGTTCCACTTTGGACTCAGTTTAGTCGACGTATGCCGTCGTGCGCTTCGTCGCGCGACGTTTAACGTCTCCTCGTATCTAAGGCGAAGTGCCTCATTGCGTGCTCGGTCGCGCGACGAGTCGCTAGCTTTTAATTTGTTTTAGAGTGCTTTGTCGCGTGTCTCGCCGCGCGACCATTCTTTTTATTTATCTCCACTTGCTTATAATAATTAGACATGAAACATGACTTTACTTTACGCTGAACATAGTGTCTACATTAAATTTCCTTCTATTAAGCGAGTGGTTAATTTGTAATCATGTAACGTGATCGTTTCTCGACTGTCTTTTCCTCTTTCTCTCTTAACCGTACTCGCGAGCCCGCGTGGAACGTCTGTTTACTTATTGCATTCTATTGTATGGTGTACTGTTCTTTTGTATTAAATATGTGGATGTATGTATGTTTGCGCTCGCATAGAGAACGATCCGGTTGAAGAGCCCGAGGAACTCGCAGGAGAAGCCCCTTAGCAGCAGTCGGTTGGTGGAGGCAAGTGTCCTTTGACCTATCTCTGTCCTATTCATTCTTTAATTCACCTCCCGCATTACACCTTTATACCTAAGGATTGACTAGCTTTTGTTATCCATGTCCTTGTTTACCTATTTGGGTTGGATTATTATTACCTAGCTTTATGCTATTGCTTAACTCTAATCAATGAACATGATGAGATTATCTATGATACGCTGTTTTCCCTTCACTTATTATGATGTTGTACTTGTGGTATTCAAGGGGGCTCGAGCGGTTTCTCGAGTGCCTCTCCGTAAGGACCTGTTCTATGGATGACCGCCCGGGAAAACAGTGCAACCATGAGGGTAGAATGGGGTGCCCTTAGCTGAATAATTAGAGGATCCGGGATGTAGTTCGCTTCGCCGTCGTGCCGTCAATGGGGCTCGGTGTATGCGGCTCGCTCTGCCAAGGTTGATTCGTCCCTTGGGGAGGAGTGCGGTACATTTAGGAAACCTAACGGGCGGCTACAGCCCCGAGGAATCTTTGTAAAGGCTACGTAGTGAAACCCTGCCTATTCACCTTGGTAGTGTTTAAGGGTTTGATCGGCCCGAGGCAAGAGGGAATCACGGCTTGTGGGTAAAGTGCACAACCTCTGCAGAGTGTTATGAAACTGATATATCAGCCGTGCTCGCGGTTATGAGCGGCCAAGGGAGCTCCAGTGATTAGTGGTACTTGATCAGAGACATTATGGTACAGGTGGTTATGAGATCGATGGTTCTGGTTATGACTATGGTGCTGGTAAGTGGTATTCTTTCCGTTTGGAAAGGGTACATCGGGTTAATAACTTGGGTAATGCTAAAACTTGGCTTTCTACTAGTAAGTAATAATCTGACCAACTAAAAGCAACTGCTTGACTTATCCCCACATAAAGCTAGTCCACTACAGCCAAACAGGATACTTGCTGAGTATGTTGATGTGTACTCACCCTTGCTCTACACACCAAACCCCCCCAGGTTGTCAGCATTGCAACCACTGCTCAGGCGAAGATGAAGCTGTGGAAGGAGACTTCCAGGAGTTCCAAGACTACGACGAGTTCTAGGTGTGGGTTAGCGGCAACCCCCAGTCGGCTGCCTGTGAAGGCCGCGTTTATCTACGTTTCTTTTCCGCACTTTGATTTATTGTAAGAACTATATGGACGTCTCAGACGTATGATGTAATCAACTATTATCCCTTTTAATACTATTTTGAGCACTGTGTGATGATGTCCATGTTATGTAACTGCTGTGTACGTGAATAACTGATCCTGGCACGTACATGGTTCGCATTCGGTTTACCTTCTGAAACCGGGTGTGACATAAGTGGTATCAAAGCCGTGCTGACTGTAGGACCGCTAACCTAGAGTAGAATGGTCGTTCTAAGGACTATAGACCTTTGTCTCTGCCTTGACTTTGATATCCCTTCAAAAGTTGGTCATACCGACCAAACCTATGTTCTACTATATACTATACCTTGCTGAAAATCATGTTTTATCCTAATCCTTCATTTATTTATGGTTCATTACTTGCTGGTCATATTGATTCTGTTCTCACCCTTTTGCTTGCGATGTCTTTTGTAGATGGCTCGTCTTAGACACACTGCACGAAAGTCCGTCATCCCTTTCTTACCCTCCCGCCTTGCTGAGCGTCCGCTTCGCCGTCCTGTGGCCGGACAGTCCAGCCACTTGGAGAGACTGCACCACCGCCTGCATGAGGAGCAGGAACGTCGACGACAGGAGCAGGAGCAGCAGGGCTCTTCCTTCTCGCTCCAACAGGAGATAGAGTCCGTGAGGAGCTGCTCCCCTGTGCTTCCCCTGGAGGCGCCCCCTGCACCACCACAGGGCGTCCCAGCTTCTGGAGTAGCTGCTGGAGGAGATCCAGACGACGGAGATGGCGACGACAGCTCGAGCCACGACACCGACTTCTCTGCTAACCATGAGCTGGAAGGATGGTTTGCTCGATCCATCACTCGCGACGCTGCTCGCGGGTGTCACTTCCACGATGTGCTCGATACCCTGCTACGTCGGGCACTTAACCGGCATACTTGGTCCATCGAGTATCGCTGTGTGGTCTACCAGCACTGTCGCGGGGTCTACCCGGACCGCTGGGAGGCAACTTGCTTGGTGCGCCGTCCGGAGAACAGTCTCCAGGGTGCAGAGGCCTGCTCAGAGCACTATTCTATCTCTGAACGGGACTCAGCTGAGGCAGCCATGCAAGATGCTGCACGGCGTGCGCTTTCGCACTACTGCTCGGTTTTCGGTGGGGTAGCTGACGGTCTTGACCTGAAGTATTACCCCCGCCGTCCATCTGGCAGCACAGGAGGCGTGATTGTCTCACCTGTCGGTGAGGGCAATCCTAGGTTGAGCAGCACAGTCAACCTAGCCGCCGTGCTAAACACGGAGCTGGACCATGCATTGGACGAGCTGAGTAGGGCTCGTGCTGAGATCGCCCAGCTACGGGCTGAGCGCGCGGAACGTCGTCACCTGGAGGATGGTTCCCCCGCTCCCGTCGGGACTCAGCACCTGTACCGCTCCCCTCGGCGTGGACACCAGTCTTATGGCAACCCCGACTGCAAGACCAAGATAACTCTAGAACCATAGATCGTTAGAGTTGGATCTTGTAATTAATACAAAATATATATACATAGAAGCTTCAGCCTTAGCGTTAGTCTCGGTCTTAGTTAGTCTTAGTTAGACAGGGTAGTTTGCTATATCCTGTGCATTTATGTTTGTCATGATGAACTATGTTTGGTTTGGATCTTTGTAATGATTGTCACCAGAGTGTGGGTATCCCCTGCATTTTGGTTTACCTATTATGTTAATAAAGTTAGTTATATAGTTGGGAAACCCTTTATTCTACTTTCCTCTTTATCTGAGAAGCTGTGTGGTCTGTGTTGGAGATCAGTGAAGATGCTCATCTGTTCAGTGCTGTTGAAGGATTCTATACTCTTTTCTTATGCTGCAAGATTTGCCAGATCAGTTCTGATGTGTGGTTGCATTCTGCAGATGTCAGAGAACAGGCGCAGAGGAGGAAGGCGTGCTCAGCAGGAGCGAGCCGCTCAACAGGAGGAGGTGCCTCAGCAGCAGCACCTGCCGCCCCCGCCCCCGATGTCCATCGAGCAGATGTTTCTGATGCAGACTCAAGCAGTTCAAGCTATCGGTCAGACTTTGGCCGCCATTCAGCAGCAGCAGCAGCAACAGCAACAAGCACCACCTCAGCTTCAGCCTCATATGCCTAGAGACAAGCGTGCTGAATTCATGAGAGGTCATCCACCAACGTTCGCTCATTCTTCTGACCCCATGGATGCTGAAGACTGGCTGCGCACCGTGGAGCGGGAGTTGCATACCGCTCAGTGCGATGACAGGGAGAAAGTCTTGTATGGTCCCCGTCTGTTGAGAGGAGCAGCCCAATCATGGTGGGAGTCTTACCTCGCCACCCATGCCCACCCTGACGCCATCACCTGGGAAGAGTTCAGAGGAAGCTTTCATCAGTACCATGTTCCTGCAGGTCTGATGACAGTGAAGAAGGAGGAGTTCCTGGCTCTCAAGCAAGGGTCGTTGTCTGTCAGTGAATACCGGGATAGGTTTCTGCAGCTGTCTCGTTATGCTCCTGAAGATGTTAACACCGACGCCAAGCGACAGTACCGTTTCCTGAGAGGCCTGGTTGACCCTCTGCAGTACCAACTGATGAATCACACCTTTCCGACATTCCAGCACCTGATTGACAGAGCAATCATGACAGAGAGAAAGCGTAAGGAGATGGAGGATCGTAAGCGCAAGATCAGTGGACCCCAGCCTGGAAGTAGCAGCCGTCCTCGTTTCTCAGGCAATCAACCTCAGCAGTTCAGGCAGAACCAGCGTCCACCTCAGCAGCATCAGCAGTTCCAAAGGCAGTATCCTCAGCATCAGTACCAGAACCGTCAGAGCAATCAGTCAGGAGGTCAGTTTCAGAAGCAGAATTAGCAAGCACCTCGTCTTCCTGCCCTAGCAAACCAGCAGAACAGTCAGGCAGCACCAGCTCAGGTTGGAAACAGGGCATGTTTCCACTGTGGAGAGCAAGGCCACTAGGTGATGCAATGTCCAAAGAAGGCAGCCCAGCAGCAGTCAGGCCCCAATGCCCCAGCGAAGCAGAATGTGCCTCAGCCTGGAGCAGGCAATCGCTCTCAGCCGCGTTACAATCATGGGAGACTGAACCACTTGGAGGCGGAAGCAGTTCAGGAGACCCCCGGCATGATAGTAGGTATGTTCCCAGTCGACTCCCATATTGCAGAAGTGTTATTTGATACTGGAGCAACGCATTCTTTCATTACTGCATCATGGGTAGAAGCACATAATCTTCCAATTACCACCATGTCAACCCCCATTCAAATTGACTCAGCCGGTGGTAGAATTCGAGCCGATAGCATTTGTTTGAATATAAGTGTGGAAATAAGGGGGATAGCGTTTCCCGCCAACCTTATAGTAATGGGTACTCAGGGAATAGATGTCATCCTAGGGATGAATTGGCTAGATAAGTATCAGGCAGTTATCAGTTGTGATAAGCGGACAATCAAGTTGGTGTCCCCAATAGGAGAGGAAGTGGTGACTGAGTTAGTCCCGCCTGAGCCAAAGAAAGGAAGTTGTTATCAGATAGCTGTTGATAGCAGTGAAGCAGACCCAATTGAGAGGATCAAAGTTGTGTCCGAGTTCCCAGATGTGTTTCCAAGGGACTTACCGGGTATGCCACCCGAGCGGAAAGTTGAGTTTGCCATAGAGCTTCTTCCTAGAACCGCCCCTATCTTTAAGAGAGCTTACAGAATATCTGGACCAGAGTTGGTTGAACTTAAGAAGCAAATTGATGAGCTGTCAGAGAAAGGTTACATTCGGCCAAGCACCTCGCCTTGGGCCGCTCCTGTCTTGTTCGTGGAAAAGAAAGATGGCACCAAAAGGATGTGTATCGATTATCGAGCTTTGAATGAAGTCACGATCAAGAACAAGTATCCCTTGCCCAGAATAGAAGATCTGTTCGACCAGTTGAGAGGAGCCAGTGTGTTCTCCAAGATTGATCTGAGGTCAGGTTATCATCAGCTCAGGATCCGACCTTCGGACATTCCGAAGACGGCATTCATTTCCAAGTATGGTTTGTATGAGTTCACAATGATGTCTTTTGGTTTGACCAATGCGCCAGCGTTCTTTATGAACTTGATGAACAGTGTATTCATGGATTATCTTGATAAGTTTGTGGTGGTATTCATTGATGACATTCTGATTTACTCTCAAAGTGAAGAAGAGCATGCAGATCATTTGAAGATGGTGTTGCAGAGATTGCGAGAGCACCAGTTGTATGCAAAGTTGAGCAAGTGTGAGTTCTGGATCAGTGAAGTCCTGTTTTGGGTCATATAATCAACAAAGAAGGATTGGCTGTGGATCCGAAGAAAGTGGCAGACATTCTGAACTGGAAAGCGCCAACAGATGCTCGAGGAATCAAGAGTTTCATTGGAATGGCCGGATATTATCGGCGATTCATTGAAGGGTTTTCGAAGATTGCAAAACCGATGACAGCGTTGCTAGGCAACAAAGTTGAGTTCAAGTGGACCCAGAAATGCCAAGAGGCCTTTGAAGCGCTGAAAGAGAAGTTGACTACAGCGCCTGTCCTAGTCTTGCCTGATGTGCACAAGCCCTTCTCGGTGTATTGTGATGCTTGCTACACAGGTTTGGGATGTTTGTTGATGCAAGAGGGAAGAGTTGTGGCTTACTCGTCCCGACAGCTGAAGGTTCATGAGAAGAATTACCCAATCCATGATCTAGAGTTGGCAGCAGTGGTTCACGCACTGAAGACATGGAGGCACTATTTGTATGGACAGAAATGCGATGTTTACACAGACCACAAGAGTCTGAAGTACATATTCACTCAGTCAGAGTTGAACATGAGGCAGCGAAGATGGTTAGAGTTGATCAAAGATTATGAGTTGGAGATTCATTACCATCCAGGCAAAGCAAACGTAGTGGCAGATGCTTTAAGCAGGAAGAGTCAAGTCAATCTGATGGTCGCTCGTCCGATGCCTTATGAGTTGGCCAAGGAGTTTGACAGGTTGAGTCTCGGATTTCTGAACAATTCGCGAGGAGTCACAGTTGAGTTGGAACCTACCTTAGAGCGCGAAATCAAAGAAGCGCAGAAGAATGATGAAAAGATCAGTGAGATTCGGCGACTGATTCTAGATGGCAGAGGCAAAGATTTTCGAGAAGATGCAGAAGGCGTGATATGGTTCAAAGACCACTTGTGTGTTCCCAATGTCCAGTCCATTTGGGAGTTGATCCTTAAGGAAGCTCATGAGACAACTTATTCGATTCACCCTGGCAGTGAGAAGATGTATTAGGATCTGAAGAAGAAATTCTGGTGGTACAGAATGAAAAGGGAAATCGCAGAGCATGTGGCTATGTGCGATAGTTGTCGAAGAATTAAGGCAGAGCACCAGAGACCTGCTGGATTGTTGCAACCGTTGCAGATCCCTCAGTGGAAATGGGACGAAATCGGTATGGATTTCATAGTCGGATTGCCTCGCACTCGAGCCGGCTACGATTCCATTTGGGTAGTAGTGGACCGCTTGACCAAGTCAGCCCACTTCATACCTGTCAAGACCAATTACAGCAGTGCAGTATTGGCAGAATTGTATATGTCTCGGATCGTTTGTCTTCATGGTGTGCCAAAGAAGATAGTATCAGACAGAGGAACGCAGTTCACCTCTCATTTCTGGCAGCAGTTGCATGAAGCCTTGGGCACGCATCTGAATTTCAGTTCAGCTTATCACCCGCAGACAGATGGCCAGACCGAAAGGACCAACCAAGTTCTTGAGGACATGTTGAGAGCCTGTGCGTTGCAAGATCAGTCCGGATGGGACAAGAGATTGCCTTATGCAGAGTTTTCCTATAACAACAGTTACCAGGCCAGTTTGAAGATGTCACCATTTCAGGCGCTCTATGGAAGGAGTTGTAGAACTCCGTTGCAATGGGATCAGCCTGGAGAGAAGCAAGTGTTTGGGCCAGACATTTTGCTTGAAGCCGAAGAGAACATCAAGATGGTCCGAGAGAATCTGAAGATAGCGCAATCGAGGCAGCGAAGCTATGCAGACACAAGAAGAAGAGAGCTGAGTTTCGAAGTCGGAGACTTTGTCTATCTGAAAGTGTCACCGATCAGAGGAGTCAGAAGATTTGGAGTGAAAGGCAAGCTAGCACCCCGCTACATTGGTCCGTATCAGATTCTTGCAAGACGTGGAGAAGTGGCCTATCAGCTCAGTTTGCCAGAGAATTTGTCTGCTGTGCATGATGTCTTTCATGTGTCTCAGTTGAAGAAGTGCTTGCGTGTGCCAGAAGAGCAGTTGCCAGTGGAAGGTCTTGAAGTCCAGGAGGACTTGACCTACGTTGAGAAGCCAGTGCAGATCCTTGAAGTTGCAGACCGAGTCACCCGAAGGAAGACCATCAGAATGTGCAAAGTCAGATGGAATCACCACTCTGAAGAAGAAGCAACCTGGGAGCGTGAAGATGATCTGATGGCTAAGTACCCTGAGCTCTTTGCTAGCCAACCCTGAATCTCGAGGGCGAGATTCTTTTAAGGGGGATAGGTTTGTAACGCCCTGAATTTGGGGGTAGAATTTTTTTCTTCTTTTCTCTCACCAAATTTGGGCGTTACTCTCTTTTCTCTTTCCCCGTTTTGCTCATTCTTCCCAATTTCAAACCAGTATAGTGACAGGTGTTCGTGTCATGTATTAACCAAAACCTAAGTGTCATGGGTGTTGCATCATGCCGAGCACATTTCTTTGTCTGATGTTGAGTATTCGTCTCGTTCCGTTCCGGATTTCGGTTCGCGATTTAATTCCGTTTAGTGGTCGCGCACGTCGTGGTTTTTGATCCGCGAAGTGGTTCGGCCCAGCCCAGCTTAGTCCAGCCCAGCTCAGCCGGCCTGGCCCGCCCCGGCCTGCGCGCCCCTGGCGCCCAACCCCCCCCCCCCATGCGCCCCCACCTTTCCTCTCTCTCTCATTTGGATCTCCCGCGCAACAACTTCCCTCTCCCTCTCCCACCTCTCTCTCCCCGTGGTGCCCTAGGGTTTGGAGACGGCGATCACCGGATTTTAGACCTCGAGGTGAGCTCCCCTCCCCTCCCCTTCTCCTCTCTCTCTCCCTCTCCCTCCTCTCCTTCCCCCCGCGCGCGCCCTTCCTTTTCCCCCTGCCCGCGCGCGACCCCGCCCGACCCCGTCCCCACCCCGGCCCGCGGCGGCGCCCCTGCCCGCCCCTCCCCGCTCGGCCCCTCCCCCTCCCTCCCCGCGGCGGCGTTCGGCCCCCCCGCCTCGGCCCTCCCCGGCGGCGCCCGCCCGGTCTCCCTCCCCGGCGGCGCTCGGCCCCTCCCCCTCCCTCCCTGCGGCGGCGTTCGGCCCCCCCGCCTCGGCCACCCCCCTCGCGCGGCCCCTCCCCCTTCCTCCCCGGCGGCGCTCGCCCGCCCGGCCTCCCTCCCCGGCGGCGCTCGGCCCCTCCCCCGGCCTCCCCGGCGGCGCTCGGCCCCTCCCCCGCCCTCCCCGGCGGCGCTCGGCCCCTCCCCCGCCCTCCCCTGGCCCGCGGCGGCGCTCGCCCGCCCCTGCTCGCCCGCGGCGGCGCCCGCCCGCCCCTGCCCGCCCGGCGGCGCCCGCCCGCCCCCGCCCGCCCGCCCCCGCCCCTCCCCTGCTCGCGCGCAGCGCGGCCCCGGCGTGGCCCCGGTGGCCCCTGCTCGCCGGCGCGTCCCCGGCGCGGCCTCCGGCCCCCGGCGCGTCCCCGGCGCGGCCCCGGCCGGTTCAACCGCCCCTGGGCCGGTTCAACCGCCCTTCCCCCCGTTCGGCCGCCCGTTCCCGTCCCGGCCTCGCCCGACCGTGTCCCCGTTCGCCCGCGCTCGCGGTGATTATTCGATAGTTAACGTGCTGCGTCGCGCGCTTCGCCACGCGACGGTTTGTCTAATTTCAGATTCTATCTGTGTGTTGCGTCGTGCGCTTCGTCGCGCGACGATCCATTTTTGTCTCAGGTTGTTTAAGGTGTAACGCTGCGTGTGCATTCACGCGACGTTCCACTTTGGACTCAGTTTAGTCGACGTATGCCGTCGTGCGCTTCGTCGCGCGACGTTTAACGTCTCCTCGTATCTAAGGCGAAGTGCCTCATTGCGTGCTCGTTCGCGCGACGAGTCGCTAGCTTTTAATTTGTTTTAGAGTGCTTTGTCGCGTGTCTCGCCGCGCGACCATTCTTTTTATTTATCTCCACCTGCTTATAATAATTAGACATGAAACATGATTTTACTTTACGCTGAACATAGTGTCTACATTAAATTTCCTTCTATTAAGCGAGTGGTTAATTTGTAATCATGTAACGTGATCGTTTCTCGACTGTCTTTTCCTCTTTCTCTCTTAACCGTACTCGCGAGCCCGCGTGGAACGTCTGTTTACTTATTGCATTCTATTGTATGGTGTACTGTTCTTTTGTATTAAATATGTGGATGTATGTATGTTTGCGCTCGCATAGAGAACGATCCGGTTGAAGAGCCCGAGGAACTCGCAGGAGAAGCCCCTGAGCAGCAGTCGGTTGGTGGAGGCAAGTGTCCTTTGACCTATCTCTGTCCTATTCATTCTTTAATTCACCTCCCGCATTACACCTTTATACCTAAGGATTGACTAGCTTTTGTTATCCATGTCCTTGTTTACCTATTTGGGTTGGATTATTATTACCTAGCTTTATGCTATTGCTTAACTCTAATCAATGAACATGATGAGATTATCTATGATACGTTGTTTTCCCTTCACTTATTATGATGTTGTACTTGTGGTATTCAAGGGGGCTCGAGCGGTTTCTCGAGTGCCTCTCCGTAAGGACCTGTTCTATGGATGACCGCCCGGGAAAACAGTGCAACCATGAGGGTAGAATGGGGTGCCCTTAGCTGAATAATTAGAGGATCCGGGATGTAGTTCGCTTCGCCGTCGTGCCGTCAATGGGGCTCGGTGTATGCGGCTCGCTCTGCCAAGGTTGATTCGTCCCTTGGGGAGGAGTGCGGTACATTTAGGAAACCTAACGGGCGGCTACAGCCCCGAGGAATCTTTGTAAAGGCTACATAGTGAAACCCTGCCTATTCACCTTGGTAGTGTTTAAGGGTTTGATCGGCCCAAGGCAAGAGGGAATCACGGCTTGTGGGTAAAGTGCACAACCTCTGCAGAGTGTTATGAAACTGATATATCAGCCGTGCTCGCGGTTATGAGCGGCCAAGGGAGCTCCAGTGATTAGTGGTACTTGATCAGAGACATTATGGTACAGGTGGTTATGAGATCGATGGTTCTGGTTATGACTATGGTGCTGGTAAGTGGTATTCTTTCCGTTTGGAAAGGGTACATCGGGTTAATAACTTGGGTAATGCTAAAACTTGGCTTTCTACTAGTAAGTAATAATCTGACCAACTAAAAGCAACTGCTTGACTTATCCCCACATAAAGCTAGTCCACTACAGCCAAACAGGATACTTGCTGAGTATGTTGATGTGTACTCACCCTTGCTCTACACACCAAACCCCCCCCAGGTTGTCAGCATTGCAACCACTGCTCAGGCGAAGATGAAGCTGTGGAAGGAGACTTCCAGGAGTTCCAAGACTACGACGAGTTCTAGGTGTGGGTTAGCGGCAACCCCCAGTCGGCTGCCTGTGAAGGCCGCGTTTATCTACGTTTCTTTTCCGCACTTTGATTTATTGTAAGAACTATATGGACGTCTCAGACGTATGATGTAATCAACTATTATCCCTTTTAATACTATTTTGAGCACTGTGTGATGATGTCCATGTTATGTAACTGCTGTGTACGTGAATAACTGATCCTGGCACGTACATGGTTCGCATTCGGTTTACCTTCTGAAACCGGGTGTGACAAACAGTTACCAATGGAGGAGCTCAGTGTTCAAGGAGATATGACTTATACGGAATATCCTATCAAGATTCTTGACACTTTGACTCGAGTTACAAGAAATAAGGTGATAAAGATGTGCAAAGTGCAATGGAGTCATCATGGAGAAGATGAAGCTACATGGGAAAGAGAAGAAGAGCTTCCCATAGATTTTCCCCATCTTTTCCCTAGTCCTTCCTAAATCTCGAGGACGAGATTGTTTTTAAGGGGGGTAGGATTTGTAATACCCAATTTGTAATTTGTAAGAGATAATATAAAAGGAGAAACAATTTCACTTTATCTATGTGTGAGTTTGACCTTTTTGTACCATCACATGTGAACGCCATATTTAAAAACAAATAATTATAAAATATATGCCACTAAATTATGCATCATGCTGGACTTTATTTTTGTGTGCATCTTTTGACAATATAAAAATCATATGAAAAGAAATATATTAAAGTCCCAAAGTGGAATTTAGAATATAAAAGAAAATCTAGAATTTAGAAGTGGAGAAACAAAAGAAAATGTATATACAAAATAAATATTATAAATAAAGGTAATAATAGTATGTGCAAAATTATACTCTTAATCTGAGGAAGCTTTACCATAGAGTAAATTTGAATTTTGAATTTCAAACTCAAAAGGAAAACAAAACAAACTATAAAAGAAAAAGAATAAAAAAATAGGGAAACCCCGCCTCAGCCCTAAACTCCAATTCGGGCCACAATCGCCCCCCTCCGCGCAGCCCAGGTGAAAGCACCACTTGCACTATGGGCCACTGGTCGGTGGGTCCGGTTGGTCAAACATCCCGCGTACTCGGGCGTGTGGGAGAAGTCTCACTGACGCGTGGGTCCGAGGGCGAAACTGACCCCCGAACTCTGCGAACGCGCGTAGACGCTGTGCTGTGGGGCCCGCACGTCAGCACATTCTTCTCCTTCGCAACAGAAGGCGCGGATGTCACCGCCATGACTGGGAACGTGGGCGACCCCCCCTCTCTCCAAACTGGAACCCCGTGGGATAAATGGGAGCCCCTATGACCCGTTCCTTCCCCTGCTACCGTCTCGCGCGAGCCTAGTCTCCCAAAACAAACCGACACCACCATTGCCGAGCCCACAGGAGTTTTGAGATCCATCGTCGTCGCCTAGAGCCGTTGGCGTCACCCGAGCTCCGGGAAGAGGTCCAAGGACTTTGGTTGACGCTGTTGATGCTCACCGGGGACCGAGCACCATCGGCAATTCCTCATTGGAGTGCGGATTCCGCTGATAACCGTGGACGCCGTCGCACGGTCCTTAATCCCCGGTGAGCACCATTCCAGAGTGTATATTATCAATCCTGCTACCCGCCGCTACATTAGGATAGAAGTTTTAGGTCGTGAATCACATGTTCGTTAGTTGCCGGCGATGGCGCTGCCGTAGGAGGGCGGACGCCGCCACGTTCGGGTGATTCATGCCCGCGATTAACGATAAGCGTCGATCGGGGCATGGACGGTTGGGATCAGAGCGCGGATAACAGTTCGGGATGGGTGATCCGCGACCATCGGATCCCGATCGGGCGAATCAGGCACAAGTATGATCTGGGCGGTAGATTTCAGATCTTACGGTCGACGATGCGTACCGTTTCACCACTTTAGCAATCTAATCCTGACCATAGATTTAGGATCCTACGGTCCTGGTCGAAACCTACCCCTTCGACCGGGAGTTTTTGCATAAGAGACCCCGATGTTTTAAGTAAACAACCCGTCGTCCCGAGCACTGCCGACTGAGTCTCGGGAATGTTACGAAGTCGCCCCTGCACTTTTCTATAATTGAGGCCCAGTCCAGAGAATTATAAAACCAGAGAAAATAAATTAGAAATGGATTTTTAATACAAAAATTAATGCTAGAACTTGTTTAAATCATAGAAAATCCATTTTTAGTCCAAATTAGTCCAATCCAATTGCTAAAATTTTATAATATTATTGTTTATCACCTAGAGTCTTTGTTTTGACATGAAAATAGTAGGAAAATTAATTTCTCACTTAATCATATATCAAGCACATAAAACTATGGAAATTCATAATTTAAAAATCCATAACTCCAAAATTAATAATTCCTATTCCTAGGACCTTATTTTAATGTGTATATTATTATTATGCACTTTGGTTACATGTTTGGTGTGATGTTAATTTCTCCTTTATACTGTGCTTGTTTGTATTGTAGCGAGTAGAAGAACTTGTGACTGAGGATCCTGGTGCCCAGCAGATAGAAGTAGCTGAGCAGGAGCTCATTGAAGGCAAGTTGTGCCCTTGACCACTTTTATACCCAATAATATTCTTTAATGTAATTTATTCATGCATAGGCTTAATTTTGATGGGACCCAATAGGTCATTCTAGTCTGTTTATCCATTTTACCTTGTTTACCCCTGAATCATTTGGGTAGTTATGCTATTGCTTTACATGGTTTTGGGTTAATATTTCATTATATCCATGTTCCAATTATTTTGTTATTTTATTTATGTTCATGTCAAGATCATTATTTTTAATTGGAACATGGAGCTTAACTTGAGAAACATGTGCCACCACAAGGGAGGAATGGGACCCCTTGGCTAACTAATTAGGAAAGCTAGTGGAAGACTACCCTTACCCGAAAGGGGCAAGGGCAGTAGGGGAGTTGCATGAAGGGAGGTTCTCAGGTTGATTTTGCTGTGATGGCGGTCAGACGGGGGATTCTTGCAAGTGCTCTTCCCATAAACTGTAGCGGGTTTTCAGAAGCTAGTGGAACTTTGTAAAGGCCTCGTAGTGTTGCCCTGTCTCGCTTCCTTGGTAGAGGTGTATGGGAGTCGCGATCCCTTGGCAGATGGGTAACATGACTTGTGGGTACAGGGTACAACCTCTGCAGAGTGTAAAACTGGTATACTAGCCGAGCTCACGGTCATGAGCAGCTCAGGACTCTCGCATGATTAATTTATGGAACTTAAATTCAATTTGTCATTTGCATTGCATGGGATTATTTATTAATTTTGTTCTATTATTTATTATGGTTTGGTATTTAATTACACTTAATTAGTAACTGCTAGTAAAATTTGATTAACTTATTAAAAGCAATACTCAGCTTTAACCCCTATTTTTGATCAGCCTTACACATCACATGAACTCCCACCTTTGGTGAGTTCATGCCCACTGGTTTCCCACAACTTGTTGAGCTATGATCATGTGTGAGCTCACCCTTGCTGTCTCACACCATCCCCAAAGGACAAGAACAGGTGGTTCAAGAGGAGCCACACAACGAGGAGTTTGATCTGATCTAGGTGGCGTTTCCCAGTTGACTTATTGGCGCCAAGGATGGATTTAGTTCGTTTTATATTTATCTTTTATTTTTGTAAGACTTCCGCTATGTAATAAGTACTCCGATGTTATTGTGACATTTATCTCTATACATTCTGTTATTATATATGTTGTCTTCTTTGGCGCATGTATGAGATGCACCCGGCTTTGTCTCTTAAATCTGGGTGTGACATTGGTTAACACAATGTTAGAGACTTTGGTACTATCTAAGAAATGGTGGGGTGAGCGATCTTGACTGTGTATCATGTCCTGAATAAAGTTCCCATAAAGAACAAAGAAATCAAACCATTTGAGGAATGAGAAAAAAGAAGAAACTATATATCTCTATTTGCGCACCTGGGCTTGTTTGGCTAAAGTGAATGTGTCAATTAATAAGAAGCGCAAACTAGAACCAAAGACTGTGTTTGTGTTTTCCTTGGTATGCTTTTCACAGCGTTTTGGATATAGCTTTTTAATTATAAACTCTAGAGTACCTGACATGTTGGTTGGTACAATTATAGAGTCTGGAGATGCTAAATTTTTAGAGTGAACTTCCTATGAAAATTACACATGATTCATCTAGTCATGACCAACAATACCCATGAGCACTTTATTTCGATAGAACACAATGAGGAACCCCATGTGTGAAATACTGAAGAAGATGAAAATGTAGCAAATCGAAAGAGTAAGAGACTAAGGACTGTAAAATCTTTTGGTGATGACTACATTGTGTTTCTTCTGGATGGCACACTAAGAACCATTAAACGAAGAGGCATATTCCTCTTCTGATGCTGACTTTTTTTGGAAAGAAGTAATAAGGAGTGAGATGGATTCAATTATGTTGAATGGAAGTTGGGGTGGTTGAACGTCCTTATGGGTGTAAACCCATTGGAAGTAAATGGATGTTGAAGAAAAAGCTTAGGCCTGATGGTATTATTGAAAGGTACAAGCTAAGGCGAGACTTGTGATTAAAGCCTATTCACAAAAGGAATGTGAATATTTCTTTGATACTTACTCAGCTATGGCTCGATTAACCATAATTTGTGTGCTACTTTCTTTGGCTGCCTCTCATGGTCTTCTCGTCCATCAAATGGAGAGCAAGATGAGGAAATCTACATGGAGCAACTAGTCAGGTTTGTAGCAAATGGTTAAGAAGACATGGTGTGTAAATTATTCAAATCATTATATGGCCTAAAACAAACACCAAAGCTACATTGTCATGCAACACATGATCTCCAAGAAGTTCGTCAGCGTCTTGTTCAAGCACAAGAGATATCCAAGAAGTATTATGATGTGGCATATTGGGAGATGGAGTTCAAGACCGGTGATTGGGTTTGGTTGCAATTGCTACACCGCACCACCAAGTCCTTGGATCCTCATGCCAAGGGCAAGTTGGGTTCGCGATATGCGGGGCCTTTCCAGGTGCTAGAGGGTATCAGCAATGTGGCGTACCGTCTACGGCTGTCGGACGGTGCTCGTATCCACGACGTCTTCCACGTTGGTCTTCTGAAAGCCCACAAAGGAGAACCACTGGCAATGCCGACGCCACTACCACCAGTCCATGATGGGCGACTACTGCCGGTACCAATGGCGGCCATCAAAGCACAGTTGTGCCGTGACGTCTGGTATATTCTTATCCAGTGGCAAGGGATGACACGCGAGGAAGCAACATGGGAGCTATTTGCTGACTTCCAAGACCTCTACCCTGAATTTTAGTGCGGGGACGAGCTGTTTTTGCAGGCAGGGAGAGATGCTATGACCGGCATGCAGTAGCAAAGGAAGCAGCGGCCCATGAGGCGTGGCACATGGGGCGTGGCACAGGAGAAGGAGATCAGGGCCTTAACGGCCAACGGTAATTCTAGGATCTATTTCCTTTTGAAATTTTCCATTTATTAGGGAGACTAGTTTCCTTTTAGTTAGAGATAAGCTTCCTTTTATCGAGAGAGAGAAGCTAGCATAAATAGGAGTTGTAAGTCAGAAGGAAAAAATAAGAAGTACCTAGCTAGCTTCATTTGTGGAGGCTGGAACTGTAGCCGCCATGTTCTCCACGCCGTGAACACGACGTCCCATCGTTCCTCTCGCCCAGCTCATCAATAACCACCTCTAGTACACCAATATATCTAAGGGAGTTCCTGGTAGAAGTAGGAATCCTACCACATGGATCTCGTTCTACTTCTCTAGAAGCTGACATATAATTACTAATTCCTTTATTTAAAAAAATACAACTCTAAGTTTTGACTAACGGGTCGTTTGGATCTATTCATTTTAAAGGTATTGAAATTTATTTAATAAAGTAGTTTATTTGGTATGGAATTTGATATTCCACCACTTTCTAAAGCTCAAATATAAGCATGTCTCAAATTTATGGGGTGCAATATAGGAAATGATTTTATCTATCAACAAAATATGTTTCAACTCTACAACTTATAGGATGCTCTTTGACTCAATCTTCTATAGTAAAAATGTAGTACATAAATATCTCTCATATATTGCTAATAATAATATACAATTATATTTCGCATAAAACCAATTATATTTAGCTTAATTGATCTTTGCCTACGGAGCCTAAGTAAATTTAGTTTACAGAAATTAGTGCCATACAGGTTTATATATTCCAATGAGTTCAATACAGAAATATGTTTTGTTATTAATTTAGAGAAACTTAATTATGTAGTACCATAAATATTAGTATTCTTATAAATTTGGTTAGATTCAAAACTAATTGACTCCTAAAAGGTGATTGAGCATTGTAAATTTTTTTGAGACGGAGCGAGTATAAAAATACTAGAGCTAAAGTTACGTCAAATATGCTTAAAATAAGGTGACGAACCCCTCGACTGGCTTAGCCTGTCCGTTTGACTTTAATCTATACCGACTTTTTACTATTTATATATTGTTTTTGTTTTTATATTATAGCTGTAACAGCAGCCGGCTTTAATCCTACAAAAGGAGATATCAACTTCGATCATTGGATATTACTAGTCACTCCGACTTTCTTAGTAAAACATGTTAAGTTTAGCTAGATTTATATAATAAAATAATGGTATTTGTGATAAAAAATAAATATTATTAGATCCTTTATTAATCGTATTTTTATAGTATATATATATATATATATATATATATATATATATATATATATATATATATTGATATTATATTTTTTATGATTTTAATAAACTTGAGACGCCTTAACTTTTAAGAGAAACATAATCATTTGTAGGAGTATTTTCAGTTTCATTCCGATGTGGTAGCGCTAGACCAAAAGTCATACACTGCGGACATGCGCTCAAGCTAGACAGTTCTCTCCGTTTTGTGTTGTTTTGTTTTATTTTTTTTAAAAAAAAGGGAGATCAGTGAAACCTGGCGCATGTACAGACACACACACGTATTGGCGACTTGGCGTTAGCGGTCGGTGGATATTGAGTCAGTTCGGTTAGGCTCGCCCGAGCTCAAGCTAGCTCGTTAAGAAAACGAGCTGGCTTGGCTCGACTCGTTAAGCAATCGAGCCAGAGAACCAGCTTGACTCAGCTTGTTTGCAAGTTCGAGTTGACTCGTTTAGCTCGCGAGGCATAATAAAAAATAGTATATATATATTTATATTTATATATATATATATAGTATTTAGGGCCCTCGGCTCTCTCTAACTAATGGAAGCCCCGACCAGAAACCGACCAGGTGCTCTGACCGGCGCGCACGCTTTTCTGGCTAACTGTAATACATAGTTACGTCAATTATAACTACGTGTTATGCTCAATTTTGTTACCGTTTACACTCTTTTGGTGTGCGCACGTCTCGCGGCATCCGGGCCCACGAAAAGATCGTGTCCTCGCAATCTGGGCAGCTTACGTCTATCGGGCCCACGAATCAAGGAACCGAGCTCTCATTTTTTCGGCTCATCTCTCCCGTAACTCTCGCGGCGGCCAAACCCTAGCCAAATCTGCCGCTGTATGCTGCTTCTCCTCCGCGCCCGTCGAACCCTAGTCTAATCGCCGCCGTGAGCTTCTTGTCCACCCCGCCCGCCGTGAGCATTAAGATTCTCCCCCTGCAGTTCCACCGCCGTCGCATTCTCCTTCACCACCGCAGAGACCCGCACTCGCCTTCTCCGCCGCATACACGCCGTGGCCTTGTTCTTCGTCTCCGGCAAGGGACCCGGAATCGCGGAGGCGGTTGTGCCGCCCCTGCGTTCTTCTACTCGGCAGAGACCGAGACCTCGATCTTCTCCACCGCGGCGGCCGAACGCCGAGTCCCCTACGCCGTCGCGAGCTCCGTCCCCAACGTCGAGTCCCCTACGCATTTGACACAGTCGCGCGTCGCCTTGGGTTGTCCCCTGCAGATGTGTCTCGAATTCAGCCGCCCTCCAGGCCCATCCACATTCCGGTAAGCCATCAACCTTTAACTCTTACAATCTGAATCGTAAATAGAGTTCACCTTATTATTTTGCCAATTGCTTGATTTATCAAAAACCAATTCATTATAAATTTATAGTTAAACGGAAACACAAATGTGTACTATGCAATCTCTCACACGTTTATGCAGTTTACAATACTTTGTTTATGCTGATTTGTTGACAGAAGTATGATACATACATCAATATATTATGCCATAAACATATTGCTGTTCAATTTGGGCTAGCTCACACGAAATAACCAGGTTATACATTAATTGGATGTCGCATATGAGCATATTTTTTTGATCCAGTTAGATTCACAAGTTTATGCAATTTACAATATTGTGTTATTGATAGTCGCCTAGAGGGGGGGGGGGTGAATAGGGCGAAACTGAAATTTACAAATATAAACACAACTACAAGCCGGGTTAGCGTTAGAAATATAAACGAATCCGCGAGAGAGGGCGCAAAAACAAATCCCAAGTGAATAAGCAAGTAAGACACGGAGATTTGTTTTACCGAGGTTCGGTTCTTGCAAACCTACTCCCCGTTGAGGAGGCCACAAAGGCCGGGTCTCTTTCAACCCTTCCCTCTCTCAAACGATCCACGGATCGAGTGAGCTTTCTCTTCTCAATCACTTGGAACACAAAGTTCCCGCAAGGACCACCACAAGATTGGTGTCTCTTGCCTCAATTACAAGTGAGTTTGATTGCAAAGAAAGGATCAAGAAAGAAGAAAGCAATCCAAGCGCAAGAGCTCGAAAGAACACAAGCAAATCACTCTCTCTAATCACTATGGCGTTGTGTGGAGTTTGGAGAGGATTTGATCTCTTTGGTGTGTCTTGAATTGAATGCTAGAGCTCTTGTAGTAGTTGGGAAGTGGAAAACTTGGATGCAATGAATGGTGGGGTAGTTGGGGTATTTATAGCCCCAACCACCAAAAGTGGCCGTTGGGAGGCTGTCTGCTCGATGGCGCACCGGACAGTCCGGTGCACACCGGACAGTCCGGTGCCCCCTGCCACGTCATCACTGCCGTTGGATTCTGACCGTTGGAGCTTCTGACTTGTGGGCCCGCCTGGGTGTCCGGTGCACACCGGACAGGTACTGTTTGCTGTCCGGTGTGCCAGTATGGGCGTGCCTGACTTCTGCGCGCGCAGAGCGCGCATTAAATGCGCGGAGATAGCCGTTGCTCCGGAGTCGCACCGGACAGTCCGGTGCACACCGGACAGTCCGGTGAATTTTAGTGGACTAGCCGTTGGAGTTTCCCGAAGCTGGCGAGTTCCTGAGGCCGACCTCCCTTGGCGCACCGGACACTGTCCGGTGTACACCGGACAGTCCGGTGAATTATAGCCGAGTCGCCTCTGGGAATTTCCGAAGGTGGAGAGTTTGAGCTAGAGTCCTCTGGTGCACTGGACACTGTCCGGTGGTGCACCGGACACTATCCGGTGTGCACCGGACAGTCCGGTGCTCCCAGACCAGAGGGCCTTCGGTTCCCACTTAGCTCCATTGTTGAATCCAAAACTTGGTCTTTTTATTGGCTGAGTGTGAACCTTTTACACCTGTGTAATCTATACACTCGGGCAAACTTAGTTAGTCCAAATGTTTGTGTTGGGCAATTCAACCACCAAAATTAATTAGGGACTAGGTGTAAGCCTAATTCCCTTTCAATCTCCCCCTTTTTGGTGATTGATGCCAACACAAACCAAAGCAAATATAGAAGTGCATAATTGAACTAGTTTGCATAATGTAAGTGCAAGGGTTGCTTGGAATTGAGCCAATATAAATACTTACAAGATATGCATGGATTGTTTCTTTCTTATATAACATTTTGGACCACGTTTGCACCACATGTTTTGTTTTTGCAAACTCTTTTGTAAATCCTTTCCAAAGTTCTTTTGCAAATAGTCAAAGGTAATGAATAAGATTTTGCAAAGCATTTTCAAGATTTGAAATTTTCTCCCCTGTTTCAAATGCTTCTCCTTTGACTAAACAAAACTCCCCCTAAATGAGATCCTCCTCTTAGTGTTCAAGAGGGTTTTGATATATCATTTTAAAATACTACTTTCTCCCCCTTTTGAACACAATAGGAAAACCAATTGAGAATATTCAACACTAAGTTTTTGAAATTGGTGGTGGTGCGGTCCTTTTGCTTTGGGCTTATTTCTCCCCCTTTTTGGCATGAATCGCCAAAAACGGAGTCATTAGAGCCCTCGAAGTGCTATCTTCCCCTTTGGTCATAAATAAATGAGTTAAGATTATACCAAAGGCGAAGTCCGGTCCTTTAGCTTTGGGCTCTTACTTTCTCCCAAAGACGAAGTCCCTTTTCTTGATGCTCATTTCTCCCCAAGGAATAGAGAGTTGCTTGGAGTGATGGCGAAGTATGAGTTACGGAGTGGAAGCCTTTGTCTTCGCCGAAGACTCCAATTCCCTTTCAATATACCTATGACTTGGTTTGAAATACTCTTGAAAACACATTAGTCATAGCATATAAAGAAGAGATATGATCAAAGGTATATAAATGAGCTATGTGTGCAATCTAACAAAAGAAGTTGCGGGAATCAAGAATATTGAGCTCATGCCTAAGTTTGGTAAAAGTTTGTTCATCAAGAGGCTTGGTAAAGATATCGGCTAATTGATCTTTAGTGTTAATGTAAGAAATCTCGATATCCCCCTTTTGTTGGTGATCCCTAAGAAAATGATACCGAATGGCTATGTGCTTAGTGCGGCTATGCTCGACGGGATTGTCGGCCATTTTGATTGCACTCTCATTATCACATAGCAAAGGGACTTTGGTTAATTTGTAACCGTAGTCCCGCAGGGTTTGCCTCATCCAAAGCAATTGCGCGCAACAATGCCCTGCGGCAATGTACTCGGCTTCGGCGGTGGAAAGAGCGACCGAATTTTGCTTCTTTGAAGCCCAAGACACCAAGGATCTTCCCAAGAACTGGCAAGTCCCCGATGTACTCTTTCTATTAATCTTACATCCTGCCCAATCGGCATCCGAATAACCAATCAAATGTGGATCCCCGAGGGTACCAAAGCCCAAACTTAGGAGTATAAGCCAAATATCTCAAGATTCGTTTTACGGCCGTAAGGTGGGATTCCTTAGGGTCGGCTTGGAATCTTGCACACATGCAAACAGAAAGCATAATGTCTGGTCGAGATGCACATAAATAAAGCAATGAACCTATCATCGACCGGTATACCTTTTGATCCACGGACTCACCTCCCGTGTCGAGGTCGAGATGCCCATTTGTTCCCATGGGAGTCTTGATGGGCTTGGCATCCTTCATCCCAAACTTGTTTAGAATGTCTTGAGTGTACTTCGTTTGGCTAATGAAGGTGCCCTCTTGGAGTTGCTTGACTTGAAATCCTAGAAAATACTTCAACTCCCCCATCATAGACATCTCGAATTTCTTTGTCATGATCCTACTAAATTCTTCACATGTAGATTCGTTAGTAGACCCAAATATAATATCATCAACATAAATTTGGCATACGAACAAATCATTGTCAAGAGTTTTAGTGAACAAAGTAGGATCGGCCTTGCCGACTTTGAAGCCATTTGCAATAAGAAAATCTCTAAGGCATTCATACCACGCTCTTGGGGCTTGCTTGAGCCCATAAAGCGCCTTAGAGAGCCGATAGACATGGTTAGGATACTCACTGTCTTCAAAGGCGGGAGGTTGCTCAACATAGACCTCTTCCTTGATTGGTCCGTTGAGGAAGGCACTTTTCACGTCCATTTGATAAAGCTTAAAGCCATGGTAAGTAGCATAGGCTAATAATATGCGAATTGACTCAAGCCTAGCTACGGGTGCATAGGTTTCACCAAAATCCAAACCTTCGACTTGTGAATATCCCTTGGCCACGAGTCGAGCTTTGTTCCTAGTCACCACACCATGCTCATCTTGCTTGTTGCGGAAGACCCATTTGGTTCCCCCTTATGAATGTCGCCGAGGATGGTGTCGACGGGGTGATCTCGTTGGATTGCTTGGTGGACTCTTGGGTGTGGCGGTCTTTGCTCTTCATCCTCCTTGTCTTGATCGTTTGTATCTCCCCCTTGATCATTGCCGTCATCTTGAGGTGGCTCATTTGCTTGATCTTCTATTTCATCAACTTGAGCTTCATCCTCATTTTGAGTTGGTGGAGATGCTTGCATGGAGGAGTAAGGTTGATCTTGTGCATTTGAAGGCTCTTTGGATTCCTTAGGACACACATCCCCAATGGACATGTTCCTTAGCGCGATGCATGGAGCCTCTTCTTCACCTATCTCATCAAGATCAACTTGCTCTACTTGAGAGCCATTAGTCTCATCAAACACAACGTCACATGAGACTTCAACTAGTCCAGTGGACTTGTTAAAGACCCTATATGCCCTTGTGTTTGAGTCATATCCTAGTAAAAAGCCTTCTACAGTCTTAGGAGCAAATTTAGATTTTCTACCTCTTTTCACAAGAATAAAGCATTTGCTACAAAAGACTCTAAAATATGAAACGTTGGGCTTTTTACCGGTTAGGAGTTCATATGATGTCTTCTTGAGGATTCGGTGTAGATACAACCGGTTGATGGCGTAGCAAGCGGTGTTGACTGCCTCCGCCCAAAACCGATCCGAAGTCTTGTATTCATCAAGCATGGTTCTAGCCATGTCCAAAAGAGTTCGATTCTTCCTCTCCACTACACCATTTTGTTGAGGGGTGTAGGGAGAAGAGAACTCATGCTTGATTCCCTCCTCCTCAAGGAAGCCTTCAATTTGAGAGTTCTTGAACTCCGTCCCATTGTCGCTTCTAATTTTCTTGATTCTTAAGCCGAACTCATTTTGAGCCTGTCTCAAGAATCCTTTTAAGGTCTCTTGGGTTTGAGATTTTTCCTGTAAAAAGAATACCCAAGTGAAGCGAGAATAATCATCCACTATTACAAGACAATACTTACTCCCGCCGATGCTTATGTAAGCAATTGGCCCGAATAGATCCATGTGGAGTAGCTCAAGCGGCCTGTCGGTCGTCATGATGTTCTTGTGTGGATGATGGACTCCAACTTGCTTCCCTGCCTGGCATGCGCTACAAATCCTGTCTTTCTCAAAGTGAACATTTGTTAATCCTAAAATGTGTTCTCCCTTTAGAAGCTTGTGAAGATTCTTCATCCCAACATGGGCTAGTCGGCGGTGCCAGAGCCAACCCATGTTAGTCTTAGCAATTAAGCAAGTGTCGAGTTCAGCTCTATCAAAATCTACCAAGTATAGCTGACCCTCTAACACTCCCTTAAATGCTATTGAATCATCACTTCTTCTAAAGACAGTGACACCAATATCAGTAAAAAGACAGTTGTAGCCCATTTGACATAATTGAGAAACAGAAAGCAAATTGTAATCTAAAGAATCAACGAGAAAAACATTGGAAATGGAATGGTCAGGAGATATAGCAATTTTACCCAAACCTTTGACCAAACCTTGATTTCCATCCCCGAATGTGATTGCTCTTTGGGGATCTTGGTTTTTCTCATATGAGGAGAACATCCTTTTCTCCCCTGTCATGTGGTTTGTGCACCCGCTGTCGAGTATCCAACTTGAGCCCCCGGATGCATAAACCTACAAAACAAGTTTAGTTCTTGACTTTAGGTACCCAAATGGTTTTGGGTCCTTTGGCATTAGACACAAGAACTTTGGGTACCCAAACACAAGTCTTTGACCCCTTGTGCTTGCCCCCAACATATTTTGCAACTACCTTGCCGGATTTGTTAGTTAAAACATAAGATGCATCAAAAGTTTTAAATGAAAGACTATGTTCATTTGATGCACTAGGAGTTTTCTTAGGCAACTTAGCACGGGTTGGTTGCCTAGAACTAGATGTCTCACCCTTATACATAAAAGCATGATTTGGGCCAGAGTGAGACTTCCTAGAGTGAATTCTCCTAATTTTGCTCTCAGGATAACCGGCAGGGTACAAAATGTAACCCTCGTTATCCTGAGGCATGGGAGCCTTGCCCTTTACAAAATTAGACAATCTTTTAGGAGGGGCACTAGGTTTGATATTGTCTCCCCTTTGGAAACCAATGCCATCTTTAATGCCCGGGCGTCTCCCATTATAAAGCATGCTACGAGCAAATTTAAATTTCTCATTTTCTAAGTTGTGCTCGGCAATTTTAGCATCTAATTTTGCTATATGATCATTTTGTTGTTTAATTAAAGCCATATGATCATGAATAGTATTAACATCAACATCTCTACATCTAGTACAAATAGTGACATGCTCAATGGTAGATGTAGAGGGTTTGCAAGATTTTAATTCTACGACCTTAGCATGTAACATGTCATTCTTAGTTCTAAGGTCGGAAATAGTAGCATTGCAAACATCTAGTTCTTTAGCCTTAGCAATTAAATTTTCATTTTCTACTTTAAGGCTAGCAAGAGAGATGTTTAATTCTTCAATCCTAGCAAGCAAATCATCATTATTATCTCTAGGATTGGGAATTGAAACATTACACACATGAGAATCAACCTTAGCATTTAAACTAGCATTTTCATTCCTAAGGTTGTCAATCATCTCACGGCAAGTGCTTAGCTCACTAGATAACTTTTCACATTTCTCAATTTCAAGAGCATAAGCCTTTTTAACCTTAACATGCTTCTTATTTTCCTTAATGAGGAGGTCCTCTTGGGAATCCAAAAGGTCATCCTTTTCATGAATAGCACTAACCAATTCATTTAATTTCTCCTTTTGAGCTATGTTAAGGTTGGCAAAAAGGGAACGCAAACTATCCTCCTCATCACTAGCATTGTCATCACTAGAAGACTCATATTTAGTGGAGGAGTTAGATCTAACCTTCTTCCGTTTGCCGTCCTTTGCCATGAGGCACTTGTGGCCGACGTTTGGGAAGAGAAGTCCCTTGGTGACGGCGATGTTGGCGGCGTCCTCGTCGTCGGAGGAGTCGCTTGAGCTTTCGTCGGAATCCCATTCCCGACAAACATGGGCATCGCCGCCCTTCTTCTTGTAGTACCTTTTCTTCTCCTTTCTTCTCCCCTTCTTGTCGTCGCCTCGGTCACTGTCACTAGATATGGGACATTTAGCAATAAAATGACCGGGCTTACCACATTTGTAGCAAACCTTCTTGGAGCGGGACTTGTAGTCTTTCCCCCTCCTTTGCTTGAGGATTTGGCGGAAGCTCTTGATGACGAGCGCCATTTCCTCATTGTCGAGCTTGGAGGCGTCTATTGGTTGTCGACTTGGTGTAGCCTCCTCCTTCTTTTCTTCCGTCGCCTTAAATGCGACGGGTTGAGCTTCGGATGTGGTGGCATCATCAAGCTCGTTGATCTTCCTCGAGCCTTCGATCATGCACTCAAAACTCACAAAATTCCCGATAACTTCCTCGGGGGTCATTTTAGTATATCTAGGATTACCACGGATCAATTGAACTTGAGTAGGGTTAAGGAAAATAAGAGATCTTAGAATAACCTTAACCATCTCGTGGTCATCCCACTTTACGCTCCCGAGGTTGCGCACTTGATTCACCAAGGTCTTGAGCCGGTTGTACATGTGTTGTGGCTCCTCCCCTTTGCGAAGCCGGAACCGACCGAGCTCCCCCTCGATCGTTTCCCGCTTGGTGATCTTAGTGAGCTCGTCTCCCTCGTGCGCGGTTTTGAGCACATCCCAAATCTCCTTGGCGCTCTTCAACCCTTGTACTTTGTTATACTCCTCTCTACTTAGAGAGGCGAGGAGTATTGTTGTTGCTTGAGAGTTGAAGTGCTCGATTTGGGCCACCTCATCCTCATCATAGTTCTCATCCCCTACCGACGGTACCTGTGCACCAAACTCAACAACATCCCATATACCTTTGTGGAGCGAGGTTAGATGAAATCGCATTAAATCGCTCCACCTAGCGTAATCTTCACCATCAAAAGTTGGTGGTTTGCCTAATGGGACGGAAAGTAAAGGTGTATGTTTGGAAATGCGAGGGTAGTGTAGGGGGATCTTACTATACTTCTTGCGCTCTTGGCGCTTAGAAGTGACGGAGGGCGCATCGGAGTCGGAGGTCGATGTTGATGAAGTGTCGGTCTCGTAGTAGACCACTTTCCTCATCCTCTTGTGCTTGTCGCTTTTCCGATGCGGCTTGTGGGAAGAAGATTTTTCCTTCTTCTCTTTGTGGTGAGAAGAGGAAGACTTTTTCTCCTTCCGTTTGGAGGAGTCCTTCTTCTTCTCCTTCCTCTTGGTGCGGGACTCTTCCGATGAAGTGCTCCCGTGGCTTGTAGTGGGCTTTTCGCCGGTCTCCATCTCCTTCTTGGCGTGATCTCCCGACATTACTTCGAGCGGTTAGGCTCTAATGAAGCACCGGGCTCTGATACCAATTGATAGTCGCCTAGAGGGGGGGTGAATAGGGCGAAACTGAAATTTACAAATATAAACACAACTACAAGCCGGGTTAGCATTAGAAATATAAACGAATCCGCGAGAGAGGGCGCAAAAACAAATCCCAAGTGAATAAGCAAGTAAGACACGGAGATTTGTTTTACCGAGGTTCGGTTCTTGCAAACCTACTCCCCGTTGAGGAGGCCACAAAGGCCGGGTCTCTTTCAACCCTTCCCTCTCTCAAACGATCCACGGATCGAGTGAGCTTTCTCTTCTCAATCACTTGGAACACAAAGTTCCCGCAAGGACCACCACAAGATTGGTGTCTCTTGCCTCAATTACAAGTGAGTTTGATTGCAAAGAAAGGATCAAGAAAGAAGAAAGCAATCCAAGCGCAAGAGCTCGAAAGAACACAAGCAAATCACTCTCTCTAATCACTATGGCGTTGTGTGGAGTTTGGAGAGGATTTGATCTCTTTGGTGTGTCTTGAATTGAATGCTAGAGCTCTTGTAGTAGTTGGGAAGTGGAAAACTTGGATGCAATGAATGGTGGGGTAGTTGGGGTATTTATAGCCCCAACCACCAAAAGTGGCCGTTGGGAGGCTGTCTGCTCGATGGCGCACCGGACAGTCCGGTGCACACCGGACAGTCCGGTGCCCCCTGCCACGTCATCACTGCCGTTGGATTCTGACCGTTGGAGCTTCTGACTTGTGGGCCCGCCTGGGTGTCCGGTGCACACCGGACAGGTACTGTTTGCTGTCCGGTGTGCCAGTATGGGCGCGCCTGACTTCTGCGCGCGCAGAGCGCGCATTAAATGCGCGGAGATAGCCGTTGCTCCGGAGTCGCACCGGACAGTCCGGTGCACACCGGACAGTCCGGTGAATTTTAGTGGACTAGCCGTTGGAGTTTCCCGAAGCTGGCGAGTTCCTGAGGCCGACCTCCCTTGGCGCACCGGACACTGTCCGGTGAATTATAGCCGAGTCGCCTCTGGGAATTTCCGAAGGTGGAGAGTTTGAGCTGGAGTCCTCTGGTGCACCGGACACTGTCCGGTGGTGCACCGGACACTGTCCGGTGTGCACCGGACAGTCCGGTGCTCCCAGACCAGAGGGCCTTCGGTTCCCACTTAGCTCCATTGTTGAATCCAAAACTTGGTCTTTTTATTGGCTGAGTGTGAACCTTTTACACCTGTGTAATCTATACACTCGGGCAAACTTAGTTAGTCCAAATGTTTGTGTTGGGCAATTCAACCACCAAAATTAATTAGGGACTAGGTGTAAGCCTAATTCCCTTTCAGTTATGCTGGTTTGTTGATAGAATTATGCAATTTACAATTTAGTAGTGATGCTGCACGATATGTTGGGATCTAATGGAATGCATGGTCATGAACTGAACTTAATTGACTTGCGCTTATCTTTTTTTTGATCCTTTACGTATTTTATGTATATGTGTTGTTTCATTTGGCAGGAACATCAGACATGAAGAACGTAGACCGACCTCCTTCCAATCCAAAACGGATCATAATCCAGTCTACTCAAGAGTGCTTCAGCGTTGACATACCCCGTGTTCCGGCGGGGACTGTTAGACCCGAAACAAGGTAGGATGCTGATGAGGATGATGACTTTATGCCATTATCCAAAAAGCGTAACTTGGACGACAGTCCTGGGAAAGTTTTGAAGAAGGTAGTCACAAAGCGGAGGAAAGCAGTGCCCCCCCCCCGACAGGTTAGAGATTTATGGTCTATGGCAATATATCATTTTTATGCGTGAAATCATGTTGTGTTGATGTTTGAGTTAAACATTGTGTTGCGATTATGCAGATGTAAATGTTTACGATATTCATTGTATACTTTTTTTCAGCAGAGGCTTAACGTCAGATGCAACCCCCAAGATGTATTAGTAAGCATCCAGATATTAAATGACAGACAGCGCCAAGAAATTGCACGTAGGGGATTTTCTAGTATTCTTGATATGACACTGGACGCACTCGGCAGCAGATCACATTTAGCTTGGCTGATGGAAAAGCTCGACCACAATGACATGACAATTCGAGCTGGCCCAGGAAAGGTGCTGAAAATTACAAAGGATACGGTGCACCTAATTTTGGGGTTACCGAATGCTGGGGGAGGAACTGCATTGGGCATCGATGAAGCTGTTGCTGCCAACAATTTAAGAGCTGAACTTGGTCTATCGAAAGAAGATTTTGGGGTTACAGCTCTTCAAGATCGTCTGAGGAAAGGGTCTGACGATGATTTAAGCATCAGATGCTTTTTCTTGATATTGTTCAATAGGTTGTTGTTCCCTACTGCCAGCTGGGGAATAACCAACCATGAGGTTCTTTTAACCGAGGAGATGGATCGTTTCCACCAGATGGACTGGTGCCAGCTTATTTTTAATGATTTATGCCAAGCTGCCAAGAAGTGGCATACTAGGAGCGTTACGAACGTTTCTACAACCATCTATGGATGTTCCATCGTTATTCTTGTAAGCATATCCTTTTTTTTTCTGACCCATAATCTTGTATGCAAAATCCATATACACGTAAATTATGCTTTTGTTATGTCTCATAATGACTCATGTTATGCTTTTTGCAGCTGTATTATTTGGATCATCTTCATGACTCAGCGGCACCCCAGAACAAACGTGGAACACCACGAATCAAATACTTTGATAGGAATATTATTCAAGCCCTGACAAGAGCTGACAAGGGCAAGATACGCAAAGGAGAAGAAGCATTTGGACATTGTTCGGTATTTTTTTATATGTCAATCATTTTTTTACATGCATATGATAACGTTCACATACCTTTATGCCCGTTTGTAAGCATATTCTGTGATGCTTATTTGCATTTTCCATTTAACATATGAATCTCATTTATCAATTTAATATGTTTGTATAAGTTTTACTCCATCTTTCTCGCCTTTTTTTTAGTTCCGAAGCTCCTCAGAGACCTGCTACACAGCTGTACCACCCGTTGAAGCACAATTCAAGGCATGATTCTATTTATATATTGTTTTGTCATAGATTTTCAACATAATATTCAGTGATATGCTATATATTTACTTAATAATTTTCAATTTACAACAGCATAAGACTAGGACCAACACTTTTGATGTACCTCGTCCTGACCCATCTGGACAGCACTCAATTCACATCGAACTCCCGCTCATCAGGGATTTGATATCAAGCAAGCTGAATCAGCTTCCATCCCGCCACCGCCTGAGTTTCATAGAGAAGCTGTCACATTTTGATGCGGAGGTTGGTAAGGCGTGTTCAGTTATTAAACAGACTCTTCAGCAAATTGTTGAGAAACAATACAATCTATCTGATGTTTTTGGCGAGTTAATTGATGAGGTCCTCCGTGCTGAGGCGGGGGACAACGAAGATGCTTATGATGTGCAAAAAACAACTTCAAAATCAGATGATATTCTTCCCCAGACAACTGGTTAGTCAGTTTAATGTCTTTACGTCAATATAAAAAATTTATCCAATCATTTATCGATATCGTTTTGATGCCATTATTTTAAACAATGTTTTTTACATGACACGTACAGAAGGATGTACGTGCCCGGCCCCCCCAACTGTACCCGATATGTCTACTCCAGTTTCTCAGCAGGATACGCAGTTTACAGACACACGGGTACATGAATTACTGTTAAGGCAACAACATATTCGTGTACTATTAGAAAGTTGCCCCGATGAAGCTGATATTGATCAACTGGTTCATACAAATATAACGAAACAGAACAAAACACCTACAACCTCAGTGGTAATGTTTTTCTTATTAATTGTATTTTTTCATTCTAGGGTTGTATTCATCGTTTTCTTTCTATAGCATATAACCATTACAATTTTTTCAGGGTAAACATGGTGACGGTGGCAAGAACATGCCGACCAATACAAACGTCACTCCTAAAGCAACACCACATGTGGATCCTGACGCGCCGATATTTGATGCGACTCCGCAAATCAAGGTATGAGTAAACCCCCTCG
This sequence comes from Zea mays, assembly GCF_902167145.1. Classification (NCBI taxonomy): domain Eukaryota; kingdom Viridiplantae; phylum Streptophyta; class Magnoliopsida; order Poales; family Poaceae; genus Zea; species Zea mays. The sequence goes on from NC_050101.1 coordinate 101,898,677, forward strand.
TGTTTTTTCTATATTATCATTAGCAGTTTACTAAATTTGTAATCCATTTATACCATCATTGTTAGTCTACTGGCGGCGTACAACAAGCGGCAGAAACAGACTTGCCCGACAGTGGTCCATGCTTTGATCAGACTCCATCTGAACATGTCAGCTCAGCAATTTACATTTTCTTTGTAGTTGTCAAAACTGTTCACAGACTTTGTACAGTCATGCTTCACAGTCTAAATAGGTTATGCATCATACAAATCAGTGTTATGCATATTTGCACATACATGTATGCTAAGTAGATGTGCATTCAGTTTTTACATAACTGTTAGCTGCCTATGATAAATTACACATACCTTTATGCAGTTTGCAAGAATATTTATGTCTCTTCATCTGTATCAGTAATGTCAGCTCATTAATTTTATGCCAGTTTATGACACTTGATTCCACATACGTATATTCCACTTTATGTCAGCTCAGTAATTTTCATTTTCTTTATAGTTGTAAAAATTGTTCACAGAGTTTTATGTATATTTTCATATATATTTTTAGGTTTCTGTTGAAACCGATCCAGCTACAAACACTCCACAGGTTGGCCAGGCTTCTCTTGATTCGAAGATGCAAACTGTGTTAGCTCTACGCGAATATTTGTGTGGTCTGCAATCTGACACCGGCAGGTATGAAGTACATACTAAATCAAAATCTGTTTATATGCTGGTAGTTTTACGTGACCTCTCTAATTGATATAAAAAATTCCCCAGGACCATAATAGATTATGGTGAATATTCAGCGACATGTTCTGATATATATGAATCTTTTGTCGATGGGAAGTGTCTCGACAATGTATTCATGCAGTGTTTCATCCAATGTGTTATTGATGATGCAAAAATCAGCAGACTTCCATGAGTTCGAACAGTTTGATTCTTGATGTTAATGTTGGGGTAAATTATCGTAACTTACATACACCATATTCATATACAAATTAGATGAACCCAAGTACACTCACTCCATTTTATATCATTTATTGAAGTCACTACTCAACTTTGAGGAACAGGAACGTCACAGTCGCAACCCTCAACCTTTTGATGAATCTGTACTCCACACACTTCTAGACAATTCATTGCCTGAGACAGATGGATTGGACCAATGCAAAGTGGTAACAATCGTGTTTCATAATCCAAACATAATTTCTTTTAAATGGAACATATCACATTGTTATGCTTTTGTAATTTACACTGTTCATTTTATGCTTTTTTTACACGGTCAGATCATGGTCCCCATGGTAAGCAGGGGGCATTGGACATTGTATGTTGTCAACAAGGTCAAGAAGTGCATTCATATTTTAGATTCCAACCCATATGGACCAACACTTGGTGGAACTACATGGAAGGACTATCATTTTGCACATTTGGGCTCAGGTGGCAGAAAGTTACCATGGGCTAAGGTCATTATGAGCAGATTAAACAAAGCAATACAACATGTACGGCCCAGGACATGCTTTCCCAAGTTTGGTAACTTCACAATTGACTTGTGCCCAAATTGTCCTAACATGGCAGCTGGAACCAATGACTGTGGGTTTTATGTCATGGGTTACATTCTATTTTATCAATGCGACAAGGATCTTTGCGGTCAGACATAGAAGCAGTACGTACAAATTTACCAGTTAATTCTATAGTTGGCACAAGGCAACATATGGAACAGAGGTATAAATAACTCAGTGTTTTTGTATTGCAGGGCTGAAAGGGAAATGTGCCCTTGGGTCATTTCTAAGTATTTTGGTGATTTAGTGTCCAACACAAGTGCCCTAGTGTAAAAAGGTGGACAAAGTACAAATCAAGGATAAAGGTATGTTTCTCAGACTTAGTACATTGTTTTATGGACTAATGTATTGTGTCTAAGTGCTGGAAACAGGAGAAATCCAATTGAAAATGCCTTGGCTCGAGCAGCCATAGTTTGCTCAGTCTGGGAGCACCGGACTGTCCAATGGTGCACCGGACAGTGTCCGGTGCGCCAGGCTGGCTCTGGCGAAAAGGCTGCTCTTGGGAATTCACCGGCGACATACGACTATAATTCACCGGACTGTCCGGTGTGCACCGGACTGTCCGGTGAGCCAACGGTCGGCCGGGCCAACGGTCGGCCGCGCAATCTGCGCGGGACACGTGGCCGAGCCAACGGCTAGAAGGGGGCACCGGACTGTCCGGTGTGCACCGGACATGTCCGGTGCGCCAACGGCTCTCAGGCTGCCAACGGTCGACTGCGCCATTTATGGAAGGAAATCGGGCACCGGACAGTGTCCGGTGTGCACCGGACTGTCCGGTGCACCAGTCGACAGAAGGCAAGATCAGCCTTACTTGATTGCTCTCAACGGCTCCTAGCTGCCTTGGGGCTATAAAAGGGACCCCTAGGCGCATGGAGGAGCACACCAAGCATCCCTACAACATTCCTAAGCACCAAGACATCGATTCCGCGCCTTTGATTCTTTGCGATAATAATTAGAGCTCTTGCTGAGTGGTGAACTCATTGAGTTGTATTGTGAGCTCTCGTTGCGACTTGTGTGTGTGGTGTTGCTGTGATTTCTTGTCTTGAGTGCGTTGCTAATCCCTCCCTTGCTCTGTGCTTCTTTGTGAATTTCAAGTGTAATGGCGAGAGGCTCCAAGTTGTGAAGATTCCTCGCAAACGGGATTGAGTAAAGCAAGCAAAGCATCATGGTATTCAAGTGGGTCTTTGGACCGCTTGAGAGGGGTTGATTGCAACCCTCGTCCGTTGGGACGCCACAACGTGGAGTAGGCAAGCGTTGGTCTTGGCCGAACCACGGGATAACCACTGTGCCATCTCTGTGATTGATCTTGTTGGTTATTGTGTTTTGTTGAAGATTCCTCTTTAGCCTCTTGGCAATTATTGTGCTAACGATTAACCAAGTTTTGTGGCTTAAGTTTTTAAGTTTCATAGGATCACCTATTCACCCCCCCTCTAGGTGCTCTCAATTGGTATCAGAGCCGTTCTCTTCACAAAGGGACTAACCGCCCGAAGAGATGGATCCTAAGGGGAAGGGAATTGTGATCAACGACAAAGAGAAGGAATCCTTCGTCAACGAGCCGAAGGATGACAAGCCTACCGACTCCGGCTCGGGCCATAGACGGAAAGATGGGAAGAAGAAGAAGACAAGGTGCATCAAAGAAATTGTCTACTACGACGACAGCGATGAGTCTACTTCTTCCCAAAAGGACGACGACCACAACGACTACGAGAGAAGGAAACCGGTCAATTCGAACTTTTCTTTTGATTACTCTCGTATTCCTCAAAGTACAAATGCTCATTTATTATCTATTCCACTTGGTAAACCTCCTCATTTTGATGGAGAGGACTACGGATTTTGGAGTCACAAAATGCGTAGTCACTTGTTCTCTCTCCATCCTAGTATATGGGAGATTGTAGAGAGTGGAATGCACTTTAATAGTTCGGATAGTCCCATATTCATTAATGAGCAAATTCATAAGAATGCACAAGCTACTACTGTTCTTCTAGCTTCATTGTGCAGGGATGAATACCACAAAGTGAGCGGCTTGGATAACGCCAAGCAAATATGGGACACCCTCAAGATTTCTCATGAGGGGAACGACCTCACCTTGCTCACCAAGATGGAGTTGGTGGAGGGCGAGCTTGGACGATTTGCGATGATAAGGGGCGAGGAGCCAAACCAAACATACAACCGGCTCAAGACCCTTATCAACAAAATAAGGAGCTATGGAAGCACGCGATGGACGGACCACGACGTCGTCCGACTGATGCTAAGGTCCTTTACCGTTCTTGATCCTCATTTGGTGAATAATATTCGTGAGAATCCCAGGTACACCAAAATGTCGCCCGAAGAAGTCCTTGGAAAATTCGTAAGCGGGCGAATGATGATCAAGGAGGCGAGGTACGTGGACGACGCATTGAATGGTCCAATCAACGAGCCTCAACCTCTTGCTCTCAAGGCAACAAGAAGCAAGGAGGCGCTACCTAGCAAGGTAGCACAAATTGAGGCGGCCGGACTTAATGATGAAGAAATGGCCCTCATCATCAAAAGATTCAAGATGGCGCTAAAGGGTCGCAAGGGGCAACCAAGCAAGACCAAGACAAAGGGGAAGCACTCATGCTTCAAATGTGGTAAGCTTGGTCATTTTATTGCTAACTGTCCCGATAATGATAGTGATCAGGATCAAGGGAACAAGAGGGAGAAAAAGAAGAACTATAAGAAGGCAAAGGGCGAGGCACATCTTGGCAAGGAGTGGGATTCGGATTGCTCCTCGTCCGACTCCGACAATGAAGGACTCGCCGCCACCGCTTTCAACAAGTCATCCCTCTTCCCCAACAAGCGTCACACATGCCTTATGGCAAGGGAGAAGAAGGTATGTACTCAAAACTCTACTTATGCTTCTTCAAGTGAGGACGAATCTAGTGATGAGGATGAAATAGATTACTCTAGCTTGTTCAAGGGATTGGATAGAAATAAAATTGATAAAATCAATGAATTGATTGATGCCTTGAATGAAAAGGATAGGCTTTTAGAAAAGCAAGAGGATTTGTTATATGATGAACATGATAAATTTGTAGAGGCACAAAAATCCTATGCTTTAGAAGTTAAAAGAAGTGAAATGCTTTCTTATGAACTATCTACTTGTCATGAAACCATTTCTACTTTACAAGGTGTTAACAATGATTTAAATGCTAAATTAGAAGTAGCAAATAAATCTAATTCTTGTGTAGAACATGTTATAATTTGTACTAGGTGTAAGGATTTTGATATTGATGCTTGTAGTGAACACCTAGTTGCAATTTCTAGATTAAATGATGAAGTAGCTAGTCTTAATGACCAACTTAAGACTAGCAAAAGTGATTTCGATAAGCTAAAATTTGCAAGGGATGCCTACACGATTGGTAGACACCCCTCAATTAAGGATGGACTTGGCTTCAAGAGGGAAGCCAAGGACTTAACAAGCCATAAGGCTCCCATCTCCACCAAGGAGAAAGGGAAGGCCCCTATGACTAGTAGTGCTAAAAAGAACCATGCTTTTATGTATCATGACAAGAGACAATATAGAAATGCTTATAGAAGTTATAATGCATATGATGCTTTTGATTCTCATGCCATGTTTACTTCTAGTTCTTTCTATGTGCATGATAGAAATGTTGGTGGGAGAAATGTTGTTCATAATATGCCTAGGAGAAATGTTGTTAATATTCCTAGGAAAGTTAATGAACCATCTACAATATATCATGCTTGCAATGCTTCATTTGCCATTTGTAGAAAGGGTAAGAAGGTATTGGCTAGGAAGTTAGGGGCCAAATGCAAGGGTGACAAAACTTGCATTTGGGTCCCTAAGACAATTGTGACTAACCTTGTAGGACCCAACAAGAGTTGGGTACCTAAGACCCAAGCCTAAATTTGCCTTGCAGGTTTATGCATCCGGGGGTTCAAGCTGGATTATCGACAGCGGATGCACAAACCATATGACGGGGGAGAAGAAGATGTTCACTTCCTACGTCAAAAATGAGGATTCCCATGATTCAATAATATTCGGTGATGGGAACCAAGGCAAGGTAAAAGGGTTAGGTAAAATTGCTATTTCATCTGAGCACTCTATTTCTAATGTGTTTTTAGTTGAGTCGCTTGGATATAATTTGTTGTCTGTTAGTCAATTATGCAAAATGGGATATAATTGTCTATTTACAAATGTAGATGTGTCTATCTTTAGAAGATGTGATGGTTCACTAGCTTTTAAGGGTGTACTAGACGGCAAACTTTATTTAGTTGATTTTGCAAAAGAGGAGGCCGGTCTAGATGCATGCTTAATTGCTAAGACTAGCATGGGCTGGCTGTGGCATCGCCGCTTAGCACATGTGGGGATGAAGAACCTTCACAAGCTTCTAAAGGGAGAACACGTGATAGGTTTGACTAACGTGCAATTCGAAAAAGATAGACCTTGTGCAGCTTGTCAAGCAGGTAAACAAGTGGGAGGAGCACATCACAGCAAGAATGTGATGACCACTTCAAGACCTCTGGAGCTGATACATATGGACCTCTTCGGACCCGTCGCCTATCTGAGCATAGGAGGAAGTAAGTATGGTCTAGTTATTGTTGATGACTTTTCCCGCTTCACTTGGGTGTTCTTTTTGCAGGATAAGTCTAAAACCCAAGGGACTCTCAAGCGCTTCCTAAGGAGAGCTCAAAATGAGTTTGAGCTCAAAGTGAAGAAGATAAGAAGCGACAATGGGTCCGAGTTCAAGAACCTTCAAGTGGAGGAGTTCCTTGAGGAGGAGGGGATCAAGCACGAGTTCTCCGCTCCCTACACACCTCAGCAAAATGGTATGGTAGAGAGGAAGAACAGGACACTCATAGATATGGCGAGGACTATGCTTGGAGAGTTCAAGACCCCCGAGCGCTTTTGGTCGGAAGCCGTGAATACGGCTTGCTACGTCATCAACAGGGTCTACCTTCACCGCCTCCTCAAGAAGACTTCTTACGAGCTGCTAACTGGTAACAAACCCAATGTATCTTATTTTCGTGTTTTTGGGAGCAAGTGTTATATTCTTGTGAAGAAAGGTAGAACCTCTAAATTTGCTCCCAAAGCTGTAGAAGGGTTTTTATTAGGTTATGATTCAAATACAAAGGCGTATAGGGTCTTCAACAAATCATCAGGTTTGGTTGAAGTCTCTAGCGACATTGTATTTGATGAGACTAATGGCTCTCCAAGAGAGCAAGTTGTTGATCTTGATGATGTAGATGAAGAAGATGTTCCAACGGCCGCGATACGCACCATGGCGATTGGAGATGTACGGCCTCAGGAACAATTGGAGCAAGATCAACCGTCTTCCTCAACTATGGTGCATCCCCCAACCCAAGATGACGAACAGGTACCTCAAGTGGAAGGGCATGATCAAGGGGGAGCACAGGATGTTCAAGTTGAAGAGGAAGAAGCACCTCAGGCACCTCCAACCCAAGTTCGAGCGACGATCCAAAGGGATCATCCCGTCGACCAAATATTGGGTGATATTAGCAAGGGAGTAACTACTCGTTCAAGATTAGTTAATTTTTGTGAGCATTACTCTTTTGTCTCTTCTATTGAGCCTTTCAGGGTAGAAGAGGCCTTGCTAGATCTGGACTGGGTGTTGGCCATGCAGGAGGAACTCAACAACTTCAAGTGCAATGAAGTTTGGACACTGGTGCCTCGTCCCAAGCAAAATGTTGTGGGAACCAAGTGGGTGTTCCGCAACAAACAGGACGAGCACGGGGTGGTGACAAGGAACAAGGCTCGACTTGTGGCAAAAGGTTATGCCCAAGTCGCAGGTTTGGACTTTGAGGAGACATTCGCTCCTGTGGCTAGGCTAGAATCAATTCGTATTTTGCTAGCATATGCCGCTCACCATTCTTTCAGGTTGTACCAAATGGATGTGAAGAGCGCTTTCCTCAATGGGCCGATCAAAGAGGAGGTGTACGTGGAGCAACCCCCTGGCTTCGAGGATGAACGGTACCCCGACCACGTGTGTAAGCTCTCTAAGGCGCTCTATGGACTTAAGCAAGCCCCAAGAGCATGGTATGAATGCCTTAGAGACTTTTTAATTGTTAATGCTTTCAAGGTTGGGAAAGCCGATCCAACTCTTTTTACTAAGACTTGCGATGGTGATCTTTTTGTGTGCCAAATTTATGTCGATGACATAATATTTGGTTCTACTAACCAAAAGTCATGTGAAGAGTAGCAGGGTTATGACGCAGAAATTCGAGATGTCGATGATGGGCGAGTTGAACTACTTCCTTGGGTTCCAAGTGAAGCAACTCAAGGACGGCACTTTCATCTCCCAAACGAAGTACACGCAAGACTTGCTAAAGCGGTTTGGGATGAAGGACGCCAAGCCCGCAAAGACGCCGATGGGAACTGACGGACACACCGACCTCAACAAAGGAGGTAAGTCCGTTGATCAAAAAGCATACCGGTCCATGATAGGTTCTTTGCTTTATTTATGTGCTAGTAGACCGGATATTATGCTTAGCGTATGCATGTGTGCTAGATTTCAATCTGATCCTAAGGAGTGTCACTTAGTGGCTGTGAAGCGAATTCTTCGATATTTAGTCGCTACGCCTTGCTTCGGAATCTGGTATCCAAAGGGGTCTAACTTTGACTTGATTGGGTACTTAGATTCCGACTATGCTGGATGTAAGGTCGATAGGAAGAGTACATCGGGGACGTGCCAATTCTTAGGAAGGTCCCTGGTGTCATGGAATTCTAAGAAACAAACTTCCGTTGCCCTATCCACCGCTGAGGCCGAGTATGTTGCCGCAGGACAGTGTTGCGCGCAACTACTTTGGATGAGGCAAACCCTCAGGGACTTTGGCTACAATCTGAGCAAAGTCCCACTCCTATGTGATAATGAGAGTGCTATCCGAATAGCGGAAAATCCTGTTGAGCACAGCCGCACAAAGCACATTGACATCCGGCATCACTTTTTGAGAGACCACCAGCAAAAGGGAGATATCGAAGTGTTTCATGTTAGCACCGAGAACCAGCTAGCCGATATCTTCACTAAGCCTTTAGATGAAAAGACCTTTTGCAGGCTGCGTAGTGAGCTAAATGTCTTAGATTCGCGGAACTTGGATTGAATTGTAGCATACATGTGTTTATGCCTTTGATCATGTTCATTCTGCATTTTGTTGCTTATTGTGGTGCTCAAGTTGTACAAACACTCCCTGGACCTCACAAGTCCTTTTTGCAAGTGATGCACATATTTAGGGGGAGCTGTGCTACAACTTGACACTTTGAGACTAACCATGTACTTGAGTTTGGTTGTTTTAGTCTCCAAGGAGGATTGAAAGGGAAAAGGTGGACTTGGACCATGCAAGACTTCCACTGCACTCCGATGAAAAGAGTAACTTTTCCAAGTTCATCTTTATACTCTTATTGCCTTTGTGTTCTTATTGGAAGATTTTGGTGAGGCAATGGGGTTTAAGGGCCAAGATTGATCCTGTTTTGGTGCTTGATGCCAAAGGGGGAGAAAATAAAGGCCAAAGCGATAAATGGATCAGCTACCACTTGAGAGATTTTGAAAATAGTAGAATAGAGCTTTTGGTCTGTCAAAACTCTTTTATTGTCTCTCTTGTTGGCTTCTTGTGGGGATAAGTATTGATTATGGGAAAAAAGGGAGTTTTTGAAATCTTGAATCAATTTCTCTTGGAATGACTCTCTTTATGTCTTAACATGTGTGTTTGACTTAGAGATAGAAATTTGAGTTTGATTTGCAAAAACAAACCAAGTGGTGGCAAAGAGTGATCCATATATGTCAAACTTGAATCAAAACAATTTGAGTTCTTATTTGAATTGATTTTGTACTTGTTCTACTTGCTTTATGTTGTGTTGGCATAAATCACCAAAAAGGGGGAGATTGAAAGGGAAATGTGCCCTTGGGTCATTTCTAAGTATTTTGGTGATTTAGTGTCCAACACAAGTGCCCTAGTGTAAAAAGGTGGACAAAGTACAAATCAAGGATAAAGGTATGTTTCTCAGACTTAGTACATTGTTTTATGGACTAATGTATTGTGTCTAAGTGCTGGAAACAGGAGAAATCCAATTGAAAATGCCTTGGCTCGAGCAGCCATAGTTTGCTCAGTCTGGGAGCACCGGACTGTCCGGTGGTGCACCGGACAGTGTCCGGTGCGCCAGGCTGGCTCTAGCGAAAAGGCTGCTCTCGGGAATTCACCGGCGACATACGGCTATAATTCACCGGACTGTCCGGTGTGCACCGGACTGTCCGGTGAGCCAACGGTCGGCCGGGCCAACGGTCGGCCGCGCAATCTGCGCGGGACACGTGGCCGAGCCAACGGCTAGAAGGGGGCACCGGACTGTCCAGTGTGCACCGGACATGTCCGGTGCGCCAACGGCTCTCAGGCTGCCAACGGTCGACTGCGCCATTTATGGAAGGAAATCGGGCACCGGACAGTGTCCGGTGTGCACCGGACTGTCCGGTGCACCAGTCGACAGAAGGCAAGATCAGCCTTCCTTGATTGCTTTCAACGGCTCCTAGCTGCCTTGGGGCTATAAAAGGGACCCCTAGGCGCATGGAGGAGCACACCAAGCATTCCTACAACATTCCTAAGCACCAAGACATCAATTCCGCGCCTTTGATTCTTTGCGATAGTAATTAGAGCTCTTGCTGAGTGGTGAACTCATTGAGTTGTATTGTGAGCTCTCGTTGCGACTTGTGTGTGTGGTGTTGCTGTGATTTCTTGTCTTGAGTGCGTTGCTAATCCCTCCCTTGCTCTGTGCTTCTTTGTGAATTTCAAGTGTAAGGGCGAGAGGCTCCAAGTTGTGGAGATTCCTCGCAAACGGGATTGAGTAAAGCAAGCAAAGCATCGTGGTATTCAAGTGGGTCTTTGGACCGCTTGAGAGGGGTTGATTGCAACCCTCGTCCGTTGGGACGCCACAACGTGGAGTAGGCAAGCGTTGGTCTTGGCCGAACCACGGGATAACCACTGTGCCATCTCTGTGATTGATCTTGTTGGTTATTGTGTTTTGTTGAAGATTCCTCTTTAGCCTCTTGGCAATTATTGTGCTAACGATTAACCAAGTTTTGTGGCTTAAGTTTTTAAGTTTCACAGGATCACCTATTCACCCCCCCCTCTAGGTGCTCTCAAGGGCAACACTAGTGAGATACGGTCTCTTGCTCTGCATTATATCACATTCCACCCGAAGAACAAAGCATTATCGCTGCTCGAAGACATCCAAAGATTCAAGGTCTAAAGGATGTAGTTTAGTTTGGACATGTAATAAATTTTGTATACAATGGTTCCCTTAACTTCAGCTCAGTCATGTGTGTATATTATGGGCAAAGACCATAGACGTTTCTTAGTTTACGTCAATGACAACTTTGGGAATCAGCTAACCTCTAATCTGGAATATTGTACCAAAATGTGTTTGATAGTAATATGTGTTTCTTGCATTTGATTCTGCCAGGTTCCTGTACAATATTGTTATGTCAATAACCTTGAAGTATGCCTGTTTTTTGTTCGAAGTTTATGATATAATTATTGCGGGTCTTATGCATGTTTGTCCATACACTTATGATACAATAGTCATCATTCTATGCCAATATAATTATCAGCGTTATATACTGGAAACAGGGTCATTTTTTGTACAGTCATGGTTCACAGGCTAACCATCTTATGCATTACACAACGCAGAGTTATGCATTTTTTCACATTCATGTATGCTAAGACTATGTACACTCAGTTTGCTGCATACCTGTTAATAACTTATGACAAATTACACATACGTTTATACTAGTTTGCAAGTATATTTATGATACTTTCTGGAATTTGTCAAATGAACACAGGAATCACATTTACATAAGGAAATATTTGTATCTTATGGTCTTCTACTCTCTACCAGATGAATCATCATCTCCGACATCCACCGTTCGTTTTTTCGACGTTGATGTCTCATTCCATTGTGGGGCTGCAGCTATGATTTTGTTCCTTGAACCAGGAGGCCGTCCTCGCTTACGTCCAGATAGGTTAGCCAATCGAACCCTATTATCCTCGACAGTTAAACACGTACGGCTGTTGTGACCATCAGCTATGCCACATTTCTGGCATTTCCTGCTCATCTTCTTAGCTCCTTTCGCACCCAATTTTAGAACTTGTTGCTCACTACTTTTGATTGTTCTTCCCTTAGGCTTGGCCTTATCTGGTCTTGCTAAGTTTACACCTTCCATATGAAATTCCAGTTTCTACAAAACAAAGATATTAAGTCAGATTTTATATTCACGTATGTCATCATATATTGTAGCATTTTTTTACCTTTCTAGCTTCCACATCCATAGAACTACTATCAACCAGCCGAATGTCAGTGTTATGTTGCAATGTTAATATCGGCATATTACATTGATCATCCTTAGTATTGCATTCATTTGTATTAGACCCCATTAAAATTTCCTATGAAATAAAGCAAAGTCCAGTGAAGACACAAATCTTATAGAGCAGCATATGTAATACATTATAAAGATTTGTTCCATACCTCGTTCCCATCATCTAATTTGCGTAAGTTGTCTATAGCCATTTCGTCTGTTTCATACGCTTCGACCTATATCATCATTACAAACATGGATCATAATCGACAAGTAATTATGCAAAATTCATAACATCACGAGGTGCGTACCTGGATGTCATCGCAAACACTTGTGCCACAACTCTCACCAGTACCTATATCAGGCTCCACACGCATCAATAACCCTAATAATTCGTCCATCATCTCTAGGGCTTTATCATTCCCAGCTTTAGACAGACTCGCATGGTGTACTACTTTCATTGCTTTTTTAAGCAACATCTTCTGTCTATATGATCTAGTTTCTCCATCTTTTCCTTTCAAATTCCTATCGTCTCTTGAAAAAGCCACATCTTGATGCGCGGAGTATGTGTATCGTTGCAAAATATACTCACTCGGGATCCTTTCAATTTGTAGATGCATGAAAGCGCGTACAAGATGAACACAAAATAGACCTATAATTGATTAAACATACATTATGTCATATATTAATCGCAAACAGCTATGTATTCGTAATAAATTATAATTTTATATAGAAAAAAACGTTTAGTATAACATACATGTATGCTCCCAATGCTTGCACTCACATGAATACTTTCCGGCATCCACATCAGCCCTTATCTTGAATTGATGTTGACCCCAAACAATTTTATTTGATCTTGTAGTATGTTTCACCACCCAATCATGTTCATCACCCTCTGTATCATGGTCTATTCGGTATGCAATTGCATATTTTACTGTCTCCTGGAACCTTGTCATCACAGCTCTAGTGTATGCCCTTGCAACTCTTATTTCAAACATATACAATGTAGTTGTATCCTTTTGACCCTGCAAATTACACAATATAGTATTAATACTGTTTTGTTTTTAATAGCATAAAACATATGTTTATTATTTTTTTCACTTACCATGCATCCTAGTGCCTCTTTGGCCTCTTTCATCTTCCTACTATGCAGGAGCTTCATCATTTGCTTTGCAAATTGATGTAGCGGTGTGTTTGCATCCACGTGGGCACTCTTCACCAACTTGTTCATGCTCTCGCTTCGTTGTGTAGAGACCATAAGACCACAATAGTCTCCTTTGAAAAATGCAGGTACCCAATCTTTGCGTATTTCATATAATCTGGCAAGGGTGTTGTTCTCGTGTAGCTGGAAATCATCAAGCATCATTTGCCAGGCAGCCTCGAACTCCATTTCATTCAATGGATGATGTATTATAGATTGGAACCTTGTTTTGAAATCCATTTCCTCAAATCTTGCATATAATTCATTCAAGTGGGGCATATACCTGTTTTGCACATGCCACAAACACAATCGATGTATTGTGTTTGGGAATACTCTGCCTCCATCCCCACCGTACAATTGTCGATGCGGTCCATCAACGCGTCGCCGCATCACCTGCCCAGAACGACATCTTTGCCTCCCGCGCCGCTAATGCCCCCGCCACGGCCCCAACCTTCGCCCGAGGCAAGAGGTCAGGCTCCCTCCCTAGCGCCAATGCTTATTCTCCCATGGAGGCTCGCTCCTGCTTGAGATCGAAATCATTCCTCGAGCGCAGACTCCCAAGGGTGCCTCGGCTATGGCGCATCCTCAAGCACGTGACCAAGGCCGACCTACCGCGAGGTTGGTGCCGTCGACGAGGTCACTGCCATCAAGGACAAGGCCACCAAGGTCTCCTGAGGTGCGGGTCTGCCTAGCCTCGAATCAGGGCTCGTCGCTCTCCCTTCCCCGCACATGCTCCCGCTCGGTTCACTGCAATGCCGCGCTGTGACCTCCACTACTCGCTCCGGTGAGGTTTTGCTCCACTCGGTTTGGATCTGGGGAGCAACGCCGCCCTTAGGACGAGGAAATGTGTCTTCTTTCTTGCTCACGGGGCGATGTCATCCATTGGAAAAAGGGAGGCGACCATGACGGTGGTGACCCTGGCCTCCACATGTCTACCCCTCCTTCCATTTTCAGTTCAGCGTCTTGAACAGGTACTGACCATTCTTCTCCATGACATGTCCTTCAATCTGCCCGTATCAAACGTCATCGCGGTTCTCCTATTAATGATGTTCACAACATTATACTTTATAGTGACTAACATATGATTTCACATAGAAATACACAGAGAAGGAGGGGGTTTTGAAGACTAAAGTTACCTCTGAGATTTAATCACGCAAAAATTGGTCAGAATTGAACATAAGCATTTGCTTTGCATCACTTACAGATAGGGAATCATACACTTCTCGCTGCACCCGGCGATCTCATCTCTGTGAGAGCAGGAAAACATAATAAGACAAAATCAAACAATCAAATAATCTAGAGTAACAATAGCCCACTCACCTAACTGTTTTGGTGATAAGATCCATGAAGTAAACATAGGTCTCATGTGGGACAACCTACTAAACACTTAACGCTTGGTTGTAGGCACCCTCCATGACCATGAAGGAACGCTCAAGCTCTTCTGCATGCTTGCTGCAATGATGCTCAACTGCCTTGACAGGTAAAAGCTCTAGCTCAGTATGGAACTCGGTAATTCTATTCTGAACCAACAACCTCAAAAGATCGAGTCCCAAAATTGGTACTTCTCTGGTGAAGGGGGATTATGCCACTGCATAAATATATATCACTTGGTATTAAATTTACAATGTTTAGCATAATACAATCCTAGCTTCTTCCTGAAAAAATACCATGGAGGTAATGTTTGATTCTATTCATAGTTACTTATGAATATGTTTCAGTCCTAGAAAGGCAAGGCTACATATAATTTCCAATTTGATCGTATCTGAAGGCACTTGTGGGGAGATATGTGCATGTGAGATTGGACATGTGAGGATTTGGGATAGAGAGAGAGACAGAGAGATCCCAACAACACAAAAGATTTTCAGGTTTGTTCCTTTGTTTTCTACCAATATAATTTTTTTGGGAAAACCTCCGGATGTTCCAGTTTATTATTCTTCCATAGTTTGGAAAATAAGTATGCTCACTCATTGTTGCATTCTCTTACGACTCCTTACCTGCTTGTCTGTAGTACTTCTTCATGCCTCGTATTTTTTTCAAGAGAACCAGTCACGGGTACAGACTATTGTTGTAGAATGGCTGGAAGTCAGAAAGCTATAGCGGGTCGTGCTCAATTGCTGGAACTTCGACATCGTCACCGATGCAGAGGGCGTCGAGAAGGGGTGTGCCACACACACTATCTTATCCCCCATCTTCCCAGTCACGGGTATAGACTATTGTTGCAGAATGGTTGGAAGCCGAAAAGCTATAGTTGATCGTGCTCAAATGTTGGAACTTTGACATCGTTAACGACGCTGAGGTCGTCGAGAAGGGGGCGCCACACACAATATCTTATCCCCCATCTTCCAGCGACACAAACAAAGAGAAAATCATTCTTTTTCCATTCCCTTTACACTTTACTATTTCTCCTCAATTTCAGTTAGTTAGTTATTTATGCAAGATGCTCCATTCGATCAATCTTTTTTGTTCCAATATTTTTCCCTTCTCAAATCTTTAACAAGTGCTCATATGTGTGGGTGTTCACTTTACAAATCAGAAGCATTCGATGTCGTGGTGCTTGAAAACATTCCTTTCTCCCATTATGTCGTGCCTTGGGTTTAGCTATAAGATTGATTATCTCCATTTGCTAGGCCAACCTGCAATATACCATCTGAATTAATTATCTACAATTTATCTTTATCAGTTGTATTCTGGATGACGTGTGATGTTTTGACACATCGAAAACTTGACTGGCATTATTTTTCAGCTGTGACATACCATGTATTTGTATCTGAAGAAATGTTTGACATATATTTGGTTCCTGATTCTACGATCTGCTGCAATTGGTATATTGTTCTTTTCTTAAAAAATCTCTAATCTAATGTGTAGATACCTCATGTGACTTTTAATTTAGTGTTTCCCTATCAGTTATCTAAGCATATCAGAAGGTTGGTACGAATGAACTGTTCTTCATAATCAATTAACTAATGAATGAAGTGTTCTTCATTGTTCAAATCATTGTCCTTGATAGTGTTTTTTGCAAGTTGAGTGCACTGCATGAGAATCATCGGCGTGTTCTTACGACTGCTATGGATGTTGCAAACTTGTAATCATATAGAAACAAATTTTTTCTGTAGGTGTTAGCATAGTTCTACTTATTTGTTGAATTCCACCATGACTTAAGAATTCATTTTACTGTTAGTTTCAATTGGCAATAACTTGTAAATTTATCATTTTGCCTCTTGTATTTTTAGACTTTGGGCCATGGAGAAAAGTTGAGTGAACTCTAAGACAAGAATTCTAATCTACTCAGTCAGGTACATGATCCATTATCAGAGTAGCAATTTATGTGCTTATCTCTCTCTCTCATGAAACACAACTTTTGATATTATTTCTTTTTGAAGAACAGTTCATTCATTAGTTATTTGATTCATCGACAAACATATTTATGTATTTTATGTGTATTGTATGGTACAACCTATCTGGTGCCTGAGAACCAATGGCGTAAGATATGTCATATGTTTGATAAATCATTGCCAAAGGTTGCATAACTTTTGTAGATCTATTCATCTTCACAAAATGTTTGTCAAGCAGCCAAGCCACAGCTTTGGCAAGATAACAAGTGGTGGCACACAACACTGTGATTTAAATGTTCACATTCTGATTACTATGTAAACAACAGGATCTACAATATTTTTTAGGTTTTTGTAGCTCATTATTATAGTATGTGTTTATAATATGATGTAGCAGGCAACATAGTATTCTGCTCCTACTATGCGAAACCAAGCACTCAAACTCTAGCTACGTTTTCAGATCTGAAGTTGTTGTTCATAGAAAGGATCAACAGGTATTGATTTTCTTTTTTGTTGTTTAAGATTTTTGGGTTAATTCTCTTTTATTCCCCCCTACATAAAAAATATAGTATTAGAAAATATACACCAAATAAAAATCTAAAATAACTCCATCTCAACTTTTTTGCTTCATCCTTCCTTGTATACTCCTACTTAAATGCACACTAAAGATTGATGTGCACCATGGTCATTGTACCCCTCTCCTTAATTTTAGCCCCAGGTCCACATCGACCTATACTTGGGATTGGCATGGTGATATTACTTTGATTTAACCTCACTGTTGTAATTATAATTAATAGCATGTCAATTATTTTACAGTTTCAAGAAGTTCGGGAAATGGTCCATACAAATTCACAAATTTTGCAGCTTTTGTATTCTTTGTTTGGGATGACATTCTATGGCCTCTTATGTAGCACCTGCCTGAACATTTTGCTGGTAGCACATTATAGCCTATGCTGGTTGAATTGAGCAAGAAGAATCCTCAAAATCTAAGGTTTATTGATAGAATCATGATGAGTGTCTTCAATTACTAAATGAGCCCTTTGAGGGCGGAGAGGGGCAATCACTCTCTTATTTGATTAAATTTAACTATTTTCCCCTTCGTTTTGGGTTTTGTCTACTTCATTATAACTTGCCAATTGTCATAGATTTTTGGTATTTTTGTGAATTGTTGTTTAGCGATTTTATAAATAGATGGTGTTATCTCATTTTTCTGTCCATTTCCTCAAAATCTCTAGGGAATTCCTAGACCAACCTAAAGAGGATGAAATGCCTCATGTTATTAGTGTTACACCAGAGATACAGGAGGCCATTAGACGGGTAAGCATGGCATTGTTGAGCTCTACGATCCTCCTACCTCATAGATATTTGAGGTCACAAGATCATCTTTTGATTTGTTTTTATATATTCAGCTTGAGTCCATGGGGTTCGACTGAGCATGTGTTATTGAAGCATTCTTTGCCTGCGATAGGAGCCGTTTGTATCAGTTGATTAATTGGAAACCGTCACTACATCAGGGCTGGTAACGGATCTTGTTTGTTCTCCAAAATCTTTTACTACCACACACTTATGGCCTAGCTCTAAGCATTTTTAAAATGTAAATTTAGGGCACCTCCAACAGTCGACTATAGAAGATAGTGGGTTTTTTAAAAACCGGCACTGCATCTTGCAAAAAAGGATAATTTATCATTTTATTACATTGTATACGGACTAATAGTTTATCATTATATTATATCGTATATCTACTAATATTTTATCATTTTATTATGTTGTATACTGAGTAATAGTTATATGTGCTGGAATTTTTGCTCTTCGTAGCATATGACAACGTTTGACTTCTCTTTTAGGGACTTGAGAAATATGTTAAGACAAAGCTGTTTAATCGGGTATTCGCATCAGTCCCAGAAGATGTGAAGAGTGATGAAGAACTTTTTGAGAAAAATGTCTTTGCTACAACAATTTGTAAGGCCTGAAAACTTGGATATAAAACCAGAGTACCAGAATGAAACATCCTGGCTGGTATGAGAATTAACTTCCCTCGTTTTTGGGCATTTTTTTGCTTGATGTATTGCATCTCTGGCAAGCTGCACACATGAATAGGTTTCTGGCAGAAACTGAACCAGGATTGAATTGTACTTGTGTCTTGCGTTGGGTTGGTCTTTTGGATCTTTCTATGTATTATGTCTATACTTTGTAGACTACTGGCCAGCCACTCCATTCACGTATTACTCTTCCATTGTGAGTTTTTTCTCTTCACTTTCTTATCACTCATAGTCACTCAGCTATTCACATTTCCACACAAGTAGTAGTTAAGGACACATTTAGTTTCGAAGGACAGTGAACTTTGTATGATTCATTGTGAATCTGCTGATCTTCGAATTAGACAACAAATGTATACTCCTTCCTGTTAGAGGAGGTATTGTGGCAGGATTAGATTGTATTGCATTGATCCCCATGGGCTGATTATATACAATGCATAGCACTAAGAAACGAGTGGTATACTATCTTTGGTGCCGATAGGTATTTTTCTGTTTGACATATTCATTTATATTTATCACAAAAACTACACCCAATGATTGTGTTGCCAATTGTGAATTCTTACTGTTCAAGTTTCATTAATAAAAATAGGTTCCTTTATCACCGTTTGTGGTTCATCTCAGATTTTATTTTTGGGAGTTGATTATGTTTTTTTCTTTACAAATGGAACAGTCCTGCTATTCAGGAGAATAAGGTTGCTACAGTGCAATGCATATCGGGTACTAGATCTTTAAGAGTTGGAAGTGAATTTCTTGCAAGGTACCATGAGGTTAAGAACTTTTCCTAGCTCCTTTCAGTTGTCCTGCTTCCCCATTTTATGCATGATTGCTAAATTATACAAATAATATATTCCATCGCACTATATACGTTCCGCAGCGAACTTAGGAAAATCACCCAAAAGTTTTCACCGAATCAAGATCGAGTGTTAGGAGCTACCACTACTATGATCATGTGACCCGTGGTCTTCACTACAAAGGTACGGATTTCGTTTTTCACACCATGTATGGCACATTGACATGTATCGCATTGGTCGGATCATATTGGCCACAACACATGCTTATGCTAGGTTCAACGTCTACAGTCGCACCGCCTCCTCAAGTTGGTGCTCCTCCGCCGACGCAGTCGGCCAGTCGCAGCAACCGTCCGCTGCGGTTTTGACCAACCAGAAGCTGAGGTCATGCGTGACTTCAAGAGCGAGAGGTTGTTCATGCTACCAGTGCTTTGGCCAATCAGATCCATACTGTTTCCAATGTTCCATATGGAGGAGAATTTATTTATTACCTTTTCTACTCGTTACTATTGTGTTGTTGTTCAACTGTTGGATGCAGGATCGACACCAATGCTACTAAACGAGTGGTTTGCACAACCAAAAAATGATTATCATAGCAAAATTGTGGATTTCCAATGGTTTCTTATTCCCTAAAAGGTTCCCTTTTTATATTGGTGGGAGTGGGACAGGGTCAATATTGTTTGCCTGTTGTTTTTGTTTGACAGAACCATTTCAATCTATCTTCCTAGCTATATTTTTACTGTTTTATTTGTCAGTAGCAAACCATTAAGCACATTATGGTCAAGTGATCATCGCTTGTTCCAGTCCAACTTGTCAGCCTTATGTTTACTTGTGTAGCAAATTCATAATAACTTATGGGTATTCTTTCTAATTAATGCTTATTGTTTCTTCTAATGTTCGTTTATCAGACAAGAGGAGCATACTCGTGAGGTGAACAACAATTAGTTTGATAGGGAAGTTATGGAGGCACTGTCATCAAGTGACCCCCACTTCATTGCTGTTCTTGGCCTGTTGCTACAGCACTTGACAGGCGAACAAATCTTCACTGTTGTGGACACTGACTCCAATGATCGTTAGTTGAAAACTTGTGCTCTCATTGTGCCCGTCGCCAGGGCCCTAAGCCCGTTGAAGGCTCACAATTTTGTGTTCCGTGGTATCGCACGGGCACGTACCTAGTTTTATATTAATTTAACACCAGAAAAGACTAATAATACTCATAATTTTATACATCACATCATTTAAACCCTAAATTAATATAATTTATCACTTATTAATTCATTTAATACATATATAGGCTTTGTTTTTCAGATAAATGCTAGCCCATTCGAGCTAACGAGCTGGCTCGAGCTCGTGTCGAGTTGGCTCGTTAACGAACCGAGCTGATATGTTAGCTCAGCTCGTGACAAAATTGAAAGGAGCCAAGTCGAGTCAAGCTAAGCTGACCATGAGTCCAACGAGCTCACGAGCTACGAGTGTTTTGTGCAGCCCTACTTTAACGTAGAAACGACAAGGGATAGTATAAACATGCTACGCCTACCTCCGGAGCGAGCACTGTTGCACCCGCCGTGGCCATAAATGATTGGGGTCACCGCCCGGTCGGCCGCGTCCGCCTCCCTTCCCTCCCTAGCTCTTTCTCCCCCACCTCTCGTGTCCCGGATCGACGCTGCAGCTCCGTCCTCGCCTCCACAGTTTAGCCTCCAGCTACACCCTATCTATCGCCACCCGCGTCCCGTCCTCCTCCATCTGTAACCACTCCCCGTCGTCTCTTTCGCGGTCTCGCCTCCTGCAGCCTCTCGCCCAGAAAGGGAAACCGCATCTGCTCCCGTCTCCCGCCTCGGCGCCGCCGCCTAGTCGACCTGAGCCCAGAGAGGGGGGGGCGTCGAGGCCGTCGGGCGCTCAGGTGAGCTCGACTGGTGTGCGATTTCCGTTGTTCACTTGCTCTCTTGATCTCTTCTCGCAACTCGTTAAAATTGGCGTGTCTCGGGCTCGGCTACCCAACTAGCCCTTCTCCACCCTGTGCGCTGCGCGCGCGAGTTTTCTAGCTAGGCTGCCGCAGTAGCTGGAGCTGCTGCTGGCCTCAGATCAGGCAATTCTTGGGATGTGCTGGCCTCAGAGGCGCCGTACTTGCCCTGGACCAGGCCTGATTCTGATTCTGATTCCATCTCCCCTGTTGCAAACCCTAGTTCTTTACTCCTCTTTTCTCGATTAAGTAGCAGCAGAATCCAGGACCACGAAATCCCGAACTAGTTGTTTACAATTTCTTCTCTGCTTCCCACTTTCCGCCCTCTCGAAAGCTTCTCTCCCTTCTGCACAAGCTCAGGATTATAGGTACTCCTAGTATACCACAAGCTACAAGCATATAATCCAGCTCGCTCCTGGTCCTGGGTGATGGCGGCGAAAAGCTCAGTCATTTGATTCGGTGTTTTGGTTCCCGGCGTCGCCGTCGCACTAACCGAGGGGGTTCTTGCATGCAGATCTGGGGCGGGAGTGGCAAGCGAAGGACATGCAGATGCACGTCGGAGGAGGCGCGGCCGACAGCCCGGAGGCGACGCGGCCGAGCCGCTACGAGTCGCAGAAGCGGCGGGACTGGCACACGTTCGGGCAGTACCTGCGCAACCACCGGCCGCCGCTGGAGCTGGCGCGGTGCAGCGGCGCGCACGTGCTCGAGTTCCTGCGCTACCTCGACCAGTTCGGCAAGACCAAGGTCCACGCGGCGGGGTGCCCCTTCTTCGGCCACCCGTCGCCGCCCGCGCCGTGCCCGTGCCCGCTGCGCCAGGCTTGGGGCAGCCTCGACGCGCTCGTCGGCCGCCTGCGCGCCGCCTTCGAGGAGCACGGGGGCCGGCCCGAGGCCAACCCCTTCGGCGCGCGCGCCGTGCGCCTCTACCTCCGCGAGGTCCGCGACAGCCAGGCCAAGGCGCGCGGCATTGCCTACGAGAAGAAGCGCCGGAAGCGGCCGTCGTCGTTCGCGTCCGCCTCGTCCCAGTCGTCGCCGCAGGCCGCGACCAGCCCGCCGCAGCAGGCCGCTCCCGCTTCCTCGCCGATCCTGTCGGACGCGGCGGCTGAGAGGGCCGACGTGCGGGCGTTCGTGTCTGACGCCGGGCACGGGCACGGGCACGGGCACCAGCAACAGCACCACTTCTTCATGCCGCACCCGCAGTTCCTGCACGGGTTCAGCCTGCTGCCGGGAAACCCCGAAGCGGTGGCTGGCAATGGCAATGGCAGCAGCAGCAGCGCTAGCGTCGCCGCCAGCAGCGGGGACGAGATAGCGCTGGCACTGGCGGCGGCGGAGGAGGCGCACGCGGCGGGGTGCATGCTGCCGTTGTCGGTGTTCAACTAGGCAGGCGTATAGCCAAAAGCGAGGTAGGGCGAATGAATAGTCCGGGTGCTTGCTTATCCGGTTCCGGTGTTCATGCATGATCGTTCTCACTGTCGCGATGGAGTTGAGGCGATCAACACACGTACGTTCTGCTTGCTGTTCTTAAGTAATTCCTATTCCCATCTCTTTTTTGCTCATGCATTTCCTGCTGTGCTGCTGCTGCTGGGAAATAGTATTAGTAGCTGTGCTTGGTACTGTAGGGTTTGCAGAATCCTGCTTGGTTTGTGTATGCAATGCAAATGATGACGGAGGTATAATATAATGGAAGGCTTAATTTCCAGGCTAATTAATGTTCGCGGTTGCTCTCTCTATCTCTCTCTCTGATTCTTGGGTATTTGTGCTTCATCGTTACTCGTTAGTGCTTATCTCTTCTTTTGAGAGAGGCATGCATCCAGTGTTTGTCCAAGTATATATGCACGCTCTTGATCGAATGATCGATCTAGTGGTGTGGTTCGATTTCCAGGCATGCTGCCATTTACAACTCCCTGCAGATCAACACTTTATTATTCCATCATATGCATATGCTTGTTTTTTCTTTATGAGGGCAGGGATGGATATACAAGCTGATAACATGTTATTATTAATATGAAAAATCAAGATAATTTGGAAAAAAAGAACCTACAAACTGGGAAATATTTGCACTCATATTCTAGGACCTTGTACAAAACTAAAAAGGATTACTATTAGGGCCCGTTTGGCACAGCTCCAGCTCCTGATTCTGAGCGAGGATCTGGAGGAGCCGTGCCAAACGGGTATTTTTTTAAACTGATTCTCGTGTGGAGCCGAAAGATCGGGAGTCGTTTTTGTGAAGAAAGGTGAGATCTAAAAAAACCTGCTCCACCCTCCCTTAAAACAACTCCTCAACCAACCAAATATAGACCTCCCCTTAAAGTTTGATCGAAATTACCCGCAATTACCATTGGACAAAAACATAACGAGCCAATTTATGAATTAAACATTTGAGACCATTTTATGCACTACTATGATGAGAATATTTTATATGTTATTGTTTCATATTTTTTTCCATATATGTAGCCTACTTATTGGTTTGTAACAAAGTTGAACTGTAAAGGGTAAAACAGACAATTGCCACAGACCACCAACCCTCAGAAGACAAGAATTAGTTTACTTGCCAAACAGTTTTAAAAATGATTCTGATTTTTTAGGAGAATCAGGAGGATCAGCTCCTCACGAAGATCAGGATCTAGAGCTAAAGAAGCTGGAGCTGGAGCTTTACCAAACGGGCCCTTATTATAGCCAGACGCAGAGCAGTCTTTGGTGTGTTCAAAGAGAACAGCGCGGACCGTAGATTTTAGGGTCTGAGCACTCAGAAATATGGCACTCAATTTTTTGCAAAATTAGAGACGTAGTGCATTGGTATGCCATGGAGTGGCATTCAAATAAGTTATCTATCTAATTTTGTATAAGTTAAGTGGCATATTTACTGTTCATCCCTAGATTTTATTAGTGTTTGTTTTGCTATGTTTAAACATACTGTGTGTTACTTGGACAAACAAAAGCATCGTCAAGAAGTATTTTTAGAATTTACCATTTAATTCATTATTTAGATATTCGGTTAAATAAAAAAATGTTGTCTATGTCGACAGCGTTAAGTTTCTATATCTTTAGCTAGCAAAAAAAAAAAACTAAACTAGAGCATGTTTGTCGGCGTTTCGAGACAGGGGGGTCCCTAAGCCGACGAGTGAGTGTGCTGCGTGCCCCAGCTCAGATGGGTCGAGCGCGTGGGCGAGCGCGAAGGGGGGAGAGGCGAGGTGGCCGGAGTCGAGCGTGAGAGAGGTGGAAGTCCCGCGGCCTTCGTGTTCGTCCCGCACCCAGGTCAGGTGCGCTTGCAGTAGGGGGGTTACAAGCGTCCACGCGGGTGAGGGAAGCGAGCGGCCCCAAGAGAGCGCCTGTCCCGTCCTCGGTCCCGCGCGGCCAACCTCCTCTAAGAAGGCCCTGGTCCTCCCTTTTATAGTCGTAAGGAGAGGATCCAGGTGTACAATGGGGGGTGTAGCAGAGTGCTACGTGTCTAGCGGAAGGAGAACTAGCGCCCTTGGTACATGCCAATGTGGCAGCCGGAGAGGTCTTGGCACCTTGCTGGCGTGATGTCGTGGCGGTCGGAGGTGCGACGGAGCCTGGCGGAGGGACAGCTGTTGGAGCGGTCGAGTCCCTGCTGACGTCGTCCTGCTTCCGTAAGAGAGCTGGGGGGCCGCCGTCGTCATAGAGTTTGTGGAGCGCCATTATTGCCCATCCGGCGGAGCAGACCGGATGGGACGCCGGTCTTGTTCTCCGTGACCCGAGTCGATTCGGGGTAGGATGATGATGGCGCTTCCTGTTGATGTGGCGGGTCTGTGCCCTAGGCAGGGTGACGTGGGGGCTCCTCCGAAGCCGAGGTTGAGTCTGTCCTCTGTTGCCGAGGCCGAGCCCGAGCCATGGGGTCGGGCGAGGCGGAAGTCGTTCGGCCGAGGCCAGGGCGGAGTCCGAGCCCTGGGGTCGGGCGAGGCGGAGTTTCGTCGTCTTCCGGGTCTTAGCCCGAGTCCGAGCCCTGGGGTCAGGCGAGGCGGAGTTTCGTCGTCTTCCGGGTCTTAGCCCGAGTCCGAGCCCTAGGGTCGGGCGGAGCGGAGTTCGCCGTCTTCCGGGTCTTAGCCCGAGTCCGAGCCCTGGGGTCGGGCGGAGCGGAGTTCGCCGTCTTCCGGGTCTTAGCCCGAGTCCGAGCCCTGGGGTCGGGCGGAGCGGAGTTCGCCGTCTTCCGGGTCTTAGCCCGAGTCCGAGCCCTGGGGTCGGGCGGAGCGGAGTTCGCCGTGGCGCTTTTGGCAAGGCCTGACTGCCTGTCAGACTCACTCTGTCGAGTGGCACCGCAGTCGGAGTGGCGCAGGCGGCGCTGTCCTTCTGTCAGACTGGTCAGTGGAGCGGTGGAGTGACGGCGGTCACTTCGGCTCTGCCGGGGGCGCGTGTCAGGATAAAGGTGTCAGGCCACCTTTGCGTTAAATGCTCCTGCAATTTGGTCAGTCGATGTGGCGATTTAGTCAAGGTTGCTTCTGAGCGAAGCCAAGGCCTTGGGCGAGCCGGTGATGTGTCCGCCGTAAAAAGGGGGGCCTCGGGCGAGACGGAAGTCTCTCGAGGTCGGCTGCCCTTGGCCGAGGCTAGGCTCGGGTGAAGCGTGATCGAGTCACTCGTGTGGACTGATCCCTGACTTAATCGTACCCATCAGGCCTTTGCAGCTTTATGCTGATGGGGGTTACCAGCTGAGAATTAGGCGTCTTGAGGGTACCCCTAATTATGGTCCCCGACAGTAGCCCCCGAGCCTCGAAGGGAGTGTTAGCACTCGCTTGGAGGCTTTCGTCGCACTTTTTTGCAAGGGGACCAGCCTTTCTCGGTTGCATTTTGTTCCGGTGGGTGCGCGCGAGCGCACCCGCCGGGTGTAGCCCCCGAGGCCTCGGAGGAGTGGTTACACTCCTTCGAGGTCTTAATACCTCGCGTAACGCTTCGGCTGGTCTGGTCGTTCCCTCATGCGAACTGGTCGTAGCCCGGGTGCACGGTCGGGGCCCAAGCTCTCGGGCTGGTATGTTGACGCTGTCAACGGTTTGGCCGGAGCCGGTTTTTGCGAGAGCAGCCCCCGAGCCTCTGCACAGGGCGAGAGGACGATCAGGGACAGACTCGACTTTTTACATACGCCCCTACGTCGCCTTTCCGCAAGGAGGAGGGGGGGAGTGCGCCATGTTACCCTCGATGGGCACCGAACATGGTGTCTCCGGTGAGCTGCAAGCGGGTAATCCGAGTGGACGTCCGTGCCCCGTTCGTTGGGGGTCGGCTAGGGGCCCGGAGGCACGCCCAAAAGTACCTGCGGGTGATTTGCCGGACCCGGTCCCCTGGCGACGGGGTCCGAGGGCTCGATGCCTCCCTCCGATGGGATTCTGTTACAAGATCGTTCCCGCTGGTCTCGGAAATGTCCTAGGGTACCTCGGGAGCGCAGCCCGAGCCTTGGTTATGTATCGAACGTACCCCTGGTCATCCCTCGCTCGGTGTCTGAGGCGACTGTGAACCCTTCGGGGGCTAGCCTTCGAACCCCTGATCAGTAATGGGCGCAGAGCCCGAGTAGCCTGAGGCGGCCATGGAACCCTTCGGGGGGCTGGCCTTCGAACCCCTGACCAGTAGTGGGTGTCGGGCCCACGCGATCTGAGGCGACTGTTGAACCCTTCGGAGGGCCAGTCTTCGAACCCCTGATCAGTAGGGGGGGCTCGGAGCCCGGTTCCTTCGCGGAGAAGGGTCCTTTTCGGGGTATCCCCCTTTCCCGGTCCCTGTTGCAAGAGATAGAGAAAGAGGAAAAAGGAAAAGGATACGAAATCGAATGACGTGGCGTACCTTTTCTGACGCGGTTATTACGGCGAAGGTGAAGCGTCGCGCGCTTCTCCCGCCAGAGGCGCCGCCTGTCCCGCCGCGGAGTTAATGCGACGGGGCGAGTGGTTGGCGGGGCGGCCGTTGCGCGTGCGCGATCCGTTCGAGGAACGGGTCACGGGTGCACCGTCTTCACGCCGTGAGAGGAGGCTCTCTTGCTGTCCCGGGACGGGACGTGAGCCTGGCTGACGACGTGACTGCTGCGTCCGCCCGCCTGCCACCGCCATTACTGCCGGCCCACTTTCGGTCGCTTTGACCGACGCGCCAGGCTGGCGCTGCTGGGTCGCCTCGAGTCGCGGCATAGGCTCCGCAACCGAAGAGGCGCGACGGTGGCACAAGTGGCGGTGCGGTTGCGTGCGTGCAGCAACTGGCGCGCCGATTGCTTGACGCGTGGGCCTGGGCTTCCAAGCTGGCGTGTCAGAAGTCGGAGAAGCGCATCCACCTGGCGCGGTTGCATGCCGCCTGCATGGCTGGCCGCCCCTTCCGCCCGTTGGTCTGGGCAAAAGTGGGGGGTCGCTTGTAACCGCTGGGCGGTCGTGCGCACCACGCGCGGCGGTTTGGCTTCTTCTGCCCTGAGCCGGTTTGCATGACATGCGGGACCCAGCCCCCGAGTCGCAGGGGAGGGCCTTGGAGCGTGTTGGAGAAGACTTAGCCCGCGGCGTCTGGGGCGCATGTAGGGAGAGTTGCCTTTAAAAGGAGGGAGACTCCTTTCAGAAGGCAACCATGTCTTCTTCCTCCCTTATGCGTCGTGTCCTTCCATCTTCCAAGCCCCCGGATGGGTGGTATCCGCCGCCTTTCCGCCTCCTTGTTGGAGGAACGCAACTCCATGGGAGTTGGTACCTCTCAGCCATCGTTCGGCTTCAAGGATTTTCATCAGGCAGCCCGGTCGCACCCCTCCACCGGCGGTCACCCGAGACGGCGACCTCCGGCTTGATGGTGGGGGAAAGCGAGCCGGGCTGCGGCCTCTGCCCCTCCCTCAGCCTCAAGGATTTTCATCACCAGGGCTGGGGAGGGGAGTGCGCCGAGTTGAGGTCGGCCCCTGCGTGGGCGGCGGCCCGCTCCTTCACTCAGTGATCGGAGGGAAGGGCGGCCGTCGTCCGTGGCGCTGGCAGCTGCAGCGTGCCTGGCTTTCGAGCGCGAGTGGCTTCGGGGCCGCTCGCGGTGCCAGCATCCACCATGGCAGCTTGAAGAGGTTCTGCTGCCGGCAAGATAGCCGGGGCCGGCCACGGAC
Organism: Zea mays; assembly: GCF_902167145.1. NCBI lineage: Eukaryota > Viridiplantae > Streptophyta > Magnoliopsida > Poales > Poaceae > Zea > Zea mays. Next base: position 101,926,895 of record NC_050101.1, read on the forward strand.
TGACCTCCAACTCTACGGCCTTCTGCCCGTCCTTGCCTTACGAGTTTTGGCATGGGCGGGGGCCTCCTGGCAGCGGCATCTAGCCTGAGGTCAGCGTTGCCGCTGCTTGGCCCCTCGGAGCAGAAGTCGTCGTAGTCGCCGCTGCTGGAGCAGGTGACGGCGCGCCATCCGTCGGCCTCCCGTTGCTCCGCAGGCCTTCCCCCTCGGAGTGGGGTTGTTCGTTCCTGCGGAGGGGAACCGGAGTTCCGTTTGTAATGGCACTTCGAATGCCAGTGTTTTTTGTTCATTGTGGCTGTCGAGGCCTGAACATGTATGTCATTTCGGCACGGAGCCGTGTTTTTTCCTCATTTTCGAGCACTAAGTCTCGCCTGTTGATTATCTGAACCGCTTTACCAAGCATGAGTCGCCCCGTGTCAAGGTGACGAGTGAGGTATCCGTATCCCGGAGGCGTAGGAATCCCTCGGCCCGTTCGGCCTTGTTGTCTGGGGTTCCTCTAGCTTAGTTAAAGAGACCCCTCGGCCGCCCTTTGATGGACCGAGGCCAGGGGTAGCGATATCAGTATGAACAGAGGCGGAGTTGGCTCGAGAATGGGAACCTGGTTGGCCGGAGCCTAGCCGTGTTGTCCGTCAGTGGAGCCGACGCCAAAGTCGATCAGCCGAGGCCTCGGGTCGGGCTGGCGCCCTTGGAAGCCGGTCGGCCGAGGCCCCAGGGGTAACCGACCGAGCCGCCTGCTCGGGCCGGATTCCCGGAGGAGTCCCTGGACCGCGTCGCCGTCCGAGGCTGGGTCGGACTTTGCTGAAGACGTCGTCGATGCCGAGGGTGCTACGGCTCCCTTCAGCGTGAAGACCCGAGCCTGCAGGATCAGACCGTCTTGTAGCGTGTGCCTTCTGCGGCCGTCGAGGCTAGAAAACACACCCTCGCCGCGCTTGCGAAGCTGCGTCTTTTTTCCTCTTGTTTCGAGCATCTGGACTCTGTCGGTAACAGGGATGTTTGTGTGAGCGAGAGTTGCTTCTCGCGGAAGGGACGAGTGAGGTATCCGTATCCCAGAGGCGTGGGAATCCCTCGGCTCGGTCGGCCTTGCCGCTTACGCGTACTTTCACCCGTTCATGAGGCCCTGTCCCCGACTTAGTCGAGAAAGCTTGAAGGACTACTTCGACAGGAGAGCTTCCGAACGTGAAGACTTGTTCGGTCCACGGAGTCGCTTTATCCGAGCGTGAGTTACTTATCGCAGAAGGTGATGAGTGAGGTATCCGTATCCTGGAGGCGTAGGAGTCCCTCGGCTCGGTCAGCCTTGGCTGCTTACGTGTACTCCGTCGTTTCCAGGATCCGCTTTTCAAAGTAGTCGAGAAGTACGAAAGAAATCCTGCTAAAAAGAGATCCTTTTTCGAGGAAAAATTCGACGCAGAGGGGGTCTCCCCCCTTTTAGCCCCCGAGGGAGGGTCGGGCTTTGCCGAGGCTAGGCCGACCCTTCCTTGACGACTAAACTTTGCATGGGTGCGAGGTATATGAACAACTTGAAAACATCTTAAGGGTAGAAGCGACGTAGCTGTTTGATGTTCCAAGCGTTGCCGTAGATCTCGCCTTGATTGTTGGCCAGCTTGTATGTTCCGGGCTTCAGAACTTTGGCGATGACGAATGGCCCTTCCCAGGGGGGCGTGAGCTTGTGCCTCCCTCGGGCGTCTTGCCGCAGCCGAAGCACCAGATCGCCCACCTGGAGGTCTCGGGACCGGACCCCTCGGGCGTGGTAGCGTCGCAGGAACTGCTGGTACCGCGCCGAGTGTAGTAAGGCCCTGTCCCGAGCCTCCTCCAGCTGGTCCAGCGATTCCTCTCGGCTAGCTTGGTTGCTTTGATCGGTGTAGGCCCTCGTCCTCGGGGAGCCGTATTCCAGGTCAGTGGGCAAGATAGCTTCAGCCCCGTAGACCAGGAAAAACGGCGTGAAGCCCGTGGCACGACTCGGCGTCGTCCTTAGGCTCCAGACCACCGAGGGGAGTTCCTTCATCCATCGCTTGCCGAACTTGTTGAGGTCGTTGTAGATCCGAGGCTTGAGCCCTTGTAGAATCATGCCGTTGGCACGCTCTACTTGCCCATTCGACATGGGATGAGCCACGGCGGCCCAGTCCACCCGGATATGGTGATCCTCGCAAAAATTCAGGAATTTTTTGCCGGTGAACTGGGTGCCGTTGTCGGTGATGATGGAGTTCGGGACCCCGAAGCGATGGATGATGTTGGTGAAGAACGCCACCGCCTGCTCGGACCTAATGCTGTTCAGAGGTCGGACCTCGATCCACTTGGAGAATTTGTCGATGGCGACCAGCAGGTGCGTGTAGCCCCCGGGCGCCTTCTGCAAGGGACCGACGAGGTCCAGACCCCATACAGCAAAGGGCCAGGTGATGGGTATCGTCTGCAGAGCCTGAGCGGGCAGGTGAGTCTGCTTCGCATAGAATTGGCACCCTTCGCAGGTGCGGACAATTCTAGTGGCGTCAGCCACCGCCGTTGGCCAGTAGAAGCCTTGTCGGAAAGCATTCCCGACAAGGGCTCGGGGCGCTGCGTGGTGGCCGCAAGCCCCCGAGTGTATTTCTTGCAGCAGTTCCCGACCTTCGGCGATGGAGATGCATCGCTGGAGGATGCCCGAGGGGCTGCGATGGTAGAGCTCCTCTTCGTTGCCCAGCAAGACGAATGACTTGGCGCGTCGCGCTACCCGCCGAGCCTCGACTTGGTCGAGGGGTAGCTCTCCTCGACGGAGATATTGCAGGTATGGGGCCTGCCAATCTCGATCTGGCGTGGCCTCGCTCTGCTCTTCCTCGACGTCCAGTCTCTCGCCCTCGGGGGCCGAGGGTACCTCGGGCTGAGCCGAGGGTACCTCGGGCTCGGGCGCGTCGTCGAGCTTGACGGAGGGTTGATGCAGATCCCGGGAGAAGACGTCCGGGGGGACCGTCGTTCGCCCCGAGGCTATTTTAGCCAGCTCGTCTGCGGTTTCGTTGTAGCGCCGAGCGACGTGGTTGAGCTCGAGCCCAAAGAACTTGTCTTCCAGGCGCCGAACCTCGTCGCAGTAGGCCTCCATCTTCGGGTCGCGGCAGTGGGAGTTCTTCATGACTTGGTCGATGACGAGCTGCGAATCACCGCGGGCGTCGAGGCGTCTGACCCCTAGCTCGATGGCGATCCGCAACCCGTTGACCAGAGCTTCGTACTCGGCCACATTGTTGGACGCCGGGAAATGGAGGCGCAGCACGTAGCGCAAGTGCTTTCCGAGGGGCGAGATGAAGAGCAGGCCCGCGCCGGCTCCCGTCTTCATCAGCGACCCGTCGAAAAACATGGTCCAGAGCTCCGGTCGGATCGGAGCCGTCGGCAGCTGGGTGTCGACCCATTCGGCCACGAAGTCTGCCAACACCTGGGACTTGATGGCCTTCCGAGGGGCGAACGAGATTGTTTCGCCCATGATTTCCACCGCCCACCTTGCGATCCTGCCCGATGCCTCTCGGCACTGGATGATCTCCCCCAGGGGGAAGGATGACACCACAGTTACCGGATGAGACTCGAAGTAGTGTCGCAGCTTCCGCCTTGTCAGGATCACAGCATACAGCAGCTTTTGAACTTGTGGGTAGCGGATCTTGGTCTCGGACAGCACTTCGCTGACGAAGTAGACCGGCCTCTGAACGGGCAATGCATGCCCTTCCTCTTGCCTCTCGACCACAATCGCGGCGCTAACCACCTGCGTGGTCGCGGCGACGTAGACCAAGAGGGCTTCTCCATCCGCCGGGGGCACCAAGACAGGCGCCTTCGTAAGGAGCGCCTTCAGGTTGCCGAGGGCTTCCTCGGCCTCAGGGGTCCAAGCGAAACACTCGGCCTTCCTTAAGAGGCGGTACAGAGGCAGACCTCTTTCGCCGAGGCGTGAGATGAAGCGGCTCAGGGCCGCGAGGCATCCCATGACCCTCTGTACACCTTTTAAGTCCTTGATGGGTCCCATGCTGGTGATGGCCGCGATCTTCTCCGGGTTGGCTTCGATGCCTCGCTCGAAGACGATGAACCCTAGGAGCATGCCTCGGGGCACCCCGAAGACACACTTCTCGGGATTGAGCTTGACTCCTTTCGCCTTGAGACATCGGAATGTCACTTCAAGGTCGGAGAGGAGGTCGGAAGCCTTCCTTGTCTTGACTACGATGTCATCGACGTAGGCCTCGACTGTGCGACCGATGTGTTCGCCGAACACATGGTTCATGCACCGCTGGTACGTCGCGCCCGCATTCCTCAAACCGAACGGCATGGTGACATAGCAGTACATGCCGAACGGCGTGATGAAGGAAGTCGCAAGCTGGTCGGACTCTTTCATCCGGATCTGGTGATACCCTGAGTAGGAATCGAGGAAGGACAGGGTTTCGCACCCAGCGGTGGAATCCACGATTTGATCGATGCGAGGCAGAGGGTAGGGAACCTTCGGACATGCTTTGTTGAGACCAGTGTAGTCTACACACATCCGCCATTTCCCCCCTTTCTTCCTCACAAGCACAGGGTTGGCAAGCCATTCGGGATGGAATACCTCTTTGATGAACCCTGCTGCCATTAGCTTGTGGATCTCTTCGCCAATCACTCTGCGCTTCTCCTCGTCGAATCGGCGCAGAGGCTGCCTGACGGGTCGGGCTCCGGCCCGAATATCCAGCGAGTGCTCGGCGACATCCCTCGGTATGCCGGGCATGTCCGAGGGACTCCACGCAAAGACGTCGGCGTTTGCGCGGAGAAAGTCGACGAGCACTGCTTCCTATTTGGGGTCGAGCCTGGAACCGATCCGGATCTGCTTAGCGGTGTCGCCACCGGAGTCAAGAGGGACGGCCTTGACCGTCTCCGCTGGCTCGAAGTTGCCGGAATGGCGCTTCACGTCTGGCACCTCCTTGGAGAGGTTCTCCAGGTCGGCGATGAGGGCCTCGGACTCGGTGAGGGCCTCGGTGTACTCCACGCACTCCACGTCGCATTCGAACGCGTGTTTGTACGTGGGGCCGACGGTGATGACCCCGTTGGGGCCCGGCATCTTGAGCTTCAGGTAGGTGTAGTTGGGGACGGCCATGAACTTCGCGTAGCATGGCCTCCCTAGTAAGGCGTGGTAGGTTCCTCGGAACCCGACCACCTCGAACGTCAGGGTCTCCCTTCGGAAGTTGGAGGGCGTCCCGAAGCAGACGGGGAGGTCGAGTCGCCCGAGGGGCTGGACGCGCTTCCCAGGGATGATCCTGTGGAAGGGCGCAGCGCCTGCTCGGACGGAGGATAGATCGACGCGCAGGAGCCTGAGGGTCTCGGCGTAGATAATGTTGAGGCAGCTGCCCCCATCCATCAGGACCTTGGTGAGCCTGACATTGCCGACCACGGGGTCGACGACGAGCGGGTATTTCCCCGGGCTCGGCACATGGTCGGGGTGGTCGGCCTGGTCGAAGGTGATGGGCTTGTCGGACCAGTCTAGGTAGACTGGCGCCGCCACCTTCACCGAGCAGACCTCCCGGCGCTCTTGCTTGCGATGCCGAGCCGAGGCATTCGCCGCATGCCCTCCATAGATCATGAAGCAGTCGCGGACCTCGGGGAACTCTCCCGCTTGGTGATCTTCGTTCTTGTCGTCGTCGCGGGCCCTGCCACCCTCGGCGGGTGGCCCGGCCCTGTGGAAGTGACGCCGAAGCATAACGCACTCCTCGAGGGTGTGCTTGACGGGCCCCTGATGGTAGGGGCACGGCTCCTTGAGCATCTTGTCGAAGAGGTTTGCACCTTCGGGGGGCTTCCGAGGGTTCTTGTACTCGGCGGCGGCGACAAGGTCCGCGTCAGCGGCGTCGCGTTTCAATTGCGACTTCTTCTTGCCCTTCTTCTTGGCGCCGCGCGGAGCAGACGCCTCGGGAGCCTCTTCCGATGGGCGGCCCTGGGGCTGCTTGTCCTTTCGGAAGATAGCTTCAACCGCCTCCTGGCCAGAGGCGAACTTGGTGGCGATGTCCATCAGCTCGCTCGCCCTGGTGGGGGTCTTGCGACCCAGCTTGCTCACCAGGTCGCGGCAAGTGGTGCCGGCGAGGAACGCGCCGATGACATCCGAGTCGGTGATGTTGGGCAGCTCGGTGCGCTGCTTCGAGAATCGCCGAATGTAGTCTCGGAGCGACTCCCCCGGCTGTTGCCGGCAGCTTCGAAGGTCCCAGGAATTCCCGGGGCGCACGTATGTGCCCTGGAAATTGCCAGCGAAGGCTTGGACCAAGTCGTCCCAGTTGGAGATCTGCCCCGGAGGCAGGTGCTCCAACCAGTCGCGAGCAGTGTCGGAGAGGAACAGGGGGAGGTTACGGATGATGAGGTTGTCGTCGTCCGTCCCACCTAGTTGGCAGGCAAGGCGGTAGTCCGCGAGCCACAGTTCCGGTCTCGTTTCCCCCGAGTACTTCGTGATAGTAGTCGGGGGTCGGAACCGGGTCGGGAATGGCGCCCGTCGGATGGCCCGACTGAAGGCCTGCGGACCGGGTGGTTCGGGCGAGGGACTCCGATCCTCCCCGCTGTCGTAGCGTCCCCCACGCATGGGGTGGTAGCCTCGGCGCACCCTTTCGTCGAGGTGAGCCCGACGGTCGCGTCGATGGTGCTCGTTGCCGAGGTAGCCCGGGGCCGCAGGCGCGGTGTTGCGCGTGCGCCCGGTGTAGACCGAGGCTTCCCGCATGAATCGGGAAGTCGCGGCGTGAGGTTCCGAGGGATATCCTTGCCTTCGGGAGGCAGTGCTCTCGGCCCGTCGGGCCGCAGCGCCTTCCAGGAGATTCTTGAGCTCTCCCTGGATTCGCCGACCCTCGGTGGTTGATGGCTCCGGCATCGCGCGGATGAGCATCGCTGCGGCTGCCAGGTTCTGACCAACCCCGCTGGATGCGGGCGGCGGCCTGACCCTGGCATCGTTGGCGACGCGGTGCTGGAGACCTTGGGGCAGGTGACGTATTTCTCCGGCCAGGGGTTGGCCCACCCATGCCTGTCCGACGTCCCGACGGATCGGCTCAAGCGCTCCTGTTCCCTCATTGAGCCTGGCCTGCGCCTCGCGGACTTGCTCGAGTTGTGGGTCATAACCCCCCGCCGGAGCGGGGACCACAGCTAGCTCCCGTGGGATGTCGGCGCGAGGCGCCGGCCTAGGGAGATCACCGTCCTCCGGCATGCCAAGATGGTTGCCTTCGGAGGGATCCCCTAGCTCGATGTGGAAACATTCGCGGCTTGGGCCGCAGCTCTCGTCGCCAAGGCTGCGGCTTCCATCGGAACAGTCGGAGAGGCAGTAGTCACATGCGGTCATGAAGTCCCGCACGGCACTGGGGTTGCCAAGTCCGGAGAAATCCCAACAGATGCTGGGATCGTCATCTTCCTCGGACCCAGAGGGCCCGTACGTCGAGACGTCCGTCAGCCGGTCCCAAGGCGACCGCATACGAAACCCCAGTGGGGTTGCACTCGCCTCAATGAGAGTGCCCGCCAAAACGAGGTCGTTTGGCGGGTTGAGGCCGAGTCGAAATGACGCAAGATGGGAGTTAGTTGGTACCTTTTGGTTGACGAGGAGCGACGTAGTCACATCGGGGACTGGTTGCACCGTCATCTCAGGTACGAGGGCGACGTCCTGCAGGCTTTCCGCGAGCGCGCTGGCGTCGTCTTCTTGTTCGGGGTCAGCGCGTCGCGGGGGGACGGCGCTTGCCTTCGTCTTGAACGCGAGGTCGACGTCCGGCGTGCCCTCCGTCGGGGCGTCGGGGGCGTCGATTCGCTCGACGACCAACGAAGCGCGGCCTCCCGCCTGGCCTTGATGGCCCCGCCTCCTCCTCCGTTGGCGGGGGAGGGAACGGAGCGAGCCCGAATGTTGCTCTTCCACCACGCGGGGAAGATGTCGTCGATTCCGCCGCCGGCGGGCGGGTTGTCGGCCGCCATTGTCGTCGTCGCGCGGCGGTGGAAGGAGTATCATGTCGTAGCTGCCGTCGAAGGACATGAACTCAAGAGTCCCGAAACGAAGCACCGTCCCGGGCCGGAGGGGTTGCTGGAGACTGCCCATCTGGAGCTTGACGGGGAGCTGTTCGTCAGCACGCAGCAGGCCCTTACCTGGCGCGCCAACTGTCGGCGTTTCGAGACAGGGGGGTCCCTAAGCCGACGAGTGAGTGTGCTGCGTGCCCCAGCCCAGATGGGTCGAGCGCGTGGGCGAGCGCGAAGGGGGGAGAGGCGAGGTGGCCGGAGTCGAGCGTGAGAGAGGTGGAAGTCCCGCGGCCTTCGTGTTCGTCCCGCGCCCAGGTCAGGTGCGCTTGCAGTAGGGGGGTTACAAGCGTCCACGCGGGTGAGGGAAGCGAGCGGCCCCAAGAGAGCGCCTGTCCCGTCCTCGGTCCCGCGCGGCCAACCTCCTCTAAGAAGGCCCTGGTCCTCCCTTTTATAGTCGTAAGGAGAGGATCCAGGTGTACAATGGGGGGTGTAGCAGAGTGCTACGTGTCTAGCGGAAGGAGAACTAGCGCCCTTGGTACATGCCAATGTGGCAGCCGGAGAGGTCTTGGCACCTTGCTGGCGTGATGTCGTGGCGGTCGGAGGTGCGACGGAGCCTGGCGGAGGGACAGCTGTTGGAGCGGTCGAGTCCCTGCTGACGTCGTCCTGCTTCCGTAAGAGAGCTGGGGGGCCGCCGTCGTCATAGAGTTTGTGGAGCGCCATTATTGCCCATCCGGCGGAGCAAGCCGGATGGGACGCCGGTCTTGTTCTCCGTGACCCGAGTCGATTCGGGGTAGGATGATGATGGCGCTTCCTGTTGACGTGGCGGGTCTGTGCCCTAGGCAGGGTGACGTGGGGGCTCCTCCGAAGCCGAGGTTGAGTCTGTCCTCTGTTGCCGAGGCCGAGCCCGAGCCATGGGGTCGGGCGAGGCGGAAGTCGTTCGGCCGAGGCCAGGGCGGAGTCCGAGCCCTGGGGTCGGGCGAGGCGGAGTTTCGTCGTCTTCCGGGTCTTAGCCCGAGTCCGAGCCCTGGGGTCGGGCGAGGCGGAGTTTCGTCGTCTTCCGGGTCTTAGCCCGAGTCCGAGCCCTGGGGTCGGGCGGAGCGGAGTTCGCCGTCTTCCGGGTCTTAGCCCGAGTCCGAGCCCTGGGGTCGGGCGGAGCGGAGTTCGCCGTCTTCCGGGTCTTAGCCCGAGTCCGAGCCCTGGGGTCGGGCGGAGCGGAGTTCGCCGTGACGCTTTTGGCAAGGCCTGACTGCCTGTCAGACTCACTCTGTCGAGTGGCACCGCAGTCGGAGTGGCGCAGGCGGCGCTGTCCTTCTGTCAGACTGGTCAGTGGAGCGGTGGAGTGACGACGGTCACTTCGGCTCTGCCGGGGGCGCGTGTCAGGATAAAGGTGTCAGGCCACCTTTGCGTTAAATGCTCCTGCAATTTGGTCAGTCGGTGTGGCGATTTAGTCAAGGTTGCTTCTGAGCGAAGCCAATGCCTTGGGCGAGCCGGTGATGTGTCCGCCGTAAAAAGGGGGGCCTCGGGCGAGACGGAAGTCTCTCGAGGTCGGCTGCCCTTGGCCGAGGCTAGGCTCGGGTGAAGCGTGATCGAGTCACTCGTGTGGACTGATCCCTGACTTAATCGTACCCATCAAGCCTTTGCAGCTTTATGCTGATGGGGGTTACCAGCTGAGAATTAGGCGTCTTGAGGGTACCCCTAATTATAGTCCCCGACAATGTTTATACCCGAAGATTCAATGAAAAAGTCATTGGGAATATTTTTATTAAGATCTCTTTCTATAAATTACGAAGGGTGGTACAAATAGTTACTGTATGTGCCGGACAACTGGACAAGTGCACACATAAATTGGAGAAATTTTGGCTACATTCTGACTAGGCAAAGGCAAAAAAAAACTGTTGTTAAAAAAAACTACACTTTTGCACGAACGTTTTACCATTTCATTTCCTGAGTTTATATCTACTGGAACTTCAGCGTAACCTCTAACTTAGGCCATCTTAATCAAAGCATGTATATAAACGTGTAAAACACCTTTGTGAATATATAGATGGTCAAAGCACTATTTTATATAGTAGATTGTACTGTTAATAGAGTCGAATTTAAAATGGTAAGTGAAATAAAATAACCTTAGAGCCTTTATCTTACTTTTGGGCGTAGTAAAAAGCCACTTCAATCGACCTTTTGATAGGAGTTGTGCCGACGAAAGATAATTTAGCAAAACGCAACTAGCAGGTAGCAGTAAATGTGGCTTTTGTAATTTGGATGAAACCAATCAGCATTTAGTTATTGACTGCCATGTTGCTCATTTTATGTGGCGGATGATATCAATATGTTTCGGTTTACCGGGTCCTAGATCTGTCAAACATTTCTTGGGAGCTGGTTGATGGGGTGGATTTAAATACTAAGAATCTCATTATTACAGGTGTCTCAGCACTGTGCTAGGCTATTTGGATAAGTAGAAATGACTTAATATTTAATAAAGCACAAATGTTTACTTATTTGCATGTTCTATTCAGATAAACTCATTGACTCAGACTATGAGTGTAACTGCAAAGAAGTGAAGATGCAACGGATCTGCTAAGAGAAGCATGTCGACATCTGGAGAATGTGGCCTTACAATTTTTTTTTCTTATGAGGGAGGTTTTCTAATAAGATTGTGTTGTATTGGTCGTTTTCCTTTTTTTAAGAGTGTGCTGGATCGGTGAGGAGTAAGGGAGCATTTAATTCTTTTAGGCTAACAGTTTTGGCCTTCTTTTGCGAGCAATTGAAGTTGTAATATGGTGTGTGAACTTAGCCCTACTCTCGAAAGAGGCGAAAGCCAGATTTTTTCCATTATTATCTAAAAAAACCGATCTTTTGACACCCAAAAGAGGAGACCTCCTTATTTCCACCGTCGGGCACTCGGTCATCTTATCCTAAAAAATAAAATACTACATCATTTAAAGTGTTTAGGACAATAAAAATAAATTAAGCTACAACAGTTAAGCCCTAAATCATATATTTTTAAAAGTAAATTACATTATTAAGAAAGAAAATATTAAGAATGATGTAGAAAACAATGATATATCACTAATCTGAGGTACAGTATATTAAAGCCACGCTCTATAGTTTTTTTATAAAAATTGTAAAATAGGGCATTATTGAGCTATTTTTTGAGTTGATCCATATATTTCAAGATATGACACTGATTTAAGATACTATTGAAGATATTGTTTACTACTAGTTGGTCCATTCTAACGAACAAATTTATTAGTTGGCTACCTGTTGGCTTTAGGGTTCCAAATATACCGTAGGTGAGGAAATGGAGACAAACAAAAAGAAATAGGACCTTGATTGGGGGCTACACCTGAAGTTGAACTAAAAAAACGAAGCATCCTGAGGTTGCCCCCCGTTTTAACATTTGGCCTGCTTGGTTGGCTTTTAAAATTTACCATTTCAAATTATAATCTAAGTAAAAGTTGTCAAACTTAGGTACAGATATTTACCCTTAGATTTGACTTGACAAATCAAAGATCTTTACAAATTTTTATAGAAAACAAATAGCAGAAAAATAAACTTGGCTTGGCAGCAACCAGATTTTTTGCCGGCGCCCAATCAGGCTCGTAGTCTTGGTCGAGCTCGTATAGTCCCGGCCGGCCGGGCCGGCTCTTTGGCAGATCGTACTGTACAAAAAGAATATCCAATAAGAGTTTAAATGTTTTTCGCACTGACTTCCGCTGTTTGCAGAAACTATTACCGCAGTACCGATGACTACAGTGAGGCTAAAAATTAAGTAAAAGCCTTCAAACAAGAATGCCTGGGGTAGCTTGGCGCTGTGCATGCATGGCTCCACTCCACATGGGCGAAAAAGGCAGTACCATTGACTCTGACTGGTTCATCCATTGTAGCGCTTTTTACTTTTTACTATCGCTTCAAGTTAGTCTACATCTATTTCAGCAACATACATATCAACTTTTATTTCGCGTCCAGTTTGAATCATTACAATTGAATTTTATTCTAATAATAATAATTTAGACATATATCAATTGAACTAATTCGGTTTTATACAAAATATATCAGTATATTATTATTAACAAAATATATCAGTTTATACAAAATATATCAATTGAACTCAAAATAATAGGGACAGACAGAAACATCCTCCCAATGACGATGTTCGGGAGAAAGACTATCGAAGAAGACATGTGCCAAACCGGCATGTGTATTGAAACATTGTGAGGATTGCTCTTTGGGTAAGTTAGTGAAGGTTTCAAGGACTACACCTAGGATCCATATTGACATTGAGTGGGGACTATATAGAGTATGAAGGAAGACAAGTGAATTGAAGAGTGAAGGTTGTGGATGAATCCAAACCCCCTATTTATAGGGTGGATCTAGGTTTTTTATATTTTGGATTTTTTGACTTTCAAATAGTCAAAAAAACAAGAACCAATCAGGAGCTGCATCATGGCAATAGGCGGTTAGTACCGATTGATTGTGATGAATACTGATTGGGTCACCAGCCCGCAGGTCACTACCAACCAGTTCAATTCTAACACGGATGGTACCGACCGATCGATCGAATCAACCAGCATTGGGATTGGGCTAATCGGCACCGACAGCCCGCGCCTCTAAGTCACCCGTCGATATCGTTATCGGTTTGACCCTACGTTAGGCTATGTTTTCGTTGAGTTGTAGCTATGGAGATAAATTTCAATGATCTATAAACTATGAAAAAAAATCTACTACAAAATATTAGATGTCAAAAAAATGAAAGTTGTTTTTAGACAAGTATCAAATATACATCATATCTTTGTCTTTTAGAACAACTATGAAAGAGTTATTTATTCCACTCATTTTGAAAAACAGAGAGACAAAAATATAGTGTAAAATGTTGCTTCTAAGAGAACTGCCTCTAGAAACTAACTTTTTTTGTTGAGCTTTTGAAGGAAGTAAAAGTTGCTCAAAAGTCCGACCAAAACCTGGCCTAAAATTGGTGTGCGATTGTGTGTATACTTAGAGTGGTTTTGCAACAGAGGTACAGAGCTCAACATCTTATGTGCATCCGCTACAACAATCCGGACACGTGAAACCTAGGTAATATGGTCCTATGGAAAAGAATTGTACTCCTACTGGGGGTTTTCACATTATTCATGTGTTTTCTTGCTCGTTAGGCTGCCCACACTAGGATATGCTATCCCCCATGGTAGTACACAATAGCATACCGTAAACCCAGAAAAGAGATGCAACAGAGTAATCCAGTGCACTATTGAAAGGGAATTAGGCTTACACCTAGTTCCTAAATAATTTTGGTGGTTGAATTGCCCAACACAAATGATTGGACTAACTAGTTTGCTCTAGTGTATAAGTTATACAGGATTCAAAGGTTCACAACAAGCCAATTGAAAAGACCAATGTTGGGTTCCAAGTAAAGAGCTAAAAGCATACCAAAGTGTGCCCTGGTCTGGCGCACCGGACATGTCCGGTGCACCACCGGACATTCTACAGTACCTGTCCGGTGCACCATGGGACTCCGCGCTGAACTCCTCAGCTTCGGGAATTTTCAGAGCCGGCGCGCTATAATTCACCGGACTGTCCGGTGTTCACCGGACAGTGTCCGGTGCTCCAAAGGGACGCGGCTCTGGAACTTGGCAGCCTCGGGAAAATCAGAACGGCTGCTCCGCTATAATTCACCGGACTGTCCGGTGAACCAGCAGAGCAACGGCTACTTCGCGCCAACGGTCACCTGCAGGCGCATTTAATGCGCGCCAGAAGCGCGCAGAAGTCAGGCACGCCCATACTGGCGCACCGGACATTGAACAGTATATGTCCGGTGTGCACCGGACATCCAAGCGGGCCCAGAAGTTAGATATCCAACGGTCAAATTCCAACGACATTGGTGACGTGGCTGGCGCACCGGACATGTCCGGTGTGCACCGGACTGTCCGGTGCACCATACGACAGACAGCCTCCACCAACGGTCAAGTTTGGTGGTTGGGGCTATAAATACCCCAACCACCCCACCATTCATTGCATCCAAGTTTTCCACTTCTCAACCACTTACAAAAGCTAGGCATTCAATTCTAGACACACCAAAGAGATCAAATCCTCTCCAATTCCACTCAAGGCTTTAGTGATTAGCGAGAGAGATTTGCCGTGTTCTTTTGAGCTCTTGCGCTTGGATTGCTTCTTTTCTTTCTCACTTGTTCTTGTGATCAAAGTTCCATTGTAATCAAGGCAAGAGGCACCAATTGTGTGGTGGCCCTTGCGGGGAAGTTTTGTTCCCGGCTTTGATTTGAGAAGAGAAGCTCACTCGGTCGGAAGGACCGTTTGAGAGAGGGAAAGTGTTGAAAAAGACCCGGCCATTGTGGCCTCCTCAACGGGGAGTAGGTTTGCGAGAACCGAACCTCGGTAAAACAAATCCGCGTGTCACACTCTCATTTGCTTGCGATTTGTTTTGCGCCCTCTCTCACGGACTTGTTTTTATTTCTAACGCTAACCCGGCTTGTAGTTGTGTTTATATTTGTAAATTTCAGTTTCGCCCTATTCACCCCCCTCTAGGCGACTATCAATTGGTATCAGAGCCCGGTGCTTCATTAAAGCCTAACCGCTCGAAGTGATGTCGGGAGATCACGCCAAGAAGGAGATGGAGACCGGCGAAAAGCCCACTACAAGCCACGGGAGCACTTCATCGGAAGAGTCCCGCACCAAGAGGAAGGAGAAGAGGAAGGACTCCTCCAAAGGGAAGGAGAAGAGATATTCTTCTCACCACAAAGAGAAGAAGGAGAAATCCTCTTCCCACAAGCCGCATCGGAGTGGGGACAAAAAGAAAAAGATGAGGAAGGTGGTCTACTACGAGACCGATTCTTCATCGGCATCCACCTCCGGCTCCGACGCGGCGTCCGTCACTTCTAAGCGCCAAGAGCGCAAGAAGTATAGTAAGATTCCCCTACGCTACCCTCGCATTTCTAAACATACACCTTTACTTTCCGTCCCATTAGGCAAACCACCAACATTTGATGGTGAAGATTATGCTAGGTGGAGTGATTTAATGCGATTTCATCTAACCTCACTCCACAAAAGTATATGGGATGTTGTTGAGTTTGGTGCACAGGTACCATTCGTAGGGGATGAAGACTATGATGAGGATGAGGTGGCCCAAATCGAGCACTTCAACTCTCAAGCAACAACAATACTCCTCGCCTCTCTAAGTAAAGAGGAGTATAACAAAGTGCAAGGGTTGAAGAGCGCCAAGGAGGTTTGGGATGTGCTCAAAACCGCGCACGAGGGAGATGAGCTTACAAAGATCACCAAGCGGGAAACGATCGAGGGGGAGCTCGGTCGTTTCCGGCTTCGCAAAGGAGAAGAGCCACAAAACATGTACAACCGGCTCAAGACCTTGGTGAACCAAGTGCGCAACCTCGGGAGCAAGAAATGGGATGACCACGAAATGGTTAAGGTTATTCTAAGATCTCTTATTTTTCTTAACCCCACTCAAGTTCAATTAATTCGTGGCAACCCAAGATATACACTAATGACCCCCGAGGAAGTAATCGGGAATTTTGTAAGTTTTGAGTGCATGATCGAAGGCTTGAGGAAGATCAACGAGCTTGATGATCCCTCCACATCCAAAGCTCAACCCGTCGCATTCAAGGCGACGGAGGAAAAGAAGGAGGAGTCTTCACCAAGTAGACAACCAATCGACGCCTCCAAGCTCAACAATGAGGAAATGGCGCTCGTCATCAAGAGCTTCCGCCAAATCCTCAAACAAAGGAGGGGGAAAGACTACAAGTCCCGCTCCAAGAAGGTTTGCTACAAATGTGGTAAGCCCGGTCATTTTATTGCAAAATGTCCTATATCTAGTGACAGTGACCGAGGCGACGACAAGAAGGGGAGAAGAAAGGAGAAGAAGAGGTACTACAAGAAGAAGGGCGGCGATGCCCATGTTTGTCGCGAGTGGGACTCTGACGAGAGCTCCACCGACTCCTCCGACGACGAGGACGCCGCCAACATCGCCGTCACCAAAGGACTCCTCTTCCCCAACGTCGTCCACAAGTGCCTCATGGCAAAGGACGGCAAAAAGAAGAAGGTTAAATCTAAATCCTCCACTAGATATGAGTCCTCTAGTGATGATAATGCTAGTGATGAGGAAGAAAATTTGCGCACTCTTTTTGCCAACCTCAACATGCAACAAAAAGAGAAACTTAATGAATTGATTAGTGCCATTCATGAAAAGGATGATCTCTTGGACACCCAAGAGGACTTCCTTATTAAAGAAAATAAGAAGCATGTTAAGGTTAAAAATGCTTATGCTCTAGAAGTAGAAAAATGTGAAAAATTGTCTAGTGAGCTAAGCACTTGCCATGAGACTATAGACAACCTTAGAAATGAAAATGACAATTTATTAGCTAAGGTTGATTCTCATGTTTGTAATGTTTCAACTTCCAATCCTAGAGATGTTAATGATGATTTGCTTACTAGGATTGAAGAATTAAACATTTCCCTCGCTAGCCTTAGGATTGAAAATGAGAAATTAATTGCTAAGGCTAAAGATTTTGATGTTTGCAATGTTACAATTTCCGATCTTAGAGATAAGAATGATATACTGCATGCTAAGATTGTTGAACTTAATTCTTGCAAACCCTCTACATCTACCGTAGAACATACCACTATTTGTACTAGATGTAGAGATGTTAATATTGATGCTATACATGATCACATGGCTTTAATTAAACAACAAAATGATCATATAGCTAAATTAGATGCTAAAATTGCCGAGCATAACTTAGAAAATGAAAAAATTAAATTTGCTAGAAGTATGCTCTATAATGGGAGACGCCCTGGCATCAAGGATGGCATTGGCTTCCAAAGGGGAGACAATGTCAAACTTAGTGCCCCTCCTAAAAGATTATCTAATTTTGTTAAGGGCAAGGCTCCCATGCCTCAGGATAACGAGGGTTACATTTTGTATCCTACCGGTTATCCTGAGAGCAAGATTAGGAGAATTCACTCTAGGAAGTCTCACTCTGGCCCTAAACATGCTTTTATGTATAAGGGTGAGACATCTAGTTCTAGGCAACCAACCCGTGCTAAGTTGCCTAAGAAGAAAACTCCTAGTGCATCAAATGATCATGACATTTCATTTAAAACTTTTGATGCATCTTATGTTTTGACTAACAAATCCGGCAAGGTAGTTGCCAAATATGTTGGGGGCAAGCACAAGGGGTCAAAGACTTGTGTTTGGGTACCCAAAGTTTTTGTGTCTAATGCCAAAGGACCCAAAACCATTTGGGTACCTAAAGTCAAGAACTAAACTTGTTTTGTAGGTTTATGCATCCGGGGGCTCAAGTTGGATACTCGATAGCGGGTGCACAAACCACATGACAGGGGAGAAGAAGATGTTCTCCTCCTATGAGAAAAACCAAGATCCCCAACGAGCTATTACATTCGGGGATGGAAATCAAGGTTTGGTCAAAGGTCTTGGTAAAATTGCTATATCACCTGACCATTCCATTTCTAATGTTTTTCTTGTAGATTCTTTAGATTACAATTTGCTTTCTGTATCTCAATTATGCAAAATGGGCTACAACTGTCTCTTTACCGATATAGGTGTCACTGTCTTTAGAAGAAGTGATGATTCAATAGCATTTAAGGGTGTGTTAGAGGGTCAGCTATACTTAGTAGATTTTGATAGAGCTGAACTCGACACGTGCTTAATTGCTAAGACTAACATGGGTTGGCTCTGGCACCGCCGACTAGCCCATGTTGGGATGAAGAATCTTCACAAACTTCTAAAGGGAGAACACATTTTAGGACTAACAAATGTTCATTTTGAGAAAGACAGGATTTGTAGCGCATGCCAAGCAGGAAAGCAAGTTGGCACTCATCATCCGCATAAGAACATAATGACGACCGACAGGCCACTGGAGCTCCTACACATGGATCTATTCGGCCCGATCGCTTACATAAGCATCGGCGGGAGTAAGTACTGTCTAATTATTGTGGATGATTATTCTCGCTTCACTTGGGTATTCTTTTTGCAGGAAAAATCTCAAACCCAAGAGACCTTAAAAGGATTCTTAAGACGGGCTCAAAATGAGTTCGGCTTAAGGATCAAGAAAATAAGAAGCGACAACGGGACGGAGTTCAAGAACTCTCAAATTGAAGGCTTCCTTGAGGAGGAGGGCATCAAGCATGAGTTCTCTTCTCCCTACACCCCTCAACAAAATGGTGTAGTGGAGAGGAAGAATCGAACTCTATTGGACATGGCTAGAACCATGCTTGATGAGTACAAGACTTCGGATCAGTTTTGGGCGGAGGCGGTCAACACCGCTTGCTACGCCATCAACCGGTTATATCTTCACCGAATCCTCAAGAAGACATCGTATGAACTCCTAACCGGTAAAAAGCCCAACATTTCATATTTTAGAGTCTTTGGTAGCAAATGTTTTATACTTGTTAAAAGAGGTAGAAAATCTAAATTTGCTCCTAAGACTGTAGAAGGCTTTTTACTAGGATATGATTCAAACACAAGGGTATATAGAGTCTTTAACAAGTCCACTGGACAAGTTGAAGTTTCTTGTGACGTTGTGTTTGATGAGACTAACGGCTCTCAAGTAGAGCAAGTTGATCTTGATGAGATAGGTATTGAAGAGGCTCCGTGCATAGCGCTAAGGAACATGTCCATTGGGGATGTGTGTCCTAAGGAATCCGAAGAGCCTCCAAATGCACAAGATCAACCATCCTCCTCCATGCAAGCATCCCCACCGACTCAAAATGAGGATGAAGCTCAAGTTGATGAAGTAGAAGATCAAGCAAATGAGCCACCTCAAGATGATGGCAATGATCAAGGGGGAGATGAAAATGAGGAAGACAAGGAGGATGAAGAGCAAAGGCCGCCACACCCAAGAGTCCACCAAGCAATCCAACGAGATCACCCCGTCGACACCATCCTCGGCGACATTCATAAGGGGGTAACGACTAGATCTCGTGTTGCACATTTTTGTGAACATTACTCTTTTGTTTCCTCTATTGAGCCACACAGGATAGAGGAAGCACTCCAAGATTCGGATTGGGTGGTGGCGATGCAAGAGGAGCTCAACAACTTCACGAGGAATGAGGTATGGCATTTAGTTCCACGTCCTAACCAAAATGTTGTAGGAACCAAATGGGTCTTCCGCAACAAGCAAGACGAGCATGGTATGGTGACAAGGAACAAAGCTCGACTTGTGGCCAAAGGATACTCCCAAGTCGAAGGTTTGGATTTCGGTGAAACCTATGCACCCGTAGCTAGGCTTGAGTCAATTCGCATATTATTGGCCTATGCTACTTACCATGGCTTTAAGCTCTATCAAATGGACGTGAAAAGTGCCTTCCTCAATGGACCAATCAAGGAAGAGGTCTATGTTGAGCAACCTCCCGGCTTTGAAGACAGTAAGTACCCTAACCATGTCTATAAGCTCTCTAAGGCGCTTTATGGGCTCAAGCAAGCCCCAAGAGCATGGTATGAATGCCTTAGAGATTTCCTTATTGCTAATGGCTTCAAAGTCGGAAAGGCCGATCCTACTCTATTCACTAAAACTCTTGAAAATGACTTGTTTGTATGCCAAATCTATGTTGATGATATTATATTTGGGTCTACTAACGAGTCTACATGTGAAGAATTTAGTAGGATCATGACACAAAAGTTCGAGATGTCTATGATGGGGGAGTTGAAGTACTTCTTGGGATTTCAAGTGAAGCAACTCCAGGAAGGCACCTTCCTTAGCCAAACGAAGTATACTCAAGATATTCTAAACAAGTTTGGAATGAAGGATGCCAAGCCCATCAAGACACCCATGGGAACTAATGGGCATCTCGACCTCGACACAGGAGGTAAGTCCGTGGATCAAAAGGTATACCGGTCGATGATAGGTTCTTTACTCTATTTATGTGCATCTCGACCGGATATTATGCTTTCCGTATGCATGTGTGCAAGATTCCAAGCCGACCCTAAGGAAGCTCACCTTATGGCCGTAAAACGAATCTTGAGATATTTGGCTTACACTCCTAAGTTTGGGCTTTGGTATCCTAGGGGATCCACATTTGATTTGATTGGTTATTCGGATGCCGATTGGGCGGGGTGTAAAATCAATAGAAAGAGCACATCGGGGACTTGCCAGTTCTTGGGAAGATCCTTGGTGTCTTGGGCTTCAAAGAAGCAAAATTCGGTTGCTCTTTCCACCGCCGAAGCCGAGTACATTGCCGCAGTCCATTGTTGCGCGCAATTGCTTTGGATGAGGCAAACCCTGCGGGACTACGGTTACAAATTAACCAAAGTCCCTTTGCTATGTGATAATAAGAGTGCAATCAAGATGGCGGATAATACCGTCGAGCATAGCCGCACTAAACACATAGCCATTCAGTATCATTTTCTTAGGGATCACCAACAAAAGGGAGATATCGAGATTTCTTACATTAATACTAAAGATCAATTAGCCGATATCTTTACCAAGCCTCTTGATGAACAAACTTTTAACAAACTTAGGCATGAGCTAAATATTCTTGATTCTAGGAACTTCTTTTGTTGATTTGCACACATAGCTCATTTTGTATACCTTTGATCATATCTCCTTCATATACTATGACTAATATGTTTTCAAGTCTATTTAAAACCAAGTCATAGGTGTATTGAAAGGGAATTGGAGTCTTCGGCGAAGACAAAGGCTTCCACTCCGTAACTCATTCTTCGCCATAACTCCAAGCAACTCTCCATTTTTGGGGGAGAAACCATGAGCACGAAGACAAAGGACTCCACCTTTGGTATAATCTTCACTTATTTATTTATGTCCAAAGGGGGAGAAAGTTCTAATGAGGGCTCTAATGATTCCGTTTTTGGCGATTCATGCCAAAGGGGGAGAAAGTATGAGCCCAAAGCAAAAGGACCGCACCACCACCAATTTCAAAAACTTAGTTTTTCAAAGAGTATTTTCAATTGGTATCCTATTATGTTCAAAAGGGGGAGAAAGTAGTATTTCAAAAATGATATATCAAAACCCTCTTGAACACTAAGAGGAGGATCTCATTTAGGGGGAGTTTTGTTTAGTCAAAGGAAAAGCATTTGAAACAGGGGGAGAAAATTTCAAATCTTGAAAATGCTTTGCAAAATCTTATTCATTCACCTTTGACTATTTGCAAAAGAACTTTGAAAAGGATTTACAAAAGAATTTGCAAAAACAAAACATGTGGTGCAAGCGTGGTCCAAAATGTTAAAAAAAGAAAGAAACGATCCATGCATATCTTGTAAGTATTTATATTGGCTCAATTCCAAGCAACCTTTGCACTTACATTATGCAAACTAGTTCAATTATGCACTTCTATATTTGCTTTGGTTTGTGTTGGCATCAATCACCAAAAAGGGGGAGATTGAAAGGGAATTAGGCTTACACCTAGTTCCTAAATAATTTTGGTGGTTGAATTGCCCAACACAAATGATTGGACTAACTAGTTTGCTCTAGTGTATAAGTTATACAGGTGCCAAAGGTTCACAACAAGCCAATTGAAAAGACCAATATTGGGTTCCAAGTAAAGAGCTAAAAGCATACCAAAGTGTGCCCTGGTCTGGCGCACCGGACATGTCCGGTGCACCACCGGACATTCTACAGTACCTGTCCGGTGCACCAGGGGACTCCGCGCTGAACTCCTCAGCTTCGGGAATTTTCAGAGCCGGCGCGCTATAATTCACCGGACTGTCCGGTGTACACCGGACAGTGTCCGGTGCTCCAAAGGGACGCGGCTCTGGAACTTGGTAGCCTCGGGAAAATCAGAACGGCTGCTCCGCTATAATTCACCGGACTGTCCGGTGTACACCGGACTGTCCGGTGAACCAGCAGAGCAACGGCTACTTCACGCCAACGGTCACCTGCAGGCGCATTTAATGCGCGCCAGAAGCGCGCAGAAGTCAGGCACGCCCATACTGGCGCACCGGACATTGAACAGTATATGTCCGGTGTGCACCGGACATCCAAGCGGGCCCAGAAGTCAGATATCCAACGGTCAAATTCCAACGGCATTGGTGACGTGGCTGGCGCACCGGACATGTCCGGTGTGCACCGGACTGTCTGGTGCACCATACGACAGACAGCCTCCACCAACGGTCAAGTTTGGTGGTTGGGGCTATAAATACCCCAACCACCCCACCATTCATTGCATCCAAGTTTTCCACTTCTCAACCACTTACAAGAGCTAGGCATTCAATTCTAGACACACCAAAGAGATCAAATCCTCTCCAATTCCACTCAAGGCTTTAGTGATTAGCGAGAGAGATTTGCCGTGTTCTTTTGAGCTCTTGCTCTTGGATTGCTTCTTTTCTTTCTCACTTGTTCTTGTGATCAAAGTTCCATTGTAATCAAGGCAAGAGGCACCAATTGTGTGGTGGCCCTTGCGGGGAAGTTTTGTTCCCGGCTTTGATTTGAGAAGAGAAGCTCACTCGGTCGAAAGGACCGTTTGAGAGAGGGAAAGGGTTGAAAAAGACCCGGCCATTGTGGCCTCCTCAACGGGGAGTAGGTTTGCGAGAACCGAACCTCGGTAAAACAAATCCGCGTGTCACACTCTCATTTGCTTGCGATTTGTTTTGCGCCCTCTCTCGCGGACTTGTTTTTATTTCTAACGCTAACCCGGCTTGTAGTTGTGTTTATATTTGTAAATTTCAGTTTCACCCTATTCACCCCCCCCTCTAGGCGACTATCAACTATCACTAGAGCTGGGCAAAAAACCTGTAACCCGAAACCCGAACCCGGAATACCCGAACCTGAAATACCCAAAACCCGAATTTCGTTATGGAATTTTGGGTAGCAACATGCAAAAGCTGAATTTATTTCGGGTAATTCGGGTATCATAATCGGGTACCCGAAATACCCGAACTTTCATATGTCATGTACTCATGTCATTCTTAATTATTAATTTGTAGATCTATGATTATGTGTAAGTGTGTATGACTTGTGATTGTAGATTGTCGCTCTCGGGTTTCTCACGAACTATCTCCCGGGTTTTTCATAGGGTCGCTCCGCTATAATTCACCGGACTGTCCGGTGTGCACCGGACATGTTTGGTGAGCCAATGGAGCAACGGTCAACTATGCCCAATGGTCGACTGTGATGAATAGTAAAAGTGCACATTAATTGTAGAAGTCAGAAGTCAGAGCTGTGAAGTCAAAACGCACCGGACTGTCCGGTGCCGCAAGAGGACAAAGGACTTCAACGGTCAACCGCTCCAAACCCCAACGGTCTACTGACGTGGCGTGCACCGGACAATGAACAGTGCCATGTCCAGTGCACCACCGGACTATCCGGTGTGCCCGTCGATAGCAAACTTAGCCAACGGCTACGAAGTGGTTGGAGGCTATAAATACCCCCAACCACCTCCATTCAAGTTATCCAAGTTTTCTGAAGTCTACATTCAATACAAGAGAAAAACATTCACTCCAAGAAACACTCGACCGGTTTGTGTGACCGATTGAGAGAGAGAAAGGGTTGGAATAGACCCGGCCTTTGTGGCCTCTTCAATGGGGACTAGGTTCTTTGGAATCTAACCTCTATAAACAAATCACCGTGTTCATTTGTGTTGATCTCCACTTGATTAGTTTCCCCTTCTTTCCAAGAGGGTGTGCTATAAGTGTGGTAAGTCCGATCACTTTATTGCAAAATGTCCATATACAAGTGACAGTGACAGGGACGACGACAAGAAAGAGACGAAGAAGATTGAGAAGAAAAGATACTACAAGAAGAAAGGTGGCGAGGCACACATGGGGCGGGAATGGGACTACGACGAGAGCTCCACCGACTCCTTCTCCGATAAGGACACCGCCAACATCGCCATCAACAAAGGCCTTCTCTTCCCAAACGTTAGCCACAAATGCCTAATGGCTAAGGACGGAAAAAGAAGAAGGTACATCCAGAGATACCCCAAATATACTACTTCCGATGACGAGAGTAGCTCTAGTGATGATAATGATGATTTAACTTCTCTCTTTGTCAACCTTACCAAGGATCAAAAGAAAAAGATAAATGAATTAGTAGAAACCATTAACGATAAGGATGGTCTCTTGGAGTGTTAAGAGGACTTGCTCGTTAAGGAAAATAAAAAAATTGTTAAGTTGAAAAATGCTTATGTTCTTGAAGTAGAAAAATGTGAAATTTTATCTAAAAAGCTTGATATTTGCAATGATTCAATTTTCTGTCTTAGAACTGAAAATGCTAGTTTAAATGCTAAGATAAAAGAATTGAATGCTTGCAATGTTTCTACATCTACCATTGAGCATGTCACCATTTGCACTAGATGTAGAGATGTTAACATTTATGCTATGAATGATCACATTACTATGATTAAAGAACAAAATGATCATATAGCCAAATTAAATGCTAAAATTACCGAGCATGAGTTAGAAAATGAAAATTTTAAATTTGCTCGTAGCATGCTTTATAATGGGAGACGCCCTGGCATTAAGGATAGCATTGGCTTCCAACAAGGGAGCCAAAGCAACATGAAGCTTAATGTTCACAAGAACAGACTCTCTAATTTTGTTAAGGGTAAGGCTCCAATGGTTCAGGATAGACAGGGTTACATTTTATATCTTTAAAACTATTCTGAGCATAAAATTAGGAAAATTCATGCTAGAAAACATCATATTGTTTCTCATCATACTTATATGTATAGTAATGAGGAATCTAGCTCTAGGTATTCAACTCATATCAAAATGCCTAAAAATAAAATTGTTAATGCATCAAATGAACATTGCATTTCATTTAAGACTTTTGATGCATCTTTTATGCTAACTAACAAATCAGGCAAAGTAGTTGCCAAATATGTTGGGGGCAAACACAAGAGTCCTAAGACTTGTGTTTGGGTACCCAAGGTTCTTGTTTCTAATGTGAAAGGACCCAAGACTATTTGGATATCTAAAAACAAGACCTAAATTTGTTTTATAGGTTTATGCATCTAGTGGGTCAAGTTGGATAATCGATAGCGGGTGCACAAACCACATGACTGGGGAGAAAAGGATGTTCTCCTCATATGAGAAAAATGATGATCCCCAAAGAGCAATAACATTTGGGGATGGAAATCAAGGTTTGGTCAAAGGTTTGGGTAAAATTGCTATTTCTCCTTATCATTCCATTTCTAATGTTTTTCTTGTAGATTCTTTAGATTACAACTTGTTTTCTATTTCTCAATTATGTAAAATGAGCTACAACTGTCTTTTTACTGATGTTGGTGTTACTGTCTTTACAAGAAGTGATGATTCAATAGCTTTTAAGGGAATGTTAGATGGCGAGCTATACTTGGTTGATTTTAATGATAACAATGCTGAACTAGACACTTGCTTAATTGCTAAGACTAACATGGCCTGGCTCTGACATCGCTGACTTGCTCATGTTGGGATGAAGAATCTTCACGAGCTTCTAAAGGGATAGCACATTTTAGTACTAACAAATGTTCATTTTGAGAAAGACAGAATTTGTAGCGCATGTCAAGAAGTGAAGCAAGTTGGAGCTCATCATCCACACAAGAACGTCATTACGACTAACATGCCGCTTGAGCTACTCCACATGGATCTATTCGGCCCGATCGCTTACATAAGCTTCGGTGGGAGTAAGTATGATTATTCTTGCTTCACTTGGGTATTCTTTTTGCAGGAAAAATCTCAAACCCAAGAGGCCTTAAAGAGATTCTTGAGACAGACTCAAAATGAGTTCGGATTGAGAATCAAAAAGATTAGAAGCGACAATGGAACAGAGTTTAATAATTCACAAATTGAAGGTTTCTTGAGGAAGACGGTATCAAGCAAGAGTTCTCTTCTCCCTACACACCTCAACAAAATGGTGTAGTGGAAAGGAAGAATAGAACTCTTTTGGATATGGCAAGGACCATGTTTGATGAGTACAAGACACCGAATCGGTTTTGGGCGGAGGCAATTAACATCGCTTGTTACTCCATCAACCGTTTCTACCTACACCGAATCCTCAAGAAAACATCATATGAACTCCTCGCCGGTAAAAAGCCAAATGTTTCTTATTTTAGAGTTTATGGGAGAAAATGCTTTATTCTTATTAAGTGTGGAAGAAATTCTAAATTTGCTCCTAAAGCAGTAGAAGGCTTTTTACTTGGTTATGACTCAAACACAAGGGCATATAGAGTCTTCAACAAATCCACTGAATTAGTTGAAGTTTCTTGTGACATTGTGTTTGATGAGACTAATGGCTCTCAAGTAGAGCAAGTTGATCTTGATGAATTAGATGATGAAGAGGCTATGTGCGTCGCGCTAAGGAACATGTCCATTGGGGATGTGTGTCCAAAGGAATCCGAACAGCCTCCACAAGCACAAGATCAACCATCATCTTCCATATAAGCATCTCCACCAACTCAAGATAAGGAAATGGCTCAAGAAGAGGATGATGAAGATCAAGATGATGAGCCACCTCAAGAGGAGGACATTGATCAAGGGGGAGATGAATATGATCAAGACAAGGGAGATGATCAAGAGATTCAGGATCAAAGACCACCGCACCCAAGAGTCCACCAAACTATTCAAAGAGATCACCCCGTCAACTCAATACTTGGTGACATCCACAAGGGGGTAACCACTATATCTCGAGTTGCTCATTTTTGTGAACATTACTCTTTTGTGTCTTCTATTGAGCCATCCAGGATAGAGGATGCACTAAAAGATCCGGACTGGGTGGTGGCAATGCAAGAGGAGCTCAACAACTTCACGAGGAATGAGGTATGGCATTTAGTTCCACATCCTAACCAAAATGTTGTAGGTACCAAGTGGGTATTCCGTAACAAACAAGATGAGAATGGTGTGATGACTAGGAACAAAGCCCGAGTTGTTGCCAAGGGATATTCACAAGTCGAAGGTTTGGATTTTGATGAAACCTATGCACCCGTAGCTAGGCTTGAGTCAATTCGTATATTACTTGCCAATGCTACTTACCATGGCTTTAAGTTATATCAAATGGACGTGAAGAGTGCCTTCCTCAATGGCCTATCAAGGAAGAGCTATATGTTGAGCAACCTCCCAGCTTTGAAGACAGTGAGTACCCTTCTCATGTTTATAAACTCTCAAAAGCGCTTTATGGGCTCAAGCAAGCCCCAAGAGCATGGTATGAATGCCTGAGATACTTTCTTATCGCTAATGGCTTCAAAGTTGGTAAAACTGATCCTACTCGCTTCACTAAAACAATTGCAAAAGACTTGTTCATATGCCAAATTTATGTTGATGATATTATATTTGGATCTACTAACAAGTCATCATGTGAAGAGTTTAGTAGTATTATGATACAGAAATTCGAGATGTCTATGATGGGAGAGTTGAAGTATTTCCTTGGATTTCAAATCAAGCAACTCCAAGAGGGCACCTTCATCAGCCAAACTAAATACATTGAAGATATTCTCGAGAAGTTTGGAATGAAGAATGCCAAACCCATGATGACACCCATGGGAACAAATGGGCATCTCGACCTCAACACGGAAGGTAAATCTGTAGATCAGAAGGTATACCGATCGATGATAGGTTACTTACTCTATTTATGTGCTTCTCGACCGGACATTATGCTTTATGTATGCATGTGTGCAAGGTTCCAGGCAAATCCTAAGGAAGTTCACCTTAGGGCTGTGAAAAGAATCATGAGATATTTAGTTTACACTCCTAAGTTTGGGCTTTGGTACCCCAAAGGATCTACCTTTGAGCTAATTGGGTATTCCGATGCCGATTATGTCAGATGTAAAATTGACAGGAAGAGCACATTAGGGACTTGTCAGTTTCTGGGAAGATCCCTGGTATCCTAGGCTTCAAAGAAACAACACTCAGTAGCTGTCGGGCACCATAATTAGGGGTACCCTCAAGACGCCTAATTCTCAGCTGGTAACCCCCATCAGCATAAAGCTGCAAAGGCCTGATGGGTACGATTAAGTCAAGGATCAGTCCACACGAGTGACTCGATCACGCTTCACCCGAGCCTAGCCTCGGCCAAGGGCAGCCGACCTCGAGAGACTTCCGTCTCGCCCGAGGCCCCCCTTTTTACGGCAGACACATCACCGGCTCGCCCAAGGCCTTGGCTTCGCTCAGAAGCAACCTTGACTAAATCGCCACACCGACTGACCAAATTGCAGGAGCATTTAACGCAAAGGTGGCCTGACACCTTTATCCTGACACGCGCCCCCGGTAGAGCCGAAGTGACCGCCGTCACTCCACCGCTCCACTGACCAGTCTGACAGAAGGACAGCGCCGCCTGCGCCACTCCGACTGCGGTGCCACTCGACAGAGTGAGTCTGACAGGCAGTCAGGCCTTGCCAAAAGCGCCATGGCGAACTCCGCTCCGCCCGACCCCAGGGCTCGGACTCGGGCTAAGACCCGGAAGACGGCGAACTCCGCTCCGCCCGACCCCAGGGCTCGGACTCGGGCTAAGACCCGGAAGACGGCGAACTCCGCTCCGCCCGACCCCAGGGCTCGGACTTGGGCTAAGACCCGGAAGACGGCGAACTCCGCTCCGCCCGACCCCAGGGCTCGGACTCGAGCTAAGACCCGGAAGACGACGAAACTCCGCCTCGCCCGACCCCAGGGCTCGGACTCGGGCTAAGACCCGGAAGACGACGAAACTCCGCCTCGCCCGACCCCAGGGCTCGGACTCCGCCCTGGCCTCGGCCGAACGACTTCCGCCTCGCCCGACCCCATGGCTCGGGCTCGGCCTCGGCAACAGAGGACAGACTCAACCTCGGCTTCGGAGGAGCCCCCACGTCACCCTGCCTAGGGCACAGACCCACCACGTCAACAGGAAGCGCCATCATCATCCTACCCCGAATCGACTCGGGTCACGGAGAACAAGACCGGCGTCCCATCCGGCCTGCTCCGCCGGATGGGCAATAATGGCGCTCCACAAACTCTATGACGACGGCGGCCCCCCAGCTCTCTTACGGAAGCAGGACGACGTCAGCAGGGACTCGACCGCTCCAACAGCTGTCCCTCCGCCAGGCTCCGTCGCACCTCCGACCGCCACGACATCACGCCAGCAAGGTGCCAAGACCTCTCCGGCTGCCACATTGGCATGTACCAAGGGCGCTAGTTCTCCTTCCGCTAGACACGTAGCACTCTGCTACACCCCCCATTGTACACCTGGATCCTCTCCTTACGACTATAAAAGGGAGGACCAGGGCCTTCTTAGAGGAGGTTGGCCGCGCGGGACCGAGGATGGGACAGGCGCTCTCTTGGGGCCGCTCGCTTCCCTCACCCGCGTGGACGCTTGTAACCCCCCTACTGCAAGCGCACCTGACCTGGGCGCGGGATGAACACGAAGGCCGCGGGACTTCCACCTCTCTCACGCTCGACTCCGGCCACCTCGCCTCTCCCCCCTTCGCGCTCGCCCACGCGCTCGACCCATCTGGGCTGGGGCACGCAGCACACTCACTCGTCGGCTTAGGGACCCCCCTGTCTCGAAACGCCGACAGTTGGCGCGCCAGGTAGGGGCCTGCTGCGTGCTGACGAACAGCTCCCCGTCAAGCTCCAGATGGGCAGTCTCCAGCAACCCCTCCGGCCCGGGACGGTGCTTCGTTTCGGGACTCTTGAGTTCATGTCCTTCGACGGCAGCTACGACATGATACTCCTTCCACCGCCGCGCGACGACGACAATGGCGGCCGACAACCCGCCCGCCGGCGGCGGAATCGACGACATCTTCCCCGCGTGGTGGAAGAGCAACATTCGGGCTCGCTCCGTTCCCTCCCCCGCCAACGGAGGAGGAGGCGGGGCCATCAAGGCCAGGCGGGAGGCCGCGCTTCGTTGGCCGTCGAGCGAATCGACGCCCCCGACGCCCCGACGGAGGGCACGCTAGACGTCGACCTCGCGTTCAAGACGAAGGCAAGCGCCGTCCCCCCGCGACGCGCTGACCCCGAACAAGAAGACGACGCCAGCGCGCTCGCGGAAAGCCTGCAGGACGTCGCTCTCGTACCTGAGATGACGGTGCAACCAGTCCCCGATGTGACTACGTCGCTCCTCGTCGACCAAAAGGTACCAACTAACTCCCATCTTGCGTCATTTCGACTCGGCCTCAACCCGCCAAACGACCTCGTTTTGGCGGGCACTCTCATTGAGGCGAGTGCAACCCCACTGGGGTTTCGTATGCGGTCGCCTTGGGACCGGCTGACGGACGTCTCGACCTACGGGCCCTCTGGGTCCGAGGAAGATGACGATCCCAGCATCTGTTGGGATTTCTCCGGACTTGGCAACCCCAGTGCCGTGCGGGACTTCATGACCGCATGTGACTACTGCCTCTCCGACTGTTCCGACGGAAGCCGCAGCCTTGGCGACGAGAGCTGCGGCCCAAGCCGCGAATGTTTCCACATCGAGCTAGGGGATCCCTCCGAAGGCAACCATCTTGGCATGCCGGAGGATGGTGATCTCCCTAGGCCGGCGCCTCGCGCCGACATCCCACGGGAGCTAGCTGTGGTCCCCGCTCCGGCGGGGGGTTACGACCCACAACTCGAGCAAGTCCGCGAGGCGCAGGCCAGGCTCAACGAGGGAACAGGAGCGCTTGAGCCGATCCGTCGGGACGTCGGACAGGCATGGGTGGGCCAACCCCTGGCCGGAGAAATACGTCACCTGCCCCAAGGTCTCCAGCACCGCGTCGCCAACGATGCCAGGGTCGGGCCGCCGCCCGCATCCAGCGGGGTTGGTCAGAACCTGGCAGCCGCAGCGATGCTCATCCGCGCGATGCCGGAGCCATCAACCACCGAGGGTCGGCGAATCCAGGGAGAGCTCAAGAATCTCCTGGAAGGCGCTGCGGCCCGACGGGCCGAAAGCACTGCCTCCCGAAGGCAAGGATATCCCTCGGAACCTCACGCCGCGACTTCCCGATTCATGCGGGAAGCCTCGGTCTACACCGGGCGCACGCGCAACACCGCGCCTGCGGCCCCGGGCCACCTCGGCAACGAGCACCATCGACGCGACCGTCGGGCTCACCTCGATGAAAGGGTGCGCCGAGGCTACCACCCCAGGCGTGGGGGGGCGCTACGACAGCGGGGAGGATCGGAGTCCCTCGCCCGAACCACCCGGTCCGCAGGCCTTCAGTCGGGCCATCCGACGGGCGCCATTCCCGACCCGGTTCCGACCCCCGACTACTATCACGAAGTACTCGGGGGAAACGAGACCGGAACTGTGGCTCGCGGACTACCGCCTTGCCTGCCAACTAGGTGGGACGGACGATGACAACCTCATCATCCGTAACCTCCCCCTGTTCCTCTCCGACACTGCTCGCGCCTGGTTGGAGCACCTGCCTCCGGGGCAGATCTCCAACTGGGACGACTTGGTCCAAGCCTTCGCTGGCAATTTCCAGGGCACATACGTGCGCCCCGGGAATTCCTGGGACCTTCGAAGCTGCCGGCAACAGCCGGGGGAATCGCTCCGGGACTACATCCGGCGATTCTCGAAGCAGCGCACCGAGCTGCCCAACATCACCGACTCGGATGTCATCGGTGCGTTCCTCGCCGGCACCACTTGCCGCGACCTGGTGAGCAAGCTGGGTCGCAAGACCCCCACCAGGGCGAGCGAGCTGATGGACATCGCCACCAAGTTCGCCTCTGGCCAGGAGGCGGTCGAGGCTATCTTCCGAAAGGACAAGCAGCCCCAGGGCCGCCCATCGGAAGAGGCTCCCGAGGCGTCTGCTCCGCGCGGCGCCAAGAAGAAAGGCAAGAAGAAGTCGCAATCGAAACGCGACGCCGCTGACGCGGACCTTGTCGCCGCCGCCGAGTACAAGAACCCTCGGAAGCCCCCCGGAGGTGCAAACCTCTTCGACAAGATGCTCAAGGAGCCGTGCCCCTACCATCAGGGGCCCGTCAAGCACACCCTCGAGGAGTGCGTTATGCTTCGGCGTCACTTCCACAGGGCCGGGCCACCCGCTGAGGGTGGCAGGGCCCGCGACGACGACAAGAACGAAGATCACCAAGCAGGAGAGTTCCCCGAGGTCCACGACTGCTTCATGATCTATGGAGGGCACACGGCGAATGCCTCGGCTCGGCATCGCAAGCAAGAGCGCCGGGAGGTCTACTCGGTGAAGGTGGCGGCGCCAGTCTACCTAGACTGGTCCGACAAGCCCATCACCTTCGACCAGGCCGACCACCCCGACCATGTGCCGAGCCCGGGGAGATACCCGCTCGTCGTCGACCCCGTCGTCGGCAATGTCAGGCTCACCAAGGTCCTGATGGATGGGGGCAGCTGCCTCAACATCATCTACGCCGAGACCCTCAAGCTCCTGCGCGTCGATCTGTCCTCCGTCCGAGCAGGCACTGCGCCCTTCCACGGGATCATCCCTGGGAAGCGCGTCCAGCCCCTCGGGCGACTCGACCTCCCCGTCTGCTTCGGGACACCCTCCAACTTCCGAAGGGAGACCCTGACGTTCGAGGTGGTCGGGTTCTGAGGAACCTACCACGCCGTACTAGGGAGGCCATGCTACGCGAAGTTCATGGCCGTCCCCAACTACACCTACCTGAAGCTCAAGATGCCGGGCCCCAACGGGGTCATCACCGTCGGCCCCACGTACAAACACGCGTTCGAATGCGACGTGGAGTGCGTGGAGTACGCCGAGGCCCTCGCCGAGTCCGAGGCCCTCATCGCCGACCTGGAGAACCTCTCCAAGGAGGTGCCAGACGTGAAGCGCCATGACCGGCAACTTCGAGCCAGCGGAGACGGCCAAGGCCGTCCCTCTTGACCCCGGTGGCGACACCGCCAAGCAGATCCGGATCGGTTCCGGGCTCGACCCCAAATAGGAAGCAGTGCTCGTCGACTTTCTCCGAGCAAACGCCGACGACTTTGCGTGGAGTCCCTCGGACATGCCCGGCATACCGAGGGATGTCGCCGAGCACTCGCTGGATATTCGGGCCGGAGCCCGACCCGTCAGGCAGCCTCTGCGCCGATTCGACGAGGAGAAGCGCAGAGTGATTGGCGAAGAGATCCACAAGCTAATGGCAGCAGGGTTCATCAAAGAGGTATTCCATCCCGAATGGCTTGCCAACCCTGTGCTTGTGAGGAAGAAAGGGGGGAAATGGCGGATGTGTGTAGACTACACTGGTCTCAACAAAGCATGTCCGAAGGTTCCCTACCCTCTGCCTCGCATCGATCAAATCGTGGATTCCACCGCTGGGTGCGAAACCCTGTCCTTCCTCGATGCCTACTCAGGGTATCACCAGATCTGGATGAAAGAGTCCGACCAGCTTGCGACTTCCTTCATCACGCCGTTCGGCATGTACTGCTATGTCACCATGCCGTTCGGTTTGAGGAATGCGGGCGCGACGTACCAGCGGTGCATGAACCATGTGTTCGGCGAACACATCGGTCGCACAGTCGAGGCCTACGTCGATGACATCGTAGTCAAGACAAGGAAGGCTTCCGACCTCCTCTCCGACCTTGAAGTGACATTCCGATGTCTCAAGGCGAAAGGAGTCAAGCTCAATCCCGAGAAGTGTGTCTTCGGGGTGCCCCGAGGCATGCTCCTAGGGTTCATCGTCTCCGAGCGAGGCATCGAAGCCAAACCGGAGAAGATTGCGGCCATCACCAGCATGGGACCCATCAAGGACTTAAAAGGTGTACAGAGGGTCATGGGATGCCTCGCGGCCCTGAGCCGCTTCATCTCACGCCTCGGCGAAAGAGGTCTGCCTCTGTACCGCCTCTTAAGGAAGGCCGAGTGTTTCGCTTGGACCCCTGAGGCCGAGGAAGCCCTCGGCAACCTGAAGGCGCTCCTTACGAAGGCGCCTGTCTTGGTGCCCCCGGAGGATGGAGAAGCCCTCTTGGTCTATGTCGCCGCGACCATGCAGGTGGTTAGCGTCGCGATTGTGGTCGAGAGGCAAGAGGAAGGGCATGCATTGCTCGTTCAGAGGCCGGTCTACTTCGTCAGCGAAGTGCTGTCCGAGACCAAGATCCGCTACCCACAAGTTCAAAAGCTGCTGTATGCTGTGATCCTGACAAGGCGGAAGCTGCGACACTACTTCGAGTCTCATCCGGTAACTGTGGTGTCATCCTTCCCCCTGGGGGAGATCATCCAGTGCCGAGAGGCCTCGGGCAGGATCGCAAGGTGGGCGGTGGAAATCATGGGCGAAACAATCTCGTTCGCCCCTCGGAAGGCCATCAAGTCCCAGGTGTTGGCAGACTTCGTGGCCGAATGGGTCGACACCCAGCTGCCGACGGCTCCGATCCGACCGGAGCTCTGGACCATGTTTTTCGACGGGTCGCTGATGAAGACGGGAGCCGGCGCGGGCCTGCTCTTCATCTCGCCCCTCGGAAAGCACTTGCGCTACGTGCTGCGCCTCCATTTCCCGGCGTCCAACAATGTGGCCGAGTACGAAGCTCTGGTCAACGGGTTGCGGATCGCCATCGA
The DNA here is from genome assembly GCF_902167145.1 of Zea mays. Taxonomy (NCBI): domain Eukaryota; kingdom Viridiplantae; phylum Streptophyta; class Magnoliopsida; order Poales; family Poaceae; genus Zea; species Zea mays. Next base: position 101,961,185 of record NC_050101.1, read on the forward strand.
GCTAGGGGTCAGACGCCTCGACGCCCGCGGTGATTCGCAGCTCGTCATCGACCAAGTCATGAAGAACTCCCACTTCCGCGACCCGAAGATGGAGGCCTACTGCGACGAGGTTCGGCGCCTGGAAGACAAGTTCTTTGGGTTCGAGCTCAACCACGTCGCTCGGCGCTACAACGAAACCGCAGACGAGCTGGCTAAAATAGCCTCGGGGCGAACGACGGTCCCCCCGGACGTCTTCTCCCGGGATCTGCGTCAACCCTCCGTCAAGCTCGACGACGCGCCCGAGCCCGAGGTACCCTCGGCTCAGCCCGAGGTACCCTCGGCCCCCGAGGGCGAGACACTGGACGTCGAGGAAGAGCAGAGCGAGGCCACGCCAGATCGAGATTGGCAGGCCCCGTACCTGCAATATCTCCGTCGAGGAGAGCTACCCCTCGACCAAGTCGAGGCTCGGCGGGTAGCGCGACGCGCCAAGTCATTCGTCTTGCTGGGCGACGAAGAGGAGCTCTACCATCGCAGCCCCTCGGGCATCCTCCAGCGATGCATCTCCATCGCCGAAGGTCGGGAACTGCTGCAAGAAATACACTCGGGGGCTTGCGGCCACCACGCAGCGCCCCGAGCCCTTGTCGGGAATGCTTTCCGACAAGGCTTCTACTGGCCAACGGCGGTGGCTGACGCCACTAGAATTGTCCACACCTGCGAAGGGTGCCAATTCTATGCGAAGCAGACTCACCTGCCCGCTCAGGCTCTACAGACGATACCCATCACCTGGCCCTTCGCTGTATGGGGTCTGGACCTCGTCGTTCCCTTGCAGAAGGCGCCCGGGGGCTACACGCACCTGCTGGTCGCCATCGACAAATTCTCCAAGTGGATCGAGGTCCGACCTCTGAACAGCATCAGGTCCGAGCAGGCGGTGGCGTTCTTCACCAACATCATCCATCGCTTCGGGGTCCCGAACTCCATCATCACCGACAACGGCACCCAGTTCACCGGCAAAAAATTCCTGAATTTTTGCGAGGATCACCATATCCGGGTGGACTGGGCCGCCGTGGCTCATCCCATGTCGAATGGGCAAGTAGAGCGTGCCAACGGCATGATTCTACAAGGGCTCAAGCCTCGGATCTACAACGACCTCAACAAGTTCGGCAAGCGATGGATGAAGGAACTCCCCTCGGTGGTCTGGAGCCTAAGGACGACGCCGAGTCGTGCCACGGGCTTCACGTCGTTTTTCCTGGTCTACGGGGCTGAAGCTATCTTGCCCACTGACCTGGAATACGGCTCCCCGAGGACGAGGGCCTACACCGATCAAAGCAACCAAGCTAGCCGAGAGGAATCGCTGGACCAGCTGGAGGAGGCTCGGGACAGGGCCTTACTACACTCGGCGCGGTACCAGCAGTCCCTGCGATGCTACCACGCCCGAGGGGTCCGGTCCCGAGACCTCCAGGTGGGCGATCTGGTGCTTCGGCTGCGGCAAGACGCCCGAGGGAGGCACAAGCTCACACCCCCCTGGGAAGGGCCATTCGTCATCGCCAAAGTTCTGAAGCCCGGAACATACAAGCTGGCCAACAATCAAGGCGAGATCTACGGCAACGCTTGGAACATCAAACAGCTACGTCGCTTCTACCCTTAAGATGTTTTCAAGTTGTTCATATACCTCGCACCCACGCAAAGTTTAGTCATCAAGGAAGGGTCGGCCTAGCCTCGGCAAAGCCCGACCCTCCCTCGGGGGCTAAAAGGGGGGAGACCCCCTCTGCGTCGAATTTTTCCTCGAAAAAGGATCTCTTTTTAGCAGGATTTCTTTCGTACTTCTCGACTACTTCGAAAAGCGGATCCTGGAAACGATGGAGTACACGTAAGCAGCCAAGGCTGACCGAGCCGAGGGACTCCTACGCCTCCGGGATACGGATACCTCACTCATCACCTTCTGCGATAAGTAACTCGCGCTCGGATAAAGCGACTCCGTGGACCGAACAAGTCTTCACGTTCGGAAGCTCTCCTGCCGAAGCAGTCCTTCAAGCTTTCTCGACTAAGTCGGGGACAGGGCCTCATGAACGGGTGAAAGTACGCGTAAGCGGCAAGGCCGACCGAGCCGAGGGATTCCCACGCCTCTGGGATACGGATACCTCACTCGTCCCTTCCGCGAAAAGCAACTCTCGCTCACACAAACATCCCTGTTACCGACAGAGTCCAGATGCTCGAAACAAGAGGAAAAAAGACGCAGCTTCGCAAGCGCGGCGAGGGTGTGTTTTCTGGCCTCGGCGGCCGCAGAAGGCACACGCTACAAGACGGTCTGATCCTGCAGGCTCGGGTCTTCACGCTGAAGGGAGCCGTAGCACCCTCGGCATCGACGACGTCTTCAGCAAAGTCCGACCCAGCCTCGGACGGCGATGCCGTCCAGGGACTCCTCCGGGAATCCGGCCCGAGCAGGCGGCTCGGTCGGTTACCCCTGGGGCCTCGGCCGACCGGCTTCCAAGGGCGCCAGCCCGACCCGAGGCCTCGGCTGATCGACTTTGGCGTCGGCTCCACTGACGGACAACACGGCTAGGCTCCGGCCAACCAGGTTCCCATTCTCAAGCCAACTCCGCCTCTGTTCATACTGATATCGCTACCCCTGGCCTCGGCTCATCGAAGGGCGGCCGAGGGGTCCCTTTAACTAAGCTAGAGGAGCCCCAGACAACAAGGCCGAACGGGCCGAGGGATTCCTACGCCTCCGGGATACGGATACCTCACTCGTCACCTTGACACGGGCGACTCATGCTTGGTAAAGCGGTTCAGATAATCAACAGGCGAGACTTAGTGCTCGAAAATGAGGAAAAAACACGGCTCCGTGCCGAAATTACATACATGTTCAGGCCTCGACAGCCGCAATGAACAAAAAACACCGGCATTCGAGATGCCATTACAAACGGAACTCCGGTTCCCCCTCCGCGGGTACGAACGACCCCACTCCATGGGGAAGGCCCGCGGAGCAACAGAAGACCGACGGGTGGCTCGCCGCCGCCCATCCTAACTACGGCGACAGTGGGCCGGCGCTGCTGCGATCTTGCCCTCGCCCCCGCCGACGCTCGAGGGGCGAGGACAAGCACGCCGGCACGGTGGCCCGGGGCGCGGGTGGTGGCAGTGATCCCGTCGGCGACGGGGACTTCTCGAGCCGCCTCCGCCTCGGCGCCGATGGCAGGGGACACCAGCCCCCGGCAGATCCCCACTCAAATCCTCCCAGACGAGTGGGGCACCGACCTCCGCGCGAGGGCGCCGTCCCAGTGCAAAAGCAGGACCACCCCAGAACACGAACGCCGCCCTAACAGCGCGCGGCATCGTGGATGGTCCTCCCGTGCACACGGCGCGGCGGTCGCCCACCGGCAGGAGGGGCCGCCGGAAGCCCGGCCGACGACTCTGACACGCTGGAGGTGACGACGCCCGTCGTCGATCAGCCCCACGCTGTCTAAGTCCGCGTCGTCCGCAGGGCCAGCGAGCGCCTCCACCCCCAAACGCCGCGGAAAAGGGTGACCCGCGGATCCGCGCGGAAGGTAGAGCGCCGGCTCAGCGTGGCCCCCACCCCAGCGAGGATGATGAACATCCTTGAAGCTGAGGGTGGGACCAAGATCGCAGCCCGGCTTGCTCTTCCCCACCCAGAAACTGGTGGTCACCATCCTGGGTGATCGCCGGCGTAGGGGTGCGGCCGGGCCGGCTGATGAAAATCCTTGAAGCCGAACGATGGCTGAGAGGTACCAACTCCCATGGAGTTGCGTTCCTCTAACAAGGAGGCGGAAAGGCGGCGGATACCACCCATCCGGGGGCTTGGAAGATGGAAGGACACGACACATAAGGGAGGAAGAAGACATGGTTGCCTTCTAAAAGGAGTCTCCCTCCTTTTAAAGGCAACTCTCCCTACGTGCGCCCCCAGACGCCGCGGGCTAAGTCTTCTCCAACACGCTCTAAGGCCCTCCCCTGCGACTCGGGGGCTGGGTCCCGCATGTCATGCAAACCGGCTCAGGGCAGAAGAAGCCAAACCGCCGCGCGTGGTGCGCACGACCGCCCAGCGGTTACAAGCGACCCCCCACTTTTGCCCAGACCAACGGGCGGAAGGGGCGGCCAGCCATGCAGGCGGCATGCAACCGCGCCAGGTGGATGCGCTTCTCCGACTTCTGACACGCCAGCTTGGAAGCCCAGGCCCACGCGTCAAGCAATCGGCGCGCCAGTTGCTGCACGCACGCAACCGCACCGCCACTTGTGCCACCGTCGCGCCTCTTCGGTTGCGGAGCCTATGCCGCGACTCGAGGCGACCCAGCAGCGCCAACCTGGCGCGTCGGTCAAAGCGACCGAAAGTGGGCCGGCAGTAATGGCGGTGGCAGGCGGGCGGACGCAGCAGTCACGTCGTCAGCCAGGCTCACGTCCCGTCCCGGGACAGCAAGAGAGCCTCCTCTCACGGCGTGAAGACGGTGCACCCGTGACCCGTTCCTCGAACGGATCGCGCACGCGCAACGGCCGCCCCGCCAACCACTCGCCCCGTCACATTAACTCCGCGGCGGGACAGGCGGCGCCTCTAGCGGGAGAAGCGCGCGACGCTTCACCTTCGCCGTAATAACCGCGTCAGAAAAGGTACGCCACGTCATTCGATTTCGTATCCTTTTCCTTTTTCCTCTTTCTCTATCTCTTGCAACAGGGACCGGGAAAGGGGGATACCCCGAAAAGGACCCTTCTCCGCGAAGGAACCGGGCTCCGAGCCCCCCCTACTGATCAGGGGTTCGAAGACTGGCCCTCCGAAGGGTTCAACAGTCGCCTCAGATCGCGTGGGCCCGACACCCACTACTGGTCAGGGGTTCGAAGGCCAGCCCCCCGAAGGGTTCCATGGCCGCCTCAGGCTACTCGGGCTCCGCGCCCATTACTGATCAGGGGTTCGAAGGCTGGCCCCCGAAGGGTTCACAGTCGCCTCAGACACCGAGCGAGGGATGACCAGGGGTACGTTCGATACATAACCGAGGCTCGGGCTGCGCTCCCGAGGTACCCTAGGACATTTCCGAGACCAGCGGGAACGATCTTGTAAAGGAATCCCATCGGAGGGAGGCATCGAGCCCTCGGACCCCGTCGCCAGGGGACCGGGTCCGGCAAATCACCCGCAGGTACTTTTGGGCGTGCCTCCGGGCCCCTAGCCGACCCCCAACGAACGGGGCACGGACGTCCACTCGGATTACCCGCTTGCAGCTCACCGGAGACACCATGTTCGGTGCCCATCGAGGGTAACATGGCGCACTCCCCCCCTCCTCCTTGTGGAAAGGCGACGTAGGGGCGTATGTAAAAAGTCGAGTCTGTCCCTGATCGTCCTCTCGCCCTGTGCAGAGGCTCGGGGGCTGCTCTCGCAAAAACCGGCTCCGGCCAAACCGTTGACAGCGTCAACATACCAGCCCGAGAGCTTGGGCCCCGACCGTGCACCCGGGCTACGGCCAGTTCGCATGAGGGAACGACCAGACCAGCCGAAGCGTTACGCGAGGTATTAAGACCTCGAAGGAGTGTAACCACTCCTCCGAGGCCTCGGGGGCTACACCCGGCGGGTGCGCTCGCGCGCACCCACCGGAACGAAATGCAACCGAGAAAGGCTGGTCCCCTTGCAAAAAAGTGCGACGAAAGCCTCCAAGCGAGTGCTAACACTCCCTTCGAGGCTCGGGGGCTACTGTCGGGGACCATAATTAGGGGTACCCTCAAGACGCCTAATTCTCAGCTGGTAACCCCCATCAGCATAAAGCTGCAAAGGCCTGATGGGTACGATTAAGTCAGGGATCAGTCCACACGAGTGACTCGATCACGCTTCACCCGAGCCTAGCCTCGGCCAAGGGCAGCCGACCTCGAGAGACTTCCGTCTCGCCCGAGGCCCCCCTTTTTACGGCGGACACATCACCGGCTCGCCCAAGGCCTTGGCTTCGCTCAGAAGCAACCTTGACTAAATCGCCACACCGACTGACCAAATTGCAGGAGCATTTAACGCAAAGGTGGCCTGACACCTTTATCCTGACACGCGCCCCCGGCAGAGCCGAAGTGACCGCCGTCACTCCACCGCTCCACTGACCAGTCTGACAGAAGGACAGCGCCGCCTGCGCCACTCCGACTGCGGTGCCACTCGACAGAGTGAGTCTGACAGGCAGTCAGGCCTTGCCAAAAGCGCCACGGCGAACTCCGCTCCGCCCGACCCCAGGGCTCGGACTCGGGCTAAGACCCGGAAGACGGCGAACTCCGCTCCGCCCGACCCCATGGCTCGGGCTCGGCCTCGGCAACAGAGGACAGACTCAACCTCGGCTTCGGAGGAGCCCCCACGTCACCCTGCCTAGGGCACAGACCCGCCACGTCAACAGGAAGCGCCATCATCATCCTACCCCGAATCGACTCGGGTCACGGAGAACAAGACCGGCGTCCCATCCGGCCTGCTCCGCCGGATGGGCAATAATGGCGCTCCACAAACTCTATGACGACGGCGGCCCCCCAGCTCTCTTACGGAAGCAGGACGACGTCAGCAGGGACTCGACCGCTCCAACAGCTGTCCCTCCGCCAGGCTCCGTCGCACCTCCGACCGCCACGACATCACGCCAGCAAGGTGCCAAGACCTCTCCGGCTGCCACATTGGCATGTACCAAGGGCGCTAGTTCTCCTTCCGCTAGACACGTAGCACTCTGCTACACCCCCCATTGTACACCTGGATCCTCTCCTTACGACTATAAAAGGGAGGACCAGGGCCTTCTTAGAGGAGGTTGGCCGCGCGGGACCGAGGACGGGACAGGCGCTCTCTTGGGGCCGCTCGCTTCCCTCACCCGCGTGGACGCTTGTAACCCCCCTACTGCAAGCGCACCTGACCTGGGCGCGGGACGAACACGAAGGCCGCGGGACTTCCACCTCTCTCACGCTCGACTCCGGCCACCTCGCCTCTCCCCCCTTCGCGCTCGCCCACGCGCTCGACCCATCTGGGCTGGGGCACGCAGCACACTCACTCGTCGGCTTAGGGACCCCCCTGTCTCGAAACGCCGACAGTAGCTGTATCCACCGTCGAAGCCGAGTATATTGCTGCAGAACACTGTTGTGCACAATTACTTTGGATGAGGCAACCCCTTAGGGACTAAGGCTACAAGTTGAGCAAAGTCCCTCTCCTATGTGATAATGAGAGTGCAATCCGCATGGCGGATAATCCCATTGAACACAGTCGCACTAAGCACATAGACATCCGATATTACTTTTTGAGAGATCGCCAACAAAAGGGGGATATCAAAATTGCTTATGTTAGCACCCACAACCAATTAGCCGATATATTTACCAAGCCCCTAGATGAAAAGACTTTTAGCAAACTTGGGAATGAACTAAATATTCTCGATTCTCGAAACTTTGATTGAAACATTGCACATATTGCTAATTTATATACCTTTGATCATGTCTCTTTTCTTTGGTACAAATGCATATTTCTTATTCTTCTTGTGCCAAAGCTAAGACTAATGTGCTTCCATGAGTATTTCTGTGATTAGTCTTAGATTGAAAGGGAAATGGAAGATTCGTCAAAGGCAAGGCTTGCACTACAACTATGTCGGTATCACTTATTCTTTGCCCTCCCAATCAACTTTCACTCATATCCTTTTATCAAAGGGGGAGAAAATAGGCCCAAAGGGGGAAAATTAGTAGGCCTCTCAAGTTTCTTCGTTTTTGGTGATTAATGCCAAAGAGGGAGAAATTAATGGGCCCAAAGCAAAAGGACCGCACCACCCTTTTTTCAAAAACTATTTCACAAAGGGGAGAAACTTTTCAAATTACAAAAACCCTCTTGACAACTAAGGGGAGAAATTCTTCAGGGTGAGCTCTTATTTAGCCAAAGGAAAAGCATTTAAAACAGGGGGAGAATTTTCAAAATCTTAAAAAATGCTTTTTGAAATTATATTCGTATACCATTGGCTACTTGCAAAAGAATTTGAAAAGACCTTTCCAAAGGATTTGCAAAAACGAGCAAAGTGGTGCAAATGTGGTCCAAAATGTTCAACTGAGAAAAGAGCAATCACATATACTGAGAAATACTTTCAGTTGGTTTAAATTCAAGTAACTTATGCACATCTATCATATTGCAAACTAGTTACATTCCTACACATTATATTTGCATTGGTTTGTGTTGGCATCAATCACCAAAAAGGGGAAGATTGAAAGGGAAATGGGCTCAAACATTTCCTATAATCAATTTTTGTATTTGACGTCCATCACAAACCACGTGGACTAACTAGTTTGTCTAATTGTCATTTATCTCAGGTGCATAAAGTTCAATATAAACCAACAAAGAAAATAAGTTGGTGACTCTACAAAGTTTGAAGCAAAGACAAGCATTGGTGCTGCCAGTGGCGCACCAGACACTGTTCGGTGCCCAGGCCAAGGCACCCACGAACTGGCCGCTCTCGTGTTTTTCACAGGGTCGCTCCACTACAATTCTCTGGACTTTCTAGTGTGCATCGGACATGTCCGATAAGCCAACGGAGCAACGGTCAACTGCGCCCAATGGTCGACTGCGGTGAACAATAAAAGTGCACAATGCAGAAGTTAGAAGTCAGAGCTACGAAGTCAAAACGCACCGGACTGTCCGGGGTGCCACTGGACTGTCCGGTGCCGCAAGAGGACAAATGACTTTAACGGTCAACTGCTCCAAACCCCAACGGTCTGTTGACGTAGCACGCACCGGACAATGAACAGTGCCATGTCCAGTGCATCACTGAACTGTCCGATGTGCCCGTCGACAGCAAACTCAGCCAACGGCTAGGAAGTGGTTAGAGGCTATAAATACCCCCAACCACCTCCATTGAAGTTATCCAAGTTTTCTGAATTCTACATTCAATACAAGAGCAAAAGCATTCACTCCAAGACACATCCAAAAGATCAAATCCTCTCTAAGCCTCAAAATAAACTCAATTGCTTAGTGACTTGAGAGAGGGTGTTTTGTGTTCCTTTTGTTGCTCTTGTTGCTTGGATTGCTTTCTCCTTCTCATTCTAAATCTTCTAAGTGCTTTGTAAAGCTATCAAGAGACACCTAAGTGTGTGGTGATCCTTGTGGGGTCTTAGTGACCCAAGTGATTAAGGAGAAACGCTCGACCGGTCTGTGTGACCGATTGAGAGAGGGAAAGGGTTGGAATAGACCCGGCCTTTGTGGCCTCCTCAACGGGGACTAGGTTCTTTGGAACCGAACCTCGATAAACAAATCACTGTGTTCATTAATGTTGATCTCCACTTGATTTGTTTCCCCTTCTTTCCTCTCTCTTAAAGTTCCTTTGCTCATATTGATTTTAGTTGTCTCCCAATGTTATCCGCATTGATTGAGCAACTCGTAGCAAGGAGAACTATCTTCCGCACTCCGAATTATTTCTAACACTAACCCTGGGCATAGTGCGTGTTTAAAGTTTATAATTTTAAGGTTTCGCCTATTCCCCCTCTAGGCGACTTTCAGAAACCGTATTTGTTTTTATATTTCTATTTGGATTCGAATTCGAATATGGATAGCTTCGGATATGAATACGAATACGAATATTCTCGGATACAATTACGGATAGTTGTGTGTCGAATACGGAACTAGTTGGACACGGATATTGTCGGTAACGAATTGTTTTCAGATACCGTGTAAGGCATCATTCCACGCATATTATGGTTGTAATCATTTATCCACTCCTTGGGTCCAAACGTTTTTAGCATTATATGAGTACATATGTCGCGTTTTTTTGTAAAAATTCATGAATTTTTAGGCTATGTGCGTATTATTAATTTATTTTGAATAAAATTGTTAAAATGCAAATAAGCTACCAAGACTAATAAACATTCTATAAGAATATAATCTCAAGTCTCCACATAAAAATGATAAAGTGAAGTATTGTTTATGTTGAAACTTGGATACGTAGAGTGATTTCACGTGTAATTCACGTAACAAGTGAAAGTGAAATGAAAGAAACACTAGCATATTGTGGATTTTATGGTCCAAATGTTTTGGAGGGTTATATGTGGATATATGTTATGCCTCCATAAAATTTAATGAATTTCTGAGGCTATTTGTGTATTATTAATTTCTTTCTACAAAAAATCAACAAAATGCACACAACTATCCGGATAAGATATTCGGGTATCTGAGAAAATTTATCCGAGAAGATATCCGATATTCAATATCTGACGGATATCATACATATTGTATTCGAATTCGATATCTGAACAGAATATCTGTATTCGTATGCGTTATCCGAAAAAGTCCAGATATCCAAAAATTCCATCCGAACCACTGTTTACCATCTTTAAATCTGGATACGGACGAATATTTTCCGAACCATATTACACCCCTAGTACCGGCGTAGGAACGGCCACATATTCATGAAAAATAATATAATATATAATAGTTGGTATATGGTTGTCGGCGTTTCGAGACCGGGGGGTCCCTAAGCCGACGAGTGAGTGTCGCCGCGTGCCCCAGCCCAGATGGGTCGAGCGCGTGGGCGAGCGCGAAGGGGGGAAGTGAGGCGGCCGGAGACGGGCGTGAGAGAGGTGGAAATCCCGCGGCCTTCGTGTTCGTCCCGCGCCCAGGTCGGGTGCGCTTGCAGTAGGGGGATACAAGCGTCCACGCAGGAGAGGGAGCGAGTGGCCTCACGAGAGCGCCTGTCTCGTCCTCGTCCCCGCGCGGCCAACCCTCTCTAAGAGGGCCCTGGTCCTTCCTTTTATAGGCGTAAGGAGAGGATCCAGGTGTACAATGGGGGTGTAGCAGAGTGCTACGTGTCTAGCGGGGGAGAGCTAGCGCCCTAAGTACATGCCGATGTGGCAGCCGGAGAGATCTTGGCACCCAGCTGGTGTGATGTCGTGGCCGTCGGAGGAGCGGCGGAGCCTGGCGGAGGGACAGCTGTCGGAGCGGTTGAGTCCTTGCTAACGTCCTCCTGCTTCCGTAAGAGAGCTGAGAGCCGCCGTCGTCACAGAGCATGCGGGGCACCATCATCGCCCATCTGGTGGAGCTAGCCAGATGGGACACCGGTCTTGTTCTCTGCGGCCCGAGTCAGCTCGGGGTAGGGTGATGATGGCGCTTCCTGTTGACGTGGCTGGCCTGCGCCCTAGGCTGGGCAACGTGGAGGCTCCTCCGAAGCCGAGGTTGAGTCTGTCTTCCATGGCCGAGGCCGAGTCCGAGCCCCTAGGTCGGGCAAGGCGGAGGTCGTTCGACAGAGGCCAGGGCGGAGTCCGAGCCCTGGGGACGGGTGAAGCGGAGTTCGTCGTCTTCTGGGGCTGAGCCCAAGTCCGAGCCCTGGGGTCGGGCGGAGCGGAGTTCGCCGTCTTCTGGGGCTGAGCCCAAGTCCGAGCCCTGGGGTCGGGCGGAGCGGAGTTCGCCATCTTCCGGGACTTAGCCCGAGTTCGAGCCCTGGGTCGGGCGGCGCGGAGTTTCGCCGTCTTCCGGGACTTAGCCCGAGTCCGAGCCCTGGGGTCGGGCGGAGCGGAGTTCGCCGTCTTACGGGACTTAGCCCGAGTCCGAGCCCTGGGTCGGGCGGAGCGGAGTTCGCCGTCTTCCGGGACTTAGCCCGAGTCCGAGCCCTGGGTCGGGCGGAGCGGAGCTTCCTATGGTGCCTTTGGCAGGGCCTGACTACCTGTCAGCCTCACTCTGTCAAGTGGCACTGCAGTCGGAGTGGCGCAGGCGGCGCTGTCCTTTTGTCAGGCCGGTCAGTGGAGCGGCGAAGTGACGACGGTCACTTCGGCTCTGCCGGGGGCGCGTGTCAGGATAAAGGTGTCAGGCCACCTTTGTGTTAAATGCTCCTGCGATTTGGTCGGTCGGTGCGGCGATTTAGTCAGGGTTGCTTCTTAGCGAAGGCAGGGCCTCGGGCGAGCCGGAGATGTGTCCGCCGTTGGAGGGGGGCCTTGGGCGAGACGGAAATCCTCCGGGGTCGGCTGCCCTTGTCCGAGGCTAGGCTCGGGCGAGGCGTGATCGAGTCGCTCGTATGGACTGATCCCTGACTTAATCGCACCCATCAGGCCTTTGCAGCTTTATGCTGATGGGGGTTACCAGCTGAGAATTAGGAGTCTTGAGGGTACCCCTAATTATGGTCCCCGACAGTAGCCCCCGAGCCTCGAAGGGAGTGTTAGCACTCGCTTGGAGGCTTTCGTCGCACTTTTTTGCAAGGGGACCAGCCTTTCTCGGTTGCATTTTGTTCCGGTGGGTGCGCGCGAGCGCACCCGCCGGGTGTAGCCCCCGAGGCCTCGAAGGAGTGGTTTCACTCCTTCGAGGTCTTAATGCCTTGCGTAATGCTTCGGCTGGTCTGGTCGTTCCCACATGCGATATGGCCGTAGCCCGGGTGTACGGTCGGGGCCCAAGTTCTCGGGCTGCTATGTTGACGCTGTCAACGGTTCGGCCGGAGCCGGGTTTGCGAGAGTAGCCCCCGAGCCTTTGCACAGGGCGAGAGGGCGATCAGGGACAGACTCGGCTTTTTTACATACGCCCCTGCGTCGCCTTTCCGCAAGGAGGAGGGGGGGAGAGCACCATGTTGCCCTCGATGGGTGCCGAACATGGTGTCTCCGGTGAGGTGCAAGCGGGTAATCCGAGTGGACGTCCGTGCCCCGTTCGTTAGGGGTTGGCTAGGGGCCCAGAGGCACGCCCAAAAGTACCTGCGGGTGATCTGCCGGACCCGGTCCCCTGGCGACGGGGTCCGAGGGCTCGATGCCTCCCTCCGATGGGATTCCGTTACAAGATCGCTCCCGCTGGTCTCGGAAATGTCCTAGGGTACCTCGGGAGCGCAGCCCGAGCCTTGGTTATGTATCGAATGTACCCCTGGTCATCCCTCGCTCGGCGTCTGAGGCGACTGTGAACCCTTCGGGGGCCAGCCTTCGAACCCCTGATCAGTAATGGGCGCGGAGCCCGAGTAGCCTGAGGCGGCCGTGGAACCCTTCAGGGGGCCGGCCTTCGAACCTCTGACCAGTAGTGGGTGTAGGGCCCACGCGATCTGAGGCGGCTGTTGAACCCTTCGGGGGGCCAGCCTTCGAACCTCTGATCAATAAGGAGGCTCGGAGCCTGGTTCCTTCACGAGGAAGGATCCTTTTCGGGGTTTCCCCCTTTCCCGGTCCCTGTTGCAAGAGATAGAGAAAAAGGAGAAAAGGAAAAGGATACGAAATCGAACGACGCGGCGTACCTTTTTCGGCGCGGTTATTACGGCGAAGGCGAAGCGTCGCCCGCTTCTCCTGCAAGAAGCGCCGCCTGTCCCGCCGCGGAGTTAATGCGATGGGGTGAGTTGTTGGCAGGGCGGCCGTTGTGCGTGCGCGAGCCGTTCGAGGAACGGCTGTTTCGCTTCGTGTTTTTTGAATCCCGCATCCGGTCCGGGCGGAACGCTGGAAACGGTCTCGCCCTGGTCTTTATATACCCGGGAGAGGGTCTGGTGACGGTTCTTCGCTCCGCTTCCTGCCTCCTCCTTTAGGTTTTCGCAACCCGAGAGACTTTTGGTCAGAGAAGAGGAAACCGCCCTTCCTGCCCCTTGCGCCGCCATCCCTTCCGTTTTGGTGATGGCTGACCGGGTGACCATCATCTCACCGCGCGATCCATGGCCCTTTTCCACGGTGACGGCGAGCGATCTGGAGGAGCTGGTCGGTGAGGGTTTGATTTGCCCTCTCACCGATGAGCAGCGACCAGAATGGATTCCTCCCGTGGGCGGAGCCGCTCCATCCCCACCGTCGGGGTACGTCGTGAGCTTCGTCTCCTTCCACGAGCGGGGATTCGGTGTGCCGGCGGGTCGCTTCATGCGGGCGATCCTGTACCACTATGGGGTGGAGTTGCACAACCTCACCCCCAACTCCATCTCGCAGGCCGCTATCTTCGTAGCGGTGTGCGAAGGGTATTTGGGGATCGCCCCCCATTGGGACTTGTGGACTCATCTCTTTTTCCCCGAGCTTTTTGCCTCGCCGACGGGGGAGAGGAAGGTCCGCGCAGCGGTGCGGGCCGGCGGCTGCACCCTCCTGCTGAGGCAGTCACGGGCGTCGCAGTATATTCCTGCCATCCTCGCGTCCTCGAACAAGGGGTGGCAGCGCCGGTGGTTCTACCTCCGGAATGACGGTGAGTTGCTCCCGCCGTTCTCCCAGCGAGTAGTTACCGCTGCCACCGACGCCTGGCGTCACGGGACCCCGCACGAAAGACAGAAGAACCTCGGACCCCTTCTCCAGGCCCTGGAGGCGTTGCGGGAGGGGGGACTCACTGCTGCGGGAGTGATTGCCGCCATCCACCGTCGGAGGGTGCTTCCCTTGGCGGAGCGACGGCTGTCGCTTTGGGAGATGACCCTGGAGGCTGACTGGGAGGGCTCACGGATGTCCCCTGATCCTCTTCCCTTCGACGCCCTCCAATGGCGGGTGTCGGCTGCGATGGGGAAGCCGGACCCCCACGCCTTCTCCCAGCTTCGGATGCGCCCCGACCAGGGGTGCGTGACTCTGGTGAGTGTTCGCTCCTTCCTTCTTCATACATTGGGTTGCTCCTGGTTCTTACGATCGGGCTTCTTTCCCCCCTTTCTTCAGGAGGTGGGGTGGCACAAGCCTTCCCGGCCACGGGTCCCGGAGGATGCGGTGGACCGAGCAGCGCGGCGGGTCGCCGTGGAGGAGAAGAAGAAGAAGGACGCGGAGAAGGCCTGGGCCCGTGAGCGGAGGCGGGCTCGGGACGCCTTGGAAAAGCACCGTCGCCAGCAGGAGAGGGAGGGACTCCCGAGGGAGCCGTCGCCGGAGACGCCCGACGACGACGACGACGATGATGATGAGGAGGAGGACGACATGGCCGCCCGTCTCGGCCTCAGCCCCGGCTTGGGGTGTGGCCAGGAGCCGTCGAGCCAGCCCCCGAGCGGGCCGACGCTGTCAGTCCCCGGAGCCGGGGCGTCGGGGTCCCGGTCCGAGGCACGGGGGCAACCCGAGAGGACACCTGACCCCCCGGCCGGAGGAGCTGAGGTGACTCCGGGGGGCCAGGTCAGGGCGTCTGCTCTCCAAGAGCCGCCGCTCGTGCCGGCAGCGCATGGAGGTGACCCTCAAGTCGTCGTGGCAGCGCCCGGGCAATCTGCTCCCCGGGTGCCCAAAGCAAGGGTGGTGCCGAAGTTGCCGGCGAAGCGGACCTCGGCGGCTGTTCCGGGAGCCGGGATCCAAGAGACTTCTCCCCAGGCGCGGTGGATCATGGCCCGGAGCGGGTAGGTATCTCAGAATGTGCTTCGTCCTGGCTTTCCATTCATATGTCTCGGCCGTGATTTTCCTTCTTCCCTCAGCAAGCGAAGCCATGGCCAGACCGACCTGGCACCCCGGAAGGCCCTTAAGACGGCGCCGACCTGTGCGGCCAGCGCCGCTCCGGGCGTGGTCGTTCAGCCGACTCTCTTGCAAGGAGTCCCACCACAGGGGCCTCGGGCGGCACCTGTCGCTGTGGAGCAGGTTCCCGAGGCTGGCTCTTCTGCCGAGGCGGCCATCGTGATAGGGGAGGCAGCCGACGCTGACGTGGTCCCGAGCCCACCTGACGCGCCGACCATGCCGGCGCCTGCTGCTACCGAAGTCGCCGCCGTCCCAGTCGGAGAGCGACCGGTTGCTGCCAGCGTCGAGACGGCCGATGCGTCGGCGCCCAGTGCCTCAGAAGAGGTGGGCGTGGAGGCGCGATCCGTCCCGCCGGGCGGCGGCCTCATCGCTGTGCGGCGGAGCCCCGGGGCCCGGCGGCAGTTGCTCCGGTTTCGGACCCGCGAGGCCTCGGACCCTATCTTCATTCTCGATGATGAACAGGAGGACCAGTCCTGGGATGAGCTCCGCGAGTGTGCTGAAGCAACGGCGGGGTCGCTCCGGTCGTCGCTGGAGGTTTTCTGCAGGGACATCCCCAAAATCCTCCAGGTAACGGTTTCAGGCATACCTTTTCTTTTCTGTGAACGAGGCGTTCTTCGTGACGCCCCGTTCCCTTCCCCCAGGATCTGACGGGCCGGAGCGCCGCCAAGTCGTCGTTCATCCGTCGTGAGGTCGATGTCTGGGGCTCGCTGCGATCCCTGAGGACCTCGCTCGCCGGGGCTACTGCGCGCCTTTCTCAGCAGGGCGCCAAGGTAGCAGACCTCCAGGTGCTCTGCGCTGACCTGAGAGCCGAGGCGGCAGCGGCACGTGCGGAGGCGGCAGCGGCGCGTGCAGAGATGCAATGGCAGCGGTTGGAGTTCGTCCAGGTCGTCGAGGAGCGGGACCAATCTCGGGGCCGGGCCGCCGAGGCCGAAAGCCGGGCTGAAACCCTCGCAGCCGACTTAGCCGCGGCCCAGGTCGCTGTCTCGGAGCAGCGCGCCCGAGCCGAAGGTACGCCTTGGCTGTCCCTGGTTCTTGTTCTTGTCTGTTTCCTCTGCTTGCGTTTGAGATCTTTCTTCTGGCTGTTCGCAGAGCTCGAGTCTGCCCTTGACGAGTCCGCCAAGGCGCTTGCCGAGGCGCTTGCTGGAGCTGCCGAGCAGAGGGAGGCTAACCTCGCGGCCATGTCCGAGGCCGTCTCGGACGTTTATCGGATCCTTGGCTCCGGCGACGTCCCTTCAGGAAGCTCCCCTCAAAGCCGCCTCCAAGCCTTGGGTGATCACGCGCGCGGCAGAGTCCGCGAGGCGCTACACCACGGCGTCAGGCGAGCCTTTGCCGTGCTCGCTTCCCACTACGTTGTGGACCTGGAGCGGGTTAGTGAGGGGTATTGTCTTCCTGACGAAGACGAAGCTGCCCTGGCAGAAGTTCAGCGGCTCGACGTGGTCGCCGCGGGTCCGAGCGCAGTGCTGGCGACCACCTTTGAGGCAGAGATCCTTCCCCCTGCGCCGTCGCCGGATGCCGAGATGGTCCCTACCGAAGGCGGAGACGGAGTCGAAGGCGCGGCTCCTTCCCAAGGCGACGCCAGACTCTTGTTGGAACAGTTTCTTGTTGGATGTGCGCGTGTCCTACTGCGGCCGCTGAGGCCTGAACACTTGGTTTTCATTGCATGAAGTAGTAATCTTCTTCCTTTCATTTTGCGTGTCCGGCTTAGCCTGTCAATAATAGGGTGGCTTCCCGAGTAGGGTCATTTTTCGTGGCGGGTGATGAGTGAGGTGTCCCTAACCCGGAGGCATAGGAGTTCCTCGGCTCAGTCGGCCCTGCCACTTACATGCACCCACGTTCGCTCCTTGGGGCCCTGCTTCTGACATCGCCGAGAGAACGCAAAAGCCTTTTTGATCGAAAATTTTGGATGCGGAGAGGTACACCCAATCTTGACGCAGAGGGGTTCCCCCTTTTTAGCCCCCAAGGGAGGGTCGGGCTCTACCGAGGCGAGGCCGACCCTTCCTTGACGACTGGGACTTGTGTGGGAGCGAGGTATACGAACAGCTTGAAAACAGCTTAAGGGTAGAAGCGACGTAGCTGTTGGATGTTCCAAGTGCTGCCATAGACCTCGCCTTGACCGCCGGCCAGCTTGCACGTTCCGGGCTCCAGAACGTCGGCGGTGACAAGCGGCCTTTCCCAGGGGTGCGTGCAGCCCCCGGGTACCCCCAGCAAGGGCTCGGGGTGCTGTGTGATGGTCGGGGTCTTCTCCGGGTTGGCTTCGATGCCCCGCTTGGAGATAATGAACTCCAAGAGCATGCCCCGGGGCACCCCGAAGACACAATTCTCGGGATTGAGCTTGACGCCTTTCGCTTTGAGACATCGGAATGTCACTTCGAGGTCGGAGAGGAGGTCGGAAGCTTTCCTCGTCTTGACTATGATGTCATCGACGTAGGCCTCGACCGTGCGACCGATGTGTTCGCCGAACACATGGTTCATGCACCGCTGATACGTCGCGCCCGCATTCCTCAAACCGAACGGCATGGTGACATAGCAGTACATGCCGAAGGGCGTGATGAAAGAAGTCGCGAGCTGGTCGGACTCTTTCATCCTGATTTGGTGATACCCTGAGTAGGCATCAAGGAAAGACAGGGTTTCGCACCCAGCAGTGGAATCCACGATTTGATCGATGCGAGGCAGAGGGTAGGGAACCTTCGGACATGCTTTGTTGAGACCGGTGTAGTCTACACACATCCGCCATTTCCCCCCTTTCTTTCTCACAAGCACAGGGTTGGCAAGCCATTCGGGATGGAATACCTCTTTGATGAACCCTGCTGCCATTAGCTTGTGGATCTCCTCGCCTATCGCTCTGCGCTTCTCCTCGTCGAATCGGCGCAGAGGTTGCTTGACCGGTCGGGCTCCGGCCCGAATATCCAGTGAGTGCTCGGCGACATCCCTCGGGATGCCGGGCATATCTGAGGGACTCCACGCGAAGACGTCGGCGTTCGCGCGGAGGAAGTCGACGAGCACTGCTTCCTATTTGGGGTCGAGCCCGGAGCCGATCCGGATCTGCTTGGAGGCGTCGCCACTGGGGTCGAGGGGGACGGCCTTAACCGTCTCCACTAGCTCGAAGTTGCCGGCATGACGCTTCACGTCTGGCACCTCTTTGGAGAGGCTTTCCAGGTCGGCGATGAGGGCCTCGGACTCGGCGAGGGCCTCGGCGTACTCCACGCACTCCACGTCGCATTCGAACGCGTGTTTGTACGTGGGGCCGACGGTGATGACCCCGTTGGGGCCCGGCATCTTGAGCTTCAGGTAGGTGTAGTTGGGGACGGCCATAAACTTCGCGTACATGGCCTCCCCAGTACCGCGTGGTAGGTTCCTCGGAACCCGACCACCTCGAACGTCAGAGTCTCCCTTCGAAAGTTGGAGGGCGTTCCGAAGCAGACGGGAAGGTCGAGTCGTCCGAGGGGCTGGACGCGCTTCCCGGGAATGATCCCGTGGAAGGGCGCAGCACCTGCTCGGATGGAGGACAGATCGACGCGCAGGAGCCTGAGGGTCTCGGCGTAGATGATGTTGAGGCTGCTGCCCCCGTCCATAAGGACCTTGGTGAGCCTGACGTCGCCGACGACGGGGTCGACGACGAGCGGGTATTTCCCCGGGCTCGACACGTCGTCGGGGTGGTCAGCTTGGTCGAAGGTGATGGGCTTGTCGGACCAGTCTAGGTAGACTGGCGCCGCCACCTTCACCGAGCAGACCTCCTGGCGCTCTTGCTTGCGATGCCGAGCCGAGGCATTCGCCGCATGCCCACCGTAGATCATGAAGCAGTCGTGGACCTCGGGGAACTCTCCTGCTTGGTGATCTTCCTTCTTGTCGTCGTCGCGGGCCCTGCCACCCTCCGCGGGTGGCCCGGCCCTGTGGAAGTGACGCCGAAGCATGACACACTCCTCAAGGGTGTGCTTGACGGGCCCCTGATGATAGGGGCACGACTCCTTGAGCATCTTGTCGAAGAGGTTGGCACCTCCGGGGGGCTTCCGAGGGTTCTTGTACTCGGCGGCGGCGATAAGGTCCACGTCGGTGGCGTCGCGTTTCGCTTGCGACTTCTTCTTGCCTTTCTTCTTGGCGCCGCGCGGAGTTGACGCCTCGGGAGCGTCTTCCGATGGGCGGCCCTGGGGCTGCTTGTCCTTTCGGAAGATAGCCTCGACCGCCTCCTGGCCAGAGGCGAACTTGGTGGCGATGTCCATCAGCTCGCTCGCCCTGGTGGGGGTCTTGCGACCCAACTTACTCACCAGGTCGCGGCAGGTGGTGCCGGCAAGGAACGCGCCGATGACGTCCGAGTCGGTGATGTTGGGCAGCTCGGTGCGCTGCTTCGAGAATCGCCGGATGTAGTCCCGGAGAGACTCTCCCGGCTGCTGCCGGCAGCTTCGGAGGTCCCAGGAATTCCCGGGGTGCACGTACGTGCCCTGGAAATTGCCGGCGAAGGCTTGGACCAGGTCGTCCCAGTTGGAGATCTGCCCCAGAGGCAGGTGCTCCAACCAGGCACGAGCGGTATCAGAGAGGAACAGGGGGAGGTTGCGGATGATGAGGTTGTCGTCGTCCGTTCCACCCAGTTGGCAGGCTAGGCGGTAGTCCGCGAGCCACAGTTCTGGTCTCGTCTCCCCCGAGTACTTTGTGATAGTAGTCGGGGGTCGGAACCGGGTCGGGAACGGTGCCCGTCGGATGGCCCGGCTGAAGGCCTGTGGACCGGGTGGTTCGGGCGAGGGACTCCGATCCTCCCCGCTGTCGTAGCGTCCCCCACGCCTGGGGTGGTAACCTCGGCGCACCCTCTCGTCGAGGTGGGCTCGACGGTCGCGATGATGGTGCTCGTTGCCGAGGCGGCCCGGAGCCGCAGGCGCGGTGTTGCGCGTGCGCCCGGTGTAGACCGAGGCTTCCCGCATGAATCGGGAAGTCGCGGCGTGAGGTTCCGAGGGGTATCCCTGCCTTCGGGAGGCAGAGCTCTCGGCCCGTCGGACCGCAGCGCCTTCCAGGAGATTCTTGAGCTCTCCCTGGATTCGCCGACCCTCGGTGGTGGATGGCTCCGGCATCGCGCGGAGAAGCATCGCTGCTGCAGCCAGGTTCTAACCGACCCCACTGGATGCGGGTGGCGGCCTGACCCTGACATCGTTGGCGACGCGGTGCTGGAAACCCTGGGGCAGGTGACGTATTTCTCCGGCCGGGGGTTGGCCCGCCCATACCTGCCCGGTGTCCCGGCGGATCGGCTCAAGCACTCCTGTTCCCTTGTTGAGCCTGGCCTGCGCCCCGCGGACTTGCTCGAGCTGTGGGTCGTGACCCCCCGCCGGAACAGGGACCACAGCTAGCTCCCGCGGGATGTCAGCGCGAGGCACCGGCCTAGGGAGATCACCGTCCTCCGGCATGCCAAGATGGTTGCCTTCGGAGGGATCCCCTAGCTCGACGTGGAAACATTCGCGGCTTGGGCCGCAGTCCTCGTCGTCGAGGCTGCGGCTACCGTCGGAACAGTCAGAGAGGCAGTAGTCACATGCGGTCATGAAGTCCCGCATGGCACTGGGGTTGCCAAATCCAGAGAAATCCCAACAGATGTGGGGATCGTCATCTTTCTCGGACCCAGAGGTCCCGTAGGTCGAGACGTCCGTCAACCGGTCCCAAGGCGACCGCATGCGAAACCCCAAAGGGTTTGAACTCGCCTCTACGAGAGCGCCCGCCAAAGCAAGGTCGCTAGGCGGGTTGTGGCTGAGTCCAAACGACGTAGGATGGGAATCGGTCGGTACCTTTCGGTCGACGAGCAGCGACATAGTCACGTCGGGGACTAATTGCACCGTCGTCTCAGGTACGAGGGCGACGTCCTGCAAGCTCTCCGCGAGCGCACTGGCGTCGTCCGCTTGCTCGGGATTGGCGTGTCGCAGGGAGGCGGCGCTCGCCTTCGTCTCAAACGCGAGGTCGACGCCTGACGCGCCCCCCGTTGGAGCGCTGGGGACGTCGACTCGCTCGACAGCCGACGAGGCGCGGCCTCCCGCTTGGCCTTGGTTGCCCCGCCTCCTCCTCCTTTGGCGGGGGAGAGGACGGGGCGAGCTCGAAAGTTGTTCTTCCACCACACGGGGAAGACGTCGTCGATTCCGCCGCCGGCGGGCGGGCTGTCGGCCGCCATTGTCGTTGTCGCGCGGCGGTGGAAGGAGTATCATGTCGTAGCTGCCGTCGAAGGACATGAACTCAAGACTCCCGAAACGGAGCACCGTCCCGGGTTGGAGAGGTTGCTGGAGACTGCCCATCTGGAGCTTGACGGGAAGCTGTTCGTCAACACGCAGCAGGCCCCTACCTGGCGCGCCAACTGTCGGCGTTTCGAGACCGGGGGGGTCCCTAAGCCGACGAGTGAGTGTCGCCGCGTGCCCCAGCCCAGATGGGTTGAGCGCGTGGGCGAGCGCGAAGGGGGGAAGTGAGGCGACCGGAGACGGGCGTGAGAGAGGTGGAAATCCCGCGGCCTTCGTGTTCGTCCCGCGCTCAGGTCGGGTGCGCTTGCAGTAGGGGGTTACAACCGTCCACGCAGGAGAGGGAGCGAGTGGCCTCACGAGAGCGCCTGTCTCGTCCTCGTCCCCGCGCGGCCAACCCTCTCTAAGAGGGCCCTGGTCCTTCCTTTTATAGGCTTAAGGAGAGGATCCAGGTGTACAATGGGGGTGTAGCAGAGTGCTACGTGTCTAGCGGGGGAGAGCTAGCGCCCTAAGTACATGCCGATGTGGCAGCCGGAGAGACCTTGGCACCCAGCTGGTGTGATGTCGTGGCCGTCGGAGGAGCGGCGGAGCCTGGCGGAGGGACAGCTGTCGGAGCGGTTGAGTCCTTGCTGACGTCCTCCTGCTTCCGTAAGAGAGCTGAGAGCCGCCGTCGTCATAGAGCATGCGGGGCGCCATCATCGCCCATCTGGCGGAGCTAGCCAGATGGGACACCGGTCTTGTTCTCTACGACCCGAGTCAGCTCGGGGTAGGGTGATGATGGCGCTTCCTGTTGACGTGGCTGGCCTGCGCCCTAGGCTGGGCGACATGGAGGCTCCTCCGAAGCCGAGGTCGAGTCTGTCTTCCATGGCCGAGGCCGAGTCCGAGCCCCTGGGTCGGGCGAGGCGGAGGTCGTTCGACAGAGGCCAGGGCGGAGTCCGAGTACTGGGGTCGGGCGAAGCGGAGTTCGTCGTCTTCTGGGGCTGAGCCCAAGTCCGAGCCCTGGGGTCGGGTGGAGCGGAGTTCGCCGTCTTCTGGGGCTGAGCCCAAGTCCGAGCCCTAGGGTCGGGCGGAGCGGAGTTCGCCATCTTCCGGGACTTAGCCCGAGTCCGAGCCCTGGGTCGGGCGGAGCGGAGTTTCGCCGTCTTCCAGGACTTAGCCCGAGTCCGAGCCCTGGGGTCGGGCGGAGCGGAGTTCGCCGTCTTCCGGGACTTAGCCCGAGTCCGAGCCCTAGGTCGGGCGGAGCGGAGTTCGCCGTCTTCCGGGACTTAGCCCGAGTCCGAGCCCTGGGTCGGGCGGAGCGGAGCTTCCTATGGTGCCTTTGGCAGGGCCTGACTGCTTGTCAGCCTCACTCTGTCAAGTGGCACTGCAGTCGGAGTGGCGCAGGCGGCGCTGTCCTTTTGTCAGGCCGGTCAGTGGAGCGGCGAAGTGACGGCGGTCACTTCGGCTCTGTCGGGGGCGCGTGTCAGGATAAAGGTGTCAGGCCACCTTTGCGTTAAATGCTCCTGCGATTTGGTCGGTCGG
The DNA here is from genome assembly GCF_902167145.1 of Zea mays. Lineage (NCBI taxonomy): Eukaryota > Viridiplantae > Streptophyta > Magnoliopsida > Poales > Poaceae > Zea > Zea mays. The sequence goes on from NC_050101.1 coordinate 101,984,161, forward strand.
TGCGGCGATTTAGTCAGGGTTGCTTCTTAGCGAAGGCAGGGCCTCGGACGAGCCGGAGACGTGTCTGCCGTTGGAGGGGGGCCTCGGGCGAGACGGAAATCCTCCGGGGTCGGCTGCCCTTGTCCGAGGCTAGGCTCGGGCAAGGCGTGATCGAGTCGCTCGTATGGACTGATCCCTGACTTAATCGCACCCATCAGGCCTTTGCAGCTTTATGCTGATGGGGGTTACCAGCTGAGAATTAGGAGTCTTGAGGGTACCCCTAATTATGGTCCCCGATAATGGTTGAGATATAGAGTAAATATGACTATGAGAGATTATGGTGTAGAGTAAACAATTTTATTGAAAAGGATAGAATATTCTATTTTAGAGTAAAAATTTAGAGTTGTATAATTAACGATAGCCACATGACATGACTTGTGTTTGGAGTTTGGACCGATGCGTCAGGCTTGCATCCCTCTGTTTCTTTCGTTGGTTTCGCCAGGTCGTCATCACTGTTTCCAATATTTACTGCATATGTAGTATCCCGAGTCCCGACCTAGGCACAGACACTCCACTGGTACGGTGGGTCAAGTCTTACTGCTATACCTTAAAAAACATTGGTCATGGATTTGGATAATTATTCGAATGTTAATTTTGTGGTCTTTTTTTTAAATTGTGAATAAACAACATTTATAATTTACTATATAAATTTATATTCTTGTTTTTAGCATTGAGACTATTAATCTCCACAAAAAGTAAACCTTAAATTTCTTCTATATCTTTTTAAATAATTGATATTAAATTCGGATGTCTATCTGAATACGGATTCGATTGTTTTTCAACTTTTTGTTATAGAGAGAAAATAATACACTTAAAAAATTATACAACATTTTATTTAAATACTTCATAATATTTTTAATAACATTGTCAAAAATTACCTTTTAATTCCATGTCTATGTTAAAATATTAGATCTGTCATATAAGTCGGATGAACATCATACTTTTAACTGTATCCTAAACTAAGCTTTTTTAGTTAGAATACGTCAGTATAAAATAATTATATCTGTAAATAAACACATATTATGAGGACATAGTTTACGGTATTGTCGGCGTTTTGGACCCGCGAGGACCCTCAACCAACTAGTGAATTTGACGCTGCGTGTCCCTGCCCAGATGGGTTGATGCAAGATGAAACACGAGAGGGGGGATGAGGCTTATATTATCTTGCACCGAGGTGCTCGTAGTAGGGGTTACAAGCTTCGCGGGAGAGGGTTTGGCCTTGGAGTGAACCATCTGAGCTAGCCTCCATCGCGTCCGCCCTCCTCACCTTTCTCCTCTTGGGAAGGCCTTGAGCATCCCTTTTTATAGATACAAGGAGATGAACCAGCTGTACATATGGGGGTGTAGCTATGTGCTAACGTGGCAAGCGGAGAAGTGCTTGAGCCCTGTAGAAGCGTAGCTGACGGTGCGGCCCTGGGTCCTGCTGACGTTTCTTTGCCTTCGTAGAGAGTTGAGAACAATCGACGTCATGGACGCACGCAGGGAACCATCATTACCTGTTGCCGGAGTAATCTAGATGGGACACCGGTCTTGTTCCTTCGTAGCCTGAGGCAGCTAGCTAGGGGTAGGGTAATGATGTACCCCCTGTGGCGTAGTCAGTCCGAGGCCGAGGTCGGGCGAGGCGGTGACTTCTCCAGAGGCCGAGGCCTAGGGTCGGGCGAGGCGGAGCTCCCTTTTGCACCCGAGGCTGAACTCGGGGGAGGTCGTGACTTATTGTCGTTAGTTTTACCCTGGTGGTTGGCACAGTAGAAGGAACAGGGTGAATAGTGTTGTTTTTCTGTCAGAACGATCAGTAAAGGGGTGAAGTGACTGCGGTCATTTCGACCTTGCCAACTAAGGCACGCGTGTCAGGATAAGGTGTCAGGTGATCCCCACATTAAATGCGCATGCGATACGGTCGGTGGTAAGGCGATTTGGCCGAGGTTGCTGTATGACAAAGTTTGCCCGAGCTTGGCCTCGGGCGAGCCGGGGGTGCGCCCACTGCCTGAGGAGGCCCTCGGGCGAGGCGTGAATCCGTCCGGGACTACTGTTCTTGCCCGAGGCCGGGCTCGGGCGAGACAAGATCGCGTCCCTTGGTAGATGAGGCTTTAACTTTGAGCTGTGCTTACCAGTCTTTACGGTCTGTTTTGAAGATGTTTCCTAGCCATGCTTAGAAGTATTGGGGGTACCCCTAATTACGGTACCCGACAGTAGCCCCCGAGCCTCAAAGAGAGTGTAGGCACTCGCTTGGAGGTTCTGCCGGATTTTTTGCAAGGGGAGCAGCCTTTCTCGGTTATATTTTGTTTCGTTGGGTGCGCGTGAGCGCACCCGTCGGGTGTAGCCCCCGAGGCCTCGGAGGAGTGGTTTGACTCCTCTGAGGTCTTAATTCTTCTTGCGATTCCTCGGTCGGCCTTGTTGTTCCCTCATGTGGCCTGGTCGCAGCCCAAGTGCATGGTCAGGCTCCGAGTTTTTAAGCTGGTTTGTCGACGTGGTCAACAATTTGGCCGTAGCCTGGTGCGAGAGCAGCCTCCGAGCCTCTGCACGGAGCGAGAGGACGATCGAGGACCGTCTCGGCTTTTTATTGTACGCCCCTTCGTCGCATTTCTGCAAGGAGGAAGGGGGGGAATGCGCCATGTTACCCTCGGTGGGCACCGAACATGGTGTTTCCAGTGAGTTGCTAACATGTAATCCGAGTGGATGCCCGAGCCCTGTTCGATAAGGGTCGGCTAGTGGCCCAGAGGCGCGCTCCGAAAGTACCTGCAGGTGATTCGCTGGACCCGGACCCATTTGATAGGGTTCGAGGGCTCGGTGCCTCCCTTTGGTGGGATTCCATTACAAACCGTTCCCGCTGGTCTCGAAAATGTCTTAGGGTACCTCAGGAGCGTAGCCCGAGCCTTGGCCATGTAACAAACGTACCTAGGGTCATCATTGACTCTGCATGTTCAGGGCGGCTGTCGAATCCCTCCGAGGGGCCAGCCTTCGAACCCTTGATCAGTAAAGGGCTCAGAGCCCGAGTGCTCTAGGGCGGTTGCCGAACCCCGCAGGGCGTAACCTTCGAACCCCTGATCAGTAGGAGAGCTCGGGGCCCGTTTCCTTTGCTGCGAAAGGGTTCCTTCGAAATGTCCCCTTTCCCGATCCCTGCGGAGAGAGAGAAAGGGAGAGAAAAGGAAGAAAGGAGATATTTCGAAACAGTGTGGCACACCTTTTTTGAGGCAGTCATCATGACGGAGGTGAAACGGCGCTCGCCCGCCTGCCAGAGGAGACGTGTGCCCTGCCAGGGAGTTAATGCGACGGGACGGGCGACTCGCGGGGTATCTGTTGCGCGTGCGCGAGTTGTTCGAGGAATGGAACACGGGTGCGTCGCATTTATGCTGTGGGAGAGGGCTCCCCTGTCGCTTCAGGGGAGGATGCAAGCCTGTGGGTGGGACCAGGGCCTGGTTGGTGGTTGGACCGCTGCTTCCGCTCGTCCGTTGCTGCAATTACTGCTGGTCCGCCTATGGTCATACCAACTGTCGTGTCTATCCCCGCGGCTGACTGACTCGTGATCGTCGCACTTAATTGGCACTGTTGGGTCACGCGCAGGGCTGCCTCGAGTCGTTGCACTGGTTCTGTAGTCCCGAGAAGACGCGACATTGGGGCAAGTGGTGGTGTGGTTTCTTTGCACGTGGTAACTGGTGCGCTGGTCACATGACATGTGGGCCCGGGCCTCCATGCTAGACCGCCGATTGCAACGAAGCTGAAAGGGTGCACGACCGTGGTGTTGTTGCACGTTTCTTGTGTGGCGGTCTGCCTTTTCGACCGCTGGTTTCGGCGAGGACGAGAGAGCGCTTAACCGCGGGGTAGTTGCATGCTTCGTGTGCGGCGGTTCGCCATCTTTGCATTTCGGGTCAGTTTGTATGACATGTGGGACCTAGCCCCCGTGTCATAGGGTGGGAACCCTGGAGCACGTCGGGGGGAGACTTTGCCCGTGACGCTTTGGGGCGCGAGTGGGGAGATCTGCCTTTAAAAAGGGATCGATCTCCCGGGCAATAGCCATGCCTTTGCTCTTCTCGCATTCATCTCGTCTTTCCATCTTCCGGGCCTCCAGATGGGGTGCACCGGTGTTGTCTTCTTCTTGCTGCTGTTGGAGGAGCACGACCTCGTGGAGGTTGGCGCTCTCTAGTCATCGCTCGGCTTCAAGGATTTTCATCATGCAACCCGACTGTAGTTCCCCGCCAGCGGTCACCCAGAATGATGATCGTCAGCCTTGTGGTGGAGAAGAGCGAGCCGGGTTGTGGCCTCCCCCCTTCCCTCAGCTTCAAGGATGTTCATCATCCGTGCTGGGGGGGAGGGCAAGCCGAGTTGCGGTCCTGCCCTCCGCATGAGCTGGCAACCCGCTTCTTCCTCCAGCATTTGGGGGAGAAGGGCGTTCACCAGCCTTGCGGAGGAGGTGAACTGCCACCTGCTGCCTGGTCGGGGTGTGACTGTCTGTCCAACGCACGGGCGACGTTCGTGTGGTGCGTAGGTCGGCCACGTCCACGGCCCTTCCTGCGCCGCCGCCCACACTGGGGGATCGTACAAGACGTCGTACGCCGCAGGGGCGGTGTCCGCGTCCCTGGATGGTCTTGTCCTCACTCCCGCAGCGAGGACGGGAGTGAGGACCTCCTTGTGCGCGCTGGGGCGGCCGCCATTCGCCGGTGCAGCGTTGGTGCGCAGGTGGTCTCTGTCGTCGATGCTGAGGTGGTGGCCGCCACAGGTGAGGCTTCCCACTGCAGAGGTGGTTGCCTCCGCCGACGAGACCGTCAGTGCCACCTGTGGCCGGACCTCCGGCTCTTTGGCTTTAATGGCTTGTTCTCGCCCCCCGTGTGGGGGACGGGGGCGAGGGCCTTTTCACACTAGTGTTTGCCCTGGGGCAATCACTGCTGCTGTCTAGCCGCCCGAGGCGGAGGTCGTTGTCGCTGCTGGTGCAGTGGTCGCTCGTGAGCCGCTTGGAGTTTGTTATCTTGCAGCCCTTCTGGTGTGGAGGTAGTTCATTCCTGTAGGAATGGAGCTGGGGTCCCGTTTGTAAGGGAATGTAATGGTATTTGCCTGAGAGCAAAATGTAATTGCTTTAAGTACTAAGACATCTGCCGCAGGTCGGGAAAACCGCCGAGGGTGCTGCCGACGTCTAAGTCTAGGTAGCATAGTTACCCTAAGTATGTGTGTTTGTTCTCTGTGGCTGTTGAGGCCTGAACATTTGGGTATTTGAGTATAAAGCTGTGCTTCTTTCCTCTTATTTTGAGCATTAGGACTTGTTCGTCGGTAGCAGAATCACTTATCCGAGCGTGAGCTACCTTTCGCGGAAGGTGATGAGTAAGGTATCCGTATCCCAGAGGCGTAGGAGTCCCTCGGCTCGGTCGGCCTTGCCGTTCAAGGTCTCTCTCGCTCGTTTTTAGGATTCCATTATCGATATAGTCGAAAGGCACGAAAATCGTTTTGGTAGAAAACTTTTCCGAGGAAAATTTTGACGCAGAGGGGTTCCCCCCTTCTAGACCCGAGGCGACCGCTCAGGCCGGGACCCTTGCGGAGGGCCTGGTCGTGGCCGTCGGGTCTGCCCGGTCCGCCCAAGCCATGTCCTCACAGCAGCGTGCCCGGGCCGAAGGTATGTTTTGCCTACTTTGTGACTTTGTTTTAGCTTCATTCTTCTCCTCGTATCTAAAGAATATTGTCCGGCTGTCTCCAGGGTTCGAGATGGCTCTTAACGAGTCCGTCAAGAACTGCAAGGCGCTTGCCCAGGCGGCCGAGCAGAAGGAGGTCGACCGCGTGGCCATGTCCGAGGCCATCTCGGCTCTTTGCCGGACCTTCGGCCTCGACGACGTCCCCTCGGGAAGCTCCCCCAGAGTCGCCTGCGGGCCTTGAGCGGCCACGTGCGCAGTAGACTCCGCGGGGCGCTGCACCACGGCGTTAGGCGGGCCTTCGCCGTCCTCGCTTCCCACTACGACGTGGATTTGGAGCAGGTCAGCGAGGGCTACTGCTTACCCGACGAAGAGGAGGCCGCCCTGTCCGAGGTCCGAAGGCTTGACGTGGCTGCCGAGGGCCCAGGCGTAGCGTTGGCTTCCTTCTTCGAGGTGGAGATCCTTCTGCCTGTGTCACCGTCAGAGGCCAGGCCAGATTCTGCCGCGGGCGGGAACGACGCCAAGGGTGTTGCTCCTTCCCCTGCCGACACCTGAGCCTGTAGGGAACAGTTTGTTTTAAGTATGTGTATGTTTCTTGCGGCCGCCGAGGCCTAAACTTTTTTAGTGTCAGAGTATAAAGCTGTGTTTTCTTTCCTCTTGTTTCGAGCATTAGGACTTGTTCGGTAGTAGAATCACTTATCCGAGCGTGAGTTACTTTTCGCGGAAGGTGATGAGTGAGGTATCCGTATCCCGGAGGCGTAGGAGTCCCTCGGCTCGGTCGGCCTTGCCGTTCAAGGTCTCTCTAGCTCATTTTTAGGATTCCGTTATCGATATAGTTGAAAGGCACGAAAGTCGTTTTGGTAGAAAACTTTTCCGAGGAAAATTTTGACGCGGAGGGGGTTCCCCCCTTCTAGCCCCCGAGGGAGGTTCGATTTTTGCTGAGACAAGGCCAATCCTCCCTTAACGGTTAGACTTTTTATTTATACATGTAAAGGGATCGAGATACATGAATGACTTGAAACACTTTAAGGGTAAAAGCAACGTAGTTGTTCGATGTTCCAAGCGTTGCTGTAGACCTCGCCTTGATCGTTGGCCAGCTTGTATGTCCCGGGCTTCAAAATTTTGGTGATGATGAACGGCCCTTCCCAGGGAGGAGTAAGCTTGTGGCGCCCTTGAGCGTCTTGTCGTAGCCGAAGCACCAAATCTCCCACTTGGAAGCCTCAGGGCCGAATCCTTCGGGCGTGGTAGCGTCGCAGAGACTGCTGATACCGCGCCGAGTGTAGTAAGGCTACATCCCGAGCCTCTTCTAGTTGGTCCAGTGAATCTTCTCGGCTGGTCTGGTTGTTTTGTTCGTCGTATGCCTTTGTCCTTGGGGAACCGTATTCTAAGTCTGTGGGTAGGATGGCCTCGGCCCCATAGACTAGAAAAAACGACGAGAAACCCGTGGCCCGGCTCGGCGTTGTCCTCAGACTCCAAACCACCGAGGGTAGCTCTTTTATCCATCGCTTGCCAAACTTGTTGTGGTCGTTGTAGATCCTCGGTTTTAGTCCCTGCAAAATCATGCCATTGGCGCGCTCCACCTTCCCGTTTGTCATTGGGTGAACTACGACGGCCCAGTCCACACGGATGTGGTGGCCTTCGCAGAAGTCTAGGAACTTTTTCCGAGTGAATTGCGAGCCATTGTCGGTGATGATGGAGTTTGGGATCCCAAAGCGGTGGATGATATTTGTAAAGAACGCCACCGCCTGCTCGGACCCGATGCTGGTTAGGGGTCAGACTTCAATCAATTTGGATAATTTGTCGATGGCGACCAGCAGGTGCGTGAAGCCTCCGGGTGCCTTCTGCAAGGGACCGATGAGGTCCAGACCCCATACGGAAAACGGCCAAGTGATAGGTATTGTCTGTAGGGCCTGAGAGGGTAGGTGCGTCCGTCTCGCGTAGAATTGACACCCTCAGTAGGAGCGTACAATCCTAGTGGCGTCGGCCACTGCGGTCGGCCAGTGGAAACCTTGTCGGAAAGTGTTTCCTACGAGGGCTCGAGGTGCTGCATGGTGACCGCAAGCCCCCGAGTGTATTTCTTGTAACAGCTCTTGTCCTTGGGCGACGGATATGCATCATTGGAGAATGCCTGAGGGGCTGCGGTGGTACAACTCTTTTTCGTCACCCAGTAAAACAAACGACTTGGCGCGCTGAGCCAGTCACCGAGCTTCGGCCTTGTCGAGGGGCAGCTCTCCTCGGAGGAGATATTCCCGGTACGGGGTCCGCCAGTTTAGGTTTAGTGTGACCCCACTCTGCTCTATCTCGACGCGCAGGGCCTCACCCTTGGCGGCCGAGGGTACCTCGGGCTGGACCGAGGTCTCCTCGGGCTCAGGTGCGTCGTTGAGTTTGATGGATGGTTGATATATGTCCCTGGAGAAGACATTCGGGGGAATCGTTGTTTGTCCCAAGGCTATTTTTGCCAGCTCATCCGCGGTCTCGTTGTACCGTCGAGCAACATGGTTGAGTTCCAGCCCATAGAACTTATCTTCCAAGCGTCGAACTTCGTCATAGTAGGCTTCCATTTTTTGATCGCGGCAGTGAGAGTTCTTCATGACTTGGTCAATAACGAGCTGCGAGTCGCCATGAGCGTCGAGGCGCCGAACCCCTAGCTCGACGGTGATGCGCAATCCATTAACCAAGGCCTCGTACTCGGCCACATTGTTTGACGCCGGAAAATGAAGGCGTATCACGTAGCGCACATGTTTCCCGAGGGGCGAGATGAAGAGCAAGCTAACACCTGCTCCGATTTTCATAAGTGACCCATCGAAGTACATGGTCCAAAGTTCGGCCTAGATTGGAGCTGTCGGCAATTGGGTGTCGACCCATTCAGCGAGGAAGTCTGCCAAGATTTGGGATTTTATGGCCTTCCGAGGGGCAAATGAAAGTGTTTCCCCCATGAGTTCTACTGTCCACTTTCCTATCCTACCCGAGGCCTCTCGGCACTGGATGATCTCTCCCAGGGGGAAGGATGACACCACAGTCACCGGATGAGACTCGAAGTAGTGTCGCAACTTTTGCTGTGTTAGAATCACCGCGTACAGTAGCTTCTGGATTTACGGGTAGTGGATTTTGGTCTCGGATAGCACCTCGCTGATGAAGTAGACTGGCCTCTGGATGAGCAGTGCATGCCCCTCTTCCCGTCTCTCCACTACGACCGCAGCGCTAACCACCTGAGTGGTTGCGGCTACGTAAATCAAGAGATTCTCTCCCGCAGCGGGGGGCACCAAGATGGGCGCATTAGTAAGGAGTGCCTTTAAGTTTCCGAGGGCTTCTTCGGCCTCGGGAGTCCAAGTGAAGTGCTCGGCCTTCCTTAAGAGGCGGTACAAGGGCAATCCTTTCTCGCCAAGGCGCGAGATGAAGCGGCTCAGAGCCGCAAGGCATCCCATGACCCTTTGTACTCCTTTTAAATCTTTGATGGGTCCCATGTTGGTGATGGCCGCGATTTTCTCCGGGTTGGCCTCGATGCCTCGTTCGGAGACGATGAACCCTAGGAGCATGCCTCGGGGGACTCCGAAGACACACTTCTCGGGATTGAGTTTTACGCTCTTCGCTTTTAAGCACCTGAATGTCACTTCAAGGTCAGAGAGGAGGTCGGAGGCTTTCCTTGTTTTGACAACGATGTCATCGACATAAGCCTCGACCGTTCTACCGATGTGTTCTCCAAACACATGGTTCATGCACCTTTGGTATGTCGCACCTGCATTCCTCAAGCCAAATGGCATAGTAGTATAACATTACATGCCAAAAGGTGTGATAAAAGAAGTCGCGAGCTGGTCGGATTCTTTCATTTTAATTTGGTGATAGCCTGAATAGGCATCGAGGAAAGACAGGGTTTCGCACCTAGCGGTGGAGTCCACAATTTGATCGATGCGGGGCAGAGGGTAGGGAACCTTTGTACATGCTTTGTTTAACCCAGTGTAGTCTACACACATCCTCCATTTCCCACCTTTTTCCTTACAAGTACAGGGTTAGCTAACCATTATGGATGGAATACTTCTTTGATGAACCCTGCAACCATTAGCTTGTGGACCTCCTCGCCTATGGCCCTACGCTTTTCTTCATCAAAACGGCGCAGGTGCTGTTTCACGGGTCGGGCACCGGCTCGGATGTCCAGTGAGTGCTCGGCGACATCCCTCGGTATGCCTGGCATGTCCGAGGGACTCCACGCAAAAATTTTGGCGTTTGCGCGGAGAAAGTTGACGAGCACTGCTTCCTATTTGGGGTTGAGCTCGGAGCCGATCCTGACTTTCTTGCTGGCGTCATTGCTATGGTCAAGAGAGACGGACTTAACCGCCTCGGCTGGTTTGAAGTTTCCGGCGTGCCGCTTCGCGTCGAGCGCCTCTTTGGAGAGGCAATCCAGGTCGGCGATGAGGGCTTCGGACTCGGCTGTTGGGGACTTGTTCTCAAATGCTAGGAGTTAAGAACAAGGCAACATAAAAAATGTTAATCGCTAAAGTCCTTCGTCCTTCGAAGCATTATCTCCCTTAGGATATAATGATTTTCGGACGAAGGTAATGAAGAGCGTGTCTTCATAAATTTATTATACAGTGACGAAGGATAAAATGTAGAGAATATAAACGATAACATAAATAATTATATATTACTATCAGACATAGACATAAATATCTTTGAGTTACAAATGTACCTCCAACTGGAAGGAGATGATAGTACAAGCGTGACGCAAAGAGCGAATGCCAAGTCAGCCCGAACAGTACGGGGGTACTGTTCTCCTATTTATAGGCACGGGACACAACTCATACAAAATTACATTCATGCCCTTTACACTTGATAATAATTCTATAGTAATCTGTCGAGGTTTAAATAGCCTTTTCATCTTTAAGTCGGTTTCACTTTTTGCTACCGCGCCGAAGCTTTCCTGCTCGCACCTTCGGCTCTGTATAAACCTTCGTATTACTCTGGTCTACTGTGATGCTGGCTTGAATCCGAAGATACCTGTTCACACATTATACTCCAGAAATACTGTTAAATCCTGTTTTTGAGGACCTTCAGATGCTGAAGGTCCCCAACAGTAGCCCCTCGCAATATTAATTTGTTTTAAAATAATAAATTTAGATTGCGACATGGACGAAGGCTTTACGCCGAAGGTCCGAAAAAACGCCTTCCCTTTGCTAGAATAGCAACATTCACTGACAAGCGGGGTCTTTTAATTTTCAACGCACTTGGCGTATAAATACGGCCATACCGCAAACTCATTTGATACGCTCTCTGGCCAACTGCTCCCACTCACTCAATTTTTAGCTCTTGTGCACTAAGATTTGCTAAGCTTTTAGTTTTGAAGCTTCGGCTTTGAAAATAGTTTTTTAGCATCTCCGAAGATGTCCGAAGATAAGAAGACTACTGCTGAGACGAAGCTGAGCCTCGACGAAGAGAAAAATTTGGGGTTTCTTATAGCGATGTCAAAGACCAACACAGAAAAAATCACCAAGGAGATTATGGAAGGTTTGTCTGAGGATACTGGTGACAGTGACAGCTATGATGTGGACAGTGGTGGTGAAGACTCCGAAGATCGTCCCTGGCGACCAAGCCATTCAGTTTATGGTAAATCAACTATCAAAGAAAATCATCTTGTCAATATGAGAGGAAGGTATTTCCGGGATTTGTCCATTGTGAGGGCGGACGAAGGGGAAAAAACTTGCCCACATCCCGAAGAGAATGAAGTCGTAGTGTACCGAAGCTTTTTGAAAGCTGGACTGCGATTTCCCTTGAGTAGCTTCGTTGTGGAGGTGCTGAAAATATTCGAAATCTATCTCCATCAACTTACCCCCGAGGCAATTATAAAGCTGAATATCTTCGTGTGGGCCGTGAGAAGCCAAGGTCTGAAGCCTGATGCAAAAAGCTTCTGTAATATACACGAATTATCATACGAGACAAAACCTTGGGGTAAGGAACAGTATCACAATAATTTTGGCTGCTACAGTTTCGTTTCCCGGTCCGGGTCAAGCTGCCCCGTGCCAACCTTTCGGAAGAGATGGCCCGGCGACTGGATGACAGAATGGTTTTATGTGAAGAATGATCTGACAATACGAGAAGATATCAAAGGTATAATTATGCGCCCTATTTGGCAAAGCTTCGGCCTTCGGAGGCCGAAGGTTGAAATGAATGAAGCTGCCGAAGAATGCCAGAGGGCCTTCGGCGCAGTCTGCTCTTTCATTGGAACGAGAGACTTAGTGCAAGAGCATATTGCCTTCAGGGTATGGCCGCTCGCGGAGAAATGGGAAATGCCACAAGAAACCGTAAAAGAGGCCGACGAAGGTGGACTTATCAGGTTGAAGTACACTTTTAAATTTGGAGATAAATTTGTTGAGCCAGATGATGACTGGTTAAAATGTATTGAAAATTTAAGTGATGAACTGCTTGGGGCTTATTCGAAGGCCGAAGATACTGCAATGTCAGCAGCCTTCGGAGGCCGAAAAAAGAAAAGGCTGAATCGGGTATTTGATGCAATCGGGTTTGTCTACCCTGACTATTGCTATCCCATTCGAAGGCAGAAGAGAAAAAACACAACCTCTGCAAAAGAAGAAGCTGCAACTGCTCCTAGCGAGCCAGAACCGAAAAGAAAGAAGATAAAGGTCCTTACACATTGGTCGCGTTATATTGAACCAGCTTCGGTGCCTGAGTTTACCGGAGAAACTTCTTCGGCCACCGAAGCTGAAAAACCAACCGAGCCAACCTTGCTGCCAGAAGTGGCAGAAACGGCCGAAGTGCCAACAAAGATAGAATTGGAACAATCAAAGATTTTGTTATCAGAAACGAAAGAGAAGGCCGAAGCACCGTCCACAGAAAAAATGGAAGAGGTAAAAGAAGCAACTGAGGGATCCAAAACATCAGAAGTTTTGAGTCCTGCAGCAAACATTGAGACAGTAAAAAATCAAAAAGTGCCAGCGGTGACTCCGAAAAGAAAGAGAATGGCTAATGTGCTAGATGTACTGTAAACGATCAAATCTTCAAGCACACCTCCGAGGAAGGCTGCTGTCATTCCTGAAACAACAACTGAAATTTCTGGTTCTAAAGCTCCAGGGCAAGAGACTGAAGCCGAAGCTGGGCCCTCAGAGCCTGCAAAGATAAAATCCTTGGAAAGTGAGGCAGAAAAAATAGCAAAGCCAACTTTTGTTGAAGAAACCAGTGTCATTTCCCCCGAAGCATCCCCCAAAGTTCGTGATTATATTGTTCGTCATGCTTCGGGGAAAAAATTATCAGAAAAAGAAGAGCAAGAGGCCCAGCACTACGCCCAAAAACTGAAATATCCAAAGGGGGCGTTAATATTCAATGGCAGTGGAGAAGAAGACTTCTTGTATTGTCTCCCCGACAGCAAGGAAATTTCTGTCTGTCGGGAGATGAGCAAGAGCTTCGAATTCCCAACTTTAGAAGACGGGCTCTCGGTGCTGTCGAAGAACGATCTGGCCGACAGCCTGGCTTACAATAGCTTAAAGGTGCGACAAATGAAATCCTTGTGTTTTTTGTTGAGTCCAAAATTTTTCGTTTGTTTAAACCTATTGACGCACACATATTTCTCTTTGCAGGGCCTGATACTTAGCAATGCCCTCAGGGCACAGAAAGATGCTGAAGACGAAGGGTGTTCTGTAGCCCTGAGCAACCTTCGTTCCGAAGTTATTGAACTGAGGAACGAAGGTTTCGAAAAAGATAAAATATTACACTCATTGATAAATAAAATAAAGGAAGACGAAGCTGCTTTTAAAGGTCAAGCTGAAGCTCAGAAGCGCGAAATTGAAGATCTTCGGAAACAACTGGCCAGAGCCAAGGAAGAACGCATACTTGAAGAAACAAAGCGAGAACTCAGCGACCAATGGGCAGATCACCTAGAAATAACTGTTGAAGAGCTTCGTTCGTCCAGAAAGAGATGCTATAACAAATCTATAGAGTGTGTTAAGAAGTTAAAAGCTAGCTTCGCCAGGGTCGGCGCCTTCTCAAGCGAAGAAAACTTTACGAGAGGCAATCCCGAAGGTCCCATCGAATGGATCGACCACGAAGCTGAGGCCTTCGAAGAAATTTTAAATAGCCGAGGAGATATATGTGCCTTCTCTGGTGCCAGAGGGATTGCCACCATCTTAGAGAAGAAGGGGTGCGAACATGTAAAAATTTTAGCACAATCCGAAGCTGCTTTGTCTTTTGAAGATGCAAGAGATCCTTCGGCCGAAGCTAGTATAATTGGTGGAAAATTTTTTACCGATATCTGGGATAATGGTGGCCGAGAAATGGCCGGAGAAATTATTCGAAGAAGTGAAAAGGGCATTCACGATGCTAGAGAAGTAGCTGAAGCTGCTGAAAAGAGCGCAGAGGCCGAAGGTCAATTAGGTATTAACTAATAGCTTTTATTGTGTTGTAATCTTAGGCTTTAAGATTTGTTTGCGATTTGTAATAGCAATGTAGCCGTATCCTGTCTTACTTCAGATCCTGCTAAAGCGTCTTCGGGCCCTCAGCCGAAAGGAGACGACGAAATTAAAAAGATGGCTGAAGATATTATGGACGAAGTCGTCAATCGGCTCCTGAACGAGGCTGCAGAAGTCGTTTTGAGAGAAGATTAAGTATTTTTGTGAAAACTTCTGAAATGTAATATACTGTAGCATTTTGTAACCCCAAATGTAATATACCTATTTTTGTTAGTCAATTCTTTACGATGCATGAAATTTTACACGTACCGCTTTTGAGTCTTTGACGAAAAAACACCTTCCCTTCTTTTCATGCTTCGTGAAGAAGAATTTTTCTTTGTCACAACAATATCCAATGTTCTGATGAATAATATCCAGGCTCCGTGAAAATATTTTCCGAAGCTACACTTCCGAAGATCAATGATGTATCTTTTTGTGACTATGATTTCTCCCCTTTTTTCAAAGCGTTCTTCTGTAGATTGATATATGTGCCTTCTCTGGTGCCATGTGCAAAATGATGTATGATGCTTATGCTGTGCGAAATGATGCGATGATGTTATGTTATGTGAGATGATGTTTATTCCGAAGATACATACGCATCCCTGCAATAAAACACAATCTTTTATAAGCCTCCCTTAGGAGCTTCTTCGCCTTTTACTTCAGCGGAATCAGTGTTTATTTTTCACTGTAAGCCTCCCTTAGGAGCTTCTTCGCCTTTTACTTTCAGCGGTATTCGCGTTGACTTTTCGCGCTTCGCCTTTTACTTAGGCGGTATCAGCGTTGACTTTTCGTTGTATGCTCTGCATTCCCTTTGGAACGACTTTGGAGCAGAAAACTTACACTGCGCTCCCTTTGGAACGACTTTTTTGTGACTTCGGCAAACTTACTCTGCGTTCCTTAGAACGACTTTTTGTTGCTTCGAAGAATTTTCGATAGTTCGAAGGTCCTCTTTGTTATCACAAGTCTTTGAACTTTAATCAATATAAGCCTGTGAAGAAAATATATTTCCCTTGTAAGAATCAACGAAACTAATTACATGAAACCTAAACAATGTCCTTTATTAAAGAAAATAAAACTGAATAAAAAAGATTGCTATTAAGGTAGGATATTTGTCAATAGATGTGCTTTGACTCTGGCACAGTGCTATTGACTGTACGAGCTTCGGACTGCTCTCTGAAGTCCCTCTGGTGTGGAGCATACTGGCTCCCTTCTGGCTGCTGGCCTTGTTGCAACGGAGGTGGAGGCTGAGGCTGTTGCCAGGAGGCTTGAGGCTGACTTGCCGAAGCAACAGAAACTGCAGGATGATTGCCCACATATTCTGGGATGTAGGGCGAATGATACGAAGCTGTATGCATGACCTGCTTCGGCTGAGCTTGTTGTGCTGCTGCTTCAGCTATTTCCTTTTGCTTCTGAATAGTGACATGGCACATCCTGGTAGTATGGCCTTTGTTCTCACCGCAGAATAAGCAAAAGATTCTTCTCGGTTGATCGCCAAATCTTGCTCCAAAGCCCCTGGCGCTTCTGCCTCTTGGAGCTGGTGGTCGGAAGGAGCTTTGCTGTTGCCTCGAAGCCTGTGAGGAACATTGTGGCCTTTGCTGTTGGCTTCCTCTATCATCATTTTGTGTAGAGTTATGAATTGATCTCACGTGCCTCGGGTAGAATCTCCCTCCGAAGCCCCTGGTCATTTCAGAAAACCTGAAAGCCTCCTCCCTTCTTTGGCGAAAATCATCATCGGCCCGAATGTACTCGTCCATCTTCTGGAGCAGCTTCTCCAAAGTTTGAGGAGGCTTCCTAGCGAAGTACTGAGCTGACGGTCCTGGCCGAAGCCCCTTGATCATGGCCTCAATGACAATTTCATTGGGCACCGTTGGTGCCTGTGCCCTCAAACGCAAGAACCTTCGTACATACGCCTGAAGGTATTCTTCGTGATCCTGGGTGCACTGGAACAGAGCCTGAGCAGTGACCGGCTTCGTCTGAAATCCTTGGAAGCTAGTTAACAACAAGTCCTTCAGCTTCTGCCATGAAGTGATCGTTCCTGGTCGAAGGGGGGAATACCAGGTTTGAGCAACACTCCTGACAACCATAACGAAAGATTTGGCCATGACTGAAGCATTGCCACCATACGAAGATACTGTTGCTTCGTAGCTCATCAAAAACTGCTTCGGGTCTGAGTGGCCATCAAATACAGGAAGCTGGGGCGGCTTGTAGGACGGAGGCCAAGGTGTAGCCTGCAGCTCAGCGGACAGAGGAGAAGCATCATCAAAAACAAAATTCCCATGATGGAAATTGTCATACCAGTCATCTTCGTTGGGAAAACCCTCCTGATGAAGATCTTGGTGTTGAGGCCTTCGGTGCTGCTCATCCTGGGCAAGGTGACGAACTTCTTCAGAGGCTTCGTCTATCTGCCTCTGCAGTTCAGCTAGCCTGGCCATCTTTTCTTTCTTCCTCTGTACTTGTTGATGAAGCATCTCCATATCTCTGATTTCTTGATCTATCTCGTCCTCTGGTGGTGTCGGGCTAACAGCCTTCCTTTTCTGGCTTCGGGCCTCCCGTAGGGAGACTGTCTCCTGATTGTGGTCCAGTGGTTGCAGAGCTGCAGCCCCAGTCGCTGAAGCCTTCTTCGGCGCCATAACGAAGGTTTATGATCGCCGAAGGTGTTCAAAAAACTCAGAGTGGAAGTGAGGTCACCGGAGGTGGGCGCCAATGTTGGGGACTTGTTCTCAAATGCTAGGAGTTAAGAACAAGGCAGCATAAAAAATGTTAATCGCTAAAGTCCTTCGTCCTTCGAAGCATTATCTCCCTTAGTGTTGGGGACTTGTTCTCAAATGCTTCGAATTAAGAACAAGGCAACATAAAAAGTGTTAAGTGTTAAAGTCCTTCGTCCTTCGAAGCATTATGTCCCTTCGGGAAATAATGAGTTTCAGACGAAGGTCATAAGAAACATACCTTCATAAACATAACAAGTAATGACGAAGGATTCATATAAAGCATGAAATATAATATAAGCATCACCATAGGATCATTTCTATTTTATTAACATGGAAAAATAGAAATGATTTCAAATTACAAATGTACCTTCGATCCTGAGAGAAGATAAAAAGTTCAAGCGTGACGCAAAAGCAAATGCCAAGTCAGCGTGAACAGTACGGGAGTACTGTTCATCTATTTATAGACGCGGGACGCAGCCCACGTAAAATTACATTTATGTCCATTACATTTGTCAATGACTTATGGAAACCTGATAAGGTCCACGTAGTCTTTTCATCTTTAAGTCGGTTCCCCTCTCTGCTATCGCGACGAAGCTTCCCTGCGCACAGCTTCGGCTGTGCACCATCCTTCGTGGAGCTTGGTAATCAGCCCGTCCTTCGTCTGGTTCAGGCTTCGTCCTGACCGCACTTCATGTTCGTAATTCTGAGTCCGAAGGTACCTGTTCACATAATCCACTTGGAAAACATTGTTAAATCATGTTTTTGAGGACCTTCGGAGGACGAAGGCCCCCAACAGTAGCCCCTCGCAATATTAATTTGTTTGAAATAATAAATTCAGATTGCGACATGAACGAAGGCTTTATGCCGAAGGTCCGAAAAAACACCTTCCCTTTGCTAGAATAGCAACATTCAATGACAAGTGGGGTCTTTCAACTTTCAACGCATCAAGCGTATAAATACGGCCATACCGCAAACTTATTTTGCACGCTTTCTGGCCAACCACTCTTGCTCACTCATTTTTTAGCTCTCGTGCACTGTGATCTGCTAAGCTTTTAGCTTTGAAGCTTCGGCTTTGAAAACAGTTTTTTAGTGTTTCCGAAGATGTCTGAAGCTGCTAAGAAGGCTGCTGCTGTAATGAAGCTGAGTCTTGATGAAGAGAAGAACTTAGGGTTTCTTATAGCAATGTCGAAGACCAACACAGAAAAGATCACCAGGGAAATTCTGGAAGGGCTGTCTGAAGATACTGGTGACAGTGAAAGTTATGATGTGGACAGCGGTGGCGAAGACTCCGAAGATCGCCCCTGGCGACCAAGCCATTCAGTTTATGGTAAATCAACTATCAAAGAGAATCATCTTGTTAATATGAGAGGAAGGTATTTCCGGGATCTGTCCATTGTGAGGGCGGACGAAGGGGAAAAGACTTGTCCACACCCTGAAGAAAATGAAGTTGTGGTGTACCGAAGCTTTTTGAAAGCCGGATTGCGATTCCCCTTGAGCAGCTTCGTCGTGGAGGTGTTGAAAATCTTCGAAGTCTATCTTCATCAACTTACTCGAGAGGCTATTATAAGGCTAAATATCTTCGTGTGGGCCACGAGAAGCCAAGGTCTGAAGCCTGACGCAAGAAGCTTCTGTAATGTTCATGAATTATTATATGAAACAAAACCTTGGGGCAAAGAACAGTACCATAACAACTTTGGCTGCTACAGCTTCGTCTCTCGGTCCGGGGCAAGCTGTCCCGTACCAACCTTTCGGAAGAGATGGCCCGGGGATTGGATGACAGAATGGTTTTATGTGAAGAATGACTTATCAGTACGAGAAGACATCAAAGGTATAATTATGCGTCCTATTTGGCAAAGCTTCGGCCTTCGGAGGCCGAAGGTTGAAATGAACGAAGCCGCCGAAGAGTGCCAAAGAGCCTTCGGCGTTGTCTGCTCTTTTATAGGAACAAGGGACTTAGTACAAGAGCATATTGCCTTCAGGGTGTGGCCGCTTGCGGAGAAATGGGAAATGCCACAAGAAATCGTTAAAAAGGCCGACGAAGGTGGACTCGTCAGATTTAAGTACACTTTTAAATTTGAAGATAAATTTATTGAGCCAGACGATGAGTGGTTGAAAAGCATTGACAATTTAAGTGATGAGCTGCTTGGGACATACTCGAAGGCCGAAGATACTGCAATGTCAGCAGCCTTCGGAGGCCGAAAAAAGAAAAGGTTGAATCGGGTATTTGACGCCATCGGGTTCGTCTACCCTGACTATTGCTACCCCATTCGAAGGCAGAAGAGAAAAAATACAACCTCTGCAAAAGAAGAAACTACAGCTGCTCCTAGCGAGCCAGAACCGAAAAGGAAGAAGATAAAGGTTCTTACTTATCGACCGCGTTATATTGAACCAGCTTCGGTGCCTGAGTTTACCGGAGAGACTTCTTCGGCCACCGAAGCTGAAAAACCAGCCGAGCCAACTTTGCTGCCAGAAGCCACAGAAACAGCCGAAATACCAACGAAGACAAAATTGGAGCAATCAAAAATTTTGTTATCAAAAACGAAAGAGAAGGCCGAAGCGCCATTCACAGAAAAAATGGAAGAGGTAAAGGAAGCAACCGAGGACTCCAAAACATCAGAAGTTTTGAGTCCTGTGGCAATCATTGAAACAGTAAGTAATCAAAAAGTGCCAGCAGTGACTCCGAAAAGAAGGAGAATGGCTAATGTGCTAGATGTGCTGGAAACGATCAAATCTTCAAGCACCCCTCCGAAGAAGGCTGTCGTCACTCCTGAAACAACAGTCGAAGCTTCGGGTTCTAAAGCTCCAGAGCAAGATACTGAAGCCGAAGCTGGGCCCTCAGAGCCCTCAAAGGCAAAGACCTTAGAAAGTGAGGCAGAAAAAATAACAAAGCCAACTTTTGCTGAAGGAACCGGTGTTGTTACCCCCGAAGCATCCAAAATTCGTGATTATATTTTTCGTCATGCTTCGGGGAAAAAATTAACAGAAAAAGAAGAACAAGAGGCCCAACACTATGCCCAAAAGTTGAAATATCCAAAGGGGGCGTTGATATTTAATGGCAGTGGAGAAGAAGATTTCTTGTATTGCCTCCCCGACAGCAAGGAAATTTCTGTCTGTCGGGAGATAAGCAGAAGCTTCGGATTTCCAACTTTAGAAGACGGACTTTCGGTGCTGTCAAAGAACGATCTGGCTGACAGCCTAGCTTACAACAGTTTAAAGGTGCGACAAATGGAATTCTTATATTTTTATTGAATTCAAAATTTTTCGTTTGTTTAAAACTATTAACACAGACATATTCCTTGTCTGCAGGGCCTGATACTCAGCAATGCCCTCAGAGCACAGAAAGATGCTGAGGACGAAGGATGTACTATAGCCCTGAGCAACCTTCGTTCCGAAGTAATTGAACTGAGGAACGAAGGTCTCGAAAAAGACAAAATATTGCATTCCTTAATAAATAAAATAAAAGAAGACGAAGCTATTTTCAAAGGTCAGGCCGAAGCTCAGAAGTGTGAAATTGAAAACCTTCGTAAACAATTAGCCAGAGCTAAAGAGGAATGCATACTTGAAGAAACAAGGCGAGAACTCAGCGACCAATGGGCAAATCATTTAGAAGAAACTGTTAAAGAGCTTCGGTCAGCCAAGAAGAAATGCTTCGACAAATCTATAGAGTGTGTCAAGAAAATAAAAACTAGCTTCGCCAGCGTTGGCGCATTTTCGCAAGAAGAAAACTTTATAAGAGGTAACCCCGAAGGACCCCTGGAATGGATCAATCATGAGGCGGAGGCCTTCGAGGAAATCCTGAGTAGCCGCGGTGACATCTGCGCTTTTTCTGGTGCCAGAGGGATTGCCACTATTTTGGAGGGGAAAGGATGTGAACATGTAAAGATTTTATCGCAGTCCGAAGCCACCTTGTCCACTGAAGATATAAAAGATCCTTCAGCCGAAGCTAGCGCGGTTGGGGGAAAATTTTTCACCGACATCTGGGACAACGGTGGTAGAGAAATGGCCCAAGAAATTATTCAGAAAAGCGAGAAAGGGATTCATGAGGCTAGAAAAGTAGCCGAGGCTGCTGAGAAAAACGCAGAGCCCGAAGGGCAAATAGGTACTAGCGAATAGTTTTCATTGCATTATAACTTTTAATTTTATAGCTCGTTCGCGATCTGTAATAATGATGTAATAGTATCCCGTCCTCACTCAGATCCTACTAAAGCATCTTCGGGCCCTCAGCCTAAAGATGACGACGAAATTAAAAAGATGGCCGAAGCTATCATGGATCAGGTTGTCGATCGACTGCTGAACGAAGCTGCAGAAATAGTACTTAGGGAAGACTAAGTGCTATTGCAAAAAACATTTGATATATGATTTGTGTAATATTCTGTAATCCTGTATGTAATATACTTGTTTTATGATTCAATTCTTTACGATGCATGAAACTTTAAACACGTACCATTTTTGAGTCTTCGACGAAAAAACACCTTCCCTTCTTTTCATGCTTCGTGAAGAAGAATTTATCATTTATCACGACAATATCCATAGTGTTCTGATAAGAAATATCCAAGCTTCGTAAAAATAATCTCCGAAACTATACCTCGAAGATCAATATTGTTTCTCCCTGTAACTTGGCATGATTTGCCCTTTTTCAAAGCATTTTCCGAAGATCGATAACATGCCCCCTTCTTGTGCCACATGCAGCATGATGTATGATGATTATGCTATGCAAAATGATGTGATGATGTTATGTTATGCAGAATGATATTTTGTGCCGAAGATACGCACATTCCTGCAATGGGGCACAATCTTTTGTATCAATACTGACTTTTTCATTATAAGTCTCCCTTAGGAGCTTCTTCGCCTTTTACTTCAGCGGAATCAGCGTTTATTTTTCGCTGTAAGTTCTGCATCCCCTTAGGAACGTCTTTGGAACTTCTTCGCCTTTTACTTAGGCGGTATAAGCTCTGCATTCCCTTAGGAACGTCTTTGGAGCTTCTTCGCCTTTTACTTAGGCGGTATCAGCGTTGACTTTTCGCTGTATGCTCTGCATTCCTTTTGGAACGACTTTGGAGCAGAAAACTTACACTGCGCTCCCTTCGGAACGACTTTTTGTGACTTCGTCAGACTTACTCTGCGTTCCTTAGAACGACTTTTTGTTACTTCGAAGGATTTTCGATAGTCCGAAGGTCCTTTTTATTATCACAAACCTGTGAAGAAAACATATTTTTCTTGTAGGAATCAACGAAACTGATTACATGAAACCTAAACAATGTCCTTTATTACAAAAAATAAAACTGAATGAAAAAGATTGCTATTAAGGTAGGATATTTGTCAATAGATGTGTTTTGACTCTGGCACGGTGTTGTTGACCGTGCGAGCTTCGGACTGTTCTCTGAAGTCCCTTTGATGTGAAGCATATTGGCTCCCTTCTGGCTGCTGGCCTTGTTGCAACGGAGGTGGAGGCGGGGGCTGTTGCCAGGAAGCTGAAGGCTGACTTGCCGAAGCAGCAGAGAGTGCAGGATGGTTGCCCACATATTCTGGGATGTAGGGCGAATGATACGAAGCAGTGTGCATGACCTGCTTCGGCTGAGCCTGTTGCGCGGCAGCTTCGGCTATCTCTTTTTGCTTCTGAATGGTAACATGACACATCCTGGTGGTATGACCTTTGTTTTCACCACAGAATAAGCAAAATATTCTTCTGGGTTGATCCCCGAATCTTCCGCCGAAGCCCCTGGCGCCTCTGCCTCTTGGGGCTGGTGGTCGGAAGGAGCTTTGCTGTTGCCCCAAAGCCTGTGAGGAGCACTGCGGTCTGTTCTGCTGACTCCCCTTATCATCATTCTGAGTGGAGTTGTGGATGGACCTGACATGCCTCGGATAGGATCTTCCTCCGAAGCCCCTGGTCATTTCGGAAAATCTGATGGCCTCCTCCCTTCTTTGGCGAAAGTCATTGTCAGCACGAATGTACTCGTCCATCTTTTGGAGCAGCTTCTCCAGGGTCTGAGGAGGCTTCCTAGCAAAGTATTGAGCAGCAGGTCCAGGACGAAGCCCCTTGATCATGGCTTCGGTGACAATTTCATTGGGCACCGTTGGTGCCTGCGCCCTCAAACGCAAGAACCTTCTGACATACGCCTGAAGGTATTCTTCATGATCCTGAGTGCACTGGAACAAGGCTTGAGCAGTGACCGGCTTCGTCTGAAATCCTTGAAAGCTGGTCAATAACATATCCTTCAGCTTCTGCCATGAAGTGATCGTTCCTGGCCGAAGGGAGGAATACCAGGTCTGAGCAACACTCCTGACGGCCATAACGAAAGACTTTGCCATTACTGCAGCATTGCCACCATACGAAGACACTGTTGCTTCGTAACTCATCAAGAACTGCTTCGGGTCCGAATGGCCATCGAACATGGGAAGCTGGGGTGGCTTATAGGACGAAGGCCAAGGTGTAGCCTGCAGCTCAGCGGACAGAGGAGAAGCATCGTCGAAAACAAAATTTCCATGATGAAAATTATCATACCAGTCATCTTCATTGAAGAAACCCTCCTGATGAAGGTCTTTTTGTTGAGGCCTTCGGTTCTGCTCATCGTGGGTAAGGTGACGGACTTCTTCAGAAGCTTCGTCTATCTGCCTCTGCAGCTCAGCTAGCCTGGCCATCTTCTCCTTCTTCCTCTGCACCTGTTGATGTAGCATCTCCATGTCCCTGATCTCTTGGTCTAGTTCATCCTCCTGAATCGTCGGGCTGACAGCCTTCCTCTTCTGGTTTCGGGCCTCCCGGAGAGAGACGGTCTCCTGGTTGGGGTCCAGCGGTTGCAGTGCTGCAGCCCCAGTCGCTGAAGCTTTCTTCGGTGCCATAGCGAGGGTCTATAGCTTCCGAAGGTGTTCAAAAAACTCGAAGTGGAAGTGAGTTCACCGGAGGTGGGCGCCAATGTTGGGGACTTGTTCTCAAATGCTTCGAATTAAGAACAAGGCAACATAAAAAGTGTTAAGTGTTAAAGTCCTTCGTCCTTCGAAGCATTATGTCCCTTCGGGAAATAATGAGTTTCGGACGAAGGTCATAAGAAACATACCTTCGTAAACATAACAAGTAATGACGAAGGATTCATATAAAGCATGAAATATAATATAAGCATCACCATAGGATCATTTCTATTTTATTAACATGGAAAAATAGAAATGATTTCAAATTACAAATGTACCTTCGATCCTGAGAGAAGATAAAAAGTTCAAGCGTGACGCAAAAGCAAATGCCAAGTCAGCGTGAACAGTACGGGAGTACTGTTCATCTATTTATAGACGCGGGACGCAGCCCACGTAAAATTACATTTATGTCCATTACATTTGTCAATGACTTATGGAAACCTGATAAGGTCCACGTAGTCTTTTCATCTTTAAGTCGGTTCCCCTCTCTGCTATCGCGACGAAGCTTCCCTGCGCACAGCTTCGGCTGTGCACCATCCTTCGTGGAGCTTGGTAATCAGCCCGTCCTTCGTCTGGTTCAGGCTTCGTCCTGACCGCACTTCATGTTCGTAATTCTGAGTCCGAAGGTACCTGTTCACATAATCCACTTGGAAAACATTGTTAAATCATGTTTTTGAGGACCTTCGGAGGACGAAGGCCCCCAACACTTAGGATATAATGATTTTCGGACGAAGGTAATGAAGAGCGTGTCTTCATAAATTTATTATACAGTGACGAAGGATAAAATGTAGAGAATATAAACGATAACATAAATAATTATATATTACTATCAGACATAGACATAAATATCTTTGAGTTACAAATGTACCTCCAACTGGAAGGAGATGATAGTACAAGCGTGACGCAAAGAGCGAATGCCAAGTCAGCCCGAACAGTACGGGGGTACTGTTCTCCTATTTATAGGCACGGGACACAACTCATACAAAATTACATTCATGCCCTTTACACTTGATAATAATTCTATAGTAATCTGTCGAGGTTTAAATAGCCTTTTCATCTTTAAGTCGGTTTCACTTTTTGCTACCGCGCCGAAGCTTTCCTGCTCGCACCTTCGGCTCTGTATAAACCTTCGTATTACTCTGGTCTACTGTGATGCTGGCTTGAATCCGAAGATACCTGTTCACACATTATACTCCAGAAATACTGTTAAATCCTGTTTTTGAGGACCTTCGGATGCCGAAGGTCCCCAACATCGGCGAAGGCTTCGACGTACTCCACGCATTCCACGTCGCACTTGTAAGCGTGGCAGTATGTGGATCTGACGGTGATGGTTCCCTTGGGGCCTGGCATCTTGAGCTTGAGGTACGTGTAGTTGGGGACGGCCATGAAATTGGCGTAGCACGGTCTTCCCAACACCGTGTGATAGGTCCCTCGGAACCTGACTACCTCGAAAGTGAGGGTTTCCTTTCGGAAGTTGGAGGGAGTTCCGAAGCAGACGGGCAAATTAAGTTGCACAAGGGGCAGGACACGCTTGCCGGGGACGATCCCGTGGAAAGGTGCTGCACCGGCCCGGATTGTGGACAGATCGCCCCCCAAGAGCCCTAGGGTCTCGGCGTAGATGATGTTGAGGCTGCTGCCTCTGTCCACGAGGACCTTGGAGAGCCTAGCATTGCCGATGACAGGGTCGACGACAAGCGGGTACCTTCCTGGGATCGGTACGCAGTCGGGGTGTGAAAGAGAATTAGGCTTACACCTATTTCCTAATTGATTTTGGTGGTTGAATTGCCCAACACAAATAATTGGACTAACTAGTTTGCTCTAGTATCTAAGTTCTACAGGTGCCAAAGGTTCACAATAAGCCAATAAAAAGACCAAGAAAGGGTTCAAACAAAGAGAGCAAAAGACAACCCAAAGGCACCCTGGTCTGGCGCACCGGACTGTCGGTGTGCCACCAGACAGCGTCCGGTGCACCAGGGCACTCGAGGCTGAACTCTTCACCTTCGGGAAATTCAGAGGGCGCTCCGCTATAATTCACCGGACTGTCCGGTGTGCCAGCGGAGCAACGGCTACTTCGCGCGCAACGGTCGACCGCAACGCATTAAATGTGCGCCTGCGCGCGCAGAGGACAGAGGACGCGCAGTTGGCGCACCGGACAGTCTACAGGACCTGTCCGATGCACCACCGGACAGCCCAGAGGCCCCACAAGTCAGAGCTCCAACGGTCGAACCACAACGGTCCGCTGACGTGGCTGGCGCACCGGACAGTGTCTGGTGGCGCACCGGACTGTCCGGTGCGCCATGCGACAGCACACTTCCAACGGCCATTTTTGGTGGTTGGGGCTATAAATACCCCAACCACCCCACATTCAATGGCATCCAAGTTTCTACACTTCTACACCTTACAAGAGCTATAGTATTCAATACAAAACACACCAAAGAGATCAAATCCTCTCCCAACTCCACATAAAGCTTTAGTGATTAGAGAGAGTGATTTGTTGTGTTCATTTGAGCTCTTGCGCTTGGATCGCTTCTTTTCTTTCTCATTCTTTCTTGTGATCATCTCAATTGTAACCGAGGCAAGAGACACCAATTGTGTGGTGGTCCTTGCGGGGACTTGTTGTCCCGTTTGATTGAGAAGAGAAGCTCACTCGGTCCGAGGGACCGTTTGAAAGAGGGAAAGGTTGAAAGAGACCCGGTCTTTGTGACCACCTCAACGGGGAGTAGGTTTGCAAGAACCGAACCTCGGTAAAACAAATCATCGTGTCTCGCTCTTTATTTGCTCACGATTTGTTTTGCGCCCTCTCTCTCGAACTCGTTTATATTTCTAACGCTAACCCGACTTGTAGTTGTGCTTAAGTTTGTAAATTTCAGATTCGCCCCATTCACCCCCCCCCCTTCTAGGCGACTTTCAATTGGTATCGGAGCCCGGTGCTTCATTAGAGCCTAACCGCTCGAAGTGATGTCGGGAGCATCCGCCAAGAGGGATCTCAGGACTGGCGACAAGTTCGCAAGCTCGGGAAGAACACACTCAAGGGAATCCGCCCACAAGCACAAGGAGGAATCCTCTTCCGTCTAGTCCCATCGGATGGGTGACAAGAAGAAGAAGATGAGAAAGGTGGTCTACTACGAGATCGACTCTTCGTCACCCTCCACCTCCGGCTCGGAATCGGCCTCCACTACTTCAAAGCGCCATGAGCGCAAGAAGTATAGTAAGATGCCCCTTCGCTATCCTCGCATTTCTAGACGTACTCCATTACTCTCCGTTCCATTAGGCAAACCACCTATGTTTGAAGGTGAAGATTATTCAATGTGGAGTGATAAATTGAGGCATCACCTAACCTCACTCCACAAAAGCATATGGGATATTGTTGAGTATGGAGTGCAGGTACCTAAGAAGGGAGACAAGGATTACGACGAGGAGGAGGTCGAACAAATCCAACACTTCAACTCCCAAGCCACAACTATACTCCTCGCCTCTCTAAGTCGAGAGGAGTATAATAAGGTGCAAGGGTTGAAGAGCGCAAAGGAGATTTGGGACATGCTAAAAACCGCGCACGAAGGAGACGAGGTGACCAAGATCACCAAGCGGGAGACGATCGAGGGGGAGCTCGGTCGCTTCGGACTTTGCCAAGGGGAGGAGCCACAAGACATGTACAACCGGCTCAAAACCTTGGTGAACCAAGTGCGCAACCTCGGGAGCAAAAAATGGGATGACCACAAAATGGTTAAGGTTATTCTTAGATCACTTGTTTTCCTTAACCCTACTCAAGTTCAATTAATTCGTGGTAATCTTAGATATACACTAATGACTCCCGAGGAAGTAATAGAGAATTTTGTGAGCTTTGAGTTGATGATCAAAGGCTCAAAGAAAATCGTCGAGCTAGATGGCCCCTCCACGTCCGAAGCACAACCGGTTGCATTCAAGGCAACGGAGGAAAAGAAGGAGGAGTCTACATCAGGTAGACAACCCATCGACGCCTCTAAGCTCGATAATGAGGAGATGGCGCTCATCATCAAGAGCTTCCGCCAAATCCTCAAACAAAGGAAGGGGAAAATTACAAGCCCCGTTCCAAGAAGGTGTGCTACAAATGTGGTAAGCCCGGTCATTTCATTGCTAAATGTCCATTATCTAGTGATAGTGACAGGGGTGACGACAAGAAGGGGAGAAGAAAGGAGAAGAAGAGGTACTACAAGAAGAAGGGCGGCAATGCCCATGTTTGCCGAGAATGGGACTCCGAGGAGAGCTCCACCGACTCCTCCTCCAACGAGGACGCCGCAAACATCGCCGTCACCAAGGGTCTTCTCTTCCCCAACATCGGCCACAAGTGCCTCATGGCAAAGGACGGCAAAAAGAAGAAGGTGAAATCTAAATCCTCCACTAAATATGCATCCTCTAGTGATGAAGATAATGCTAGTGATGAGGAGGATAACTTGTGCACCCTTTTTGCCAACCTTAACATGCAACAAAAAGAAAAATTAAATGAATTAATTAGTGCTATTCATGAGAAGGATGATCTCTTGGATTCCCAAGAGTACTTCCTTATTAAAGAAAACAAGAAGCATGTTAAGGTTAAGAATGCTTATGCTCTAGAAGTAGAAAAATGCGAAAAATTATCTAATGAGCTAAGCACTTGCCATGATACTATTGTCAACCTTAGAAATGAAAATGCTAAACTTATTGCTAAGGTTGATTCTAATGTTTGTAATGATTCGATTTCCAATCTTAGAAATGATAATGCTAATTTGCTTGCTAAGATTGAAAAATTGAATGATTCTCTTGCTAGCCTTAGAAATGAAAATGAAAATTTGATTGCTAAGGCTCAAGACTTTGATGTTTGCAATGTTACTATTTCTAACATTAGAAGTGAAAATGATATATTACATGCTAAGGTTGTTGAATTAAAATCTTGCAAACCCTCTACATCTATCGTTGAGCATACTTCCATTTGCACTAGATGTAGAGACATTACTTTTGATGCTATCCATGATCACCTAGCTTTAATTAAGAAACAAAATGATCACATAGCTCAACTTAATGCTAAGATTAGTGAGCATGACTTAGAAAATGAAAAAAAATTAAATTTGCTAGAAGCATGCTCTATAGTGGGAGACGCCCTGGCATCAAGGATGGCATTGGATTCCAAAAGGGAGACAATGTCAAACTTAATGCCCCTCCTAAAAGATTGTCTAACTTTGTAAAGGGCAAGGCTCCCATGCCTCAGGATAACGAGGGTTACATTTTGTACCCTGCCGGTTATCCCGAGAGCAAAATTAGGAGAATTCAATCTAGGAAGTCTCACTCTGGCCCTAATCATGCTTTTATGTATAAGGGTGAGACATCTAGTTCTAGGCAATCAACCCGTGCTAAATTGCCTAAGAGGAAAACTCCTATTGTATCAAATGATTCTAACATTTCATTTAAGACTTTTGATGCATCGTATGTTTTGACTAACAAATCCGGCAAGGTAGTTGCCAAGTATGTTGGGGGCAAACACAAGGGATCAAAGACTTGTGTTTGGGTACCCAAAGTTCTTGTATCTAATGTCAAAGGACCCAAAACCATTTGGGTACCTAAAATCAAGAACTAAACTTATTTTGTAGGTTTATGCATCCGGGGGCTCAAGTTGGATCATCGATAGCGGGTGCACAAACCACATGACAGGGGAGAAGAAGATGTTCTCCTCCTATGAGAAAAACCAAGAGCCCCAATGAGCTATCACATTCGGGGATGGAAACCAAGGTTTGGTCAAAGGATTGGGTAAAATTGTTGTATCTCCTGACCATTCCATTTCCAATGTTTTTCTTGTAGATTCTTTAGATTACAACTTGCTTTCAGTTTCTCAATTATGCAAAATGGGCTACAACTGTCTTTTTACAGATACAGGTGTTACTGTCTTTAGAAGAAGTGATGATTCAATAGCATTTAAGGGAGTGTTAGAGGGTCAGCTATACTTAGTAGATTTTGATAGAGCTGAACTTGACACTTGCTTAATTGCTAAGACTAACATGGGCTGGCTCTGGCATCGCCGACTAGCACAAGTTGGAATGAAGAATCTTCATAAGCTTCTAAAGGGAGAACACATTTTGGGACTAACAAATGTTCATTTTGAGAAAGACAGGATTTGTAGCGCATTGTAACACCCTGAATTTGGGGGTATAAAATTTCTTTGCTCATATTCACAAATTCAGGTGTTACCTCTCTTTTCACACCTTTCCCAAATCTCCTCTTTCTCTTTTCTATAGAAGAAGAGTGGTTATTTTTATTTGTAATTATAATCAAGTAGGCTAAACTCCAAGGGAGTATGAAATGTTGCATCATGTCAAACCCTAAATTCTACTTTTGTTTGGTGCATAATTCTTAGAAATGCTAATTTAAATTTGTGGCTTATTTGGATTTGAATCAAATAGAGTAAATAAAAAGAAAAGGGAAAACAAATGCCAGAATAAAAGAAAAAAAGGAAAGAAGCCCGCTTCCCCCGCCCCTCGGCCTTTCGGCCCATCTAGCCCATCCCCGCGCGCGCGCCCTCCTTCCCCCCCTTCTCTCTCTCTGCCCAGGCGGGCCCACCCGTCAGTGCGACAGCCTTCCCCGCGCCCGCGCCCGCTTTCCTCGCTCTCTCTGCTCGTGGGCCCGAGCTGTCAGCTCCTCCGTCTCCGCGTAACCACCGCCCCGAGCCGCGCGTCCCGCGGACTCCGCGCCCACGTCGCGCGTGGAGCTCGCAACCACCTCGCCTCGGCCACTTGAGCCCAGAACCTCGCTCGCCCTCTCCCCCTCCCTCATTTGCGCACCTGCAGACCCCCCTTCCACCTTCCCCCACGCTGCGCACACGCCAAAGCGCCGCCGCCATTAAACCACCGCCGCCCGAGCTCGTTTCTCCGTCGCCGTTGGAGCCCCGCCGTGCCCTCTGCCACGGTGAGCTTCGCCCTGACGTCCGCAACCCGGGACGCGCCCCAATTTCCCCTCTCCCTTCCCGAATCCCTCTGCCCGCGCTCACCGTCGTTCTCTGCGCAGCCGCCGAGGTCCGCCACCGTCGACTCGGGCTGCCGCCGCGTCTCCGTCGCCATCGAGGGGTCCCCGGAGTTTGCCTTGAGGTAAGGAACCTCTCCCGCCCCCTCCCGACCTTTTTATTGCCCCCCGTCGCGTTTAATTGCTCGCCGGAGTCCTTTAGCGCCACCGCCGAGCCGCTTCGCCGCGGGCCGCCCCCCTCCGGTGCCCTGCCTCGACCCAGTCCCCACCGGAAGGTTCCCCGCGCCCTCCCCAACCTCCCCGGCCGCCCAGGTCGCCCCAGGGACCCGCAGAGCCCCCGCGCCCCTCGTCTCCGGCGAGTTCTCCGCCGCGGGGACGGGCGCCGCCGCCTCTGCTAGCCGTAGGTGAAGACAGAAGGCGGCCACCCAATCCCTGCCGTCCATTCCCGATTGAACGGCCCTGTTTCAATTAGGCCGAGCCCAACCCTAGCCGTTCGCCTGAGATCCAACGGCCCAGAGCCATTTCCCCGCACCCCGCCTTCCTGCCATTTGGGCCCCGCCTGTCAGCCAGCCGCCCCGCGCTGCCCGCCTGGCCCCGCCTGTCAGCCGCTCAGGCCGCCGCGCGCTCGCGCGCCCGCCCGCGGATCTAATCTCGGGCGTTGATCCGAGATCTAACGGCTATAAGAGCCCGATACCCCTTCGCCCGCGCTTTTTCTTAAAGAGACCCCCGCCTTTCCGTAAATTAACCCGCCGTCCCTGGATCTTCGCAGTTAGGTCCTCGGACCTTTTATTTAATCCAAAATAAGTATTTAAGGCATACTTTTAATCCCTAATCTTGTAAAATTCATAACTTTGTCATATGAACTCCAAATTAGGTGCTTCAAATTGCAAAATGCTCACAGTATTTTTATCTATCTATTTAAACAATGTTTCCCTGCTGTTTTTATGTCCCAATTAATAGATGATCATTAGGGTAAGATTAATGTTATTGGAACCCTATTTGAGATAAATAAAGGATAGTAGACTTTAATAAAAGTTGGAACACCTAAGTTTATGGACTTAACACCATGTAATGATTTAACCCCACCACTGACTTAGATCTGGTTAGTGGATAATGAATCACTTTGTATAGTCATCTACCCTAGACCTAGGGGACACCAGATTGCCAATCCTTTTCTACTGTGAACTTGTGATCTCTCTGCTGCATATGTTTGGTTTATTGTTTTTTGTTTGTTATTTCCCAAGTGCATAGAATGAATGATTACCTTACGTAGACAACGGGCAGTCTGTGTTTCCCGAGGAAGTGGCAGAAGAAGTCCCTGATCAGCAGTTTGGTGAAGGCAAGTGTCCTCTGACCCATTATGTCCTATTCACTTATAACTTACTATCCCGCATTACTTACTTGAAACCTAAGGATTGACTAGCTTTACACTTTACTTTATCCTTGATGACCTTCTAGGCTGTTATGGTTAGCATTTTGCTATTGCCTTAACTTAATCAATGAACATGATGGGACTATTTATGATACTGTTATCCTGATGATATTGATGATCTTGTGATATTCTAGGGGGCTCAGGCTGTTTCCTGAGTACCTCTCTGTAGGACCTGTTAGTTGAGAGACCACCCGGGATAACAGTGCAACCATGAGGGTGAAATGGGATGCCCTTAGCTAATTAATTAGAGGAACTAGAAGTGTAGTTGCTTCGCCGTCGCGCCGTCAATGGGGTCCAGGCACAGTGCTTGCTCTGCCGAGGCTGAGTGCCGAGGTTCTTTCGTTTTGCTTTCTTGTTAGTCACTCTCCTGCGGGGAGGGGTACTGTGTTTATCAAACTGGAGAAACCTAACGGGCAGCTATGATCTCTAGGGAATCTTTGTAAAAGCTACGTAGTGATACCCTGCCGGACCACCTAGGTAGTGGTCAATGGGGATTAGCTCTCCCCGGGCAGAAAGGGAATCACGGCTCATGGGTAAAGTGTGCGACCTCTGCAGAGGGTAGTGAAACTGATATATCAGCCGTGCTCACGGTTAAGAGCAGCCTTGGGATCCTCTTTGATTAGAGATACTCCGGATACACTTCAGATGATGACTTTAATGATGATGGTTAACGATGGTGACTTTAATTATGTTTTCTAGTATTTCTTCTCTGAGGAAGTACTTTTTGGGATTATAACTTGGGTTTTTATGATAAAACCTGGCTCCTACTAATAATAAATACCTGACCAACTAAAAGCAACTGCTTGAGCCTAACCCCACATAAAGCTAGTCCACTTCAGCCAAACGGGACATTTGCGGAGTACGTTGATGTGTACTCATCCTTGCTTTACCACAAAACACCAGGTTGTCCGCGTTGTAACCACTGCTCAGGAGAAGACGAAGCCGTGGAAGGAGACTTCCAGGAGTTCCAAGATTACGACGAGTTTTAGGTGTGGGTTGGCGACAACCCCCGGTCAGCTGCCTGTGAAGGCCTTATCTTTACTACGTTTCGCTTAGCACTTTGATTTATCTGTTAGGCTAATGACTATGTGGATGTCTATGACTCTGTGATGTAATAAGTTAATACTCTTTTATGTTATTATTCGAGCACTGTGCGATGATGTTCATTTATGTAATCGCTGTGTACGTGAGTTCTGATCCTGGCACGTACATAGTTCGCATTTGGTTTACCTTCCAAAACCGGGTGTGACATAAGTGGTATCAAAGCGCGTGCTGACTGTAGGACCGCTAACCTAGAGTAGCACTGGTCGAACTAAGGACTATTGACCTTCTCTCTCACCTTGACCTCTGATGTTACTTCAAAAGTCGGTCACCTCGACCAACCCTATGTTTTACCACATATATATACTACATTATACCTTGTTAAAATTTTATTTTGTTCTGTCTTTGGTCTTTTCACTTGTCATATTAGTTCTATTCTTACTCTTGTGCTTACGGTGTCTTTTGTAGATGGCTCGTCTTAGACACACTGCACGTAAGTCGGTGATTCCTTTCCTGCCGTCTCGACTTGCGGAGCGTCCTCTGCGCCGCACCGTGTCCGGTCAGTCGAGTCACCTGGAGAGACTGCACCACCGCCTGCGTGAGGAGCAGGAACGCCGACGTCAGCACAGAGAGCAGCAGGGCTCTTCCTCCCCACCTCAGCAGGAGGTGGAGTCCGTGAGGCGCCGCTCCTCTGCTCCCCAGCTGGAGGCGCCCCCTGCACCACTGTGGGACGCCCCGGCTGCTGGAGGAGGTCCTGGAGGAGACCCCGACGACGACGACTCAGACCACAGCACGGAGTCCTCAGAGCCACAGGAGGCGGAAGGATGGGTCGCCCGACCCATCACCCGTGACGCTGCTCGTGGTTGTCACTTCCACGACGCACTCGACACCTTGTTGCGCCAGGCTTTCGACCGGCACACCTGGTCGATCGAGTATCATTGTGTAGTCTACCAGCACAGTCGCGGGAGGTACCCGGACCGCTGGGAGGCTACCTGCCTAGTTCGCCGTCCGGAGGATGATCTCCGGGGTGCGGAGGCCGTTTCGGAGCACTACTCCATCTCCGAGAGGGACACTGCGGAGGCAGCTATGCAGGATGCAGCACGGCGTGCACTCTCCCAGTACTGTTCTTTGTTCGGTGGGGTGGCCGACGGTCTTAACCTTAGGTACTACCCCCGCCGTCCTACTGGCAGCACCGAGAGTGTGGTTGTCTCACCTGTTGGTGAGGATAACCCTAGGTTGAGCAGCACAGTCAACCTAGTCGCGGTGCTTAACACTGAGCTGGATCACTCTCTGGACGAGCTGAGCAGGGCTCGAACGGAGATTGCTGAGTTGCGTGCCGAGCTAGCAGAGCGCTGCCACCAAGAGGGTGGTTCTCCCGCTCCTGTTGGGACTCAGCACCCTTACCGCTCGCCGCCACGTGGTCACCACACTTATGGTTCCCCTGCCTGTAAGACCAGGATAGATCTAGATCCTTAGATCGTTAGCGTCGGAGTTTGTAATAATCCTTAAGTCAGATGTCTCAGTCTTAGATAGTCAGTTTAGTTTGCTTACCAGTTGCTTCCATTCAGTATAGTTTGCTTATTAGTTGCTTACGTGCTTGTTATGATGAACTTGTGCTGGATTTGAATCTTTGTAATGACTGTAGCCAACATGTGGGTTTCCCCTGCAGTTTGGCTTAGCTAGTAATGTTAATGAAGTCAGTTGTTTAGTTGGGAAACCATTTACTTCTACTTTCCTTTCTATCTGAGAAGCTGTGTTGAATCATAATGAGGATCAGTGAAGCTCTTTGTTCACTCAGTGTCATGAAGAATCATGTATTCCCTTTTATTATGCTGAAGGATTGTAAGATCAATGCTGATGTGTGAATGTCTTCTACAGATGTCTGACAACAGGCGCCGATGCAACAGGCGTGCTCAGCAAGAGCAGCATGCCCAGCAGGAGGAACATCAGAGGCAGCCTCCCCCGCCACCCCCGATGACAGTGGAGCAGATGTTCTTGATGCAGACTCAGGCAGTGCAGGCTATTGGGCAGACTCTGGCAGCCATGCAGCAGGCTCAACAGCAACCCCAACCCCAGTTGCAAGTGCAGATGCCCCAGATGCCACGGGATAAGCGTGGCGAGTTCATGAGAGGGCACCCTCCTACCTTCGCCCATTCTGCTGACCCCATGGATGCAGAAGACTGGCTGCGCGCAGTGGAAAGGGAACTGCGCACCGCCCAATGTGACGACAGGGAGAAGGTTCTGTACGGTCCCCGTCAGCTAAGGGGAGCAGCCCAGTCCTGGTGGGAGTCCTACCTCGCCACACATGCTAACCCCGAAGCCATTACCTGGGAAGAGTTCAGCGAGAGTTTCTGCAGGTACCATGTGCCAGAGGGACTGATGATCGTGAAAAAGGAGGAGTTTCTGGCTCTGAAGCAGGGACCCCTGTCTGTTAGTGAATACAGAGACAAGTTTCTGCAGCTATCTCGTTATGCACCTGAAGATGTCAACACTGATGCTAAAAGGCAGTACAGGTTCATGAGGGGTTTGGTGGATCCCCTGCATTACCAGCTGATGAACCACACCTTCCCCACCTTCCAGCACCTGATCGATAGGGCAGTTATGACTGAGAAGAAGCGTAAGGATATGGAAGATCGGAAGCGCAAGATGAGTGGACCCCAGTCCGGAAGCATCAGCCGTCCCCGCTTCTCAGGCAGTTCATCTCAGCAAGGCAGGCCTGGTCACCCACAGGGATATCAGAATCAGAATCAGCGTCCGCATCAGCAGTAGTTTCAGAGGCAGTACCCACAACAGCAGCAGTATCGTCAGAACAGCCAGCAAGGAGGGAATCAGTATCAGAAGCAGAACAACCAGGCACCTCGCCTTCCTGCCCCCGCAGCAAATCAGAGCAACCAAGCAGCCCCAGCACAAGGAGGAGGCAGAGGATGTTTCCACTGTGGAGAACAAGGCCACTGGGCGATGCAGTGTCCAAAGAAGATGGCGCAACAGCAGACCAACCCCAATGCTCCAACAAGGCAAGGTGTACTGCAGCAGGCAGCAGGCAATCGTGGCCAAGCGTACAACCGTGGAAAGGTGAACCACTTGGAGGCCGAAGCAATCCAGGATGCACCAGATGTGGCAGTAGGTATGTTCTCAGTCGAATCTCATCCCGCAAAAGTGCTATTTGATACTGGTGCAACTCATTCATTTGTCACTGTAACCTGGGTAGAAATGCATAACATCTCAGTAGAGGTAATTATGCCACCCATGAGGATTAATTCGGTTGGTGGCAAGGTGCAAACAGATAAAATATGCTCAAATATAAGAGTGGAAATAAGGGGGATAGGGTTCCCCAGCGACCTAATAGTAATAGACACCCCTGGGGTAGATGTCATCCTAGGGTTGAATTGGTTAATGAAGTATGAAGCGAACGTCAGCTGTGACAAGAGGACCGTAACATTGAAGTCCCCGTCCGGAGAGGAGGTAGTGGCTGAGCTAAAGATGCCTAAATCAGCGGAGGGAGTTTGTCACCAGATTTCAGTTGATAGTAAGGAGACCAACCCGCTCGAGGCTATCAAGGTTGTGTCGGACTTTCCGGATGTGTTTCCCGAGGAACTAACGGGCATGCCACCCGAGAGAAAAGTCGAATTTGCCATAGAGCTTATCCCTGGTACCGCCCCCATTTCCAAAAGAGCCTATCGAGTGTCTGGACCAGAATTGGTGGAACTCAAGAAGCAGATAGATGAGATGTTAGAGAAGGGTTACATCAGACCAAGCACCTCGCCTTGGGCCGCTCCAGTGTTGTTTGTAGAGAAGAAAGATGGTACAAAAAGGATGTGCATAGACTACAAAGCCCTGAATGAAGTCACTGTTAAGAACAAGTACCCCCTGCCAAGGATAGAAGATTTGTTTGACCAACTCAGAGGTGCCAGCGTATTCTCAAAGATAGATCTGAGATCAGGTTACCACCAACTCAGAATCTGACCCTCGGACATACCGAAGACAGCATTCATCACCAAGTATGGGTTATATGAGTTCACAGTTATGTCCTTTGGTTTGGCAAATGCGCCAGCCTTCTTTATGTATCTGATGAACAGCGTGTTCATGGACTATCTAGACAAGTTTGTGGTAGTGTTCATCGATGATATTCTCATATACTCTCAAAGTGAGGAAGATCATGTGGAGAATTTGAAGATGGTATTGCAAAGGCTTCGAGAACATCAGTTGTATGCCAAACTGAGTAAATGTGAGTTCTGGATTCATGAAGTCTTGTTTCTAGGTCACATCATAAACCAAGATGGGTTAGCAGTGGATCCAAAGAAAGTAGCAGATATCCTGAACTGGAAAGCACCGAAGGATGTTCGTGGGATTAAGAGCTTCATCGGAATGGCCGGATACTACAGACGTTTCATTGAAGGCTTTTCAAAGATTGCTAGACCAATGACAGCGTTACTAGCGAAGAAAGTTGAGTTTAAGTGGACCCAAAAGTGTCAAGAAGCATTTGAAGAACTGAAGAATAGATTGACTACAGCACCTGTGTTAGTTCTGCCTGATGTTCACAAGCCATTCTTGGTATACTGCGATGCTTCTTACACCGGATTGGGATGTGTGCTAATGCAAGAAGGAAGAGTTGTAGCGTACTCATCTCGACAGCTGAAGATCCATGAGAAAAACTACCCCACACACGACCTGGAGTTGGCAGCAGTTGTTCATGCGTTGAAGACATGGAGACATTACCTGTATGGGCAGAAGTGCGACATCTACATAGATCATAAAAGTCTGAAGTACATATTCACCCAGTCAGAGTTAAACATGAGGCAGCGAAGATGGTTGGAATTGATCAAGGACTACGAGTTGGAGATACATTACCATCCGGGCAAAGCCAATGTTGTTGCAGATGCTCTAAGCAGGAAGAGTCAAGTCAATATGATGGCTACATACCCAATGTCATATGAGTTAGCCAAGGAGTTCGACAGACTGAGCCTCGGTTTCCTGAATAGTACGCAAGGAGTAACAGTGGAATTAGAGCCCACTCTAGAGCGGGAGATTAAAGAAGGGCAGAAGGATGATGAAAACATCAACAAGATCCGGCAGCTGATCTTAGAAGGAAGAGGCAAAGACTTTCGAGAGGATGAAGAGGGAGTAATATGGTTCAAAGACCGATTGTGTGTTCCCGACCTCAAACCTATTCGGGAGCTGATCCTCAAGGAAGCTCATGAGACAGCCTACTCCATACACCCTAGAAGTGAGAAGATGTATCAGGATTTAAAAAGGAGGTTTTGGTGGTATGGCATGAAAAGAGAGATCGCAGAATATGTTGCCATCTGTGATAGCTGTCAAAGAACCAAAGCAGAGCATCAGAGGCCCGCCGGATTGTTGCAGCCATTGCGGATTCCTCAGTGGAAGTGGGATGAGATCGGGATGGATTTTATAGTTGGCCTACCTCGTACCCGGGCCGGCTATGATTCGATCTAGGTGGTCGTGGACCGCTTAACAAAGGTGGCCCATTTCATACCCGTGAAGACAACATACACCGGAGCAACGTTAGCTGAGTTATACATGTCTCGGATAGTCTGCCTTCATGGTGTGCCAAAGAAGATAGTGTCAGATCGAGGAACACAGTTCACCTCTCATTTTTGGCAGCAGCTACAAGAAGCTTTGGGCACACATTTGAACTTCAGCTCAGCTTATCACCCACAGACGAACGGTCAGACTGAGAGAACTAATCAGATCCTAGAAGATATGCTGAGAGCCTGTGCGTTGCAAGACAAGTCAGGATGGGACAAAAGGTTACCCTATGCAGAATTCTCCTACAACAATAGTTACCAGGACAGCTTGAAGATGTCACCGTTTCAGGCACTCTATGGACGGAGTTGTAGGACTCCACTGCATTGGGACCAGCCTGGAGAGAGACAGGTGTTTGGCCCCGACATCTTGCTTGAAGCCGAAGAGAATATCAAAACGGTTCGGGAGAATCTGAAGATAGCACAATCAAGACAGCGAAGCTATGCTGACCGAAGGAGAAGAGAACTGAGCTTTGAAGTGGGAGATTACGTCTATCTGAGGGTGTCACCTATCAGGGGAGTCAGAAGGTTCGGAGTTAAAGGCAAGTTAGCACCCCGGTACGTTGGACCATATCAAATTCAAGCAAAGCGTGGAGAAGTGGCCTACCAGCTCAACCTACCAGAGAGTTTGTCAGCAGTGCACAACGTGTTCCACGTGTCGCAATTGAAGAAGTGTCTGCGAGTACCAGAAGAACAGTTGCCAGTGGAGGGTTTGGAAGTCCAGGAGGATCTGACATACATAGAGAAGCCAACGCAGATTCTGGAGTTTGCAGACAGAGTCACCCGGAGGAACACCATCAGAATGTGCAAAGTCAGATGGGGTCACCACTCGGAGGAAGAAGCAACCTAGGAACGAGAAGATGATCTGAAGGCCAAATACCCTGAACTCTTTGCTGACCAACCTTGAATCTCGGGGCAAGATTCTTTTAAGGGGGATAGGTTTGTAACATCCTGAATTTGGGGGTATAAAATTTCTTTGCTCATATTCACAAATTCAGGTGTTACCTCTCTTTTCACACCTTTCCCAAATCTCCTCTTTCTCTTTTCTATAGAAGAAGAGTGGTTATTTTTATTTGTAATTATAATCAAGTAGGCTAAACTCCAAGGGAGTATGAAATGTTGCATCATGTCAAACCCTAAATTCTACTTTTGTTTGGTGCATAATTCTTAGAAATGCTAATTTAAATTTGTGGCTTATTTGGATTTGAATCAAATAGAGTAAATAAAAAGAAAAGGGAAAACAAATGCCAGAATAAAAGAAAAAAGGAAAGAAGCCCGCTTCCCCCGC
Source organism: Zea mays (assembly GCF_902167145.1). NCBI lineage: Eukaryota > Viridiplantae > Streptophyta > Magnoliopsida > Poales > Poaceae > Zea > Zea mays. The sequence continues at coordinate 102,024,137 of NC_050101.1, forward strand.
CCCTCGGCCTTTCGGCCCATCTGGCCCATCCCCGCGCGCGCCCTCCTTCCCCCCCCCCCCCCTTCTCTCTCTCTGCCCAGGCGGGCCCGCCCGTCAGCGCGACAGCCTTCCCCGCGCCCGCTTTCCTCGCTCTCTCTGCTCGCGGGCCCGAGCTATCAGCTCCTCCGTCTCCGCGTAACCGCCGCCCCGAGCCGCGCGTGCCGCGGACTCCGCGCCCACGTCGTGCGTGGAGCTCGCAACCACCTCGCCTCGGCCACTTGAGCCCAGAACCTCGCTCGCCCTCTCCCCCTCCCTCATTTGCGCACCTGCAGACCCCCCTTCCACCTTCCCCCACGCTGCGCACACGCCAAAGCGCCGCCGCCATTAAACCACCGCCGCCCGAGCTCGTTTCTCCGTCGCCGTTGGAGCCCCGTCGTGCCCTCTGCCACGGTGAGCTTCGCCCCGACGTCCGCAACCCGGGACGCGCCCCAATTTCCCCTCTCCCTCCCCGAATCCCTCTGCCCGCGCTCACCGTCGTTCTCTGCGCAGCCGCCGAGGTCCGCCACCGTCGACTCGGGCTGCCGCCGTGTCTCCGTCGCCATCGAGGGGTCCCCGGAGTTCGCCTTGAGGTAAGGAACCTCTCCCGCCCCCTCCTGACCTTTTTATTGCCCCCCATCGCGTTTAATTGCTCGCAGGAGTCCTTTAGCGCCACCGCCGAGCCGCTTCGCCGCGGGCCGCCCCCCTCCGGTGCCCCTGCCCCGACCCAGTCCCCACCGGAAGGTTCCCCGCGCCCTCCCCAACCTCCCCGGCCGCCCAGGTCGCCCCAGGGACCCGCAGAGCCCCCGCGCCCCTCGTCTCCGGCGAGTTCTCCGCCGCGGGGACGGGCGCCGCCGCCTCTGCTAGCCGTAGGTGAAGACAGAAGGCGGCCACCCAATCCCCGCCGTCCATTACCGATCGAACGGCCCTGTTTCAATTAGGCCGAGCCCAACCCTAGCCGTTCGCCTGAGATCCAACGGCCCAGAGCCGTTTCCCCCGCACCCCGCCTTCCTGCCATTTGGGCCTTCACAGTTAGTTCCTCGGACCTTTTATTTAATCCAAAATAAGTATTTAAGGCATACTTTTAATCCCTAATCTTGTAGAATTCATAACTTTGTCATATGAACTCCAAATTAGGTGCTTCAAATTGCAAAATGCTCACAGTATTTTTATCTATCTATTTAAACAATGTTTCCCTGCTGTTTTTATGTCCCAATTAATAGATGATCATTAGGGTAAGATTAATGTTATTGGAACCCTATTTGAGATAAATAAAGGATAGTAGACTTTAATAAAAGTTGGAACACCTAAGTTTATGGACTTAACACCATGTATAATGATTTAACCCCACCACTGACTTAGATCTGGTTAGTGGATAATGAATCACTTTGTATATCATCTACCCTAGACCTAGGGGACACCAGATTGCCAATCCTTTTCTACTATGAACTTGTGATCTCTCTGCCGCATATGTTTGGTTTATTGTTTTTTGTTTGTTATTTCCCAAGTGCATAGAATGAATGATTACTTTACGTAGACAACGGGCAGTCTGTGTTTCCCGAGGAAGTGGCAGAAGAAGTCCCTGATCAGCAGTTTGGTGAAGGCAAGTGTCCTCTGACCCATTATGTCATATTCACTTATAACTTACTATCCCGCATTACTTACTTGAAACCTAAGGATTGACTAGCTTTACACTTTACTTTATCCTTGATGACCTTCTGGGCTGTTATGGTTAGCATTTTGCTATTGCCTTAACTTAATCAATGAACATGATGGGACTATTTATGATACTGTTATCCTGATGATATTGATGATCTTGTGATATTCTAGGGGGCTCAGGCTGTTTCCTGAGTACCTCTCCGTAAGGACCTGTTCGTTGAGAGACCACCCGGGATAACAGTGCAACCATGAGGGTGAAATGGGATGCCCTTAGCTAATTAATTAGAGGAACTAGAGGTGTAGTTGCTTCGCCGTCACGCCGTCAATGGGGTCCAGGCACAGTGCTTGCTCTGCCGAGGCTGAGTGCCGAGGTTCTTTCGTTTTGCTTTCTTGTTAGTCACTCTCCTGCGGGGAGGGGTACTGTGTTTATCAAACTGGAGAAACCTAACGGGCAGCTATGATCTCTAGGGAATCTTTGTAAAAGCTACATAGTGATACCCTGCCGGACCACCTAGGTAGTGGTCAATGGGGATTAGCTCTCCCCGGGCAGAAAGGGAATCACAGCTCATGGGTAAAGTGTGCGACCTCTGCAGAGGGTAGTGAAACTGATATATCAGCCGTGCTCACGGTTAAGAGCAGCCTTGGGATCCTCTTTGATTAGAGATACTCCGGATACACTTCAGATGATGACTTTAATGATGATGGTTAACGATGGTGACTTTAATTATGTTTTCTAGTATTTCTTCTCTAAGGAAGTACTTTTTGGGATTATAACTTGGGTTTTATGATAAAACCTGGCTCCTACTAATAATAAATACCTGACCAACTAAAAGCAACTGCTTGAGCCTAACCCCACATAAAGCTAGTCCACTTCAGCCAAACGGGACATTTGCGGAGTACGTTGATGTGTACTCATCCTTGCTTTACCACAAAACACCAGGTTGTCCGCGTTGTAACCACTGCTCAGGAGAAGACGAAGCCGTGGAAGGAGACTTCCAGGAGTTCCAAGATTACGACGAGTTTTAGGTGTGGGTTGGCGGCAACCCCCAGTCAGCTGCCTGTGAAGGCCTTATCTTTACTACGTTTCGCTTAGCACTTTGATTTATCTGTTAGGCTAATGACTATGTGGATGTCTATGACTCTGTGACGTAATAAGTTAATACTCTTTTATGTTATTATTCGAGCACTGTGTGATGATGTTCATTTATGTAATCGCTGTGTATGTGAGTTCTGATCCTGGCACGTACATAGTTCGCATTCGGTTTACCTTCCAAAACCGGGTGTGACACGCATGTCAGGCAGGGAAGCAAGTTGGTGTTCATCATCTACACAAGAACATCATGACGACTGACAGACCACTCGAGCTCCTACACATGGATCTATTCGGCCCAATAGCTTACATAAGCATCGGTGGGAGTAAGTACTATCTAGTTATTGTGGATGATTATTCTCGCTTCACTTGGGTGTTCTTTTTGCAGGAAAAATCTCATACCCAAGAGACCTTAAAGGGATTCTTGAGACGGGCTCAAAACGAGTTCGGCTTAAGGATCAAGAAAATTAGAAGCGACAACGGGACGGAGTTCAAGAACTCTCAAATTGAAGGCTTCTTGAGGAGGAGGGCATCAAGCATGAGTTCTCTTCTCCCTACACCCCACAACAAAATGGTGTAGTGGAGAGGAAGAATAGAACTCTATTGGACATGGCAAGAACCATGCTTGATGAGTACAAGACTTCGGATCGGTTTTGGGCCGAGGCGGTCAACACTGCCTGCTACGCCATCAACCGGTTGTATCTACACCGAATCCTCAAGAAGACATCATACGAACTCCTAACCGGTAAAAAGCCCAATATTTCTTACTTTAGAGTCTTTGGTAGCAAATGCTTTATTCTTGTTAAAAGAGGTAGAAAATCTAAATTTGCTCCTAAGACTGTAAAAGGCTTTTTACTAGGATATGATTCAAACACAAGGGCATATAGAGTCTTCAAAAAGTCCTCAGGACTAGTTGAAGTTTCTTGTGACGTTGTGTTTGATGAGACTAACGACTCTCAAGTAGAGCAAGTTGATCTTGATGAGATAGGTGATGAAGAGGCTCTGTGCATCGCGCTAAGGAACATGTCCATTGGGGATGTGTGTCCTAAGGAATCCGAAGAGCCACCACATGCACAAAATCAACCATCCTCCTCCACGCAAGCATCTCCACCAACTCAAAATGAGGATGAGGCTCAAGATGATGAAGGAGAAGGTCAAGAAAATGAGCTACCTCAAGATGATGGCAATGATCAAGGGGGAGATGCCAATGGTCAAGACAAGGAGGATGAAGAACCAAGGCCGCCACACTCAAGAGTCCACCAAGCAATCCAACGAGATCACCCCGTCGACACCATCCTCGGCGACATTCACAAGGGGGTAACCACTAGATCTCGTGTTGCACATTTTTGTGAGCGTTACTCTTTTGTTTCCTCTATTGAGCCGCACAGGGTAGAAGAAGCATTACAAGATTCGGATTGGGTGGTGGCGTTGCAAGAGGAGCTCAACAACTTCACTAGAAACGAGGTATGGCATTTGGTTCCACGTCCTAATCAAAATGTTGTAGGAACCAAGTGGGTCTTCCGCAACAAGCAAGATGAGCATGGTGTGGTGACAAGGAACAAAGCCCGACTTGTGGCCAAGGGGTATTTACAAGTCGAAGGTTTGGATTTCAGTGAAACCTATGCACCCGTAGCTAAGCTTGAGTCAATTCGCATTTTACTTGCCTATGCTACTTACCATGGCTTTAAGCTTTATCAAATGGACGTGAAAAGTGCCTTCCTCAATGGACCAATCAAGGAAGAGGTCTATGTTGAGCAACCTCCCGGCTTTGAAGATAGTGAGTACCCTAACTATGTATATAAACTCTCTAAGGCACTTTATGGGCTCAAGCAAGCCCCAAGAGCATGGTATGAATGCCTAAGAGATTTTCTCATCACTAATGGCTTCAAAGTCGGAAAGGCCGATCCTACTCTATTTACCAAAACACTTGAAAATGATTTGTTTGTATGCCAAATTTATGTTGATTATATTATATTTGGGTCTACTAACGAATCTACATGTGAAGAATTTAGTAGGATGATGACACAGAAATTCGAGATGTCTATGATGGGGGAGTTGAAGTACTTCTTGGGATTCCACGTAAAGCAACTCCAAGAGGGCACCTTCATTAGCCAAACGAAGTATATTCAAGACATTCTAAACAAGTTTGGAATGAAGGATGCCAAGCCCATCAAGACACCCATGGGAACTAATGGGCATCTCGACCTCGACACGGGAGGTAAATCTGTCGATCAAAAGGTATACCGGTCGATGATAGGTTCTTTACTCTACTTATGTGCATCTCGACCGGATATTATGCTTTCCGTATGCATGTGTGCAAGATTCCAAGCCGACCCTAAGGAAGCTCACCTTACGGCCGTAAAACGAATCTTGAGATATTTAGTTCATACTCCTAAGTTTGGGCTTTGGTATCCTCGAGGATCCACATTTGATTTAATTGGTTATTCGGATGCCGATTGGGCGCGGTGCAAAATCAACAGAAAAAGCACATCGGGGACTTGCCAGTTCTTGGGAAGATCCCTGGTGTCTTGGGCTTCAAAGAAGCAAAATTCTGTAGCTCTTTCTACCGCCGAAGCCAAGTATATTGCCGCAGGCCATTGTTGCGCGCAATTGCTTTGGATGAGGCAAACCCTTAGGGACTATGGTTACAAATTAACCAAAGTTCCTCTTCTATGTGATAATGAGAGTGCAATCTGCATGGCTGATAATCCCGTTGAACATAGCCGCACTAAACACATAGCCATTCGGTATCATTTCTTAAGGGTTCACCAACAAAAGGGAGATACCGAGATTGCATATATTAACACTAAGGAACAATAAGCCGATATCTTTACCAAGCCACTAGATGAACAAACTTTTAACAAACTTAGACATGAGCTAAATATTCTTGATTCTAGGAATTTCTTTTGATGTTTTGCACACATAGCTCATGAATGTACCTTTGATCATATCTCTTTTATATACTATGACTAATGTGTTTTCAAGTGAATTTCAAACCAAGTCATAGGTATATTGAAAGGGAATTGGAGTCTTCGGCGAAGACAAAGGCTTCCACTCCACTCCATCAACTCATCCTTCGTCGTCGCTCCGAGCAATTCTTCGTCTTTGGTATAATCTTCACTCATATGTTATTTACCAAAGGGGGATAAAGTAGAGAAAGGGCTTATATTTCACTCAAAGTATCTGTTTTTGGCGATTCATGCCAAAGGGGGAGAAAGTATTAGCCCAAAGCAAAAGGACCGCACCACCACCAATTTTCAAAATTTAAAAAGGTCTTGAAATGATGAATTTTTCAATTGGTATCTTATTTTCGAGAAAATAGCACCTTCAAAAATTGGTATCTTAAAACCCTCTTGAATACTAAGAGGAGGAATTTATTGAGGGGGAGTTTTGTTTAAGTCAAAGAAAAAGCATTTGAAACAGGGGGAGAAAATTTCAAATCTTGAAAATGCTTCTCAAAATCTTATTCATTTACCTTTGACTATTTGCAAAAAGTCTTTGAAAAGGATTTACACAAGAATTTGCAAAAACAAAACAAGTGGTGCAAGCGTGGTCCAAAATGATGAAAATATAAAGAAACAATCCATGCATATCCTATGAGAATTTCTATTGGCTCAATTCTAAGTAACCTTTGCAGTTACATTATGCAAACAAGTTCAATTATGCACTTCTATACTTGCTTTGGTTTGTGTTGGCATCAATCACCAAAAAGGGGGAGACTGAAAGGGAATTAGGCTTACACCTATTTCCTAATTGATTTTGGTGGTTGAATTGCCCAACACAAATAATTGGACTAACTAGTTTGCTCTAGTCTCTAAGTTCTACAGGTGCAAAAGGTTCACAATAAGCCAATAAAAAGACCAAGAAAGGGTTCAAACAAAGAGAGCAAAAGACAACCCAAAGGCACCCTGGTCTGGCGCACCGGACTATCCGGTGTGCCACCAGACAGTGTCCGGTGCACTAGGGCACTCGAGGCTGAACTCTTCACCTTCGGGAAATTCAGAGGGCGCTCCGCTATAATTCATCGGACTGTCCGGTGAGTCACCGGACAGTGTCCGGTGTGCCAGCGGAGCAACGGCTACTTCGCGCACAACGGTCGACTGCAACGCATTAAATGCGCGCCTGCACGCGCAGAGGACAGAGGACGCGCAGTTGGCGCACCGGACAGTCTACAGGACCTGTCCGGTGCACCACCGGACAGCCCAGAGGCCCCACAAGTCAGAGCTCCAACGGTCGAACCCCAACGGTCCGCTGACGTGGCTGGCGCACCGGACAGTGTCCGGTGGCGCACCGGACTGTCCGGTGCGCCATGCGACAGCACACTTCCAACGGCCATTTTTGGTGGTTGGGGCTATAAATACCCCAACCACCCCACATTCAATGGCATCCAAGTTTCTACACTTCTACACCTTACAAGAGCTATAGTATTCAATACAAAACACACCAAAGAGATCAAATCCTCTCCCAACTCCACATAAAGCTTTAGTGATTAGAGAGAGTGATTTGTTGTGTTCATTTGAGCTCTTGCGCTTGGATCGCTTCTTTTCTTTCTCATTCTTTCTTGTGATCATCTCAATTGTAACCGAGGCAAGAGACACCAATTGTGTGGTGGTCCTTGCGGGGACTTGTTGTCCCGTTTGATTGAGAAGAGAAGCTCACTCGGTCCGAGGGACCGTTTGAAAGAGGGAAAGGGTTGAAAGAGACTTGGTCTTTGTGACCACCTCAACGGGGAGTAGGTTTGCAAGAACCAAACCTCGGTAAAACAAATCATCGTGTCTCGCTCTTTATTTGCTCACGATTTGTTTTGCGCCCTCTCTCTCGAACTCGTTTATATTTCTAACGCTAACCCGGCTTGTAGTTGTGCTTAAGTTTGTAAATTTCAGATTCGCCCTATTCACCCCCCCCCCTCTAGGCGACTTTCAGGGTGGTCGCCTTGGTCGAAGGTAATGGGTTTGTCGGACCAGTCCAAGTAGACTGGCGTCGCTACCTTTGCCGAGCAGACCTCCTGGTGTTCCTGCTTGCGGTGTCGAGCTGAGGCATTCACTACTTGCCCACCGTAGATCATGAAGCAGTTGCGGACCTCCGGGAACTCCTCTTCCTTGTCGCCCCCTTCTTGTTGTTGCCTTGGTCCTTGCCACCTTCTGTCGGGGGTTCGGCCTTATTGAAGTAACGCCGGAGCATGTTGCACTCTTCAAGGGTGTGCTTGACGGGACCCCTGTGATAGGGGCATGACTCCTTGAGCATCTTGTCGAACACGTTGGCCCCTTCGGGAGGTTTCCGAGGATTCCTGTGCTTGGCAGCAGCGACGAGATCCGCATCAATGGTGTTGCGTTTTGCTTGCGCCTTCTTCCAGGTCTTCTTCTTCGTGTCACGCTGGACGGACGCCTCGGGGACGTCTTCCTTCTGTCTCTCCTGAGGCTGCTTGTCCTTCCAGAAGATGGCTTCGACCGCCTCCTGACCAGAGGCAAACTTGGTGGCTATGTCCATCAATTCGCTCGCCTTGGTGGGAGTCTTGCGTCCCAGTTTGCTTACCAGGTCCCAGCAAGTGGTGCCGGCGAGGAATGCTCTGATGACGTCCGAGTCGGTGATGTTAGGTAACTCGGTGCACTGCTTTGAAAACCGCCGGATGTACTCTCGCAGGGATTCCCCTGGCTGCTGGCGGCAGCTCCGGAGATCCCACGAGTTCCCAGGGCGCACGTACGTACCTTGGAAATTTCCAGCGAAGGCCTTGACTAGGTCGTCCCAGCCGAAGATCTGCGCAGGAGGCAGATGCTCTAGCCAGGCCCGGGCAGCGTCGGAGAGGAAAAGTTAGAGGTTGCGGATGATGAGGTTGTTGTCGTCCGTCCTCCCAACTGGCACGCCAGCTGGTAATCCGCGAGCCACAACTCCAGCCTCGTCTCCCCTGAGTACTTGGTAATTTTAGTCGGGGCTCGAAACCGGGCCGGGAACGGCGCCCGTCGAATGGCCCGCCTGAAGACCCGCGGACCTGGTGGTTCGGGTGAGGGGCTCCGATCCTCCTCACTGTCGTAGCGTCCCCCGCGCCTGGGGTGGTAGCCTCGGCGCACCTTCTCCTCGAGGCGGGCTCGATGGTCGCGGCGGTGTTGCTCGTCGCCGAGGTGATCCCGGGCGGCAGGTGTCCTGTCTCCTGTGTGCTCGGTGTGGACCGAGGCCTCGCACATGCGTTGGGAGGACGCTGCGTGATGCTCCGAGGGGCCTCCTCGCCTTCGGGAGGCAGAGCTCTCGGCTCATCAGACAGCGGCATTTTCTAGGAGGTCCTTGAGTTTGCCCTGGATACGTCGCCCCTCGGTGGTGGATGGCTCCGGCATTGTTCGAAGTAACATAGCCGCTACAGTTAGGTTCTGGCCGGCCCCGCTGAAGGCCGGGGCAGCCCTATCCTGGCATCGTCAATGATACAGCGCTGGACGTCCCGGGCCCGGTGACGCGCTCCTCCGGCGAGTGCTCGGCCTGCCCACTCCTGCTCGATGTTTTGTCGGAGCTGCACAAGTTGCCCCGTTTCTTCGTTGACGAGTGCTCGCGGAGTTGCTCGAGCTGTGTGCCCTGACCCCCCGTAGGGACTCGGACCACAGCTAGCTCCCGTGGGATCTCAACGCGAGACGCAGGCACAGGGGCGTCGTCATTTCCTGGCATGCTGAGGTGGTTGTCTTCGTCGTGACCCCCCTGATCGATGTGGAAACACTCGCGACTTGGGTCGTAACCCTCGTCGTCAAGGTTGTGGCCATCGTCGGAGTAGCCGGAGAGGCAATGGTCACATGCAGACATGAAGTCTCGCATGGCACTGGGATCACTGAGTCCGGAGAAATCCCAACTGAAGTCGGGGTCGTCATCTTCCTCGGAACCCGCGGGTCCGGAGGTTGAGACGGCCGTCAACAGGCCCCAAGTTGACCACATATGGTACCCCAGAAGGTCAGGATATGCCCTTGCGAAAGTGCTCGCCGAAGTGGGGTCGCTTGGTGGATCGAAGCTGAATCTAAAAGGAACAGGATGGGAAACGGATGGTACCTCCTGGTTGATGGACGGTGGTGAAGTCGCATCGGGGATGGAATGCGCCGTTATCTCAGGTGCGAGACTAATGCCCGACAAGTCCCTCGCAAGGGTGCTGGCATCATTAGTCCGCCTGGGGTTGGCACGTTGCTGGGATGCAACACCCGTCGTTGTCCCAGGTGCGAGGATAACACCCGACATGTTTCCGACAAGGGTGCCGGCGTCGTCGACTCGCTCTGGTCCGACAGCCGACGAGGTGCCGCCTCTTACCTGGCCATGGTTGCTCCGTCTCCTCCTCCTCCGGCGAGGAGGGTGGCAGGGCAAACCCGGGTGTTCCTCTTCCGCCACGGGGGATGCCATCGTCGAGTTCGCCTCCGCCGGGCGAGCCGACGATCGTCGTTGTTGTCGTGCTGCGGGGGGAGGAGTACCATGTCGTAGCTGCCGTCAGGGGACATGAACACGAGACTCCCAAAGCCGAAGAGGTTGCTGAAGTTTATCCATCTGGAACTCAACGGGAAAGTTTTGCCAACACGCAGCTGGGCCCCTACCTAGCGCGCCAACTGTCGGTGTTTTGGACCCGCGAGGACCCTCAATCGACTAGTGAATTTGACGTTGTGTGTCCCTGCCCAGATGGGTTGATGCAAGATGAAACACGAGAGGGGGGATGATGGTTATAATATCTTGCACTGGGGTGCTCATAGTAGGGGTTACAAGCTTCGCGGGAGAGGGTTTGGCCTTGGAGTGAGCCGTCTGAGCTAGCCTCCTTTGCGTCCGCCCTCCTCCCCTTTCTCCTCTTGGGAAGGCCTTGGGCATCCCCTTTTATAGATACAATGAGATGATCCAGCTGTACATATGGGGGTGTAGCTATGTGCTAACGTGGCAGGCGGAGAAGTGTTTGAGCCCTGTAGAAGCGTAGCTGACGGTGCGGCCCTGGGTCCTGCTGACGTTTCTTTGCCTTCGTAGAGAGTTGAGAACAATCGACGTCATGGACGCACGCAGGGAACCATCATTACCTGTTGCCGGAGTAATCTAGATGGGACATCGGTCTTGTTCCTTCGTAGCCTGAGGCAGCTAGCAAGGGGTAGGGTAATGATGTACCCCCTGTGGCATAGTCGGTCCAAGGCCGAGGTCGGGCGAGGCGGTGACTTCTCCTGAGGCCGAGGCCTGGGGTCGGGCGAGGCGGAGACCTTCTTCCGAGGCCGAGGCTGAGGTCGAGGCCTGGGGTCGGGCGAGGCGGAGCTCCCTGTTGCGCCCGAGGCTGAACTCGGGGGAGGTCGTGACTTACTGTCGTCAGTTTTACCCTGGTGGTTGGCACAGTAGTCGGAACGGGGTGAATAGTGTTATTTTCCTGTCAGAACGATCAGTAAAGGGGCGAAGTGACTGCGGTCATTTTGACCTTGCCAACTGAGGCGCGCGTGTCAGGATAAGGTGTCAGGTGATCCCCGCATTAAATGCGCATGCGATACGGTCGGTGGTAAGGCGATTTGGCCGAGGTTGCTGTACGACAAAGTTTGCCCGAGCTTGGCCTCGGGCGAGCCGGGGGTGCGCCCACTGCCTGAGGAGGCCCTCGGGCGAGGCGTGAATCCGTCCGGGACTACTGTTCTTGCCCGAGGCCGGGCTCGGGCGAGACGAAATCGCGTCCCTTGGTAGATGAGGCTTTAACTTTGAGCTGTGCTTACCAGTCTTTACAGTCTGTTTTGAAGATGTTTCCCAGCCATGCTTAGGAGTATTGGGGGTACCCCTAATTACGGTACCTGACAGAGGTATTTTAATAACCAGTGTTGTATTCTATATTGATGTTGTTGTATATATTTCCTAAGCATCAATGCATTTAGAATATACATCGTAATAGGAATGAATGGTTATTTTAGTCTCAATGCATTTAGGTATGGTATGTCCATCAGGCCGTGTAATAGTATATACAGGGTGGAGTTTAAAAAAGAGACACAGAGACGAATAAACTACCGGAGATAACCTATAATAAAAATAGTTTTGACCACCATCTACATTTTTTCCAGGACAGGGCTGGTGTAATAACATGCATATAGAAAAACTACGGGCTGCACAAGACCTTTGAAACGTCACATAAAAAAATTAGGCTGTTTGTTTTAAGGCACACTACACGACGGTTGAGTTTTAGCAACTCTTATTAGGTATCAACTGTTGATTGATAAAAATTATGGACTGATGGTTGGTCGCTAAATACGTTTATGGTGCTTTTGTATATATAACAGTTGTTGAATGCTAATTAATCGCATATTATTATTAATAATGATTGTAACTAAGGGCAACTTTATGTTGGTTGCTAAAAGTATTGTTAGGATCGTGGGTGGAAAAATGAGATACAAAGTTTAACGTGGAAAAAAAACTCTCCCAATGTGGAGGAGAAAAAACACGAGAAAACATATATATTATGTGGTTTGATATACTTGGTATAAGGGGGTCTATTTATATATGCAAAGAAGATAGAGATAGGTCATATCCTCTTATCCAACAAATTTCCCCTTTGACGCTAAATCTATAAAATTGTTTCCCAAACACCACTAGGGTGCTAAGCTCCATGAACACCTACAAGTCAAGACAAAGCTTGAACTTGATATTAGATAATAACTTTGTAAGCATGTCTGCAGGATTTTCATTTATATGTATTTTGTCCACTTTAATCTTGTCTTTAGCAACAATATCACGAATGAAGTAGTACTTGATATCAATATGCTTGGTCTTAAATTGATACGTGTCATTCTTGGTTAGACAAATAACATTATGACTATCAAAATAAACCTTAATGATATCCTGAGGAACACCAAGTTTAGAAATAAGATGTTGCATCCAAATAGCTTCTTTAACATCTTCAGTAGCAGAAACATATTCTGCTTCAGTAGTACAAAGAGCAGTTACATACTGAAGTGAAGCCTGCAACTCACTGCAGAACCGTATAATGAAAATACATAGCCAGATATGGAGCGTCTCTTATCAAGATCACCAGCAAAGTCGGAATCAACAAATCCCATAACACTAATTTCCTTCACTGAATTCTTGTCAAACAATAATCCAAAATGAAAAGTACCTTTCAATTAGCGAAGAATCCACTTTACTGATTCCAATGTTCTTTACCAGGATTATGCATAAATCTGCTAACAGCATGACCCAAATTGGGTCTTGTACAGATCATAGCATACATGATATTCCCAACAACATTAGAATACGGTATGTGAGACATGTACATGTTCTCATCTTTGGTAACAGGACATTGTCTCGACGACAATTTAAAATGTGAAGCAAATGGTGTAGCAACAGCTTTGCAATTACTGAGATTGTACTTTTTAAGAACTTTCTCAATATAACTTTTCTGAGATAAAAAGAGTACCAGCACAAAGATCACGCTGAATTTCCATCCCAAGAATCTTCTTTGTTGATCCAAAATCTTTCATATCAAATTCATGACTAACTTGAGCCTTCAATTCAACAATCAGTGACTTGTCATGAGAAGCAATCAACATATCATCAACATAAAAGAGTAGATACACAAAATATTCATTAGGGAACTGCTTCAAATAAATACTATCGTGGTTTCTGGAACCGGAGGCCAATAAGATTTGCGTTCGGCAGGGGTGCTAGCGAGGACTCACTCCAAATGACGAGCTATGTGGGGCTCAAATGTGGATCTGAGACAAGTGGGTTATATTGGTTCAGGCCGGAGCCTTCGTCCACTGTAGTACTAATAGTAGTATTGCTTGGAGCGCGTTACACTTGGGTGCTTGTTTGAAACTGTGGGTTGTCTTAGATGATGGGGTGGTCTTGCACTTTTATAGCTCATGGGTAGACGTTAGAATGAGAACTTATATTCTATTGGGGTGGAGTTCGGTCTCCTACTTCTGGAACTTGTAGCACCTATGGCGTTGTCTGTCGGGTCGTGCGCCAACGTACCCCTGGTATGGGGTCGCGTCTCGTCCGTTCGTCAATGGGTTCCTTAGCTATTCCGATATAGACGTATCAGTGTTTGGTGGATCCGGTCGAGTCAGCTCGAGGTGAGGTTTGGGATGTCTTCAGTACAGCTTCATCTTCTGTCGTCCCAATAGTGTCACCTTTCATCATGCGTAGGCGTGTTGCCCCGTCCCTTTCGGTGTATGGATCACTGTAGAGACCCCGATGCTGATGTCCCTGCTGCTGGGGTTGTCCGGTCCCACTGGTCAGCGGGGATACGATCCAGCGTCGTGCTTGATAGAGAGAGACTCTTCGGTACCGATTCCACGATCTGGGCATGGCTCGATAATAGTCTGGCCCACTGTGCCGACGTGGCTTGATAGTACTAGGTCGGCTCATCCCTTCAGTAGGGCTGTTCGTCTGAGAGCCGGCTGTCGTTTTACTGAGTTGCTCGGCGGACAGGTTGGTCGGTAGCGCCGCCTCAATGGGTTGCTTGGCTGGTCGGCAGCCCCGCATGGCCGGGTCGCTGGTCGGTCGACGTGGCAGACCATCTTTAGGAGGCATTTGGGTCTTATTTGGGTACCCGGTTACCCAACAGCAGCATTCGAGCCTTTGCGTAATGTTCGCGGACTGTCCGCGCTTCGCAGTGAGCACCACTGCCGGTACACATAGGCGCCAACAGTAGGGAATCAAAAGATTAAAGATTTAAGTAAAGCTAAAAGGTATTAACACGATTTTAATACAAATCAAGTACTATTAAACTTATTATAGAATGTATAACCTTATCGTCGACATATCTCTCTCAGTTCAGGTGACATGTGGTAACCGTTGGATATTAGCTTAACTTCCGATGGCTGCCCTTAAACTTTGGAAGTAACGCGTGGGTTTTCGTGGGTTTGCAGTTGTGAACATCCCCTAAATTGAGTCTGGTATAAACTATAGCATAAAAAATTTGACGCTTCCAAATACTTGTGTTGTTTTGTCGAGGCCAACAACACCACAGCAAGTACAGCAGGCGCCGAATCGAGTGGTCAATAATATTGTAATAACGCAATACGTACGTACTTGGGCCGATCGATCACCCTCGAAATGGCAGATTTCGGGAAGCATCCAAGGCTAGCTAGGTAGCCTAGCCTAGCCTGCCTGTAAATGTTCATCAGCTTCCGCCTTCACCGTTGCATCGCCGGCGGACGGAAACGAGCTGCCCTGCCTGCCCCGACCCTGACCTGTCAAGTGATGGGAGGAGACGTGACGACGATGCGAAAGGAGGACAAGACGCCCTGATAGCAGTAGGTACCGTACTGTACATGCATGGCAGTGGCAGATTTGAAGGAGAGCGCGCGCGCGCGTTCAATTCTCAGCTGGGGCGAGGCGAGGCGGTTGTGGTTGGCGACTTTTTGGCGTCGTGAGCTGACGTCGATGAACCCACCGGTCAAAGATTGGGTCGCTGGGCGACAACTTGACGTCATATATATAACGACGATGGGCGGCGGATCGGATGGACGGAGGAGCTACAGCAGGCTGATGGATGCATAGTGCCATAGTTGCCTCTATCTATGCATGCGCGTTATTGACAGACAGACAGCTCGAGACGCAGCTGCTGGTCTGGTATCACGCACGGCAGGAATGGCGACGTCGACGTGTGTCAGGGAAATTCATGCATGGTTCCACTTCCACGCATCATCACACGACGACGTACTCTTGCACGACACAAAAAAAAAATTATCCAGAATAGTACGTAGCGTGATTATTTCATGGACAGAGAAATACGGAAGCACGCGCTAGTATGTTATGCATGCATGCATGCCAGATTTCCAAGTGAGAAGCAGCTCCGGCCGGAGTGCGTACGTGTCACTGTCTGTGGAGCTGTGCGCCCATCAGACGTCGTGCGACGAGGATACGGCATCGCCGTCAGCACCGCACTGCTCCCGACCACCGAGACCCGTCGTCCAGGTCCATCTCCCACGGAACGGATCCACCACCTCCTTCCTGCTCGACATGGGGACGGGGATCCGATCGATCAGCCTGCTGAGCTCAGAAGATCTCCAGGTCGCGTCAAAGGCTCAAAGCTAGCTGTCCTCTCTCTCTCTCGAAGGCCGTGCGCGCGGCGGCGAGCGAGTCGGCGACCGGCCTAGGCCTCGCGCACTCGCCGTGACGACGCTCCAGTCGTCACCGGTCAAAATATAAAGAAGAAGCCACTCGGCGTCCGTTCGCGCTAGCTCTCGCACGCTCGATCGGCAGGCGGCCCTGGCCTGTGGTCTCGTCACGTCACGTCTTGATGGCGATGTGATGGGTCGAGGCAGGGGCCCGACGAGTCGCCGGCCGCCGCGTGGACGTAGGGCCGCGGTGTCGCCTGCAGCCCCGACATGGCCAGGAGCGCCGCTGACCATCCCGGCCCTCACTCAGGCCCTGCCACGAGCCAGCCACGGCCCAGCGCCGCTCTATACGTACTCTACGCTACTACGCTAGTAGGAGTGGAGTACATAATGTCTAGTTGTCTACTCCGTATGGAGCGTACACTGTGTATCCCTACGCACGCGGCACGTCCTTCAGACCGAATTTTTTGCATTTTGGTCCTTCATCGGAAAAATATTCACGTTTAGACCCTAAAAAATTTTAATGTCATTTTTGGACCCTTTACTCGGCGCCGTAGCCTGTGGCGCCGAGGTAACACAGCTCGGCGCCATAGGCTATGGCGCCGAGGTACGTGCTGCGTTGGCACAAACGGACGTCGTGGCGCCGACGTGGTACAGAGCTCGGCGCCATAGATCATGGCGCCGAGCTCTGTTTTGTACAGAAAACTTGTCTAGCTCAGTTGGTAAAATACAAGGCTCTTAACCTTGTGGTCGTGGGTTCGAGCCCTACGGTGGGCGTTTTTTAATACTTTTTGTCTTTGTCACTTATTTTTTTTTGTTGTCCATATTTTCGTTTATGTCGCTGATTTGTCCGTCCTGATTTATTTCTCATCTAATTTTATTTTTGTGACTGATTTGTTTATTCGTCCAGATTTTTTATCCGGCGAGCACAACAGCTGTGTGCCACAGTGCTCACAAGCCGTCAACTTCTCCCCTTGTTTGCTCAGCTAATCACAATAAAAATCAAACGAGAACACTCTTACTTCAATCGTGATCAAATAAAAAATATTATATTTTCATTGAGTTCTTTTAAACATAAATTTTAAATACATAATAACATATTCCCAGTAAAAAGAAGCACACATATTCATTTTTTTCTTCTGCACTAAATAAAAGTATACTCTATTATATACTTGTCTCATGGATGATATATTTTAGAATTTACTGCATATACAGCTGTTGTGCTCGCCGGATAAAAAATCTGGACGAATAAACAAATCAGTCACAAAAATAAAATTGGATGAGAAATAAATTAGGACGGACAAATCAGCGACATAAACGAAAATATGGAAAAGTGACAAAGACAAAAAGTATTAAAAAAACGCCCACCGTAGGGCTTGAACCCACAACCACAAGGTTAAGAGCCTTGTATTTTACCAACTGAGCTAGACAAGTTTTCTGTACAAAACAAAGCTCGGCGCCATGATCTATGGCGCCGAGCTCTGTACCACGTCGGCGCCACGACGTCCGTTTGTGCCAACGCAGCACGTACCTCGGCGCCATAGCCTATGGCGCCGAGTTGTGTTACCTCGGCGCCACAGGCTACGGCGCCGAGTAAAGGGTCCAAAAATGACATTAAAATTTTTTAGGGTCTAAACGTAAATTTTTTTCCGATGAAGGACCAAAATGCAAAAAAATTCGGTCCTTCAGACGGCTACTACGCAAAAGCCTTTGCATCTAGGGCCGGGAGCTCTGGAGTCGGGACGGACGGAATCCAGGCGGGCTCGACCGACCACTCGAGGGCCTGCGCGCGAGGCTATTCATTCCACGTGCTTGCATAACTGCTGAATGGAGAAACAGTTTAAAGGACTCTTTGTTTTAGGAATAATTGGATCTGTACATTAAAACATTGCAACTCTGGATATACCGTTGATTCCATATATCATTAACCCATATAAACCCACATGTAAATAAGATTGCAATGGTATATATATATCTAAAGTTGTAAACTTTAATGGTACAGATCCAAATTTTTCGTTGTTTTATGTCTAATCCATGTGGATTGGACGAGATTCGATGGAATTAAATCTTAAATAAGTCAAAATCGTCCGTAACTTTTTCTAATCTCATCCAATTCACATGTATTGAGAATAACCTAACAAGGCCTTATCTGAGAACTTTTTTTGCGCATTACCTGCTTTTTAGTTCATTTTCAGAAGCAACTGGACTGATAAGCTGCTACAGAAGCATTCTATTTGGTGTAAGTTCTGTTTAAATTCGTGAAGAAGCTAGAAATAAGTTGTGCCAAACAGTGAAAAACTCACTCATGTTAAGTGCGAGATTGTTGACTACCCCAATATTTTTCTCAACCAATTTAGATAAGAGCATGAGATCACACCATACGCACTCTCCTTATCTAACCCATCTTTGAGATTAATGAATGGTATTATTTCTCTCAAAATTTATGTAGGATACAAACGAGGAAGAATACTAGCATATATGACCTTAAAAACTCTTTTAAAATCGAGTGAGAAAAATAAAGATAAGGATGCATCATATACTAATTATTGTCTCATTATTGTAAACTTATATGAGAAAACCTTCTTCTAATAAAACTCATTTATAGTTTATAGCACGATATGTGGCTTTGATATTCCTTGAAAAAATAAACCCTATGGGATAAAATAGAAATATGACATAGTCTTTGATAATACTACCTCATTTAAAACTTTATAAGAGAAATCTTATGAGAAAACTGAGTAAAGAAAAGAGTGCAATATGATGCTTTAGATAAACCAATATCTAGGAGGAGATTTCTTCCTTTGGACCTTACAAATCTCTAAGTAGTCGCTTACCAATTTCTTTAACACAATTTTCAAATCTATATCCTGTGCTCCACCACATCGAATGCACATCGGACATATCCAAGTGCGCCTGCAGCATCATCAACCCGTCCATTTTAATCACTCTTTCAAGTTGGGTTTATTCTCAAAATTTTAGGCTTGCATATATCTAACTAGATTTTATAATTCCTCATTATCACTCAATACTTTACTTGGCTACAGTATGTTTGTCTTTTTCTCTCTGTGTTTATCTTTATTATTTTGTGAAATTCGTTGTTTGTTATTATTATTATTATTCGCCTTTATATGATGGCCTGCAACCTGATGGCTTCTAGAGGACATGTGAACCTGTGCTACCTGAGATGATTTGGACATCAACTTCAATTCACGCCTAATGAGAGATGATGGATGGTGCCACCTTATTATTTTACTTTACAATATCACGAACTTAAGTTATTTTGTTGCCAACTATATGCGCATTGTCTTTTATTTTTTTCCTGGATCGGTATGATCAAATATATAGTTCTAGAAACGTATTAATGGGTTACTATGGTTAATATATATGTGTTTGCTTGTCACAGTTGTTTGATGTGTGTTCTTTTGCTAGATATGTGTGGTCTCTGATCTGCTGCAAGGGCAGTCCAAGTAGTGTCGTACTGGGTTGTTTGTGTTGTTCTTAGCGAGATGTTTGATCTGATATGCAGAAAGTTTAAAATCAGTAAATCACGTTATCTTTATGTTCATTCCGACAAGGAAAATATATCCTTACTAACCAAGTTGCATTGGAAGTTTAAAATTACGTTATTTTTTAGTCTATCTGGATATACCCGTAGAACTAAAAGTTTAGTAGGTACCATGGTATCAAATTAAACGTGCCCTAAATGCAAGCCCAGTCCATAGCACTGCTGAGCGCCGCACACGTAGGACATGTATGGTTCGGGGCTGTTCGGTAGCATGCCTAAGTCGTCACGTCGCGCCATAGTTTTATCACCGCAGGTGTGACTGTCGATTCGGCCGCTACGGCTTAGCCGTGACGTGACGCCCGACGTCATACACTAAACTAGCCTTAGATATACTACATTTTATCTAAAGTATGGTAAGTTAGACAGTGAACCAAATATTCTTATACCGTCACGGATCGCCACAGTAGTGCAGCCGTACGTAGATATACGTGGCCGCGCGCAGACGAACTGCCAAGTGCCAACTCTCCTGGCACTGCTGGCACGATCGAGTACTCGTACAGAGTCGTACAAGTGCTAGTCCTGCTGGCACGAGTGCACTCGTATCAAACGCTTATTGATCGATGCATGCCTCTGTACGTAGGTGTGTCATAATCCATCAGCGTGCTTGTCCCCGCATGCAGCCAAACCCGGCCCACATCCAGAGCGCAATGAGCCAATGATCGCTTTGGACGACGTACACCAGCGTGTTGATTAGTTCAGTATACTAGTACTAAAACATTGCGTTTATATGACACACTTCTTGTTAGAACAACATGGCTAGGCCCCATATATAAGTGTGTTGACACTTTTTCGGAGCGCCAAATACTCAAGAAGAACCGGCAGCGGTGCTCTCTGGTCAGGCGCGGACGGTCCGCGGCCTGGGGCCGAACGGTCCGCGACCTGGCGTGAGGCGGCGGTGCTCTCTGGTTAAGCGCGGACGGTCCGCGGCACAGGGACGGACGGTCCGCGACCTGATGCAGGAGCTCGGGTTCCCTGCCTGACGACCGGACGGTCCGCGCCCTAGGGCCGGACGGTCCGCGCGTACGCAGGGGCGGCGGAAGATCGCCGACGGCACCTGGATCTCGCTCCCGGGAGGGACCCCGTCGGGGAGGAGAGATCCAAGGAGTTGTCTAGGCTCGGGCAGGCCGACCTAGACTCCTCTAATCGACGTAGAGTCGATGAGAGGCGGAGAATTTGGGGATCGAGTGGCTAAACCTAAACTAGACTAGAACTACTCCTAGGATAAAATGCGAAATAGAAGTTGTATTGATTCGATTGATGATGATTACAAATCGGCCGTATACCTCTCTATTTATAGAGGAGGGGGCTGGACCCTTTACAAACTAATTTCCGAGCTTTTCCCGTGATTTTAGCTAACAACCGTAACACAAAACTCGGAACTCTAATCTGCTCTGCGCACGCGCGGACCGTCCGGCCCCCAGGCGCGGACTGTCCGGACCGCGGACCGTCCGGCCTCAGGGCCGGACCGTCCGCAGGCTCAATTCGGTGCTCAACATATGCCCCCCTGCTTTTTGGTGGAGCCGAGCGAACCAAAAGCAACTAACTCGATGTGATCACATCAGTTTTCTTAGGCATCTTGACACTTACTAGGATGACACGCAGTGGCCTTAGTCCCGATGGTTGACTCAACGGACTTGACCCCTTTAGCTTTAATCGAACTGTTAGTCCCAATACCGCCGAGCGCCATACTGGTCCTGACCAATTCGTCACCTTGCTTTCCTAATTTTCTAAGTGTTCTGGCGTAGCTTTGTAGTCGACCAGGTCTTCTCCTTGCGGGTCGTCTTCCTCCATGGGTGTTGGTACGTAGTTGCAGGTGTCATGGTGTATTGCGGATGAGTCGGCCTCAGGGGTCGGACGGTCCGCGCCCTGTACGGTTGGTCCGTTCTTTATAGCCGGACTGTCTTCTATACCTGCAAAGAGCTGCACAGTTGTTGTTTTATTTTCTATCTTTATGGCCGTTTGATTTTCCTCAACAGCCTTTGGTCTCCATCTCTTTTGTGGTGGCGGATACTGCGGATGTGTGTCATTGAATATTTTTTTCCGCCTCCTTCTTCTGATTCTCCTTTGCTCTAAGGCGCTGTAATTTTCGCTTTTGCGATCGTGTCAATCCCGATGGGCACCATCGGGGCATGGAGTATTTTGGATCAGCTATTTTATTGACAGTCGTACTTTCTTTTTTGTTTGTGTCGGCCGATTCACTAAAAATCATCGGCCTTTCGTTATTTTGTTGTACGACGACATCTGTCGTTCCTATTTTAATGACGTCTCCCTTTTTCGTACTGTTGGAGGTTGTAGCTGTATGCCCCCCTGCCGGATTAGTCAGCCTTTGGGGCCGAATTGTTCGGCAATCTTGCTGGGCCTGTGCTCGTGGACCAGATTGAGGGGCTCTCAATCGGTCTTGTACTAGAGGTGTCAACCTATTGAATACAGATGTTTGGGGTGCCCCCCAAGCGGGGTACTGTGGCATCCCAAATGGGTATGGTGGCATGCCCCACATTTGATTTGGGACGTATGGTGGAGGTATGTATGTGTATGAATATGGCATAGGTGGATATGGTGGTGGAGGTGTCCATGCAGGTACATTAGGTCTTAATTGAACATTATGACCTCCCGTCCTTTCCGATTGGTGTGGTGGTCCAATCGGCCTAACCTGCCGTCGCACCTGGGTGGGTAAGTGAGGTCCCTTTGGTGGCCGGTCGCTGGGGCCA
The DNA here is from genome assembly GCF_902167145.1 of Zea mays. Classification (NCBI taxonomy): domain Eukaryota; kingdom Viridiplantae; phylum Streptophyta; class Magnoliopsida; order Poales; family Poaceae; genus Zea; species Zea mays. Next base: position 102,046,196 of record NC_050101.1, read on the forward strand.
GCCTTCTTTTTCACATATTTAGACAATAATTGATCAAAGGTCGGGCTAGATTTTACCAACCGACCAGTTGCCTTGAACGTGTTAGTTTTCCACGTACCTATTTCTGGTCGTCGTGGTTTGAAGGTACGTGGTCGCCTCGGCTTTTCGGCGTTGCCGGACCGTCCGCCGGAACGCTTCGGACCGTCCGGTGATGTTACGGACCGTCCGCGCCTAGACACCGGACCGTCCGCGATGCGTAGTATGGGTTCTCGCGCATATCCCCTTGTCTGTGCTTGCCCCCCAGCGCTGGAGTTTGTGATGGTTACCTTCAGTGTCTCCCCTCCATCAGGAGTCTTTTCGGCCATCACTTTCCTGCAAGAAATTTTGTTGTTTCCATCGGCCTCCCGTGCGTTGCCGATGATGACTTCTTTGTCTTTGCCCTTATCGGCTGTGTTGGGCCGAATTAGGACCTTTTTGCCATTAAAGTCGATCACATTCATTGGGAAGGGCTCTGTGTCCTCCTGAAATTTCAATCGTCCCTCGTTAATGGCCGATTGAATTTGTCGTCGGAACACATTACAATCATTAGTGGCATGGGAAAATGAGTTGTGCCACTTGCAGTATGCGCGACGCTTTAGTTCGTCGGCAGGTGGAACGATATAATCAATTTTAATGTTACCATTTTTTAGTAATTCATCGAATATCTTATCACATTTGCCGACATTAAATGCAAACTTAACCTCCTCCTGTCGTTCCTTTTGAACTGACTGCAAGGAGGAGCAAGCCGAAGATTTGGCCTGCTCGAGCCAAACTATTTCGGCAGTGTAAACTTTCTTTGGTTCATCGTCCGAACTACTTTGATTGTGTTCTACTATAGGGACATTATGATGAACCGTTCTGACTAGTTCTTTGCTTCGGCTTTCACAAGTCGAAGCTCTCTGATATGATTGTGCTAGAGTAAAGAACTGGATGCCTTCTAATCTCTCTTTTAAATAATAGCGCAATCCATCAAAGGCTATTCCCGCCAGTTGTTTTTCTGTTAAATGAATTTGAAAGCATCGGTTTCTCGTATCCTGGAATCTCCGGATATAATCACTAACCGATTCATCCTTTTCTTGTCGTAGGGTCACTAAGTCTACTAAATCTAGCTCACAATCACCAGAGAAGAAATGTTCATGAAATTTTTGCTCTAAGTCTCCCCATGACAAAATGGAATTAGGAGGGAGCGTGGCATACCATGTGAATGCAGCCCCTATTAAGGATAATGAAAATAAACGCACACGGAATGCTTCGGTGTCGGCCAATTCTCCTAATTGTGCTAGGAACTGGCCTATGTGCTCACGCGTGCTCTTTCCTTGGTCACCCGAAAACTTTGCAAACTCGGGTATCCTGGTTCCCTGTGGGTATGGGTGGTGATCAAATCGGCTGTCATAAGGCTTCCGATATGATTGCCCCCCAGGGATCATGCTTACTCCGAGCTTATCTTGGAACGCCCCGGCTATTTCTTCCCTCACTATATCAATGGCAGCCGGTGCAAGACCACCGGCTCTCTGGTCAAACATAGGTGGGGTTGGTTGCATGTTAGTATGTTGTCGTTCCCCCCATTGGTTTGAGCTACGTGGTGCATTTCCATTTGCCCTATATGGCTCATATGTTTGATCGTTTCTTTCCGGCCTTCTAGGTGGGGCCGGAAAGCTTTCTTGGGCTCTAGGTCTTGAATTAATGGGCTGGTGCATTGCATATTGTGATGGGAAGTGTTGCTGGGATGGGTGAGGATTCAAGTAACAATCTTCCTCAAAAAGGTCATATGCGGACTGTCCGGACATTGGCCCGGACCGTCCGTAATTATGTGCGGACCGTCCGTCGTTGTATGCGGACCGTCCGACTGGGTAGTTTAAATTCGGTGCCCTATGTGGTGGCTCGGGTGCGTGTCTAGGTAACTCATTAAAAATGGGCCTGGCTGCGGCTGACCCGGACGGTCCGCGCTCGCGGGCGGACGGTCCGGACACGTGTAGATCGGCTGGTTTACTGCCGATTTGCGTTTGCTCAGGGTACGTGTCCATCGACATCCCATAAGGGGGTTGTGACTGGTCGTGACAACCTCTAACCGATGTATTACGTATATTATCTCCTAATTCAACCTCGTGTGAAGGAAAATTTGCTACACTAGATTTATCAAATGCACGTACTAGTCTCCTACAATCGTTTTGCATAACCCCTATGATATTTTGCATCTGTTCTCGCTGTTCGTCTATGTAAGCTTTAAGAGATTGGAGTTTGTTGGTGCTACTTACATTTGGGGTAATCGTAGTAGGTCGGAGCGAAGCCAGATCTGTCGCCCGTTGCCGAATGACTTCGTTGTTCCTGTCCACTTTGAAGTCAGCCAGGAACTTCGCCTTTGCTTCTTGGATCAGCTGCTCCTGGCGCTCCTCGAACAGGAGCTGTTCTTCAGCCGGCAAGGCTTCCCATGTCGGTGTGATGATATTGCTGGTGGAAACCTCAGAGCTATCCTTTGAACCAGCCATTGAGGGCCGATTTGATAGGTCTATATGTGTTGTTCCCTAGCGGAGTCGCCAAAAAGTATGTTGACGCTTTTTCGGAGCGCCAAATACTCAAGAAGAATCGGCAGCAGTGCTCTCTGGTCAGGCGCGGACGGTCCGCGGCCTGGGGCCGAACGGTCCGCGACCTGGCGTGAGGCGGCGGTGCTCTCTGGTCAAGCGCGGACGGTCCGCGGCACAGGGACGGACGATCCGCGACCTGATGCAGGAGCTCGGGTTCCCTGCCTGACGACCGGACGGTCCGCGCCCTAGGGCCGGACGGTCCGCGCGTACGCAGGGGCGGCGGAAGATCGCCGACGGCGCCGGGATCTCGCTCCCGGGAGGGACCCCGTCGGGGAGGAGAGATCCTAGGAGTTGTCTAGGCTCGGGCAGGCCGACCTAGACTCCTCTAATCGACGTAGAGTCGAGGTGTCACACCCGACTTTAAGGAACAAAGCCAGGTGCATCTCATACATGCGCCAAGAAGACAACATATATAATAACAGAGTGTATAGAGATAAATGTCACAATAATTAGAGTATTTATTACATAGCGGAAGACTTATTACAAAATAAAAGAATAAACATAAAACGAACTAAGGATCGTTGGCACCAATGTCAACTGAGAAACACCACCTAGATCAGATCATACTCCTCGCCTTGTGGCTCCTCCTGAACCACCTGCTCTTCTCCTGTGGGGGGGGGTGTGAGACAGCAAGGGTGAGCTCACATACGTTCATCGCTCAACAAGTCGTGGGGAATAATGTGACATGAACTCACCAAAGGTGGGAGCTCATGGAGTGTAAGGCTTATCAAAGAGAATGGTTAAAGCTAAGCATTGCTTTTAAGTAGTTGGTCAAAATTTTATTAGCAATTACTAGATGTAAGTAAATACCAAACCTTAATAAAATAATAGAACAAAGTTAATAATAATCCCATGCATATGCGAATGACAAATTGAATTTAAGTTCCATAATTTAATCATCAGAGAGTCCTGAGCTGCTCATGACCGTGAGCTCGGCTAGTATACCAGTTTTACACTCTGCAGAGGTTGTACCCTTTACCCACAAGTCATGCTACCCATCTGCCAAGGGGTCGCGAATCCCATACACCTCTACCTAGGAAGCGCGACAGGGCAACACTACGAGGCCTTTACAAAGTTCCACTAGCTTCCGAAAACCCGCTACAGTTTATAGGAAGTTCCAATGCAGGGTTCTTGACTGACTGCCATCGCAACAAAATCAACCAAGGACCTCCCTACACTGACCACTCCCCTACTGCCCTTGCCCCTTTCGGGTAAGGTAGTCTTCCACTAGCTTTCCTAATTAGTCAACCAAGGGCGTCCCATTAAACCCTTGTGGTGGCACGTGGTTCTCAAGTTAAGCTCTATGTTCCAATTAACATTAATGATCTCAACATGAACATAAATAGAATAACAAAAAGAATTGGAACATAGAGGTAATAAATGATTATCCCAAAACCAGGTAAAGCAATAGCAAACTACCCAGGTGATTCAGGGGTAAACAAGGTAGTGAGATAAACAATCTAGGGTGACCTATTGGGTCCCATCAAAATTAACCTATGCATGAGTGAATGATAATTAGAGAACATTATTGGGTAAAAAGTGGTCAAGGGCACAACTTGCCTTCAATGAGCTCCTGCTCAGCTACTTCTATCTGTTGCTCACCAGGATCCTCAGTCACGGGCTCTTCTACTCGCCACAATACAAACAAGCACAGTATATAGAGAAAATTAACATCACACCAAACATGTAAACAAAATACACAGTAATAATCTACACATTAAAATAAAATCCTAGGAACAGGAATCATAATTTTTGGAGTTATAGATTTTAAGTTATGAATTTTCAAAGGTTTTATGTGTTTTAAATAGGATTACGTGTGAGATTAATTTTATTACTGTTGTCATGATAAAACAGAGACACTAAGTGCTAGAGAATAAAATTACAAAATTTTAGGAACTGGAATGGAGTAATTTGGAGTCCATATGCATTTTCTATGAATTATTGAAGTTCTAGCAATTATTTTCACATTAAAAATCCTTTTATAATTCAATTTCTCGGGTTTTATAATACTCTGGACTGGGCATCAATAACTGAGAACAACAGGGGTCTCGGAGTAAAACTCCTAAGACACAGTGAACAGTTAAATATGGATGGCGGGTTGATTTCACTAAAGTCCGAGGGCTCTTTAACAAAACTGACCCGCGAAGGGGTATCTTCTGTTATTAGCCGCAGGATCTTGATCTCGCGGTTAGGATTAGACTACTCACTCAGCGAACCGGTACACGATCGTGGTCGTCGGATTCGTGATCAACGGTACGAAGCGTTACACGTCCAGATATAATCTAACTCGTCCGATATGGATCCGACGGTCACAAACAATTGGGGCGAATTGTTTTTTCTTAACTCTAATCTCGGTCGCTCATCTGGCAATCTACGGCAAAGCATCGTCTTCTTCGTTTCGGTCGAGCAGAGCGACACTGCCCAGCTCCCCGCGGTGGAGGTTCATCGGCGCGCCCCAAATCCGGCCATCCTGTTCACCATTCTCTAATTCATTCGCTCTCCGCCCAACGGATAACGTTATGAATTCATTTCCCTTACCAATTTCTGCCATCGTCGAGCGCATGGCTCGGTCCATGGAACGGTTAAATACACGGCGGGGAAGATTGCTCCGGTGAGCGATTGCAGGCGCCCTAAGCTACAATCCGACTCTAACCTCAGTGCACCAGGTAACCGCGATAATGAGAAATCCGGGGAGAGGAGTCATACCGGTTGAAAAGCCGAGAAGGCGCTCGGCCACGTTCGTGCGGATCCACCGCACTACCGCCGAGGGATCGAGCAGATGTCGGTCGAAAGTGCGATTGGCCACCCGCACCCATATGGTCCCCGGCCACCGGTAAACCCCCCCACGATCACCAATTGAAGCCCGAGCGGTGGATGTCGTGGCGAAGAACAGGGCGGCAGTGAGGTCGTCTCAACTCTCTCTCTTCTCTCGGTTCGATGGTGGCGGCCAGGCTTGCGTTGGCACACGACATCGTCGTCTAGTTCTTTGGGACTTATATTCTAGGCGCGGTCAGGTCAAAGGTGGGCGAAACGGCCGGCGAGATCCCAGGCGGAATCCTGCACGACGCCGGGTCCAACAACCGGAGGTTGGGGATAACCCTGACAAGTGGGGCCCACGAGGAAGTGCCTAACGCGAGTGCGCAGATGTAAGTGGACAGGGCGCGCGGAAGTGAGTGACTGCCTAGGGGCCCCATGTGTCGGTACCGGCGTGTAAGGTGGGCTGCGCGCGGGTGTAAAATGAGAGTGGGCTGAATTGAAGTTAAGGGCCCAGGTAAGCTTCTTTCCCTTTTTTTTTCTATTTTCTTTTCTTGTTTTTTTTATTCTTAACTATTTTGAATTCAAATTTGAACTTTTGAATACGAATTTCAACATTGTGTCAAGTGTATAATTTCAAGCTTCTAGTGGAGGGATAATATATTTTTATTTACTTATTTATATCCACAAAATTCTTATTTTCTTCTCTTTTCTAAATTCTACAATTCCTTTTGGATTTTAAATTCCACTTTGGACTTTAATATATTTCTTGTCGCATTGTTATTTTATTTTGTCACAACATGCACACAAAAGAAAATCGAGCATGATGCATAATTTGGTAGTATATATTTTTATTAATTGTTTTTGGGCATGATGTTCACATAAGATGATGCATAAAGATCAAACTCACATAAAGAGAAATTGTTTCTCTATTGGTATTATTTCTAGCAACTACAAAGTGGGTGTTACAAATCCTACCCCCCTTAAAAATAATCTCGTCCTCGAGATTTAAGAAGAACTAGAGAAAAGGTGGGGAAAATCTATGCGAAGCTCTTCTTCTCTTTCCCACGTTGCTTCATCTTCACCGTGGTGACTCCATTGGACTTTGCACATATTTATCACCTTATTTCTTGTAACTCGAGTCAATGTGTCAAGAATCTTGATCGGGTACTCCGTGTAAGTCAGATCACCTTGAACACTGAGTTCTTCCATGGGTAACTGTTCCTTAGGGACACGGAGACACTTCTTAAGTTGAGATACATGGAACACATTATGCACATCCGATAGGGTAGCAGGTAACTCGAGTTGGTATGCCATCTCCCCAACTCGCCTAAAGATCAAGAATGGTCCAATATAGCGAGGGGACAATTTGCCCTTAACTTTGAATCTCCTCATTCCACGAAGTGGTGACTCCTTGAGATACACATAATCTCCTTCTTCAAATTCTAGTGGTCTCCTTCTATTATCAGCATAGCTCTTTTGCCTGGTTTGAGCCACCCTCAAATTCTCTTGAATTATACGAACTTGTTCTTCTGCTTCTTGAATCAATTCAGGCCCAAAGAATTGTCTTTCTCCAGTCTGATCCCAATACAAAGGAGTCCTGCACTTCCTCCCATATAAAGCTTCAAAAGGTGACATTTTCAGACTCGCCTGATAACTATTATTATATGAGAACTCAGTATAAGGTAGACTTTTATCCCAACTTCCTCCATGTTGAAGGGCACATGCTCTCAACATATCTTCCAATACTTGATTAGTCCTTTCAGTCTATCCATCAGCCTGAGGATGGTAGGCCGAACTAAAATTCAACTTCGTATCCATATTCTCATGAAAACTTTTCCAAAATCTAGAGGTAGGTTGTGATCCTCTATCCGAAACGATCTTCTTCGGTACACCGTGTAGAGACATAATCCGAGCCATATATAACTCTACCAATTGAGATCCCTTATAAGTAGTCTTGACCAGAAGGAAATGAGCCACTTTGGTCAGTCTATCCACAATAACCCATATTGAATCATATCCTTTCGGGGTGTGAGGCAATCCAGTAATGAACTCCATACCAATCTCTTCCCACTTCCACTCAGGTATCTTAAGCGGGTGCAATAATCTAGCTGGCCTCTGGTGTTTAGCCTTAACTCTTTGACACATCGCTCATAACCACATGTGTAGCCACATCTCTCTTCAGTCCATACCACCAGTACTTCTGCTCCAAATCCTGGTACATCTTGATACTCCCAGGATGAATAGAATAATCTGAGTCATGGGCTTCCTTTAAAATAGTCTCACGAAGGCTATCAATCTTAGGGACACATATCTTGTCCTTGAACCACACCGTGCCTTGCTCATCTTCTGTGAATTCCGGACCTCGACCTTCAGTAATGAAATCCTTAATCTCTTGTATTTTCGCATCACCAATTTGTCCTTTGCGGATTTCTTGCTCCAAAGTAGGTTCCACATCAATAGTAACTCCTTCAGTGTGAGCAACTCCCCAGGTTAAGTCTCCTGAAATCCTCAACAATCTCATCGGGTAGCTGGGCAACAATAGCTGAATGAACATGCTCCTTGCGACTCAAGGCATCTACAACCAAATTTGCCTTGCCCGGGTGATAGTGAATCTCCAAATCATAATCCTTAATAAGCTCCAACCAACGGTGTTGCCTAAGGTTGAGATCCTTCTGAGTGAATATATACTTCAAACTCTTATGATCCGTGTACACTTGGCACTTGGTCCCCATGATATAATGTCTCCAAATCTTAAGCGCATGCACAACGGCTGCCAATTCCAAGTCATGAGTGGGGTAGTTCAATTCATGTTTGCGTAACTGACGAGAAGCATAGGCAATCACATGTCCTTCCTGCATGAGCACACATCCTAAGCCTTGGCCACATGCATCACAATAGATATCAAATCCTTTCTGTAGGTCTGGCATAACCAACACTGGTGGCGACATTAACCTCTCCTTTAATTGATCGAAGCTATCTTGGTACTTCTTGTCCCACTTAAACTCTCTTCCCTTCTCCAGAAGCGATGTCATAGGCTTAGCGATCTTAGAAAATCCTTCAATAGATCTCCGATAATATCCTGCTAGTCCCAAGAAACTCCGAATCTCAGTAACTGTAGTGGGTACTCTCCACTCCATTATCTCCTTAACCTTAGCAGGATCCACTGATATTCCACCATTAGAAATGATATGACCAAGAAATGGCACCTCGCCAATCCAAAACTCGCATTTACTGAACTTGGCGTAGAGTTGATTACCTCGTAACTTCTGTAGCACCAATCTCAGATGTTCCTCATGATCGCTATCACTCTGGGAATAAATAAGAATGTCGTCGATGAATACCACGACGAATCTATCCAAATACTCCATAAACACCTTATTCATCAAGTTCATAAAATAAGCTGGTGCATTGGTTAATCCAAATGACATAACAGTGAACTCATATAATCCATAACGAGTCGAGAAAGCCGTCTTGGGAATATCCGATGGTCTAATCCTTATCTGATGGTAACCGGATCGGAGATCAATCTTCGAGAATACTCTAGCACCTCTCATCTGATCAAATAGATCCTCAATGCGGGGTAACAGGTACTTGTTCTTCATGATAACGTCATTAAGGGACCTATAATCCTCACACATCCGCTGTGATCCGTCCTTCTTTTGTACAAACAGAACCGTTGCTCTCCAAGGTGAGGAACTTAGACGAATGTACCTAGCCTCTTGTAATTCCGTTAATTGCTTCTTAAGTTCCTTTAGTTCTTCTACGGACATCCTGTATTGCCGTTTAGAAATAGGGGCAGTTCCAGATAAGAGATCAATAGCAAACTCAACTTCCCTATCTAGTGGCATCCCTGGTAACTCCTCTGGAAAGACATCCGGAAAAATCTCCAATCCGCACGGATGTTGTCACCAACAAACTTCTCATCTACTAAGAATGCTGCTAGTCTGATGGTGGTAGTTACTGCAACTTCAACTTCAAATCTTTGTCCTTTGGAACCGGTGAGTTCTACGGTTCCCCTAGCACGGTGTATATACTGCCTTTGCCTTTCTTAACCATGACATACCAAGGATCATGTCTATAGTGCTCTCTTCTAACACTATAGGGGTAGCCCATCTGGGTTAGAAACATAGGGTACGAAAGAAAGGATTGTAGACAAGGCATGTAATTACGAGGAATGTTACTACGGGGGATTTATTAGCTAAGTAGATTAGTGTGTCACCCACTAAAGCTAATACATTACCTTATAGTGGTACATGCTAAGATGCCCAACTATAATGTTTCAATCAATCAAAGAAGCAAATCAGGCATTGATCATCAGAACAATCAACCAATATTTTTAATAGAGAAAATAATTTTAATTTTGTCTTAGGTTCCCTATCTCTGAAAAAGTTCATAGTTGTAGGATTCCAAGGTGTGCAATCCATCGTCTCAGAGTAGAAAAGGTAAGAATGATCAGAGTAGAACAGTAGAAGGTGAGACAGGATCAAGATAAGGTAAGTATAGAATGAATCAGAGTAAGGTAAGTAGTGAAGGGTTTGTCCATTTCTATCTAGGTTTCGTCCTACAGTCAACATTTCCTCTGATACCACTTCTGTCACACCCGGCTTTAAGGAACAAAGCTAGGTGCATCTCATACATGCGCCAAGAAGACAACATATATAATAACAGAGTGTATAGAGATAAATGTCACAATAATCAGAGTATTTATTACATAGCGGAAGACTTATTACAAAATAAAAGAATAAACATAAAACGAACTAAGGATCGTTGGCACCAATGTCAACTGAGAAACACCACCTAGATCAGATCATACTCCTCGCCTTGTGGCTCCTCCTGAACCACCTGCTCTTCTCCTGTGGGGGGGTGTGAGACAACAAGGGTGAGCTCACATACGTTCATCGCTCAACAAGTCGTGGGGAATAATGTGACATGAACTCACCAAAGGTGGGAGCTCATGGAGTGTAAGACTTATCAAAGAGAATGGTTAAAGCTGAGCATTGCTTTTAAGTAGTTGGTCAAAATTTTATTAGCAATTACTAGATGTAAGTAAATACCAAACCTTAATAAAATAATAGAACAAAGTTAATAATAATCCCATGCATATGCGAATGACAAATTGAATTTAAGTTCCATAATTTAATCATCAGAGAGTCCTGAGCTGCTCATGACCGTGAGCTCGGCTAGTATACCAGTTTTACACTCTGCAGAGGTTGTACCCTTTACCCACAAGTCATGCTACCCATCTGCCAAGGGGTCGCGAATCCCATACACCTCTACCTAGGAAGCGCGACAGGGCAACACTACGAGGCCTTTACAAAGTTCCACTAGCTTCCGAAAACCCGCTACAGTTTATAGGAAGTTCCAATGCAGGGTTCTTGACTGACTGCCATCGCAACAAAATCAACCAAGGACCTCCCTACACTGACCACTCCCCTACTGCCCTTGCCCCTTTCGGGTAAGGTAGTCTTCCACTAGCTTTCCTAATTAGTCAACCAAGGGCGTCCCATTAAACCCTTGTGGTGGCACGTGGTTCTCAAGTTAAGCTCTATGTTCCAATTAACATTAATGATCTCAACATGAACATAAATAGAATAACAAAAAGAATTGGAATATAGAGGTAATAAATGATTATCCCAAAACCAGGTAAAGCAATAGCAAACTACCCAGGTGATTCAGGGGTAAACAAGGTAGTGAGATAAACAATCTAGGGTGACCTATTGGGTCCCATCAAAATTAACCTATGCATGAGTGAATGATAATTAGAGAACATTATTGGGTAAAAAGTGGTCAAGGGCACAACTTGCCTTCAATGAGCTCCTGCTCAGCTACTTCTATCTGTTGCTCACCAGGATCCTCAGTCACGGGCTCTTCTACTCGCCACAATACAAACAAGCACAGTATATAGAGAAAATTAACATCACACCAAACATGTAAACAAAATACACAGTAATAATCTACACATTAAAATAAAATCCTAGGAACAGGAATCATAATTTTTGGAGTTATAGATTTTAAGTTATGAATTTTCAAAGGTTTTATGTGTTTTAAATAGGATTACGTGTGAGATTAATTTTATTACTGTTGTCATGATAAAACAGAGACACTAAGTGCTAGAGAATAAAATTACAAAATTTTAGGAACTGGAATGGAGTAATTTGGAGTCCATATGCATTTTCTATGAATTATTGAAGTTCTAGCAATTATTTTCACATTAAAAATCCTTTTATAATTCAATTTCTCGGGTTTTATAATACTCTGGACTGGGCATCAATAACTGAGAACAACAGGGGTCTCGGAGTAAAACTCCTAAGACACAGTGAACAGTTAAATATGGATGGCGGGTTGATTTCACTAAAGTCCGAGGGCTCTTTAACAAAACTGACCCGCGAAGGGGTATCTTCTATTATTAGCCGCAGGATCTTGATCTCGCGGTTAGGATTAGACTACTCACTCAGCGAACCGGTACACGATCGTGGTCGTCGGATTCGTGATCAACGGTACGAAGCGTTACACGTCCAGATATAATCTAACTCGTCCGATATGGATCCGACGGTCACAAACAATTGGGGCGAATTGTTTTTTTCTTAACTCTAATCTCGGTCGCTCATCTGGCAATCTACGGCAAAGCATCGTCTTCTTCGTTTCGGTCGAGCAGAGCGACGCTGCCCAGCTCCCCGCGGTGGAGGTTCATCGACGCGCCCCAAATCCGGCCATCCTGTTCACCATTCTCTAATTCATTCGCTCCCCGCCCAACGGATAACGTTATGAATTCATTTCCCTTACCAATTTCTGCCATCGTCGAGCGCATGGCTCGGTCCATGGAACGGTTAAATACACGGCGGGGAAGATTGCTCCGGTGAGCGATTGCAGGCGCCCTAAGCTACAATCCGACTCTAACCTCAGTGCACCAGGTAACCGCGATAATGAGAAATCCGGGGAGAGGAGTCATACCGGTTGAAAAGCCGAGAAGGCGCTCGGCCACGTTCGTGCGGATCCACCGCACTACCGCCGAGGGATCGAGCAGATGTCGGTCGAAAGTGCAATTGGCCACCCGCACCCATATGGTCCCCGGCCACCGGTAAACCCCCCCACGATCACCAATTGAAGCCCGAGCGGTGGATGTCGTGGCGAAGAACAGGGCGGCAGTGAGGTCGTCTCAACTCTCTCTCTCTTCTCTCGGTTCGATGGTGGCGGCCAGGCTTGCGTTGGCACACGACATCGTCGTCTAGTTCTTTGGGACTTATATTCTAGGCGCGGTCAGGTCAAAGGTGGGCGAAACGGCCGGCGAGATCCCAGGCGGAATCCTGCACGACGCCGGGTCCAACAACCGGAGGTTGGGGATAACCCTGACAAGTGGGGCCCACGAGGAAGTGCCTAACGCGAGTGCGCAGATGTAAGTGGACAGGGCGCGCGGAAGTGAGTGACTGCCTAGGGGCCCCATGTGTCGGTACCGGCGTGTAAGGTGGGCTGCGCGCGGGTGTAAAATGAGAGTGGGCTGAATTGAAGTTAAGGGCCCAGGTAAGCTTCTTTCCCTTTTTTTCTATTTTCTTTTCTTGTTTTCTTTTATTCTTAACTATTTTGAATTCAAATTTGAACTTTTGAATACGAATTTCAACATTGTGTCAAGTGTACAATTTCAAGCTTCTAGTGGAGGGATAATATATTTTTATTTACTTATTTATATCCACAAAATTCTTATTTTCTTCTCTTTTCTAAATTCTACAATTCCTTTTGGATTTTAAATTCCACTTTGGACTTTAATATATTTCTTGTCGCATTGTTATTTTATTTTGTCACAACGTGCACACAAAAGAAAATCGAGCATGATGCATAATTTGGTAGTATATATTTTTATTAATTGTTTTTGGGCATGATGTTCACATAAGATGATGCATAAAGATCAAACTCACATAAAGAGAAATTGTTTCTCTATTGGTATTATTTCTAGCAATTACAAAATGGGTGTTACAGAGGCGGAGAATTTGGGGATCGAGTGGCTAAACCTAAACTAGACTAGAACTACTCCTAGGATAAAATGCGAAATAGAAGTTGTATTGATTCGATTGATGATGATTACAAATCGGCCGTATACCTCTCTATTTATAGAGGAGGGGGGCTGGACCCTTTACAAACTAATTTCCGAGCTTTTCCCGTGATTTTAGCTAACAACCGTAACACAAAACTCGGAACCCTAATCTGCTCTGCGCACGCGCGGACCGTCCGGCCTCAGGGCCGGACCGTCCGCAGGCTCAATTCGGTGCTCAACAAAGTGTTTGTGTATAGAACGATAGATTATGCATATACGGGGGGAAATGAATGTTGTGCACAGATAACATGTAAAATAAATTGCACATGGAACAAAATGAATGTTGTGCAAATACCTTGGGATTCCAATGCACTACAAGAAGTTGAGGAATAGTGATTGGAATACTCTCCTAGAGAGGATTGAAAAGAAACTGAGTAGCTGGAAGGGCAAACACTTGTCAGCGTTGGAGGGAGATTGGTTCTCATTAACTCCGTTCTCACTAGTCTTTCGCTATACATGTTGTCTTTCTTTGAGGTCCCTATGATGGTCTTGGAAAAAACTTGAGTATCTCAGATCAAGATTTTTCTGGCAAGCGGATGGGGAAAAAAAATACAAGTTGGTTAAATGGGATATCATCTGCCAACCAAAAGACGTTGGAGGACTAGGTATCAAGAACATCGATTTACAGAACAAGTGCCTTCTAAGCAAATGGCTATTCAAGTTAATTAATGAAGATGGCATATGGCAGCAGATACTAAGAAAAAATACCTTCGTAACAAGACTTTGGGACAGGTTACCAAGAAGCCGGGAGATTCATATTTCTGGGCTGGGCTGCTCAAAGTGAAAGACCTGTTTCTCTCCTTCGGTACCTTTAAAGTCAATAGTGGTAGAAATACACGCTTTTGGGAGGATAAGTGGATGGGGGATTACACCTTGGGAGATAAATTTCCTAGCCTTTATAGATTGGCACGTAGGAAACATACCTCGGTGGCTGAGGTGTTTAGTACCATTCCACTTAATATCTTGTTCCGGAGAGGGCTAATCGGGGAAAATCTAGTACGATGGCACAATCTGGTAACTTTGGTGGCAAACACCAGCTTAGATGAAGAGGTTGATAAGTTCAGGTGGAGCCTTAACCAAAATAACTTGTTTAGTGTTCAATCAATGTATAATGTTTTGATTAGCAACACTCAAGTAAGACAGGATACTACCATCTGGAAACTCAACCCCCCCCTCAAAATCAATAAAAATTCTGGTATCTCAAAAGAGGAGTAACTCTCACAAAAGACAACTTAGCGAAACGAAACTGGAACGGGAATAAAAATTGTGTGTTTTGCTCCAAGAAGGAAACTATTCAACATCTTTTCTCTGACTGTCATTTTGCTAAGTTCATATGGCGAGCTATCCATGTTAACTTTGGTCTTAGAGAACCGATTAATGTTAGTGATTTGCAATATAACTGGTTACTTAACATTGAATCCTCTCATCGTACCAAAATGTTAACGGGTGTAGTTGCTATATGTTGGGCAATTTGGTTAAGTAGAAATGATACTGTTTTCGATAAGTGTTCACCAAAAACATATATGCAGGTGCTTTTAAGAGGAACCTGAGAGCACCTAGAGGGGGGGTGAATAGGTGATCCTGTGAAACTTAAACTTATAGCCACAAAAACTTGTTAAGTGTTAGCACAATAATCGCCAAGTAGCTAGAGAGGAGTCTCAACAAAACACAATACCACAAGAGATCAAACACAGAGATGACACAGTGGTTTATCCCGTGGTTCGGCCAAGACCAACGCTTGCCTACTCCACGTTGTGGCGTCCCAACGGACGAGGGTTGCAATCAACCCCTCTCAAGCGGTCCAAGGACCAACTTGAATACCACGGTGTTTTGCTTTGCCTTTCAATATCCCGTTTGCGAGGAATCTCCACAACTTGGAGCCTCTCGCCCTTACACTTGAGATTCACAAAGAAATACGGAGTAAGGGAGGAACTAGCAACGCACACAAGACTCAAAATCAGAGCAACAGCACGCACACAAGTCGCAACAAGAGCTCGCAACACAGCTCAATGAGTTCACAACTCAACAAGAGCTCTAGATGCTATCACAATGAACCAAATGCGCGGAATCGATGTCTTGGTGCTTAGGAATGTTGTAGGAATGCTTGGTATTCTCCTCCATGCGCCTAGGGGTCCCTTTTATAGCCCCAAGGCAGCTAGGAGCCGTTGAGAGCAAATCTGGAAGGCTGATCTTGCCTTCTGTCGACTGGTGCACCGGACAGTCCGGTGCACACCGGACACTGTCCGGTGCCCGATTTCCTTCCTAAAATGGCGCGGCCGACCGTTGCAGATCTGGGAGCCGTTGGTGCACCGGACAGTCCGGTGCCCCCTTCCGACCGTTGGCTCAGCCACGTGTCGCGCGCAGATTCCACGGCCGACCGTTGGTGAAAGTCGCCTAGAGGGGGGTTAATAGGGCGAAACTGAAATTTACAAAGTTAATCACAACTACAAGCCGGGTTAGCGTTAGAAATATAAACGAGTCCGCGAGAGAGGGTGCAAAACAAATCGCAAGCGAATAAGGAGTGTGACACGTGGATTTGTTTCACCGAGGTTCGGTTCTTGCAAACCTACTCCCCGTTGAGGAGGCCACAAAGGCCGGGTCTTTTTCAACCCTTTCCCTCTCTCAAACGGTCCCTCGGACCGAGTAAGCTTTCTCTTCTCAATCACTTGGAACACAAAATTCCCACAAGGACCACCACAAGATTGGTGTCTCTTGCCTCAATTACAAGTGAGTTTGATCGCAATGAAAGATTGAAAGAAAGCACGATTGCAAAAAGCCAAGCGACAAGAGCGACAAATAACACACGGATCACTTTCTCTCTCAAGTCACTAATCACTAATGATCTCTTTTCTCAATTGTGAAACTTGGAGAGATGGAGGCTTTGAATGTGTCTTGGAATGGATTGCTAGCTCTTGTATTGAATGTTGAAGGTTGGAATGCTTGGATGACTTGAATGGAGGTGGTTGGGGTTGTATTTATAGCCACCAACCACTTCCTAGCCGTTGCTCCATTCTGCTGAGCGCGGACGGTCCGCCCGCCTGGTCCGGACGGTCCGCCCCTGTAGATCAACGGCTGAAAACGCAACGGTCAGCAGTAACGGCTATATCAACGGCTATATCGCATTTAATGCGACGTCAGATGTCAGATAAAGCCAGTCGCGGACGGTCCGCCCGCCTGGCCCGGACGGTCCGCGAGGCCGCTATAATTCATTTCTCCGAACCCATCACCTTCGGGTTTTTCGGTTTCTCACCTACCGGACGGTCCGCGCCTGAGGCCGGACGGTCCGCGCGAGGGCTCGGACGGTCCTTGCTTTTCCTCCGGACGGTCCGTAGTGGACACTTGTATTTTTTGCATTGGTTCTGTCCGAAGGGTATCCTGGTGTCGCGGACGGTCCGCCGCAAGGGCCCGGACGGTCCGCGCTTGGTCTGTTTTTCCAAAAAGCTTCTCCTGTCCGGAATAATCTACGGTATTCCGGACAGTCGATTTAGTATAGATGTAGATGAACCTTTGACACCTGTAGAACATATAATCTAGAGCAAACTAGTTAGTTCAATTATTTGTGTTGGGCAATTCAACCACCAAAATTATATAGGAACTAGGTGTAAGCCTAATTCCCTTTCAATCTCCCCCTTTTTGGTGATTGATGCCAACACAAACCAAAGCAAATATAGAAGTGCATAATTACACTAGTTTGCATAATATAAGTGCAAAGGTTGCTTGGAATTGAGCCAATATAACTACTTACAAGATATGCATGAATTGTTTCTTACATTTTGGACCACGCTTGCACCACATGTTTTGTTTTTGCAAACTCTTTTGTAAATCCTTTTCAAAGTTCTTTTGCACATAGTCAAAGGTAAATGAATAAGATTTTGCGAAGCATTTTCAAGATTTGAAATTTTCTCTCCTTGTTTCAAATGTTTTTCCTTTGACTAAACAAAACTCCCCCTAAATGAGATCCTCCTCTTAGTGTTCAAGAGGGTTTTGATATATCATTTTTGAAATACTACTTTCTCCCCCTTTTGAACACAATGGGATACCAATTGAAAAATATTCTTTGAAAAACTAAGTTTTTGAAATTGGTGTGGTGGTGCGGTCCTTTTGCTTTGAGCTCTTACTTTCTCCCCCTTTGGCATGAATCGCCAAAAACGGAATCATTAGAGCCCTCGAAGTGCTATCTTCCCCTTTGGTCATAAATAAATGAGTTAAGATCATACCAAAGATGAAGTTCGGTCCTTTTGCCTTGGGCTCTTACTTTCTCCCCCAAAGACAAAGACCTTTTCTTTGATGCTCATGCTTTTCTCCCCCAAGAATGGAGAGTTGCTTAGAGTGACGGCGAAGTATGAGTTACGTAGTGGAAGCCTGTGTCTTCGCCGAAGACTCCAATTCCCTTTCGATATACCTATGACTTGGTTTGAAATAGACTTGAAAGCACATTAGTCATAGCACATAAAAGAGACATGATCAAAGGTATATAAAAGAGCTATGTGTGCAATCTAGCAAAAGAAATTGCGTGAATCAAGAATATTGAGCTCATGCCTAAGTTTGGTAAAAGATTGTTCATCAAGAGGCTTGGTAAAGATATCGACTAATTGTTCTTTAGTATTAATGTATGAAATCTCGATATCTCCCTTTTGTTGGTGATCCCTAAGAAAATGATACCGGATGGCTATGTGCTTAGTGCGGCTATGCTCGACGGGATTGTCGGCCATTTTGATTGCACTCTCATTATCACATAGCAAAGGGACTTTGGTTAATTTGTAACCATAGTCCCGCAGGGTTTGCCTCATCCAAAGTAATTGCGCGCAACAATGGCCTGCGGCAATGTACTCGGCTTCGGCGGTGGAAAGAGCAACCGAATTTTGCTTCTTTGAAGCCCAAGACACCAAGGATCTTCCCAAGAACTGGCAAGTCCCCGATGTGCTCTTCCTATTGATTTTACACCCCGCCCAATCGGCATCCGAATAACCAATCAAATCAAATGTGGATCCCCGAGGGTACCAAAGCCCAAACTTAGGAGTATAAGCCAAATATCTCAAGATTCGTTTCACGGCCGTAAGGTGAGCTTCCCTAGGGTCGGCTTGGAATCTTGCACACATGCATATAGAAAGCATAATATCCGGTCGAGATGCACATAAATAGAGTAAAGAACCTATCATCGACCGGTATACCTTTTGATCCACGGACTTACCTCTCGTGTCGAGGTCGAGATGCCCATTAGTTCCCATGGGTGTCTTGATGGGTTTGGCATCCTTCATTCCAAACTTGCTTAGAATATCTTGAGTGTACTTTGTTTGGCAAATGAAGGTGCCCTCTTGGAGTTGCTTTACTTGAAATCCTAGAAAATACTTCAACTCCCCCATCATAGACATCTCGAACTTTTGTGTCATGATCCTACTAAATTCTTCACATGTAGACTCGTTAGTAGACCCAAATATAATATCATCAACATAAATTTGGCATATAAACAAGTCATTTTCAAGAGTTTTAGTAAAGAGTGTAGGATCGGCCTTTCCGACTTTGAATCCATTTGCAATAAGAAAATCTCTAAGGCATTCATACCATGCTCTTGGGGCTTGCTTGAGCCCATAAAGCGCCTTAGAGAGCTTATAGACATGGTTAGGATACTCACTGTCTTCAAAGCCGGGAGGTTGCTCAACATAGACTTCTTCCTTGATCGGTCCATTGAGGAAGGCACTTTTCACGTCCATTTGATAAAGCTTAAAGCCATGGTAAGTAGCATAGGCCAATAATATGCGAATTGACTCAAGCCTAGCTACGGGTGCATAGGTTTCACCGAAATCCAAACCTTCGACTTGGGAGTAACCCTTGGCCACAAGTCGAGCTTTGTTCCTTGTCACCATACCATGCTCATCTTGCTTGTTGCGGAAGACCCATTTGGTTCCTACAACATTTTGATTAGGACGTGGAACTAAATGCCATACCTCATTCCTAGTGAAGTTGTTGAGCTCCTCTTGCATTGCCACCACCCAATCCGAATCTTGTAGTGCTTCCTCTACCCTGTGTGGCTCAATAGAGGAAACAAACGAGTAATGTTCACAAAAATGTGCAACCCGAGATCTAGTAGTTACCCCCTTATGAATATCGCCGAGGATGGTGTCGACGGGGTGATCTCGTTGGATTGCTTGGTGGACTCTTGGGTGTGGCGGCCGTTGCTCTTCATCCTCCTTGTCTTGATCATTTGCATCTCCCCCTTGATCTATGCCGTCATCTTGAGGTGGCTCATTTGATTGATCTTCTTCTTCATCAACTTGAGCTTCATCCTCATTTTGAGTTGGTGGAGATGCTTGCGTGGAGGAGGATGGTTGATCTTGTGCATTTGGAGGCTCTTCGGATTCCTTAGGACACACATCCCCAATGGACATGTTCCTTAGCGCGGTGCACGGAGCCTCTTCATCACCTATCTCATCAAGATCAACTTGCTCTACTTGAGAGCCGTTAGTTTCATCAAACACAACGTCACATGAGACTTCAACTAGTCCAGTGGACTTGTTAAAGACCCTATATGCCCTTGTGTTTGAGTCATAACCAAGTAAAAAGCCTTCTACAGTTTTAGGAGCAAATTTAGATTTTCTACCTCTTTTAACAAGAATAAAGCATTTGCTACCAAAAACTCTAAAATATGAAATGTTGGGCTTTTTACCGGTTAGGAGTTCATATGATGTCTTCTTGAGGATTCGATGTAGATACAACCGGTTGATGGCGTAGCAGGCGGTGTTGACCGCCTCGGCCCAAAACCGATCCGGTGTCTTGTATTCATCAAGCATGGTTCTTGCCATGTCCAATAGAGTTCGATTCTTCCTCTCCACTACACCATTTTGTTGTGGCGTGTAGGGAGAAGAGAACTCATGCTTGATGCCGTCCTCCTCAAGGAAGCCTTCGATTTGAGAGTTCTTGAACTCCGTCCCATTGTCGCTTCTTATTTTCTTGATCCTTAAGCCGAACTCATTTTGAGCCCGTCTCAAAAATCCTTTTAAGGTCTCTTGGGTTTGAGATTTTTCCTGTAAAAAGAACACCCAAGTGAAGCGAGAATAATCATCCACTATTACAAGACAATACTTACTCCCGCCGATACTTATGTAAGCAATCGGGCCGAAAAGATCCATGTGGAGTAGCTCAAGCGGCCTATCGGTCGTCATAATGTTCTTGTGTGGATGATGGGCTCCAACTTGCTTTCCTGCCTGGCATGCGCAACAAATCCTGTCTTTCTCAAAATGAACATTTGTTAATCCTAAAATGTGTTCTCCCTTTAGAAGCTTGTGAAGATTCTTCATCCCAACATGGGCTAGTCGGCGGTGCCAGAGCCAACCCATGTTAGTCTTAGCAATTAAGCATGTGTCGAGTTCAGCTCTTTCAAAATCTACTAAGTATAGCTGACCCTCTAACACACCCTTAAATGCTATTGAATCATCACTTCTTCTAAAGACAGTGATACCTACATCAGTGAAAAGACAGTTGTAGCCCATTTTGCATAATTGAGATATAGAAAGCAAATTGTAATCTAAAGAGTCTACAAGAAAAACATTGGAAATAGAATGGTCAGGGGATATAGCAATTTTACCCAATCCTTTGACCAAACCTTGATTTCCATCCCCGAAAGTGATTGCTCGATGGGGATCTTGGTTTTTCTCGTAGGAGGAGAACATTTTCTTCTCCCCTGTCATGTGGTTTGTGCACCCGCTGTCGATGATCCAACTTGAGCCCCCGGATGCATAAACCTACAAAACAAGTTTAGTTCTTGACTTTAGGTACCCAAATGGTTTTGGGTCCTTTGGCATTAGACACAAGAACTTTGGGTACCCAAACACAAGTCTTTGACCCCTTGTGCTTGCCCCCAACATATTTGGCAACTACTTTACCGGATTTGTTAGTCAATACATAAGATGCATCAAAAGTTTTAAATGAAAGACTATGTTCATTTGATGCACCAGGAGTTTTCTTCTTAGGCAACTTAGCACGGGTTGGTTGCCTAGAGCTAGATGTCTCACCCTTATACATAAAAGCATGGTTAGGGCCAGAGTGAGACTTCCTAGAATGAATTTTCCTAATTTTGTCCTCGGGATAACCGACAGGGTATAAAATGTAACCCTCGTTATCCTGAGGCATGGGAGCCTTGCCCTTAACAAAGTTGGACAATCTTTTAGGAGGGGCATGAAGTTTGACATTGTCTCCTGTTGGGGACCTTCGGCGTCCGAAGGTCCTCAAAAACAGGATTTAACAGTATTTCTGTAGTACAATGTGTGAACAGGTACCTTCGGACTAAAGTCGGCATTGCAGTAGACCGGAATAATACGAAGGTTGATACAGAGCCGAAGGTGCGAGCAGGAAAGCTTCGGCGTAACAGCAAAGAGTGGAACCGACTTAAAGATGAAAAGGCTATTCAGACCTCGATAGACTACTATAGAGTTATTATCAAATGTAAAGGGCATGAATGTAATTTTGTAAGGGTTGTGTCCCATGTCTATAAATAGGTGAACAGTATCCCCGTACTGTTCACGCTGACTGGGCATTCGCTTTTTGCGTCACGCTTGTACTGTCATTTCCTTCCGATTGAAGGTACACTTGTAGTTCAATAATATTTTTGTTTATGCTCAATAATAATAAATGATTGTTCATGTTTTCTTTTACATTCTTTATATTTCAACCTTCGTCATTGTTTGATGAATTTATGAAGGTATGTCCTTCATAACCTTCGTCCGCAAGTCGTTATATCCTAAGGGAAATAATGCTTCGGAGGACGAAGGATATTAACGATTAACATTTTCTATGTTGCCTTGTTCTTAACTCTTAGCACTTAAGAACAAGTCCCCAACATTGGCGCCCACCTCCGGTGAACTCACTTCCATTTCTTGAGCTTTTCAACACCTTCGGCAAGCATCACCTTCGTCATGCCGCCGAAGAAGACTTTAGCACCAGGGGCTGGCACGCTGCAGCCGCTGGACCCCAATCAAGACGTCCTTTCTCTTAGAGAGGCACGAAGCCAGAAGAGGAAGGCTACCAGTCCAACACCTCCGGAGGATGATCTAGATCAGGAGATTCAAAATCTGGAAATCCTTCAGCAGCAGGTTCAACGCAAGAAGGAGAAGATGGCCAGGCTAGCTGAACTGCAGAGGCAGATAGACGAAGCCTCTAAAGAAGTTCATCATCTTGCTCAGGATGAGCAACACCGAAGGCCTCAACATCAAGATCTTCATCAGGAGGGCTTTCCCAACGAAGATGACTGGTATGACAATTTCCATCATGGGAATTTTGTTTTTGATGATGCTTCTCCCCTGTCCGCTGAGCTGCAGGCTACACCTTGGCCTCCGTCTTACAAGCCGCCTCAGCTCCCCGTATTTGATGGCCACTCAGACCCGAAGCAGTTTTTGATGAGCTACGAAGCAACAGTGTCTTCGTACGGTGGCAATGCTTCAGTCATGGCCAAATCTTTCGTTATGGCTGTCAGAAGTGTTGCTCAAACCTGGTATTCCTCCCTTCGACCAGGAACGATCACTTCATGGCAGAAGCTGAAGGACTTGTTGTTAACTAGCTTTCAAGGGTTTCAGACGAAGCCGGTCACTGCTCAGGCTCTCTTCCAATGTACCCAGGACCATGAAGAGTACCTTCAGGCATATGTCCGAAGGTTTCTACGATTGAGGGCACAAGCGCCAACAGTGCCCAATGAGATTGTCATTGAGGCTATGATCAAGGGGCTTCGGCCAGGGCCGTCAGCACAGTATTTTGCCAGGAAGCCACCACAAACACTGGAAAAGCTGCTCCAGAAGATGGACGAATACATTCGAGCCGACAATGACTTTCGTCAAAGAAGGGAGGAGGCTTTCAGGTTTTCTGAAATGACCAGGGGATTCGGAGGGAGGTTTTACCCGAGGCATGTGAGATCAATTCACAATTCTACACAAAATGATGACAGAGGAAGCCAACAGCAAAGGCCACAATGCTCCTCATAGGCTTCTGGACAACAGCAAAGCTCCTTCCGACCACCAGCTCCAAGAGGCAGAGGCGCCAGGGGCTTCGGAGGAAGATTTGGCGATCAACCGAGAAGAATCTTTTGCTTATTCTGCGGTGAGAACAAAGGCCATACTACCAGGATGTGCCATGTTACTATTCAGAAGCAAAAGGAAATAGCTGAAGCAGCAGCACAGCAAGCCCAGCCGAAGCAGGTCATGCATACAGCTTCGTATCATTCGCCCTACATCCCAGAATATGTGGGCAACCATCCTGCAGTCTCTGCTGCTTCGGCGAGTCAGCCTCAAGCTTCCTGGCAACAGCCTCCGCCTCCACCTCCGTTGCAACAAGGCCAGCAGCCAGAAGGGAGCCAATATGCTCCGCATCAAAGGGACTTCAGAGAACAGTCCGAAGCTCGCACGGTCAACAGCACTGTGCCAGAATCAAAGCACATCTATTGACAAATATCCTACCTTAATAGCAATCTTTTTCATTCAGCTTTATTTTCTGTAATAAAGGACATTGTTTAGGTTTCATGTAATTAGTTTCGTTGATTCCTACAAGAAAAATATGTTTTCTTCACAGGCTTGTGATAATAAAAAGGACCTTCGGACTATCGAAAATTCTTCGAAGCAACAAAAAGTCGTTCTAAGGAACGCAGAGTAAGTTTGACGAAGTCACAAAAAGTCGTTCCGAAGGGAGCGCAGTGTAGGTTTTCTGCTCCAAAGTCGTTCCAAAAGGAATGCAGAGCATACAGCGAAAAGTCAACGCTGATACCGCCTAAGTAAAAGGCGAAGAAGCTCCAAAGACGTTCCTAAGGGAATGCAGAGCTTACAGCGAAAAGTCAACGCTGATTCCGCTGAAGTAAAAGGCGAAGAAGCTCCTAAGGGAGGCTTATAGCAAAAAGTCAACGCTGATTTACAAAAAGATTATGTGTTTTATCGCGCAGATATGCGTGTATCTTCGGAATATCACCTTACATAGCATAACATCATCACATCATCTTTGCATAACATAAGCATCATACATCATACTGCATGTGGCATAAGAAAGAAGTATGATATCAATCTTCGGGAAAACGCTTTGAAAAAGGGGCAAATCATGCCAAGTCACAAGGAGAAACAATATTGATCTCTGAAGTATAGCCTTGAAGAATGTTTCTACGAAGCTTCAACACTTTTCAGGATACTTCGGATATTGTTGTGATAAATGGTAATTCTTCTTCACGAAGCATGAAAAGAAGGGAAGGTGTTTTTTCGCCAAAGACTCAAAAACGGTACGTACGTAAAGTTTCATGCATCGTAAAGAATTGAACCATAAAGAAAAATAAAACAAATATATTACATACAGGATTACAAGATATTACACATGTTACATTTAAAATGTTTTTACAGTAGCATTTAGTCTTCCCTAAGTACCACTTCTGCAGCTTCGTTCAACAATCGATCGACAACTTCATCCATAATAGCTTCAGCCATCTTTTTAATTTCATCATCACCCCTAGGCCGAGCACCCGGAGATACTTCAGTAGGATCTGAGGAAGGACAGGACACGGCTACATTGCTATTACAAATCGTAAACAAATCTTAAAGCCTAAGATTACAACACGATAAAAACTATTAGTTAATACCTAATTGACCTTCGGCCTCTGCGCTCTTTTTAGCAGCTTCAGCTACTTCTCTAGCATCGTGAATGCCCTTTTCACTTCTCCGAATAATTTCTCCGGCCATCTCTCGGCCACCATTATCCCAGATATCAGTAAAAAACTTTCCACCAATTATGCTAGCTTCGGCCGAAGGATCTTTTGTATCTTCAAAGGACAAGGCAGCTTCGGACTGTGCTAAAATTTTTACATGTTCGCAGCCCTTCTTCTCTAAGATGGTGGCAATCCCTCTGGCGCCAGAGAAGGCACATATATCTCCTCGGCTATTTAAAATTTCTTCGAAGGCTTCAGCTTCGTGGTCAATCCATTCAATGACACCTTCGGGATTGCCTCTCGAAAAGTTTTCCTCACTTGAGAATGCGCCGACCTTGGCGAAGCTAGCCTTCAATTTTTTAACATAATCTATAGATTTGTTGTAGCATCTCTTTTTGGACGAACGAAGCTCTTCAACAGTCACTTCTAGGTGATCTGCCCATTGATCGCTGAGTTCACGCTTTGTTTCTTCAAGTATGCGTTCTTCTTTGGCTCTGGCCAGTTGTTTCCGAAGGTCTTCAATTTCGCGTTTCTGAGCTTCAGCTTGACTTTTAAAAGCAGCTTCGTCCTCCTTTATTTTATTTATCAATGAGTATAATATTTTGTCTTTTTCGAGACCTTCGTTCCTCAGTTCAATTACTTCGGAACGAAGGTTGCTCAGGGCTATAGTACAACCTTCGTCTTCAGCATCTTTCTGTGCCCTGAGGGCATTGCTAAGTATCAGGCCCTGCAAAAAGAAATATGTGTGCGTCATTAGGTTCTAACAAACGAAAAATTTTGGACTCAACGAAAAATACAAAAATTTCATTTGTCGCACCTTTAAGCTATTGTAAGCCAGGCTGTCGGCCAGATCGTTCTTCGACAGCACCGAGAGCCCGTCTTCTAAAGTCGGGAATCCGAAGCTCTTGCTCATCTCCCGGCAGACAAAAATCTCCTTGCTGTCGGGAAGACAATACAAGAAATCTTCTTCTCCACTGCCATTAAATATCAACGCCCCCTTTGGATATTTCAATTTTTTGGCATAGTGCTGGGCCTCTTGTTCTTCTTTTTCTGATAATTTTTTCCCCGAAGCATGACGAAAAATATAATCACGAATTTTGGGGGATGCTTCGGGGGTAACAACACCAGTTTCTTCAACAAAAGTTGGCTTTGTTATTTTTTCGGCTTCACTTTCCAAGGGTTTTATCTTTGCGGGCTCTGAGGGCCCAGCTTCGGCTTCAATCTCTTGCTCTGGAGCTGTAGAACCAGAAATTTCAGTTGCTGTTTCAGGAGTGACAGCAGCCTTCTTCGGAGGTGTGCTTGAAGAGTTGATTGTTTCCAGTACATCTAGCACATTGGCCATCCTCTTTCTTTTCGGAGTCATGGCTGGCACTTTTTGATTCTTTACTGTCTCAACGTTTGCTGCAGGACTCAAAACTCCGGATGTTTTGGAGCCCTCAGTTGCTTCTTTTACCTCTTCAATTTTTTCTGTGGACGGCGCTTTGGCTTTCTCTTTTGTTTCTGACAATAAAATGTTTGATTGTTCCAATTGTATCTTTGTTGGCACTTCGGCCGTTTCTACGATTCCTGGTAACAAGGGTGGCTCGGTTGGTTTTTCAGCTTCGGTGGCCGAAGAAGTTTCTCCGGTAAACTCGGGCACCGAAGCTGGTTCAATATAACGCGGCCGATGCGTAAGAACCTTTATTTTCTTTCTTTTCGGTTCTGGCTCGCTTGGAGCAGTTGCAGTTTCTTCTGTCACAGAGGTTGTGTTCTTTCTCTTCTGCCTTCGGATGGGATAGCAATAGTCAGGGTAGACAAACCCGATTGCATCAAATACCCGATTCAGCCTCTTCTTTTTTCGGCCTCCGAAGGCTGCTGACATTGCAGTGTCTTCGGCTTTCGAATAGGTCCCAAGCAGCTCAACACTTAAATTGTCAATGCTTTTCAACCACTCATCATCTGGCTCAATAAATTTATCTCCAAATTTAAAAGTGTACTTAAATCTGATAAGTCCACCTTCGTCGGCCTCTTTAATGGTTTCTTGTGGCATTTCCCATTTCTCCGCAAGCGGCCACACCCTGAAGGCGATATGCTCTTGTACTAAGTCCCTTGTTCCTATAAAAGAACAGACGACGCCGAAGGCTCTTTGGCACTCTTCGGCGGCTTCATTCATTTCAACCTTCGGCCTGCGAAGGCCGAAGCTTTGCCAAATAGGACGCATGATTATACCTTTGATGTCTTCTCGTGCTTTCAGATCATTTTTTACATAAAACCATTCTGTCATCCAGCCGCTGGGCCACCTCTTCCGAAAAGTTGGCACGGGGCAGCTTGACCCAGACCGAGAAACAAAATTGTAGCAGCCAAAGTTATTGTGATACTGTTCCTTACCCCAAGGTATTGTCTCGTATGATAATTCGTGCATATTGCAGAAACTTTTTGCATCAGGCTTCAGACCTTGGCTTCGCACGGCCCACACGAAGATGTTCAGCCTTATGATTGCCTCGGGGGTAAGTTGGTGAAGATAGACTTCAAAAATCTTCAGCACCTCCACGACGAAGCTGCTCAAGGGCAATCGCAGCCCAGCCTTCAAAAAGCTTCGGAACACTACGACTTCATTCTCTTCAGGGTGTGGACAAGTCTTCTCCCCTTCGTCGGCCCTCACAACGGACAGATCCCGGAAATACCTTCCTCTCATGTTAACAAGATGATTATTTTTGATAGTTGATTTACCATAAACTGAATGGCTTGGTCGCCAGGGACGATCTTCGGAGTCTTCGCCACCGCTGTCCACATCATAACTTTCACTGTCACCAGTATCTTCAGACAAACCTTCCAGAATCTCCTTGGTGATTTTTTCTGTGTTGGTTTTCGACATCGCTATAAGAAACCCTAAGTTCTTCTCTTCATCAAGACTCAGCTTCATCTCAGCAGCAGCCTTCTTAGCAGCTTCAGACATCTTCGGAAACGCTAAAAAACTGTTTTCAAAGCCGAAGCTTCAAAGCTAAAAGCTTAGCAAATCACAGTGCACAAGAGCTAAAAATTGAGTGAGCGGGAGTGGTTGGCCAGAAAGCGTGCAAAATGAGTTTGCGGTATGGCCGTATTTATACGCTCGGTGCGTTGAAAGCTGAAAGACCCCACTTGTCATTGAATGTTGCTATTCTAGCAAAGGGAAGGTGTTTTTTCGGACCTTCGGCGTAAAGCCTTCGTCCATATCGCAATCTAAATTTATTATTTCAAACAAATTAAGATTGCGAGGGGCTACTGTTGGGGACCTTCGGCGTCCGAAGGTCCTCAAAAACAGGATTTAACAGTATTTCTGTAGTACAATGTGTGAACAGGTACCTTCGGACTAAAGTCGGCATTGCAGTAGACCGGAATAATACGAAGGTTGATACAGAGCCGAAGGTGCGAGCAGGAAAGCTTCGGCGTAATAGCAAAGAGTGGAACCGACTTAAAGATGAAAAGGCTATTCAGACCTCGATAGACTACTATAGAGTTATTATCAAATGTAAAGGGCATGAATGCAATTTTGTAAGGGCTGTGTCCCATGTCTATAAATAGGTGAACAGTATCCCCGTACTGTTCACGCTGACTGGGCATTCGCTTTTTGCGTCACGCTTGTACTGTCATTTCCTTCCGATTGAAGGTACACTTGTAGTTCAATAATATTTTTGTTTATGCTCAATAATAATAAATGATTGTTCATGTTTTCTTTTACATTCTTTATATTTCAACCTTCGTCATTGTTTGATGAATTTATGAAGGTATGTCCTTCATAACCTTCGTCCGCAAGTCGTTATATCCTAAGGGAAATAATGCTTCGGAGGACGAAGGATATTAACGATTAACATTTTCTATGTTGCCTTGTTCTTAACTCTTAGCACTTAAGAACAAGTCCCCAACATCTCCCCTTTGGAAGCCAATGCCATCCTTGATGCCAGGGTGTCTCCCACTATAGAGCATACTACGAGCAAATTTAAATTTTTCATTCTCTAAGTTATGCTCGGCAATTTTAGCATCTAATTTTGCTATATGATCATTTTGTTGGTTAATTAAAGACATGTGATCATGAATAGCATTAATATCAACATCTCTACATCTAGCACAAATAGATACATGCTCAACAATAGATGTAGAGGGTTTGCAAGTTTTTAATTCTACAACCTTAGCTTGTAACATGTCATTCTTAGTTCTAAGGTCGGAAATAGTAGCATTGCAAACATCAAGATCTTTAACCTTAGCAAGCAATGTTTCATTTTTGATCCTAAGGCTAGCAAGAGATAAATTTAATTCTTCAATCTTAGCAAGTAGATCATCATTATCATTTCTAAGATTGGGAATTGAAACATTACAAGAAATAGAATCAACCTTAGCTAACAAATTAGCATTTTCATTTTTAAGGTTGTCTATAGTCTCATGGCAAGTGCTTAGCTCACTAGACAATTTTTCACATTTTTCTACTTCTAGAGCATAAGCATTTTTAACCTTAACATGCTTCTTATTTTCTTTAATAAGGAAGTCCTCTTGGGTGTCCAAGAGATCATCCTTTTCATGGATGACACTAATCAATTCATTAAGTTTTTCTTTTTGTTGCATGTTGAGGTTGGCAAAAAGAGTACGTAAATTATCTTCCTCATCACTAGCATTATCATCACTAGAGGATTCATATTTAGTGGAGGATTTAGATTTAACCTTCTTTTTGCCGTCCTTTGCCATGAGGCACTTGTGGCTGATGTTGGGGAAGAGGAGTCCCTTGGTGACGGCGATGTTGGCGGCGTCCTCGTCGTCGGAGGAGTCGGTGGAGCTCTCGTCGGAGTCCCACTCGCGGCACACGTGGGCATCGTCGCCCCTCTTCTTGTGGTACCTCTTCTTTTCTTTCCTCTTTCCCTTCTTGTCGTAATCCCTGTCACTGTCACTTGATAATGGACATTTGGCGATAAAGTGACCGGGCTTACCACACTTGTAGCAAACCTTCTTGGAACGGGATTTGTAATCCTTCCCCTTCCGTTGCTTGAGGATTTGGCGAAAGCTTTTGATGATTAAAGCCATCTCCTCATTGTCGAGCTTGGAGGCGTCAATTGGTTGTCTATTCGGTGTAGACTCCTCCTTCTTTTCCTCCGTCGCCTTAAATGCCACGGGTTGTGCTTCGGACGCGGAGGGTTCGTCAAGCTCATTGATCTTCTTGGAGCCTTTGATCATGCATTCAAAGCTCACAAAATTCCCGATAACTTCCTCGGGGGTCATTTGAGTATATCTAGGATTACCACGAATTAATTGAACTTGAGTGGGGTTAAGAAAAATGAGTGATCTAAGAATAACCTTAACCACCTCGTGGTCATCCCACTTCTTGCTCCCGAGGTTGCGCACTTGGTTCACCAAAGTCTTGAGTCGGTTGTACATGTCTTGTGGCTCCTCCCCTTGGCGAAGACGGAAGCGACCGAGCTCCCCCTCGATCGTTTCCCGCTTGGTAATCTTGGTGAGTTCATCACCTTCATGCGCGGTCTTGAGTAGGTCCCAAATTTCTTTTGCATTCTTCAACCCTTGCACCTTGTTGTACTCCTCCTTGCTTAGAGAGGCGAGGAGTATGGTTGTAGCTTGAGAGTTGAAGTGCTCGATTTGGGCCACTTCGTCCTCATCATAATCCTCATCCCCTACGGATGGTACCTGTGCTCCAAACTCAACAACATTCCATATACTTTTGTGGAGTGAGGTTAGATGAAATTTCATTAAATCACTCCACCTAGCATAATCTTCACCGTCAAAGGTTGGCGGTTTGCCTAATGGAACGGAAAGTAATGGAGTATGTCTAGATGTACGAGGATAGTGTAAGGGGATCTTACTAAACTTCTTACGCTCTTGGCGTTTAGAAGTTACGGAGGGCGCATCGGAGCCGGAGGTCGATGTTGATGAAGTGTCGGTCTCGTAGTAGACCACTTTCCTCATCCTCTTGTGCTTGTCCCCACTCCGATGCGGCTTGTGAGAGGAAGATTTCTCCTTCTTCTCTTTGTGATGAGAAGAAGGTTTCTTCTCCTTCCCTTTGTTGGAGGAGCTCTTCTTCTTCTCCTTCCTCTTGGTGTGGGACTCTTCCGATGAAGTGCTCCCTTGGCTTGTAGTGGGCTTGTCGCCGGTCTCCATCTCCTTCTTGGCGTGATCTCCCGACATCACTTCGAGCGGTTAGGCTCTAATGAAGCACCGGGTTCTGATACCAATTGAAAGTCGCCTAGAGGGGGGGTGAATAGGGCGAAACTGAAATTTACAAAGTTAATCACAACTACAAGCCGGGTTAGCGTTAGAAATATAAACGAGTCCGCGAGAGAGGGTGCAAAACAAATCGCAAGCGAATAAGGAGTGTGACACGTGGATTTGTTTCACCGAGGTTCGGTTCTTGCAAACCTACTCCCCGTTGAGGAGGCCACAAAGGCCGGGTCTTTTTCAACCCTTTCCCTCTCTCAAACGGTCCCTCGGACCGAGTAAGCTTTCTCTTCTCAATCACTTGGAACACAAAGTTCCCACAAGGACCACCACAAGATTGGTGTCTCTTGCCTCAATTACAAGTGAGTTTGATCGCAATGAAAGATTGAAAGAAAGCACGATTGCAAAAAGCCAAGCGACAAGAGCGACAAATAACACACGGATCACTTTCTCTCTCAAGTCACTAATCACTAATGATCTCTTTTCTCAATTGTGAAACTTGGAGAGATGGAGGCTTTGAATGTGTCTTGGAATGGATTGCTAGCTCTTGTATTGAATGTTGAAGGTTGGAATGCTTGGATGACTTGAATGGAGGTGGTTGGGGTTGTATTTATAGCCACCAACCACTTCCTAGCCGTTGCTCCATTCTGCTGAGCGCGGACGGTCCGCCCGCCTGGTCCGGACGGGCCGCCCCTGTAGATCAACGGCTGAAAACGCAACGGTCAACAGTAACGGCTATATCAACGGCTATATCGCATTTAATGCGATGTCAGATGTCAGATAAAGCCAGTCGCGGACGGTCCGCCCGCCTGGCCCGGACGGTCCGTGAGGCCGCTATAATTCATTTCTCCGAACCCGTCACCTTCGGGTTTTTCGGTTTCTCACCTACCGGACGGTCCGCGCCTGAGGCCGGACGGTCCGCGCGAGGGCTCGGACGGTCCTTGCTTTTCCTCCGGACGGTCCGTAGTGGACACTTGTATTTTTTGCATTGGTTCTGTCCGAAGGGTATCCTGGTGTCGCGGACGGTCCGCCGCAAGGGCCCGGACGGTCCGCGCTTGGTCTGTTTTTCCAAAAAGCTTCTCCTGTCCGGAATAATCTACGGTATTCCGGACAGTCGATTTAGTATAGATGTAGATGAACCTTTGACACCTGTAGAACATATAATCTAGAGCAAACTAGTTAGTTCAATTATTTGTGTTGGGCAATTCAACCACCAAAATTATATAGGAACTAGGTGTAAGCCTAATTCCCTTTCAGTTGGCCCGACCGACCGTTGGCTCAACGGACAGTCCGGTGCACACCGGACAGTCCGGTGAATTTTAGCCGTACGCCGTCGGCGAATTTCCCGAGAGCGGCCACTTCACGCTGAGTCAGCCTGGCGCACCGGACACTGTCCGGTGCACCACCGGACAGTCCGGTGTGCCAGACTGAGCTGAGTCTTGGCTGTACACAGCCAAGCCTTTTTCACCTCTTTTCTTTTCTTCTTCTTTCTGTTTCTAACACTTAGACAAGTATATTAGTACACAAAACTAATGTACTAAGGCTTAGAAACATACCTTTATTCTTGATTTGCACTTTGTCCATCCATGAGCATAAATTCACATTTAAGCACTTGTGTTGGCACTCAATCACCAAAATACTTAGTAATGGCCCAAGGGCACATTTCCCTTTCAATCTCCCCCTTTTTGGTGATTTATGCCAACACAACATAAAGCAACTAGAACAAGTGCAATATCACTTCAAATAAAACTCAAACTTATTTTGATTCAATTTTGGCATATATGGATCATCCTTTGCCACCACTTGGTTTGTTTTTGCAAATCAAACTCAAATCTCTATCTCTAAGTCAAACACACATGTTGAAGCATAAAGAGAGTCATTCCAAAGGAAATTGATCAAAGATTTCAAAAACTCCCCTTTTTCCCATAATCAACATTTTCTTCCCAGAAGAAGCCAACTTTTTTACAAGAGAGATAATAAAAGAGTTTTGACAAACCAAAAGCTCTATTCTACTATTTTCAAAATCTCTCAAGTGGTAGCTGATCCATTTATTGCTTTGGCCTTTATTTTCTCCCCCTTTGGCATCAAGCACCAAAACGGGATTAATCTTGGCCCTAGAACCCCATTGCCTCACCAAATTCTTCAATAAGAATACAAAGGCAATAAGAGGACATGAGATGAACTTGGAATAAGTTAGCCTCTCATCGGAGTGCAGTGGAAGTCTTTCATGGTCCAAGTCCACCTTTTCCCTTTCAAACCTCCTTTGAGGCTCCTTTGTTGAGGTCGGTGTGTCCGTCGGTCCCCATCGGAGTCTTTGCGGGCTTGGCGTCCTTCATCCCAAACCGCTTCAGCAAGTCTTGCGTGTACTTTGTTTGGGAGATGAAGGTGCCGTCCTTGAGTTGCTTCACTTGAAACCCAAGGAAGTAGTTCAACTCGTCCATCATCGACATCTCGAATTTCTGCATCATAACCCTGTTAAACTCTTCACAAGAGTTTTGGTTAGTAGAACCAAATATTATGTCATCGACATAAATTTGGCACACAAAAAGATCACCGTCGCAAGTCTTAGTAAAAAGAGTTGGATCGGCTTTCCCAACCTTGAAAGCATTAGCAATTAAGAAGTCTCTAAGGCATTCATACCATGCTCTTGGGGCTTGCTTAAGTCCATAGAGCGCCTTAGAGAGCTTACACACGTGGTCGGGGTACCGTTCATCCTTGAAGCCAGGGGGTTGCTCCACGTACACCTCCTCCTTGATTGGCCCATTGAGGAAAGCGCTCTTCACATCCATTTGGTACAACCTAAAAGAATGGTGAGCGGCATATGCTAGCAAGATACGAATTGATTCTAGCCTAGCCACAGGAGCAAACGTCTCCTCAAAGTCCAAACCTGCGACTTGGGCATAACCTTTTGCCACAAGTCGAGCCTTGTTCCTCGTCACCACCCCGTGCTCGTCCTGTTTGTTGCGGAACACCCACTTGGTTCCCACAACATTTTGCTTGGGACGAGGCACCAGTGTCCAAACTTCATTGCGCTTGAAGTTGTTGAGTTCCTCCTGCATGGCCAATACCCAATCCGGATCTAGCAAGGCCTCCTCTACCCTGAAAGGCTCAATAGAAGAGACAAAGGAGTAATGCTCACAAAAATTAACTAATCGAGATCGAGTAGTTACTCCCTTGCTAATGTCACCCAAAATTTGGTCGATGGGATGATCTCTTTGAATCACCGCTCGAACTTGGGTTGGAGGTGCCAGTTGCGCTTCTTCCTCCATCACTTGATCATCTTGTGCTCCCCTTGATCAACCGCCTCCTTTTGATGAACCTGTTCATCGTCTTGAGTTGGGGGATGCACCGTTGTTGAGGAAGAAGGTTGATCTCATTCATCTTGTTCCTGTGGCCGCACTTCTCCAATCATCATGGTTTGTATAGCGGCCGTCGGAACATCTTCTTCATCTACATCATCACAATCAACAACTTGCTCTCTTGGAGAGCCATTAGTCTCATCAAATACAACGTCGCTAGAGACTTCAACCAAACCCGATGATTTGTTGAAGACTCTATACGCCTTTGTATTTGAGTCATAACCTAGCAAAAACCCTTCTACAGCTTTGGGAGCAAATTTAGAATTTCTACCCTTCTTCACTAGAATGTAGCACCTGCTCCCAAATACACGAAAGTAAGATACATTGGGTTTGTTACCGGTTAGTAGCTCATACGAAGTCTTCTTGAGGAGGCGATGAAGGTAGACCCTGTTGATGGCGTGGCAAGCCGTGTTCACGGCTTCCGACCAAAAACGCTCGGGGGTCTTGAATTCTCCAAGCATTGTCCTCGCCATATCGATTAGCGTCCTGTTCTTCCTCTCTACCACACCATTTTGCTGTGGTGTGTAGGGAGCGGAGAACTCGTGCTTGATCCCTTCCTCCTCAAGGAACTCCTCCACGTGAAGGTTCTTGAACTCGGACCCGTTGTCGCTCCTTATCTTCTTCACCTTGAGCTCAAACTCATTTTGAGCTCTCCTGAGGCGTATCCTGCAAAAAGAACACCCAAGTGAAGCGGGAAAAGTCATCAACAATAACTAAACCATACTTACTTCCTCCTATGCTTAGATAGGCGACGGGTCCGAAGAGGTCCATATGTAGCAGCTCCAGGGGTCTTGATGTGGTCATCACATTCTTGCTGTGATGTGCTCCTCCCACCTGTTTACCTGCCTGACAAGCTGCACAAGGTCTATCTTTTTCGAATTGTACGTTAGTCAAACCTATCACGTGTTCTCCCTTTAGAAGCTTGTGAAGGTTCTTCATCCCCACATGTGCTAAGCGGCGATGCCACAGCCAGCCCATGCTAGTCTTAGCAATTAAGCATGCATCTAGACTGGCCTCTTCTTTTGCAAAATCAACTAAGTAAAGCTTGCCGTCTAATACACCCTTAAAGGCTAGTGAACCATCACTTCTTCTAAAGACAGACACATCTACATTTGTAAAAAGACAATTATATCCCATATTGCATAGTTGACTAACAGATAGCAAATTGTAACCAAGAGACTCAACTAAAAACACATTGGAGATAGAGTGCTCATTAGAAATTGCAATTTTACCTAACCCTTTTACCTTGCCTTGATTCCCATCACCGAATATAATTGAATCTTGGGAATCCTTATTCTTGACGTAGGAGGTGAACATATTCTTCTCCCCCGTCATATGGTTTGTGCATCCGCTGTCGATAATCCAGCTTGAACCCCCGGATGCATAAACCTGCAAGGCAAATTTAGGATTGGGTCTTAGGTACCCAACTCATGTTGGGTCCTACAAGGTTAGTGCAAATATCCTTAGGGACCCAAATGCAAGTTTTGTCTCCCTTGCATTTTGCCCCTAACTTCCTAGCAACTATTTTCCTATCCTTTCTACAAATAGCAAAGGAAGCATTTAAAGCATGATAAATTGTAGAGGGTTCATTCATTACTTTCCTAGGAACATTAACAACATTTCTCCTAGGCATATTATGAACAACATTTCTCCTACCAACATTTCTATCATGCACATAAGAAGAACTAGAAGCAAACATGTCATGAGAATCAAAAGCATCATATGCGTTACATCTCCTATAAGCATTTCTAGATTGTCTCCTATCATGGTACATAAAGGCATGGTTCTTTTGCACACTACTAGCCATAGGGGCCTTTCCTTTCTCCTTGGCGGAGATGGGAGCCTTATGGTTTGTCAAGTTTTTGGCTTCCTTCTTGTAGCCAAGTCCATCCTTAATTGAGGGGTGTCTACCGATTGTGTAGGCATCCCTTGCAAATTTTAGCTTATCAAAATTACTCTTGGTAGTCTTAAGTTGAGCATTAAGACTATCCAATTCATCATTAAGTTTGGAAATTGAAACTAGGTGTTCACTACAAGCATCAATGTCAAAATCTTTACACCTATTGCAAGTTTCAACAATTTCTACACAAGATGTTGATTTACTAGCTATTTCTAACTTAGCATTCAAATCATCATTAACACTTTTTAATTTAGAGATAGATTCATGACAAGTAGATAATTCACTAGAGAGCATTTCATTCCTTTTAATTTCTAGAGCAAGAGAATTTTGTGCACTAACAAATTTATCATGCTCCTCATATAAAAGATCCTCTTGTTTTTCTAGTAATCTATTCTTGTCATTCAAAGCATCAATCAACTCATTAATCTTATTAATTTTAGATCTATCTAATCCCTTGAATAAGCATGAGTAATCTATCTCGTCATCATCACTAGACTCATCCTCACTGGAAGAAGCATAAGTACTAGTATCATGAGTGCTTACTTTCTTCTCCCTTGCCATGAGGCAAGTGTGACGCTCGTTGAGGAAGAGGGATGACTTGTTGAAGGCGGTGGCGGCGAGTCCTTCATTGTCGGAGTCGGAGGAGGAGCGATCTGAATCCCACTCCTTTCCGATATGTGCCTCACCCTTGGCCTTCTTGTAATGCTTCTTCTTCTCCCTTTTGTTCCCCTTTTCCTGGTCACTTTCATTATCGGGACAGTTAGCAATGAAATGACCAATCTTACCACATTTGAAGCACGAGCGCTTCTCCTTTGTCTTGGTCTTGCTTGGCTGTCCCTTGCGACCTTTAAGCGCCGTCTTGAAGCGCTTAATGATGAGGGCCATCTCCTCATTATTTAGCCCGGCCGCCTCAACTTGTGCCACCTTGCTCGGTAGCGCCTCCTTGCTCCTCGTTGCCTTGAGAGCAATGGGTTGAGGCTCATGAATAGGACCGTTCAACGCGTCGTCCACATATCTTGCCTCCTTGATCATCATTCGCCCGCTTACGAACTTCCCCAGAACTTCTTCGGGCGACATCTTGGTGTACCTAGGATTTTCACGAATATTGTTCACCAAATGAGGATCAAGAACGGTAAAGGACCTTAGCATTAGGCGGACGACGTCGTGATCCGTCCATCGCGTGCTTCTGTAGCTCCTTATTTTGTTGATAAGGGTCTTGAGCCGGTTGTATGTTTGAGTTGGCTCCTCGCCCCTTATCATTGCGAACCGTCCAAGCTCGCCCTCCACCAACTCCATCTTGGTGAGCAAGGACATCATTCCCTTCATGAGAGATCTTGAGGGTGTCCTAGATCTGCTTGGCATTGTCCAAGCCGCTCACCTTATGATACTCGTCCCTGCACAAAGAGGCTAGCAACACAGTAGTAGCTTGTGCATTTTTATGAATCTGTTCATTAATAAACATGGGACTATCCGTACTATCGAAGTGCATTCCACTTTCTACAATCTCCCATATGCTAGGATGGAGAGAGAACAAGTGACTACGCATTTTGTGACTCCAAAATCCGTAGTCCTCTCCATCAAAATGAGGAGGTTTACCAAGTGGAATAGATAATAAATGAGCATTAGTACTTTGAGGAATACGAGAGTAATCAAAAGAAAAGTTCGAATTGACCGGTTTCTTTCTCTCGTATTCGTTGTGGTCGTCGTCCTTTTGGGAGGAAGTAGACTCATCGCTGTCGTAGTAGACGATCTCCTTGATGCGTCTTGTCTTCTTCTTCTTCCCATCTTTGCGTCTGTGGCCCGAGCCCGAGTCGTTGGACTTGTCATCCCTTGACTCGTTGACGAAGGACTCCTTCTCCTTGTCGTTGATCATGATTCCCTTCCCTTTAGGATCCATCTCTTCGGGCGGTTAGTCCCTTTGTGAAGAGAACGGCTCTGATACCAATTGAGAGCACCTAGAGGGGGGGGTGAATAGGTGATCCTGTGAAACTTAAACTTATAGCCACAAAAACTTGTTAAGTGTTAGCACAATAATCGCCAAGTAGCTAGAGAGGAGTCTCAACAAAACACAATACCACAAGAGATCAAACACAGAGATGACACAGTGGTTTATCCCGTGGTTCGGCCAAGACCAACGCTTGCCTACTCCACGTTGTGGCGTCCCAACGGACGAGGGTTGCAATCAACCCCTCTCAAGCGGTCCAAGGACCAACTTGAATACCACGGTGTTTTGCTTTGCCTTTCAATATCCCGTTTGCGAGGAATCTCCACAACTTGGAGCCTCTCGCCCTTACACTTGAGATTCACAAAGAAATACGGAGTAAGGGAGGAACTAGCAACGCACACAAGACTCAAAATCAGAGCAACAGCACGCACACAAGTCGCAACAAGAGCTCGCAACACAGCTCAATGAGTTCACAACTCAACAAGAGCTCTAGATGCTATCACAATGAACCAAATGCGCGGAATCGATGTCTTGGTGCTTAGGAATGTTGTAGGAATGCTTGGTATTCTCCTCCATGCGCCTAGGGGTCCCTTTTATAGCCCCAAGGCAGCTAGGAGCCGTTGAGAGCAAATCTGGAAGGCTGATCTTGCCTTCTGTCGACTGGTGCACCGGACAGTCCGGTGCACACCGGACACTGTCCGGTGCCCGATTTCCTTCCTAAAATGGCGCAGCCGACCGTTGCAGATCTGGGAGCCGTTGGTGCACCGGACATGTCCGGTGCACACCGGACAGTCCGGTGCCCCCTTCCGACCGTTGGCTCAGCCACGTGTCGCGCGCAGATTCCGCGGCCGACCGTTGGCCCGACCGACCGTTGGCTCAATGGACAGTCCGGTGCACACCGGACAGTCCGGTGAATTTTAGCCGTACGCCGTCGGCGAATTTCCCGAGAGCGGCCACTTCACGCTGAGTCAGCCTGGCGCACCGGACACTGTCCGGTGCACCACCGGACAGTCCGGTGTGCCAGACTGAGCTGAGTCTTGGCTGTACACAGCCAAGCCTTTTTCACCTCTTTTCTTTTCTTCTTCTTTCTGTTTCTAACACTTAGACAAGTATATTAGTACACAAAACCAATGTACTAAGGCTTAGAAACATACCTTTATTCTTGATTTGCACTTTGTCCATCCATGAGCATAAATTCACATTTAAGCACTTGTGTTGGCACTCAATCACCAAAATACTTAGTAATGGCCCAAGGGCACATTTCCCTTTCAGAACCTATTGATGTCATCTTTGGGCACTCCTTCAAAGGCGTGAGGAAGATAGAGCCTGGATCAAAGATGCCTGCAGAAGATTGGAGTCTACAATGATGCAGATCTTTGCCTCGTTCGGTTGGCGCTTTAGCAATAGGATCCTTTAACTTTATGTTGCTATTTTCCTAACTGTGTGTGGGCTTGATTTGCCGCATGTGGCTTTTGTGATACGGCTTTTGTCTGTGTCGTTGTTGTTGTTGCGACCTTGCCGTAAGTCGTCAGGCCCAAGGTGGGGAACTCTTTTTTCCCATTATCTAAAAAAGACAAAATGTACCATAAATTGCATATAGAATAGATCATGAATGTTTGTGAGTTTTAAGGACTAAGTGACCGAAATAAAGTGGATAAAAGCCTACATAAATTTTCACTTACGATGATCTTAGCTTTCATCCTGACAAACCCCCAATCCTCTCAATACCCAGAAGCACCAAATACTCAGAGAAGAGTACACATGCCCCAACTGGAGGGTGGAGGCTAGATGCACTCAAGGAAGTTCACCAAACACCATGAAACAACATAGGACCAACCAAAGTAAAAATGGACTCCAAACTCACAAAAATGGACTCCAAAGGCGAACTAACTGGCCTTGCAAAACCGGACTCAATGGTTCCTCAACCAGCGTAGCCGGTTCTATTGTGGTACAGTGATAAAGAACCAATAACCTAGTCGGTTTTTAGCATTATTCAAATCAGCCTAGCCGATTCTACAGATTTAGAACTCTGCAAAATTACTTCCAAAAGTAAAAAATGACTCAAACGAAACCTAAATGACCTCAAATTTTACAGAGAGGTTCCCTAGGCTAATTAGAAGTTATTCCCTAAAAATCATCACCCAAAAAATCAAAATGGATAAAAAATAACCGACAAAAAGAATCTTTTCTTAATTTTTCCTCCAAACACACTGGGTCTTTGTGCTCGTAAGGAATCTGACCAAACTTGATGTTCCTTAGAGGTCCTTCCTTCAATCCATCCAGTCAAAGTACCCTCAAATATGTAGGAAAACAAACAAAAAAATTGAAAGCTCAAAAGACGAAGTAGACAACAAAACTAAACTACTACCTCAGCACTTGAAACATTTTTTTTAGAATAAGGGAATATATTGAAATATTCCAGCTTCTGCACCAATAGATGCATGTGTCTGTTCAATTATTACATCTCAAACCAAAACACGTGATGTTTAATATCTCAAGAACAACCATATTTCGAAATATACTAAAAACCAATTTGATTACTAAAACTCCATCTGTTGTATGAGAAAATTTGCATCAGTGTAGTCTCAAGCACACGTCATCCCCACTTGATTTTGTCATGTTTTCCTATTTTTGCAACATGGACCATTGTCGTATCCAGTGGGTTCCTCTGAAGACTACCTGCATAGGAGTAGAAACTAGTATATTGTTAAAAATCACATCATTTCGACATAGCCATATTGCCCAACACAAGGTGCATGCTCCTTCCCAGATTGTGTACTTAAGTGTAACATCCACCCATATGTTGTATGCTTAAAGGTGGTGATATGTTAAAGGAGATTTGTACCCCTCTCCAAATGCATCTAGCAACAGAACAATCCAAGAAGAGATGCTGAACGGATTCATTTAAACTGCATCCACAACACTTTAAACTCCCTTTCCAATGTTTTCTCGCTAGATTATCTTTAGTTAGAGCAATGTTCTTGATCAAATACCACATAAATATCTTAATTTTCAAAGGTAATTTTAGCTTCCAGATGGGGTGATTTTGTTGTACAATATGTGGAGCGATAAAGGCTTTATACATAGATCGTACTGTGAATCTCCCATGTTTCTGTAAGGACCAAAAGAACGTATCTCTTTGAGTGGTAAGTTGGACGTTGATAACTCTTGCTACCGCTTGGTGCCATGCTATCAAATTTTGTCCCACCAAGGATCTCCAAAAAGATACATTTAATGGTTGAGATCGCAACACTGTTGCAACTGTGTCTTTTTTCTTTCTAACAATATTATATAAATTTGAATATAGGTCTTTGAGGGATGTGTTACTAATCAATTTGCCCTCCCAGAAACGCACTTGAGTACCATTCCCTAGCTTAAACTGCCCATGTCTCAAGAAATCATCTTTTACTTTCATTAGTCTAGACCAAAATTGAGTCCCCGAGCATGTATTGAGCTTGAGTTATGGTTTTGTTCCTCAAGTATTTGTTCATAAGTAAATTTTGCCACACTCCATCTTCATTAATTAATCTAAAAAGCCATTTGCTTAAGAGGCATTTATTTTGCAAGTTAAGATTTAACACGCCAAGACCACACCATATTCTTTTGGTGTACAAATAATACTATATTTGGTCATTCTATATTTCTTTTTGTGTCCTTATTCTTCCCAGAAGAATCTAGATATATAATAGTCTAGCTTCTTGAGAATCGTACGTGGGACCTAAAAAAAGACAACATGAAGATTGAAAGATGGTTCAAGATGGAGTTTATCAGCACGAGCCTTCCTCCTATCGAAAGTATTTTACGTTTTCACGCACTTAGTTTTCTCTGAAATCTTTCTTCTACCTCTTTCCAGTCCATAATTTTAAATTTTCTATGGTGTATAGAAATGCCTAAATATTGGAAAGGGAATATTCCCATGTCACATCCAAAGATCTGAGAATATTCCCTCTCTGACTCTTGAGTCTTGAGCCGCACCATAGCAAAAAAGTTCAGTTTTATGGAAATTAATTTTTAAGCCGGAAAGTTGCTCAAATGCATTCAACACTAGCTTCATGTTCTTGGCCTCTTCAATGTCATTTTCCATAAAAATGATAGTGTCGTCTATTGTGCTACAGTGTAAAAATAGACTCCAAAGGCGAACTGGCCTTGCAAAACCGGCCTCAATGGTTCCTCAACCAGCCTAGCCGGTTCTATTGTGCTACAGTGACAAAGAACCAACCAGGTCGGTTTTGAGTATTATTCAAATCAGCCTGGCCGATTCTACAGATTTAGAACTCCGCAAAATTACTTCCAAAAGTTAAAAAATGACTCAAACGAAACCTGAATGACCTCAAATTTTGCAGAGAGGTTCCCTAGGCTAATTAGACGTTATTCCCTAAAGATCGTCACCCAAAAATCAAAATGGATAAAAAATAACCAAGAAAAAAACTTTTCTTAATTTTTCCTCCAAACACTAGGTCTTCTTGCTCGTAAGGAATCTGACCAGACTTGATGCTCCTTAGAGGTCCTTCCTTGAATCCATCCTCTCAAAGTACCCTCAAATATGTAGGAAAACAAACAAAAAAATTGAAAGGTCAAAAGACGGAGTAGACAGCAAAACTAAACTACTACCTAAGCACTTGAAACATGAGTGGGCGAAATAAATTTCCCAAGAGATAGTAGGTTTATTGGAGCATGCAAAACCCTTCTTGTTTATAGATCCTATTACACATCCTGGACATGCCCTTAGACATTTTGTGTTTAACCACTTAACCCTTCATTAGTCAAAATGATCCGGTTCTTCATTCGTGCGTCTAGCAACGATAGGCTCTTTATGGCTTTGCTTCACCTTGATGGAAGGTTCATTGTGGCGTCATGTGAGGTCTCCTATATATATTTCCATTGGAACTTCAGTCGGGCTTTGAGGTCACAACATGATGGCATATATATTTCTCCCCTTGCATGATCAATAATCCTACATGACTTTGTATGAAAAGACATATGTGACTAGGAGTGGAAGCGGTAAAAAATGATCGATTAACACTAAAACATTTTCGTTTTCATATTTTCCTCTGAAACGAGATAAAAAGCAG
Organism: Zea mays; assembly: GCF_902167145.1. Lineage (NCBI taxonomy): Eukaryota > Viridiplantae > Streptophyta > Magnoliopsida > Poales > Poaceae > Zea > Zea mays. The sequence goes on from NC_050101.1 coordinate 102,089,748, forward strand.
TAACTCCGGAAACGTAAACGACATCAGTAATTCCGAAACATCGGAAACGAAAGTTCGGTACAAAAATTACACCGGTTACGATCGAGATCTAAAATACGATCGGTAAAAACTGTAACATTTACCCTCAATTGACTTAAAAAATTCACGCAAGTTGTACATTCATATAAAATTAGTAATAATATAGGCAGGAGGTCACAATAAATATACAAGGTAAGAAATCATATATTAATAGAATCATTATTATGTATTTAAATAAAGTAGAAACAAGATGTGTATAATGATATGACACTTACATTCTAATTGTACTCCTACTACTTGGCACAGTCTGTGTAATTAGTGTCCTCTTGGTCCTTTTTAATTTCTCATGCAAATTATTAATACATGTATCAAGAGTAATAACAGGTAAGAAAACATAAATAAGATTTATGAAAGTTTCAAACAATTCTAAAGTATATACCATTAGATAGATCATGATTTTAGGAAAATAATAAAATTAGTTTCATATTTTTCTAAACTAAGGTGAACTTATTATGAATTTATAAAGATCGGTTCAGATTTAATCTTTTTCTGAAAAAATACCGAATGTAATACCGACGGTAAAATACCGAATAAAAACGATAATTTTCGGAAACGGTCGAAAGAGACACAGACTGTTTCCGTTTAGATTTAAATTTCGGTAAAATTTCGAAAACAATTACTGGTATCTGAAAATTACTGTTTCTGTTTTCATCTCATGTGACCTACAAACTTGTGCTCTTTTGGGAGGAGAAACAGTCTAACACAGGCGGGCGAATCTAATAAGTTCTTAAAACTTGACCCAGTTTGAAGCGCAAGCCGCGTTTCACGGGTTCGACACCTATCGCTTGCTGACGCGTGGTGGTAGACCGTCAGACATTCAGACGCGCCAACCTGTGCCCCGCGACCCCACCACATCCCGCTTCACGCCAGTGCCTGGAATCCAGGCGGGCTAGCCTTCGTTCGTCGGTTACTAGGATAGTGTCGCCGATGCACGTCGCAACATCCAACAATTGATGTGGGCACAGTCCTCTTCTCGTTCCATCACGAGCTGCTCTATGCGTGCTGGTTCTCTCGGGCGCCTCTCCGGTCTCCACTCCTCCCTCTCTCTCTGATCCTTAAACCCGATTCGCCAGCTTCGTCGTCGCCGACCAGGCCGACGCCGGGCCCGGCGCACTGCTGCTGGACTGCCTCAGCCCGCGCTCCCAGTCCGGGTTCTTCTTCTCCCCACACAGCGCTGGACACAGTCATTCCTCTCAACTCCGTCAGCTACGAGGTCTTCCTGCTACTGCTACTGATCTGGTTCCTATACAGTGGCACCCGGGCGGCGGTGAGCGCGCATGCTGGCACGCACACTACGCCGTCGTCGACCTCGCGCTCGACACGCTCGCCGCCGCACGCTCCTTCGGAGTGGAGGAGCTCCTGCTGCTCACCCAGGTAACCATACCAGACCAACCAATTCAAGTGTCTCCCTCCTCCCTCCCAACTACAATCCTTGACATGCTGGTTTCTTCTCCAGGTAATCCTATTCTTCCTCCTCTCAACTGGATGAAAGATAAATAAGAAATAAATAAATAAATAAAATGGACAAAACAGTTGGGGGAAAACAACATCGATTTCTTGCTTCCAGTCTATTTTTTTATGTCTGTTACTTGAGGGAATTGTCCATGTTTATGATCTCGTGCCAGTTTACCATTGATACTTGTTGCTGTAGTACATGGACAAATCTCGAAAACATGTCTCGATCGCTGCTTATTCAGTGCCTCAAAGGTTAACACTTACTGACATTTTTTTCTTTCCAATTTGATATATTCCTTTTGTTCTTTTGTTTATATATGCTTCTTACCCTAGATGGAATTGTAAGCTATTACACTACTGCTATTTACAGAGAACTGTTAATAATGAGACACTTGGTCACTTACTGTTGTGCAGCTTCCATAAAAGCCATCAATAGCTGCATGTTTTCGTGAATCGTCCCTATATGCCTTGAAAACATTATCCTCTAAAAAGGATCCTCAATATTTATGTTTTCTGAAACAGATTATTTTTCATGCCCAATCTTGATAAGTCTTCTGCTTCTTCTTCCACCAGTTTTATTGTCTGACACTCGACTATCATCTAAAAAACATGGCAGACTACTCCTAAAATACAACATTCTTAATCCATGTTGCAACAAAACATCAAAGAACGTGAACGAGAGAAAGCACAGGATCAACTATATGAATCATCACCGTGGAAAGAACAGTCTGGGCCACCGTTGCCTCAACCCACGCGCATGAATCTGTTTGTGTGAAACTGCACTGGAGATTGTAGCGCCCGATAGGGCGCTGTCGTGCCCTAGTTAATTTACCATGTGATTGGTTAGCTGCACCGTCTCGTCCCGCGTCACCATGTGCGTTGACTTTATCTGAGTTTGTGTTTGGTTGCCTGCACGTGTGAAGCGCAGACTGCATGGACAGACGCAAAATAAGTTATATTGGCTGCATCCACACGTATGCCCAAAACGAACGTACGCGGTCGGCCAGGCTCGCGCGAGATTGTACGCGTGGGTGCGATCGTCCAATTAGGCGGTTAAAGCTCGCAAGTTGCATGCAAGTGCTTTTCGTTCCAATAGTATCCGCACCGCAGCGCGAGGGTTGGCCTGTCGAGTCTGGACTGGGTCCTCTCTGCCTGCCTAGCTAGCTTCACGACGAAAAGGCTCATGCATGCGTGGTGCGATCTGTCTTGAAAATTCGTCTCATCACGAGTTCACGACGAGATCCATTTGATTGGTTCCCTGGCCCGGCCGGCTGCGATGATGACTATTCAATCATTCAAACCCGGCCCTTGCAGATAGATTTACTTGCTTCCCCTAAACAAGGAACTTTCAGGTGATCTGTGACGGGCTGACGGCCTGTCGGAGATAGATCCAGCAGGCATCCAGCGACCCCACCCTAGGGCCGTTCCTGAGATTTCTGTGGACGAAAACTTATATATATATAATATTTTGCATATATAACAATAATGTTAAATGATATAAAAGTACTATTAACTAGAATGATATAAAAACTTACTTGGCATATTGGATCATCTTATAAAGTTTTTTTGAAAATTCTTTGATACAAAGGCATCGAGTATGCTATCAATATCAATATCGTCCAATAACTTCTTCTCAATGCATAATGTCGCTAGATCATTCAACCTCTCTTGACTCATTGTTGATCTTAAATTATTCTTCAGTAGTTTCAATTGAGAAAAACTTCTTTCGGCAGATGCAACATTAACATGCACAGTGAATAAGATTCGATAAGCAATACATACATTAGGATAACAACCACATCTCTGATATGCTCAAAAATCTCCATAGCACATAATGTGCGATCTGGAAAAGTGAATTTTAAAATCTTTAATTCAGAAATCAGATCAAGTACCTCAACATCATATGAACCATCATGAGAGAAAGTATCTGCAAATTTAATGCAACACTCTTCAAGTTCACTATCATTTAATGACTTCAAGGTGCTTGAACTCAATAGAAATCCGAATACACCTTTAAATATCAACAGTTCTTCGAATCTTGTTCTCAAAGAGGTGATTGTCAGTCAACCAAAACCAAAAAGTATTTTACTGAATTCCCAATGGCAGGCTCCTCTTCCTCCATAGCAACAATTGTCAATTCATTACTCGAAGTAGTAGAATTATTAGTCTTCAAAAATTAATCCAAAGCTCCTCGTTGTGTTCCGGTGAATTCATTGGACCGTTTTTTCCTTTTTCTCTTCTCACTACCTGATGGATACTTTCTCAATCTTGATGACATAATATAACAAACCACTATAAATTAAAACAACAGTAAATATAACAGATAATTACTATATTACTAAAGAGTAAAAAATATTTATTAGAATATTTAATATACAAACCTGATTACCTGAATATGTAGAACAACTGAATATGTGCAGATCTCGTGGAGTCAGAGAGCAGGCAGCAACCGGCAGGGGCACGCCGCAGGCGTACGATGTCTCACTCTCACGTCTGCAGTTTAATTGTCTAAAGCTCCTCATTGTGTTCCATTGATTAACTGAAGATGAAGAACGAGACGTACTAAAGAATAAATAATAAAATAAATCAAATGATGAATTGATGATTCATGATTGAAGAACGAGAGTGCGACTGGGTGAGACATCAGACATGCAGATGGGATGGACTGGTGGTCCTAACGTCCAGTGGAGATGGGCAGACGGACGGCCAAAGAGACGGACCACAGAGGGATTGGACCAAATTTCTTCAGTAGTTTAGAGAGCAGCCCGTAGCCGTCATCCACAACGTACCTGTTGGCTGCTTGACGAAGATGAGAAGACCGATCGTCGTTCTGGTTCACCGTCTCGCACTCACAGCAGCCGGTAGAAATTAGGTTAACAATAATAAGTTAATAAATTGTAGAAAATATAGCAGATACTGAGCTGCGTGTTTGGATAATTGGGTTGGTCAGCTATGTAAGGAAAATGGACCCCGGGCCATTTGGCTTAATAGGTTTTGGTGTTTGATGATCAACATAACCTATGAACTAATGTGTTTGTTAGTGTTTGTGTTTGTAGTTTACAGGATGCTAAAGTTACTTGGACCAAGGCATTGAGGAAAGCAACACCTCAAAATAAGACATTAAGAAGATCAAGTAAAGTCCAAGAAGAAAAGGAGTGTTGCCTGCGGACTGTCTGTGCGAGGAGCACCAGACTTTCCGGTGACACACCGGACTGTCCGGTGCCACACGCCAGACTGTCCGGTGCACCAGGAATAGTAGCCCTAACGACTAGTTCCAGGTGGCACCGTGGAGGGAAGACCACCGGACTATCCGGTGTGAAGTCCGGACTGTCCGGTGCGTAAAGCCTGCACGCCAGTGGTCACCCGCTCTGATAGACCTAACGGCTAGGCGCACCGAACAGGGGCACCGGACGGTCCGGTGACCCCACCGGACCGTCTGGTGCACCACAGAAAGCAGTAGCTTTCCTCCAACGGCTAGTTTTGTGTTGGGGGCTATAAATACACCCCAACCGACCATTTCCATGTGTGGGAGCCCAAGAGACATACCAAGGCATATAATAGACATTCCCAAGTGCTCTTACACCCAAGTGCTTAATAGAATCACTCGATGATTAGCGTAGGTGCTTTGCGAAGTGCTTATATTAGGTTAGTTAGACCACTCTAGCGCTTGCTCTAGGTGAATCCTACTTAGTTGAGTGAGTTTAGATAAACCACATAAACCCTCTGCTCTTGCGCGAGCCGTTGTATTTGTACCGAGTGGGGCGAGAGTCTTGCGAGACCGTGACAACCGCGTTTGTGTCACGGCCGCCACCGTGTACCGGAGGGAACGAGACCCGCGGTGTTTTCAGCCGGAAGCTTGATAGTGGAGACGGTGGGGAGCGTCAGAGAGGAGCCGGAAGCGGAGCACCACTTGCGCGCGGAGAAGGCCCGCGACTCTCTACGGAGTTACTCGACCGAGGTGCTTGGCCCTCGTGTGGGCTTCCCTTTGCGTAGGGACACCAACGAGGATAAGTCGGGACCTTGCGTGGTTTCGGATACCTCGGTAAAAATACCGGCGTCATCCACGAGAGTTTGCATCTCTACCTTACTCTTTAAGTTTCCACATTTATATTAAGCATTTAAGTTTCAATCTTGTATTCATACTTATATAGTGTAGATTGAAACTTAGCTATTGCGGTAGAGATAGCAACACTTAAACAAAACCTAGTTTGTACATTCTAGTTTGATTATTTACATAGGTTTTGCTCTAAGGAATTATTTGTGGCCTAGTTTAGTGGAACTTTTAGAAGTCCTAATTCACCCTCCTCTTAGGCGTTACTCGTTTCTTACAAGTGGTATCAGAGGCTAGTTTGGTTTCATTTGAAATGTTTTAGCCTCACCGCTAAAAGAGCCGACGCTTTTTAGAGGAAGTGATGGATACCCATAGGCCACCACACTTCGACGGCACTAACTTCCCATATTATAGTGCTAGAATGGCTTGTTACCTAGAGGCAATTGATTTAGGTGTTTGGAGAGTCACTCGTGACGGGATGAAACCTCCCAAGAATCCCAAGAAACCCACCACGAGTGAGGAAAAAGAAATTCATTTAAATGCTAGAGCCAAAAATTGCTTGTATGAATCTCTTAGCATGGATATTTTTAATCAAGTATTTACACCGAAAACTGCTAATGAGATTTGGCTAAAATTGCATGATCTCCATGACGACACATCAAATGTCTATGAGCAAAAACATTGCCTAGTCTTAAATGAGTATAATTTTTTGCTATGAAAGATGATGAGCTTGTTAGATATATGTATTCTTGGTTGAATCTAATCATCAATGAGCTCAATTCTATTGGCATAAATAAGTTAGTTGATGCAGACATTTTAAGGAAGATTATCTCCCTGCTACCACAACAAAGGTATGGGAGCATCATCACTATTTTTCACAACATGGAGGACTTGAGTACAACGACCCGACTATTGTGATTGGGAAAATTGCGGCTTTTGAGATATCGCGAAAAATGTGTCGGGGAGAGGAGCCAACTTTCTCAAGGCCATATGCTTTTGCATGTGATGAAAGGAAGGGTAAAACGAAGGCTCCCACTCCAAGTTCCTCAAGTGAAGAAGAGGAAGAAGAAGAAAGTGATGATGAAGGATATAATCAACCATCAACATCATCCTCCGGAGACGAAGAAACAATCCGACGCGTCGGAAAGGTAATGGGGATGATCCGTAAGATTAATCTAATGGGTGTGCCCCTACAAGTAGAGGATCTTCTTTTTAACATTGATAAGAAAAAGCAAAGAAAGAGAGGATGCTTCACATGCGGGGAGAAGGGTCACTTCAAGGACAACTGTCCAACTATGGCCGAACCCAAAAAGGAGAGGAGCAAAGGCAAGGCGCTAACAAGTGTCAAAACTTGGGACGATTCTTCAAGCAAAGATGAACCTCCAAGGACGCGTAGCCACCGATCCTCATCACGGTCATCACACAAGTGCCTTATGGCAAGAGATAAAATAAGTATTCCATCCTCTAGTGATGAAAGTAGTAGTGATGATGAAGGTGAGGGAAAGCCCTCCGTAGATGAGCTTGCGGAAGCCGTTAAAATTTTTCAAGATGTATGCACTAAACAAAAGGCTCAACTTAAAACTTTAAAAAATAAGTTGATTAGCTCTCAAAATGACTATAAAGGTTTGCTAGAAAAATTTGAAGCTTTTGCAAATTTGAATTATGAGATATCAACTAAAATTGAGAAATTAGAGTCTAGTGCTACATCCACAACTACTGATGATGGCCTTATTAAAAAGAATGAAAAACTTAAGGCTAAGTTAGCTAGCTCTCAAGAAACTATAGAAAATTTGCTAGAGAAAATGAGAATTCTTAGCATACACAACAATGAGCTAACTACTAAGCTAGAAAACATTGGTAGCACCCCAAGAACATCTTTAGTTGAGATTCCTGAAATTATTAAAAAGGATGCTTCTACTTCTTGCTTTGATTTAATTGATAATTCTAACCCCTACAACCAAGTTCTTGTTAAGAGTATTGTTGTAGAAACATGTTCGAATAAGGTTGCAAAGGAGAATGACCAATTAAGGCAAGAAGTGGCTCGCCTTGGCAAGGCTTTGTACAGTAAGAAAGACAAACCTAAACAAATCCAACCTCTATAGGATAACACCACTGTGGGAGTGAACAAGCCTGTGGAGGGCAAAATTGTGATTTGTAGGTTATGCCACAAGGAAGGCCATAAGTCTTTCTAATGCAAGGCGATGACCGGGGATAAGCAAAAGCCATCAAGCAAAATCTCCAACACCTACATCGACAAGGTAAACAAAAAGGCTGCTACACCATATTTGATCAAGAAGAAAATGAATGGAAAGGCGATAGCAATCAAGGCTAACAAACAAGCCAACAAAGGAAAGGGGGTCAAACGCATCTGGGTGCCAAAAGAAATAATTTCAACCATGAAAAGCACCAAAAAGGTTTGGATCCCGAAAGGGAAGTGAGTAGTCCGAAGGACTACGGGAAATTTGGAGACTTGGCAAATTTGGGATGTATATCATGATATACATCATATTGGATCAAGTTTATTGCCAAGTGGATTAGTGAATATTTTGGACCCAAATTTCCCAAACCATGACTAAGGTAACTAGATTTATTGTATTCCTTATTTTTAGATATGCGTATATATTTCCTTGTATCTAGTTTTACCTTCCATGCCTAGTATTTCATTTTGTACTTATTTTAGATTAACAATGCATGCATACTAGGTAAATTACATGGTAGGATTTCTCGTTCTCATTTCATATTCTTGAGCAAACCTACATGGTTTAAAATTGTTTAATTAAGCATGGCGCATAGCTTATTTAACATCCCTAAGTAAATGACACTAATGCTTTAAAAGCTTATATCCTACAATCGGTATCATTTAACTTGTATGTGCCAAAGCTCGGATTATAGATAGTTTGCCCCTCTTCATATCAAATCAAAGTGCATGTCTCCTACAAGTGTTCAAAACTTGTATGCACACCTTCAGGGGGAGGTTAATCTATAATCTAAGACTTTGAGACTAATACCTTTTTCGAGTCTATTTTATGTAGTAGTATCATTGTAAGGAAAATGAAGTCCACGGAGAAAGACAACAAGCTTCCACTGCAAAATCTCCAAGAACTTTCATATCTTACAAGCCTGCCATTGGTCTTCAATTGGTTCGCCATTGACGGTCCGGTGACCCCACAGGACGGCCCAGTGCACCATAGAAAGCATCAACTTTCCTCTCGGCTAGTTTTGTGTTGTGGGCTATAAATACAACCCAACCGACCATTTCCATGTGTGGGAACCCAAGAGACATACCAAGACATATAGTAGACATTTCCAAGTGCTCTTACACCCAAGTGCTTAATAGAATCACTCGGTGATTAGCGTAGGTGCTTTGCGAAGTGCTTAGGTTAGTTAGACCACTCTAGCGCTTGCTCTAGGTGAATCCTAGTTAGTTGAGTGAGTTTAGATAAACCACACAAAACCTCGGCTCTTGCGCGAGCCATTATTTGTACTGAGTGGGGCGAGAGTCTTGTGAGACCGTGACGACCGTGTTTGTGTCATGGCCGCCACCGTGTACCGGAGGGAACGAGGTCCGCGGCGTTTTCAGCCGGAAGCTCGATAGTGGAGACGGCAGGGAGTGTCCGAGAGGAGCCGGAAGCGGAGCAACACTTGCGCGTTGAGAAGGCCCGCGACTCTCTACGGAGTTACTCGACCGAGGTGCTTGGCCCTTGCGTGAGCTTCCCTTTGCGTTGGGGCACCAACGAGGATTAGTCGGGACCTTGCGTGATTTCGGATACCTCGGTAAAAATACCAGCGTCATCTACGAGAGTTTGCATCTCTACATTACTCTTTAAGTTTCTGCATTTATATTAAGCATTTAAGTTTCAATTTTGTATTCATACTTATATAGTGTAGATTAAAACTTAGCTATTGTGGTAGAGATAGCAACAATTAGACAAAACATAATTTGCACATTCTTGTTTAATTATTTATATAGATTTTGCTATAAATAATTATTTGTGGCCTAGTTTAGTAAAAGTTTTAGAAGTCTTAATTCACCCCTCTCTTAGGCGTTACTTGTTTCCTACAAGCTAATAAAGTAAATCTGGATAGTTTAATTTTGTACTATCTAGCGACAACTAAAACGAAACTGAGAGAGTACTATTTAGGTTAATACTATACTTAAATATATATCAAGGGGGCCCAACATTTTAGGGCCTGGGCGATCGCCCTGCTCGACCACCCCAGGTCCAGCCCGCCCTGCCCTGCCCCAGTCTGTAGTGGAGTTTGGCCGGGGAAGACGGAGACAGTGCTAGCAGAGCCAGGCTGCCAGAGGGCGGGGTCGTCGCGTCACGGATCATGGAGGCAGGTCGTGGGGTCGTCTAATCCACCGATCGCCGTCGTCTAATCCACTTGTGCTGCCAAGTGCCAGCCATGAAACAACACGTACGACCGCTTCACGAGTTCTCTGTTTCTACGAAGAAGAAGAAAAAACAAGGATTAAGACCCACCGACGTTTCGGTCCCACTAATATATATAATATATTACAAGTAAGTTTACAAGCTTAAATAGCGTTCATGCTTATTTAGACATTTTTTTCTTGTTAATCTTAGTTTTTTTAAAAAAATTACAACGTCATGGCTGCGACGACACGTATACACACATGAAATATACCGATTTAGTAAAAAAACACATACTGCATTTCACAAATTCAACAATAAATTTATATCACATACTGCATTTCACAAATTCAACAATAAATTTATATCATGCGGGAGGAACCCAAACTTAAGGTGTTGGTGGCTTCATTCGCACAAGTCGGTATCGTGAGTTGTTCAAAGTAGTATATCATAGTCGGTGTATGCATATATTCGCAGTATTGTTCCTCGTGTGCTCGACAAGGATAAGAGGAAGAAGGTGATCTTCTGATCGGTGGGCACTGAGCGGTCACGACGAAGCTCCGTAAAAACTCGATCGTCCGTACATCCGAGCAGGTGTCGCGCAAGGTCCGCAAGATGGCGAGATAAGAAAGAGCGACAAGAGCTCAGGAGTCAGGAAGGGGACACGAAGTGAAGAATAGTCAGCGGTGGCAGGTGGCGGCGCGCATGCGTGTGGCGGGCCATCTTGGCGAGGCAACTGTGACGCGCGTGCATGTGCGCCAGCGCTACATGTGTGCATGTGTCATGGTTCATTGTGGAGTGCGTTGGGATGGAAAAAAAATTTATCTATTGAGTTACCCATATATACTCGTGGGTATAAAATCTTACCCATATATATACTCGTACGGATAATTTTACGTGTCGAGTAACCCGTACCCGTTAGGAAAGTGTTAAATTCAAATATACCAATAAATACACATATAAAAAAAGTTCAACTTCATATATAACAAATCATATGATTACATAACTCGGTAGCTAAACAAATGATAGCTAAGTGTATTATTTTAGCTAAGATAGGTTCTATTAGATGGTTATAGTGGTATTGATGAGGGTATATTTTATCCATGGATAGTACCAACATGTACCCGTTGGCTAGACTGTTCAGTTCCTTTTGTGGCTTCTGCCTGTCTTGTTGGGCTGTAAATAAGAAAGTCTTATGTAGTTCATCGTAGGCCAAAACTTCTCCTGTTATCGTAGGCTCTTCACTGATCTCGTGATAGTGGTTAGAGTCTAGATAGAGTATTGGCCGTGTTCGATCTTTTGGGATGTTTTACCGCGGGGTGGCGGTTGTTTCAATCTTTCCTATTTCTTAATGAAATAGAGGGCTTCGCCCCTTCATAAAAAAAGTACCAACATGTACCTGTATCCGTCTACCCAACGGGTAGAGGTTATTTCCTATTAACATACCTACGGGTAAAAAAAATCGTCACGTATCTGCCTTATATCGGGTAAAATCCTGTCAGGTAGTCAGTTTTCGGCTACCTATTGCCATCTCTGGCAGTGTGTCATCTTAGCACTGAAAGAAATTTATTTCTGCTATTAGCAAATTTCATAGTTTCAGCAGCATGCTATGAGCAGCTCACATTTTTTAATTTTTTATTACCTTGGCACTTGGCAGTACTTCTGTCTAATGCAATAACTGTACCAAATTTTCTCTACGTAAATGGATACTCCACACGTTCACCGACCATGATGGACAAGGCTTTTTGGTTTGGGCCTTCCAATCGGTCCAAGAGCACGGGAGCCCATCTGACCGCGGCTCTAGTGGCCCGTCGTCCTCCTCTTCGCCGGTTTCCACACGTTCGCCGGCCGCCGCCCTCCCCGCTCCCTCTCCCGTCCGCTTGGTTGTTTACGCCTGCACCCAGGCTAGGGCAGGACATCCAACGCGCCACCTTGTACGGCTGCTGCCTGGGCCTGGTTTGAGTCTTTGACGAAACCGCAGAAGCATCCGGCGCCCGCGCTAGCCTCCTCCTCCCCCAAGCGTTGTTTCGCCGCCGTTCGATAGCTGAGGGCAGAGGCGGGCAAGTATAGGAGATGTCGGTGCTCATCGTCACCAGCGTGGGCGACATCGAGGTGGATCTCCACACCGACCGGTGCGCGCTCACCACCAAGAACTTCCTCAAGCTCTGCAAGTGAGTTTCTCGCGTCTAGGGCTTGTTCGATCTCTCTGGGGTTCGTCTATAATTTCTGACAACCAGCACTGCGGATGATTTATGTACTGCCCTGTGTCAAGCTCTTCAGTTGGCCAATTCGGCATAGTAGTGTCACTATTGGTTTGATTGTATTTTTTGGGTTGCAGTTGCAATAGGTACAAGTTGGTGATCCTGCATCTATCCGTAGTTTCCACATCAGTTTCGTGGGATTCCTAGTCCCAAATGTATTTAGCTGATTACTGATTTCTAGGCTCGTAGGTATGCTACCAGAAATTTCGAAACAATTGCGTTGCGGGTACTGGACCTTTATAGCGTTGATAGAGCCACAGTCTTAGGCGCCATCAAAGGATTCTATTCTGTTTCTTAGGTTTCTCGTTGTTGATTTTTATGACATTATGGGAACTGGATTTAGCTTCTACTGTGGCTCCTGCACTCAATTTCTTGCACAGTCTTGAATTTTCACCATTGGAGATTATGACTGCCTGCTCTTTTGTTATCACTAAATTATGGAAAATACTATCTCACGAGTTTCAGATTATCGTTTCAGATAATTAGGGTACTTATTCTCTGGTTTTCTTCTTTGACCGATCAGAATGAAGTACTACAATGGGTGTCTGTTCCACAAGGTGGAGAAGGATTTCTTGGCACAAACTGGCGATCCAACTGGAACTGGCACCGGTGGTGATTCCGTATACAAGTAAGTGATCCTTTTGGTTTGAACTTCTGAAATGTCTCCAAATTTTCATCTCTGAACCATATAATGTGGTATCCTGCATCTAGATATAACTAGTGTCTTCAATGGATACAGTACAAATATAGTTTTTGATAGTACAAATATGTTTGCTAGTCTCCATATGTATACAGTTGTTATTATTGAGGTATCTTATTATTACATACTGTTAAATGTATGCCTGAAAACTATATCTTATTTCCTCAGATTTCTCTATGGTGATCAAGCTCGATTTTTTGATGATGAAATCCGTCCAGAGTTGAGGCATTCTAAAACTGGAACCGTTGCTATGGCCAGTGCTGGTGAAAACTGCAATGCCTCGCAGGTGCAGTGCTGCCCCAGTGTCTTAATTGATAGTATTGGATGTTCCATTTTTCAGTACTTCGTTGCTTGTTTTGGCCTACGATTTATGTGCTTTTTAATGTTTTTAGTTCTACATTACCTTGCGGGATGACGTGGATTACCTTGATGATAAACACACTGTGAGCAGCACTTGATTCTGTTAACTGGTTTTTTCTTCTTCTTATGTACAAAATTCCCTTATTTGAACAATTCTTGTGTTTGTTCTGTTGACCATAGGTGTTTGGGATGGTTGCCGAAGGTTTTGATACGCTGACAAAAATAAATGAAGCTTATGTTGATGATAATGGAAGACCATTCAAGGACATAAGGTGGAGTTTTGAATTTTTTATTAATGTCTTAGTTACACCATTAAACGAATGTTTAGGGGTGGTAATGGGCTCTAAATTTTTACACTATAAAATTTAAGGATTGAATCGGATTAAAATCCGGCTCTACTCCTATTCATTTTTGAACTAAATTTATTAAGGACCCTAACTTATTGTGAAGAAACATTTGGATCGTGATTCATTACCACCCCTATGAATGTTTCACTTCTTCTCCAGCATTAGTTTCCTTTGTCATTTTAATTCCTGTTTGCTGACCGCATACAACTTAATTATTTGCAGAATTAAGCATACATATGTCTTGGATGATCCTTTCGATGATCCTCCTCAACTTGCTGAACTTATTCCTGAGAATTCTCCTACAGGAAAGCCACGTGATGAGGTACTTGAGTATCCTAATCATGTTCGTTTCAGTAATAAGAGAGGATGAGTCGAAATGCATCAATCAATCTTTACCACAGGCCATGTGTCATGGGCATCATAGGGAGCGAGAGGCAACAACCAGGCTGGGATAAGGTTAGAGAATAAGATTGAGATGAGCTGGGATAAGGCTAGAGAATAAGATTGAGATGAGAGAATTGTGGAGAGTGGGTTAGCATCAGATAAGTCCAAGAAAGTAGGAGTTAGTTGAGAGTTTGTAGAAGTTAGTTAGCCATAGGGCTATTTATAAGCCGCATGGCAGCAAGGAATAAATCAAGCAAGATCATTAACAAACCAATCTCTCTCCCTTGCAATGACCCTCTCAAGCGCCTAGGGCTGCTACCCTAGAACCAAGCCTGCGGCAGAGGGGTATAACCTCGCCGGAGAAGACAGCTATCCCCATGGACCGTGACACCTGGTATCAGCTCCAGGTTATCCTCACCACCACCAGCCGCCCATCCCTCACCACCACCAGCCGCCGCGCCATCTGCCGCCGCAACGCCCTCCCACCCACCCTCTCCAACTCCAGATGCATTCGCTCGGCTCGAAGAGAAGTGGGATCAATTCGTTGTGATGTTCCACCGCTACAAGGAGAAGACAGAGAAGGAACTCCAAGCAGCGGTGCGGCTTCAGGCGGCAGCGCGAGGGTTCCTGGCACGCCGCCAGGTACAGTCCCTTCGTGGGGAGAAGCACCTTGTTGTGGCCTCCAGGGCCACCCCATGGCCGTCATCACATGAGCAGGCCGTGGTGCGCTTGCAAGCCGCAGTGCGCGGCTTCCTTGTTAGGCGGGCGGTGGGGAAGCTGCACTTGCTGATCAGCTCATCGCTGCACCAACTCGCAGCCTGCGCGCCCAACCACCAGGTCTCGTCTATACTTTTTGAACCCCCTGCAGAAGTCGAGATCTGGGTATGCAGCCCCCCTGCACGGCCAAAGAGGGTCGTCCCCTTCATTCGGGCAACTGCCTTGGTGCTGGACAGACCCAACATAAGAACGGGCTGGTTCCTCCTTCACCTTTCATCCAACGTGAAGTCCGCATTTCAGCTCTTTCCTTGGGATCCAGGAGGACAGGAGGACATAGCTGCAGTTCAAATTTAGATTTTAGTTCCACAATTATTTTGTATTTTCGTCTTAAATAATAAAGGTAAGCTGAGATGTAAAAGGCTTAACCTTAAGTCGTGTCAGGTAAGTCTATGGCAGCTCGAGGACGAGCTGGTCCTCAAGGGAGGGGGAGATGTCATGGGCATCATAGGGAGCGAGAGGCAACAGCCAGGCTGGGATAAGGTTAGAGAATAAGATTGAGATGAGCTGGGATAAGGCTAGAGAATAAGATTGAGATGAGAGAATTGTGGAGAGTGGGTTAGCATCAGATAAGTCCAAGAAAGTAGGAGTTAGTTGAGAGTTTGTAGGAGAAGTTGGTTAGCCATAGGGCTATTTATAAGCCGCATGGCAGCAAGGAATAAATCAAGCAAGATCATTAACAAACCAATCTCTCTCCCTTGCAATGACCCTCTCAAGCGTCTAGGGCTGCTACCCTAGAACCAAGCCTGCGGCAGAGGGGTATAACCTCGCCGGAGAAGACAGCTATCCCCATGGACCGAAGACACCATGGCTCATTCATTCTCTTTTTTTTGTTTCTTTTCCTGATTTAGCAATCGTTAAGAATTGTTAGATATCAAGGATTCTGTTTCTTTTTCCATGTACCGGTTCTTCTATTTTGGTTCCAAGCTACTGTCGAGGGCAGACTGCAGTGTGCGCCCCCTATTTTATTTTATTGGCACTGTACCTAAAGGTTGGCCATGGTAGTTATTGAGTGTGCATCATTTCATTTAGCATTGAAATCTTCCCCCCTGTACCATGACTACCATCTGTATGAACTTGTGCTACAAGTTGGACATGTTTCAACCATATAAATAAAAAGAGATTGTATCTTGAATCCAATAGTAATCTGGCAACATGAGTATGCTGTGATATTTTCCCCTTTTTTGTTTCAAACTTACAGGTTGCAGAAGAGCGCTTAGAGGATACTTGGGTTCCTTTGGACCAAACAGTTGCTCCTGAAGAACTTGAGGAAATGATCCGCTCTAAAGAGGCACACACAAATGCAGTAATACTTGAGAGTGTAAGTCATGGTTCCTTATGAAAGCCATCAACTTATTTTTCTAATTTAGTATTTGTATTATTTTTAACGACTGGTTAATACCTTTTTTGTGCAGCTGGCAGATATTCCAGATGCTGAGGTTAAACCGCCAGATAATGTCTTATTTGTTTGTAAGCTCAACCCAGTAACACAGGTTAGTGTTAGTTCCTGATTGCTTGCAGCTTGTCTTCTTTCCGGGTTTTTTCCACTTCATTGGATTTTTTAAGATGTACTTGTTCTTCAACCTCTGTTCATAGAAGTACCTGGTTTTCTACTGCTGTGGCAACATTGCTGGTTATTTTAGGCCTGAAATTTGAACATCTTTTGCTGATTAACTTCAATCATTTTGCAGGATGAAGATTTATACACAATCTTTTCTCGTTTTGGAACTGTGACATCGTTAGTGCCTTTCTTATTACTAATTGTGTGCATTTGCTTGTTTATTCTCGTCTTTCAATTTCTTAATTTTTGCTTGCAGAGCTGAAATAATTCGTGACTACAAGACTGGAGATAGTTTATGCTATGCTTTTATTGGTATGTTTTGTCCCTGAAAACTCTTAATGCGTTGACAAGTACTATTTGCTATTTGGCTAGATCCCTAGTTCCATTTTGTTCATTGCACTATTACATTAGCTTATGTACCTGCCCGAGGCAACTGTGATCTATTTTTTCAGCTGCATTAGCCTTACACATGTTTTTTTGTATGGTGACTAGTTAGAGATCGAAAGATGAGCGAGTAATATACATGAAAAGAAACAATCCTCATCTACTAAAGTAGTGTTGTCTGTCTGTCTTTTTTATTTCCTAACTATTATCATAATCTAAGAGCTGCACTCTATTGAAAAGTAGAAAACTTCCCTTTGTCTCTTCAAAGTTCCTTTTGGTACAGTCAGGGGCCGTTTATGTGCTGATACTTAAAAAACTCAACCAACCTAGGAGGAAGTAGGTGTTGTAAAGAATAAATATACACCCAAGTTTGAGCCAAAGAGGACTTGAACCTAGGTGGTAGTAGGACACCCACACCTCAGATTCTCACCAATATAGCTAGGTTCAGTTCTTTTTATGCGCTGACAGTATTTGTGAATTGTCCTAGATTCATGATGCTTAGCTCTTAGCTGAGTGTATGACATGCTAACAATTTATCTTGATCTGTCAGAATTCGATACAAAGGAGGCTTGTGAGCGTGCATATTTCAAGGTCAGTACCTCAGATTACCATGTGGATGTGTATTTACAGTGGTACAATATATCTTTTCACGCATAGTTTATTGATTACTCATTGCATGTTTATTTTCTCCATAAGAGAGTCCTGCCCTACTTAGGATGTGCCCAACAATAACTATATTCCTTTTTAAGGATAGGGTAGAACCAACCTTATAGTTCCATTGATTTTAATTAGCCATGCAACATGCAAGCAGTGCAGAAGACCAAGAACAAAAAAAAAGGCTGAACAAAGCTAAAGCCTAAAGCTACCTGATAGAAGGGAAAAACTAAAATGAAAATGGTAAGGACTGTGAGTTGAAATAAAGAAGAAAATGAAACAAATATCTTAAAAAACTGCTTAGTCAACTTGTTTGCCCAGCGGAGAGTAAGTTTTGCATCTAACACATTGGTCATATTGGTTCTCATGTGGTGTTCCATTAGGCTGTCTTCAGCGGATCACGTAAAATAGGGGGCACGACACTATAGATGACACTGTTTGATACTGTTTGCAGAGTGAAGTTTGAAATAGGGGATGAGATAGAGGAACTGCTGTAGACAACCTTATGAAATAATCTTAAGGGCTAGTTTGGGAACACCATTTTTCCAAGGGATTTCTATTTTCCAAGAGAAAATGAACTAATTTCCTTTGGGAAATGAAAATTCCTTGAAAAAATAGGGTTCCCAAACTAGCCCTAAGAGAGGATTATTTACACGCTGTTATGCTTGTAGATGGACAATTGTCTGATTGACGATAGAAGGATCCATGTTGATTTTAGTCAGAGTGTTTCGAAGCTGTGGGGTCAATTCAGACAAAGCAAAAGAAATGCAAAGAAAGGTAAAACATTCGAAACTCTATTGTCCATAAGCCTGTTTTCCACTTTATATGTATTGAAAGTTTTGCCATCTTTAGTCTCACATTCAACCATTGTTTCTCACTGCAGATGGGTGTTTTAAGTGTGGCGCCCCTGATCACCTAGCCAGAGACTG
The DNA here is from genome assembly GCF_902167145.1 of Zea mays. NCBI lineage: Eukaryota > Viridiplantae > Streptophyta > Magnoliopsida > Poales > Poaceae > Zea > Zea mays. The sequence goes on from NC_050101.1 coordinate 102,108,059, forward strand.
CGATCAAGACGGTGAGCAGAAAAACAAAGGCCCAAGTTATGTTCTAAAAGATGAAAATACACAACGTGGTGGAAATCACCGTAGAAGGTCAGTCTCTACCCTCTTTGGTCCTTTCTTTTGTTGTACAAAACATTGAACACTTTCATACTGTGATACTCCACTCTTTTGCAGCTATGATCTAGTATTTGACGAAGACGAAGCTGATTGTTCTGAAGAGAGAGATCATGAAAATGGCCACAGAAGAAAGAATCGAAGAATAGATGATCGAAAATCAGAGCTACCACCTCGTGGTGGTCGTGATAGAAATAGCCATGAGAGAACACACAGTGATGAGAAAGGAAGCAAGCATGGGAAAGATGATAGGAACCGAGGGGATCGGAAACATGATGACTACCACAGTTACAGTAGATCCGGTGACAGAAGCTCTGGTAGAAACGATGATCGTGATTATAGCAAGCGCCACGACAGAAGCAGAAGTGGGGAGGAAGAGAAGGGCTACAGACGAAGGGATAAGTCTGATGGTGAGCGGCACCATAGAGACGATGGCTACGATCGCCGCAGGAGAGATGAAGACAGCCACAGGAAAAGGAGCCCAGATAGTAAACATAGAAGAGAAGACGGAGGGCACCATGTGAGAAACCAGCAGTCTGATGATAGGTCCTACAAGGAGAGAAGGCACAGAGATGGTAGATAAGAAAGTTTCTGCACGACTCGGTTTTCTTGCCTGCTTTCCACTGATGTCTCTATAAGCTGGTATTCTTAGCTCAACTTTTTTTTTTGTAAGTCAATGTAACTGCCTGGAATATGTTGAATTGTTGTAGTGTCCAGATCTGAATCTTTTTTTGTGTGTTTACAGTTTTTGCTGGATAATTTATTGCAATCAAAAAATTGCTGACTTAGACTGTTTGCGCTTATTCTATTGTAAGGATTGGCATGGGCCCATAAATAATTCTATTGTAAGCTTCATAAACCCTCAGTTACTTCATAAATAATTCTTCAACTGCTGAGGGTGACCTATCCGTCGACTGTGAAGTGATACAAAGTGTGTACCATGATCTTGTCGACCTTCCATTGCTGAACTGGTTGCAGCAGTGGATACGCCCCCGTCACCAACAACCGGTTCACTTCACTGGCATTGGGGAGCAGTTGCTGATGACGCAATATCATTAATGGTTTCTTCAATTTCAGAGGCCATAGGGAGTGTCACGTTAATTTCAACCGTGCTTTCTTGCTTGAAAATGAGATTAACATGTAGTGTTCTCGAAAAAGGCATGCGTCATGTTCTGTTTGCTGCTTTAATTTTCCCTTGAAGTAGTAAACAAGGTAAAATGACATAGAAAGACAGTGCCTAAAAATATGCACCTGTGACAGTGAGGTGCTTGTTTTCCTTCTAGATCCCTGTTGCCCTCCCTTCAGAGACGCGACGTTTGAACCTACGTAGATGAAACCAACAGCCGATTCGGAGGCACAGTATCAACAGAACTCGTTGCACAAGCACAAATGATCTATCTGTTCTTGGAAACAAAAGTCCCGAGTGATGAACGACACCAAGAAAGGTAGTTCGGTTGCTTCCATGCATTGTTGGTGCAGGAGTATAGAGATGGCTTTCTAGCAGGAGAGAACGGCCCCTCCTTTTCTCTAACACCATTGCAGAGGCAGTACCTGGCCGGATGGAATGCTGAAAGCCTGAAACCACTGAGTAATTGACTAGTCTGATAGTCTCCGATCCTGAGTAGCTAGGGATGCAGGTTTTAGTTACTTTGGGTCATTGGGACGACCCAAGAACTTCTCAAATGAACTATAAGGATTTGTAGGTGTGGAGCCATAACCCATGCAAGTTTATAGGCTACTATGAGAAGATGTACCGGAGTGTACGGTAACATGCTACGCTAGAACAAAAAAAAAAAAAAAAAAAATAACGCGTTCAACAGAAATATATTGTAAGCATAAGATCATATAGATTGTTACTACTAGACTAGGGCCAGAAACGAGCCGGTTGCCTCGGCTCGGACGCATTGCGAGCTGTGAGATATAGCTTGACTCGATCTCGTTCAGACTCCACTCTAAATCTCATTTAGAGCCTAAATTATATATTCCATTATATATAAAATTAAAAATATGTAGGAATAATCTAGTAGCATATCCTAAACTATATCTAGTATCGAGTCCATAAAGAATACGAAAATAAAGCAATAACATAATAATGTAATAGTGTAACAAGGTATAGTATAGCACCATATCATTAGGCTTGATTATGTGCAGGAAATCTCGGGACCTATGTCCATGAAAAGCATGCATGGCTAGAGAAAGCCGCAATTGTCATGAGACTCCGTTTGGATCCTTTGAATAATTGAATTATATTCTAACAATCCTAATTTAGACACATATAAATTAAGCTAAGATGGTTTTACACGAAATATATGTGTATACTACTATTGATCATATGAGAGAGACATTTATGTGCTACATTTCTACTATAAGGGAGCGAGCCGAAGAGCGTGTTATAAATTGCAGAGTAGAAACATATATCAGAGATACATGAAATCAATTTACGTCCCCCATCCTATTGAGAAATGTTTGTATTTGAACTTTAGAAAAATAGTTAAATATCAAATTCCAATTCAAATAACCTACTATATTAGGTGAATTCCAATTCCTCTAAAATGAATGGATCCAAACGAACCTAAGAGCTTATTTGGTTAGAAGGGGATGAAGGAGAAATGATCTCCGACTCCCTTTTAACCAAACAAACTCTAAGGACTAGTTTGGAAACTCAAATCCCCTACGGGATTGGAGGAAATTGATGGAGAAATGAACTAATTTTACCATGAATCCCCTTCATTATCGGAGAGGATTTGAGTACCCTAAGAGAAATATTACTAAAATATATAGGAGTAATCTAGTCTAACTAAGGTGATTTCACCTTATATGACATAGGTGAACTTCACCAAAACTCAGATGGGAAAGGCTGATAAGGAAGGCAGGCAGGTGTTAGCTAGCTAGAGCGACCACAAAAGAAGAAGAAAAAGATAGCAGCTCCCAATTTTCAGCAAAAAAAAAACCATGGTTGGTTGGCCATGGTGGGCGTCCCCTTGAACAATAGACACACACAGGCAGGCTTGTGCATGCCGCATGCGCCCGCGTCTTCTTTTCGTGGAGTCACCACGTTTTCCCTCCCCCTTAACTGCTTCGCTCCTTCCTCACTGATCACCACTCAGCCGCTCCCCGGGTGGTTGCACGCAACGCAGCCAAAGAAACGCCCGGCCGAAGGTGAGGGGCCACCGATCGATCGGGTGCAGTTGTCGTCGGAGAGATGGACGACGTGGAGGAGGGTGTTGGCCGGCCGGCGGTGCAGCTGCAGTACACGACGAAGCGGGCTGCGAGCTCGCCGTGGGTAAGCTCAGTTACATACGAGACTATACTTTCTTTGCAATTCCTGGAAGTGACAGACAACAAGTGTGTGAGTCTGGTTCGTCACTTTGAGCTTATTATGACGCTTCCAACACTAGTTCAACAATGTTGCGGAAATAAATAATCCACGACCATGGTTTTGACGCATGGTGGGAGGCCTTCCCCTTCAGTTCTGAGAAGCTGGAAATTCTTGCTGAGAAAGCAAGCTGCATCACAGACCTTGGTGTCCCTTTTTGCATCACAGACCTTCAGTTCAAGGTCGTCTCTGCTGTGGAGGAAATACAACAAGATCAAACAGAGGAACAGTGCGTTTGGTCTCCGTCGTAGTTAGGGGCCGGTAGGTTTCTTTTTTTTTTGAGAAATTCGGGGGGGGGGGGGGGGGGGGGGGCGAGATACCCCACCTTTTCATTGCCAACATAAAAGCTCATACATGAGTTAGTTATATGTCGGTTAAGTTGTTACAGAGGGGATTAACGAAGAGAATATCGAAACCCATGCAAGGGTTACATAACGATCATTAGAGGGGAGCCTACAAGACCACAATTCTGCATCATCACGACAACCAGCCATAAGACGCTCATAGCTCGGAGAGAGAGAGCGCGAAAAACAACATCGTGGCGGTGCTTCCAGAGACGCCAGCAACACAAGAGGAGAAAAACATTAAAGTGTGCAGCAGGCAAGTGACCTGGGGATCGAACGCACCAAAGATGTGACGCGTCTTCGTCTGTGAGAGATATTCCTAGTCGCGCCCAGAAGCCAACAGCAAAAGGGCAGCCCGAAATCAGATGCACCGAGCTCTCCACGGCCGACAAGCAAAGTTCACAGATATCATTCTCCACGCAGTGTTTTTTGAGAAGATTATCTTTGGTTTGAATCCTGTTTTGCACCAATAGCCAGCCAAAGAACTTAACTTTAGGGGGAGCACGGTTTTCCCAGATAAACTTGTAGTACTCGCATCCCTGGCCATTAGTCACAACAGCTTGGTAGACAGTCGATGAATTGAGTTTATGTGCCATGTCTTCCCACGGGCACAACCGGAGATCAGGAGTCGCAGACAAGGATACACCAGCAAGGAGCGCCTCCAGCTGCTCCAATTCTCTAGCAGCCACGGTGGAGAGGCGAGGGACAAATGCAATGCGAAGGGCTGTAGACAGGACATTGCAGACCGAGGTTTCCTTGCGTCGGGCGTGCGAGTAGAGCGCCGGCATGGCATCCACAAGAGGCCCCGTAGACAACCAGCAGTCGTGCCAAAAGGCTGTAGAGCGACCATCGCCCACCTCCACCGTGGTAAGTAAGCGATAGTCAGGCAGAAGGCGTCGGAGGGCAGCCCAATGAGTACCAGCTGCCGTGTTGTCTGGAGCAGACATGGGGCCTCCAAATTCCACTTCTAACCAGCGGGCCCAAGCTGAGTCACGTGAGTTGTGTCCACGATGGAGGAGCTTCAGTAGCAGACAGGTATTCTGCAAGCGGAGATCACGAACACCCAGTCCGCCATCTTTTCTCGGGAGACATGCCCGTTCCCAATTCACAAGACACTTCGCACCAGAGACTGTTTCTTCCCCGGCCCATAGGAAAGCCCGACGTCTAGAGTCGATGGCCTCAATCACGCCTGGAGGGAGGGCGAGAGCCCCCATTGCATAAACAGGCAAGCTGTCCAAGACTGCATTAACAAGAGTAAGTCTGCCATGGTGATTAAGAAGACTCGCCCACCATCCAGATAAATAACGGTTAGCGCTAGCAATGATGGGAGCAAAGGCTGCAAGGTTCAATTTCTCATTAGAGAGAGGGAGACCAAGGTAGGTCTGCGGGAACGCACCTTCTGCACACCCAAGAATGTTAACGAATCGAGTGACATCAGGAGCAGGCACATGCATTGGAACCAGTGTACTTTTGTTGTAGTTTATATCCAGACCTGTTGCACGGGTGAAGCTTTGAAGAATCGACTTTAGCTGCAGCATAGCCAGCTCATCAGCTCTTGCCACAATCAGTGTATCGTCTGCATACTGGAGAATTGTGCATGAACGGTCAGCTGTAAGGGGGTGTCGAATGGTGCTATCTCTGGCCAGCAGCTGCTGTAAGACATCAGCAACTAGTATGAACATGTAGGGTGACAGCGGGTCACCTTGACGAAGGCCTTTCTTGCAAGAAATCCATCTGCCCGGAACACCATTCAAAAGGACAGCCGACTTAGCAGAGACTTGCAGTAGCTTAATCCAGTCACACCAAAGAGGAGGGAAGCCACGTGCCTGTAGAACAGTGAGTAGAGCATCCCAGCTTACACTATCAAAAGCTTTGGCAAAGTCAAGTTTCAGAACAACAGTTGGAGCTTTCCTTTTGTAACAGCATTGGACAAGCTCAGTAGCATAGACAAAATTTTCAGAAATTGAGCGTCCTTTCAAGAACCCAGTCTGGTCCAAATCAACAAGCGATGTGACTTGCTGTTGGAGGCGAGATGTCAAAATTTTACCCACAATCTTTACTGGACAACCTTGGAGTGAAATCGGACGAAAGGATCCAGACGCAACTGCACCAACAATTTTTGGGATCAACACAATGTATGCTCTATTAATTCTTTCCATATCAGAGGCACAGGATTAACCTTTGGGAGGCCACGGTACACGACGTGTGCCCTTTAGCCTTGCAACGAACGCACCTGTGGCACCACCTGCAAGATTAGTGACCGCAGACCAGACCGGTTCTATAGCAGGGAGGAAGGAGGGATCATGAAGCCAAGCATTCTCAAACCGAAAGCAATGTTTTTTTGGAAGGTACGGTTCTGCAATGTATGCGTGAGTTCCTTTCCTTCTAGCTCAGGCACCGGCCTGAACTATGTATCTACATATGTAGTCTCTTGTTCTTTTTTACCTCAAAACTGCATCTACAGTTCCATTGTTTAACTTGTAGCTAGCAAACATTCATTCTGGATTTCGAAATCAAGAATATACACCCAGCACTCCTTGTTCCTTTAGTCTGCAGATAATAGTTACAGATAGTAGTGAAACATAGAAACAACACTGCAAACTCACTATATTACCGTTCGTGTTGGTCGGCGTGCAGGGACTTCGGAAGGCGACGCTTTTACTGGCGTACCAGAGCTTCGGCGTCGTGTATGGCGATCTCTGCATTTCGCCCGTCTACGTGTACAAGAACACCTTTTCCGGGAAGCTGCGGCTGCACGAGGAGGACGAGGAGATCCTCGGGGTGCTGTCCCTCGTCTTCTGGAGCCTGACGCTCATACCGCTTCTCAAATACATCATCCTTGTTCTTGGAGCAGATGACGATGGAGAAGGTAATACGCACACATACTCATGTCTGTGTCCAGTTCTTCTAGCTCATTGTTGTTCCTTCAAACTGTCTTGAGTTCAATGGCAATGTGTTGTGTTGTGTTGTGTTGTGTAATGCAGGTGGCACATTTGCGTTGTACTCGTTGATGTGCAGGCGCTCAAGGATGGGCCTCCTGATGAACAGTATAAACGACGGGTGTTTATCGGTGTACAGCCAGGAGGAGGAACCTCGCGAGGAGGAGCTGAAGAGTAGTCTGGCGATAAAGTCTTTCATCGAGAGGCATTACTCGCTCCGTGTCCTGCTGCTGCTCTTCGTCCTGATGGGTACTAGCATGGTTATTGGGGATGGCGTCTTCACCCCAACTATGTCAGGTAAACAACCTTGGGTTCTCGTGTTCATTGAGATGGTTTAGTTTTCTGCCTGGAACTATCAGTTTAAATGTAACCTAAGCCCATGAAATATTACTGTAACTGACAAACACTATATACTCTTTTGCGCAGTTCTATCAGCAGTTTCTGGACTCAGAATCAAGTTTCCAGAGCTACATGAAAGTAAGAAGCTGTTTATTATACATATTGCTCACAATGATTTACTTCTGTTAGGAGCAGATGCTAGTCAATATTTCCCTGGTTAGTTACTTGTTAATCTTTGGCATTGCACTGCTAACTACAGATGATTGAATCTTTTTGTTTGTTTGTTTGTTTGTTTTTTTGTGTGTGTGTGTGTATAGATTACACTGTGCTTCTCGCCTGTTTCATTTTGGTTGTCCTTTTCGCGCTGCAACACTACGGAACCCACCGCGTTGGGTTCCTGTTCGCTCCTATTCTGCTTGCCTGGCTTGGCTGCATCGGCGGCATCGGCATATACAACATATTCAGGTGGAACCCTAGTGTCGTCCGTGCTCTGTCCCCGTACTACATATACAACTTCTTCAGGAAGGCCGGCAAGGATGGCTGGAGCTCGCTAGGAGGGATTGTTCTATGCATCACAGGTTCGCATCTTCCTCTATCTATTTCTGTTTTCAATTAAGGTTCAGTTAAAGCTGTACTTGAGAATTTCTAAGACTTGTAAAATTTCAGGTGCTGAAGCAATGTTCGCTGATCTTGGGCATTTCTCCAAACTTTCACTGAGGGTAAATACCTTCTTTTTTTATGATAGATGATATCTTTGCTTTACTTGCTGGACTGGATGTGCCAATCTTCTGTCTTTAACTGTGTCAAAAACTTCACTGAATCCTTTTTTTTTTTGCTTTGCAATGGCAGCTTGGATTCACAATAGTTGTGTATCCATGCTTAGTCCTGGCTTACATGGGTGAGGCTGCTTATCTATCTAAACATAGAGAGGACCTACAGAGCAGCTTTTACAAAGCTCTCCCAGGTGAGGTGGCAATGCTTATGTAGCTGAATGGAAGTACCTAAAATTATTCTTGTAATTTTCCTCAATCTCTTTCTGTTCTTCTCTTCTTTTCTCAGACAGAGTGTTCTGGCCTGTCCTGATCATCGCAACACTAGCCACAGTCGTTGGGAGCCAGGCCATCATCTCAGCTACGTTCTCGATCATAAGCCAGTCCAGGGCTTTGGGGTGCTTCCCGCGGATAAAGATCGTGCACACATCCAGCCACGTCCACGGCCAGATCTACATACCGGAGGTGAACTGGGCCCTCATGTTCCTGTGCCTGGCCGTCACCGTCGGCTTCCGCGACACCGAAATGATCGGAAACGCCTACGGTACGTACCAATTTCCATTCGTAGGTTCTCCTGCGACGCAGAACTGCTGCAAAATCTGCAACATTTCTACTGATCCCTTGTCCCACCAGGGCTCGCCGTGATCCTGGTGATGTTCGCGACCACATGCCTGATGTTCCTCGTCATCACGGTCGTGTGGAGCCGGAGCGTGGCGCTGGCGGCGCTCTTCACGGCGGGGTTCGGGTCCGTGGAGCTGACGTACCTGTCGGCGTGCCTCGCCAAGGTGCCGCACGGCGGGTGGCTGCCGCTGCTGCTGTCGCTGGGCACGCTGCTGGCCATGTCGACGTGGCACTACGGCACGAAGAGGAAGCGGGAGCACGAGGCGCAGAGCAAGGTGCGCCTGGACCGGTTCCTGGGCCTGAGCGCCGGCATGGGCCTGGTGCGCGTCCCGGGGGTGGGCTTCGTCTACGCCGCCAGCGCCGCCGCTGGCGGCGTGCCCCCCGTGTTCGCGCACTTCGTCACCAACTTCCCGGCGTTCCACCGGGTGCTGGTCTTCGTGTCCCTGCAGACGCTGGCGGTGCCCCGTGTGCCCCCCGGCGAGCGGTTCCTGGTGGGGCGGGTCGGCGCGCCGGCGCACCGGATGTTCCGCTGCGTCGTGCGCTACGGGTACAAGGAAGGGCGGCGGGACCACTTCAACTTCGAGAACCAGCTGCTGATGAAGGTGGTGGAGTTCCTGCAGCTGCAGGACGCCGCCGCCGCCGCCAAGGCGGGAGGATGCGTGTCCGGGTCCGGGGAGCTGTCGGTGATCCCGGCGCACGTGGACGCGGGCTCGGCGCCGCCGTCGTGCAGCGAGATCGACGCCGGCAGGAGGGTCCGGTTCGAGGAGCCGAGCGGGGCCGCCGCCGGCAGCGAGGAGGAGGTGAAGACGCTGCTGGAGGAGCTGGAGTCCGGCGTGTCGTACATGATCGGGCACACGTGCGTGCAGGCCCACGAGTCGTCGCCCGCCGTGAAGAAGTTCGCCATCAACGTGGTGTACGGGTTCCTCCGGCGCAACTCGCGGCGGCCCGCCGTGGAGCTCGGCATCCCCAACACCTCCCTCATCGAGGTGGGCATGACGTACAAGATCTGAGTCCGACTAGTGTCTAGTGGCACCTCGCCGGTGAGGACGAGCACGCTAGCTGGGGCTGAAAACACCGACGAAGCTGCAGGCTACTGTAGGGGAATTGCTATTTCAGAATTCAGAGTCACAGGGCCCCCTTTTTTTTGTCAGAGAATCAGGCGGCATTTGCTGGTCAGTTGTCATTCGCTTTCTGCTCCCACCTTTCATTCAGCTCACGTTCAGACATGCAACATGACATTCAGCGAGACCACCGTTGGGACCGGCCAGGGGCTTCAGATGTGAGGATTAGGCAGCACATGCATATATTATTATTATTATTATTATTATTATTATTATTATTATTATTATTATTATTATTATTATTATTATTATTATTATTATTATTATTATTATTATTATTATTATTATTATTATTATTATTATTATTATTATTATTATTATTATTATTATTATTATTATTATTATTATTATTATTATTATTATTATTATTATTATTATTATTATTATTATTATTATTATTAGTATTATTATTAGTATTATTATTATTATTATTATTAGTATTATTATTATTATTATTATTATTATTAGTATTATTATTAGTATTATTATTAGTATTATTATTATTATTATTATTATTATTATTATTATTATTATTATTATTATTATTATTATTATTAGTATTATTATTATTATTATTATTATTATTATTATTATTATTATTATTATTATTATTATTATTATTATTATTATTATTATTATTATTATTATTATTAGTATTATTATTAGTATTATTATTATTATTATTATTATTATTATTATTATTATTATTATTATTATTATTAGTATTATTATTAGTATTATTATTAGTATTATTATTATTATTATTATTATTATTAGTATTATTATTAGTATTATTATTATTATTATTATTATTATTATTATTATTATTATTAGTATTATTATTAGTATTATTATTAGTATTATTATTAGTATTATTATTATTATTATTATTATTATTATTATTATTATTATTATTATTATTATTATTATTATTATTATTATTATTATTATTATTATTATTATTATTATTATTATTATTATTATTATTATTATTATTATTATTATTATTATTATTATTATTATTATTATTATTATTATTATTATTATTATTATTATTATTATTATTATTATTATTATTATTATTATTATTATTATTATTATTATTATTATTATTATTATTATTATTATTATTATTATTATTATTATTATTATTATTATTATTATTATTATTATTATTATTATTATTATTATTATTATTATTATTATTATTATTATTATTATTATTATTATTATTATTATTATTATTATTATTATTATTATTATTATTATTATTATTATTATTATTATTATTATTATTATTATTATTATTATTATTATTATTATTATTATTATTATTATTATTATTATTATTATTATTATTATTATTATTATTATTATTATTATTATTATTATTATTATTATTATTATTATTATTATTATTATTATTATTATTATTATTATTATTATTATTATTATTATTATTATTATTATTATTATTATTATTATTATTATTATTATTATTATTATTATTATTATTATTATTATTATTATTATTATTATTATTATTATTATTATTATTATTATTATTATTATTATTATTATTATTATTATTATTATTATTATTATTATTATTATTATTATTATTATTATTATTATTATTATTATTATTATTATTATTATTATTATTATTATTATTATTATTATTATTATTATTATTATTATTATTATTATTATTATTATTATTATTATTATTATTATTATTATTATTATTATTATTATTATTATTATTATTATTATTATTATTATTATTATTATTATTATGACCTACGCCGGATATATTTGCATAACCGTTCTCGATATCATGCAAAGATACGGGATGCGTCAGCTGGTTTCCGTTCTGGCACTAGGATAATGCGGTGGTGGTAATGCCGGGATATTAGTAGTTGCTCTGATTGGAGCGCAAGGAAAGCTTCGCGGTGCTCCTCCGATGTCCGAGGCCTGAACCCTCCTCTTTCGGCTCCGTGAGCTCAGGCACAGATGCAGGCAGGAATCAGGTTGATCTGCTCATGACGGAGAAGGATGAAAGATCTGCAAACACCGGAGTGCAAGTTCCAATCCAAGGTGCAAGTGTCACGACTGCTTGACGGGCATGTTTGGTTTGATACGGATTAGAGGGGATTAATTGAATAAGTGGCCTCTCAATACACTTCTAATCGAACAAGTCCCGAGTAATTATCTCTTCAACAATTCAATTTAGGCGGCACAACTTCCAGCATAGCATCCGTTGAAATCTTAATTAGGCTACTATGAAAGACACTTTAAAAAAATTATGTAAGGGGCTTGTTTGAGAAACTCATTTTTCTAAGTGATTTTCATTTTTTATAAAAAAAATATTTCATTTTTATTTGGAAAAAGTTTTTTTTTAAAAAAATAGAATTCTCAAACTAGACATAAAAAAGGAAAAAGACCAGAGAGTCGCACATTTTTTTCCCCAGAATGCGCGCAGCTCTGGAGTCTGGACTAGGGCTGGAAACGAGCCGAGCCGAGCCAGGCTCGGCTCGGCTCGGTGCGGCTCGGTAAAAGAGCGAGCTGAGCCAGGCTCGGCTCGGTTGTCTGACGAGCTCTGTAATCAGGCTCGGCTCGGCTCGGTACAGGCTCGCGAGCCGGCTCGCGAGCCCACCCTTCAGTTCAATTCTCAACCAGCAGCAGTAGTATATATTCATCACTGGAAATAAGCAGCAGTATATTCAGCTCAAAACATACAAGAAGATACACGAGCCCACCCTTCAATTCAATTCTCAACCAGCAGCAGTACTGCAGTAGTATATATTTAGCACTGGAAATCAGCAGCAGTATATTCAGCTCAAAGCATAATGTTCTCAACAAAGAGTATTAGAAATCAGCACTAGAAAGAGTAGTATATAATTATATATATTCAACAAAGAGTAGTATATATTCAGCAGTTCAGCACTAGAAATCAGTAGCAGTATATTCAGCTCAAAACATAATGTTCTCAAAACATAATGTTCTCAACATAATGTTCTCAATAAAGCAGTATATTCTCAAGCAGCAGCAGCCAGCAGTAGTATGATGCATCTTCTCTTGAGTCTTGACTCTTGACGTCTCCTTAGCTTAGCTTGTCTTGTCTCCATCCAATTCTTCCAAATTCTGTGAAGGCAATTCTAATTAGTTTACAAATAACACTAAATAATTCATGTTTCCCCTATATTCTAATAAAGAGTATTAGAATTCAGATCTCTTACTAGTTGCTTTCCACCAAGCTTTTTGGGAACATAATGTTCTCAACATTGTCCTCATCATCTTCTTCCTGATAAAATACAATTACAAAGTTCAATTAATGCGTGAAATAATACAACTTTAAGAAATGTACAAGATCAGCATACCACATATATCATGCTTCCATCATGTGTTCCTCGGATCCAGCTAGAAGAGCATACCAATGCCTCCACCATTGAAGGCCTTAGAGAACTACGATAATCATCTAGAGTTCTACCTCCCGTGCTAAAAGTAGACTCTGAAGACACAGATGTCGCCGGAATAGTTAGGAATTTCTTTGCCATTCTCGACACCACTGGAAATCTATGTGAATTAACCTTCCACCAATTCAGCAAATCAAACTCTTTGTCTGATAAACACACATTAGTCTCCTCCAAATAGATAAGCAACTCGCTCTTTGATGGGTTAGACTGAGTTGATGACAAGAAAGACTGAAATTGACATGAAGCGGATGGCAAACTACATGATCTTTCAACACTCAAAGATGAGGAAGCATTAGATTTGCTTTGAGACTCTTTTCTCTCTCTATGCTGCACCTCAAAATCCCCATAAAGTTTTTCTAACTCACTACGAACATCTTCTAATTCAAACACAACTTGATGTTCATCAAATATCTTATTGAAGCACCACTCAATAAATCTCATTTTATACCTTGGATCAAGAATAGTAGCAATCACCATAACATACTTGACAGTTGATCTTAGATTGCTTATTAAAGAATCCAATGCAGCAGTCCCATCCTTAACAACCAAATTAATTATGTGTGCACAACATCTGATATGGAAATATTTTGCAACAAAAGCACTTCCTTGTCTAGCTGAAAATCTGGCCCTCAAACCTCGAATAGCACCATCATTGTTTGAGGCATTATCTAAAGTCATGGAAACAATTTTATCCTCTATTTTCCAGCCAGCAACACATTCATATACTGCTTGTCCTATAACAGGCCCTTTGTGTGGGGGGTCCAATTCAAAAAAATTCAGGAAACGACATTGCATCTTCCAATCACTATCTATGTAGTGTGCAACCAAACACATATAGGATAATGTTTGATTGGATGTCCACAAATCAGTGGTTAGGGAAATATACTCAACACCTTTAAGGACTTTTGCTAGTGATTCTTTTTCAGACTCATAGATCTTTAAACATTCAGCTCTTATAGTCTTCCTACCAATAAACTCATATGAAGGATTCAAATACCTCATGACAATGTTAAACCAAGTATGCTCAACCATCCTAAATGGATACTCATGAACTATTATCATCTTAGCAATTAGTTTTTTTACTTGCTCATGGTTATAATCTTTTGGAGAAGTGATAGTAGGAAGGCCAGATCCAGATTCACCTGCTGTTGATGGAGCAAAATTTAGAAGAGATTGATCCTGCTGCTTTGCCACATGCTTCAAATACACGGCACAAATTCTCATGTGCCTTGACAAATGAGATGTTGTTGATCCTTGTATGTAAGAATATAGCTTCTTACAATAGTTACATTTTGCCTTTGATATCATCTTCCCCTTCTCTGTCGTATCCGGCACAGTCACCTTAGTAAAGGCATCCCAAACTTTAGATTTTGCCTTTTTGCTCCTTTCAGTTTCAGTTGTAGCCTTCATCTTCACCCTTTTGCGCCTTCTCTTGACCCCTTGTTTACTTCTGTTGTCCTCAGATTCATCAATATTGACATTGTCCACTGAATCATCAATTTTTCCACCAAGCACTACCAGTTCATCTTCAGACATATCATCCCTCTTGTCAAACGAATTACTTTCTGAATCAGTTCCATCACTTGCAGTCCTCCCCTTTCCTTCCACAGCCGATTCCATCAATAAAAGTAAATAGCCAGACAGCAACCTATAGTCATTGATACAATAAAAGTAAATAGCCAGACAGCAACCATTCTAAGCATTGGACTTCAGAATTTCAGATCACTTTACCTGAGTACCTGACAGGCGGACTGAAGCTTGGAGGATGAACTTCAGATTTTCAGATCACTAACCTGACCAGCGAGGCAGCAACTACTCGGCTGATCGGTTCCTGGAGGGATGACAACCTAGCGCCCCTGCCTGGCAGGTGCAGGCGGCGTGGAGTTAAACCAGCAGGATGGCAGCCCAACGCCCTAGCCTGTACATCACGTATTCACGTGGAGGAAGAGGGATAATAGGAGGATTAGAATAATGAGCTAACGCTAGAGTCCAAACTGCTAACGGTGGCAAATTCCAAACTGCCAAGTGCCAAGTGCTAACGCTGGAGCCAGAGGGCTGAGGGATTGGAATGACGAGCTCACTAACCTGACCTGAGTAGCTGACGCGGTGATGCCTGACAGCCTATGCCATCGCTGGAGCCTGGAGGGATGGGCGGCGGTCGGCGGATGGCAGCTTGGCAGCCAGCAGCCTGCCTGGAGGGAATGGAATCACGGTCACAGACTCGGCCTCACGGCCGCACGGCGGGATGGGCGGGTCACGGCCGCGGTCGTCGGCGGCTCGGCGCGTCGCGTGAGCGGTGAGCAGAGCGGGGCGGCGGCCGACGGATGATAGGAATTAGGAACAACCGAACAAAATGGTAAGTTTGATACCCTAGGTCAGCGACAGAGTTGGGCCTTCAGCTGTTCAGATTTGGGCCGAGCCTCGAGCCGGCTCGCGAGCCTTGACGAGCCGGCTCGGCTCGGCTCGGTACTATAGCGAGCCGTGGAATCAGGCTCGGCTCGGGCTCGTTTAGAGTCTCGAGCCTCTCCGAGCCGAGCCGAGCCTTAACGAGCCCGAGCCGGCTCACGAGCCTCGAGCTTTTTTTCCAGCCCTAGTCTGGACCATGCCAGTGCCACTCCCACGAACCGGTGACCGCTCGTCGGCTCGTGAACCTGACGCCGCTGCCCACCGTCAGCTCGCAAAGCCGCCGGCGTCGGCGCACGCGGCGAGGCCGTCGGGTTGGTCGCGTGCATTGCCCGGCGGCAGGGCCGGTGATCGCTGCTGTACAGCTACAGCGCGCAGATGGCGTTTCGGTGCCGGTGCTTTCCGCTGCTCGGCGGCGCCACCGTTCACGACCAAAGCACCTGCTTCTTCGCAATCTCGGCAGCCAACAGTAACTCCGAAGAGTCTTGCTCTTGCACGCTCGCTCGAAATGGTCATCGGGAACGCAGCACACGAAGAGAGTAAGGTTACTGGGAAAAATAAAAAAGTCAGCGCATCGCATCACATTGCATATCCGGATCTCGGAACACGAGAAGAGGATTTTTGGCGTTTTGCACCGGGTTTGCTCGGTCTCAGTCACGACTCACGAGATCACCAGGGCACCAGCCTTGCGGCTTAGGGGGTGTTTGGTTGCTCCTGCTAAAGTTTAGCCCGAGTCACATCAAGCGTTTGACTTTTAAATAGAAATATGAAATATAGACCCAACCAACTGGACTAGATTTGTCTCGTCTTTTAATTTTCGGCTGACAAATTAGTTTTATAATCCGACTACATTTAATACCCGGAACGGAGGTTCAAACATTCGATAGGACAGGGGCTAAATTTTAGCGGGGTGTAACATTTGGTTCTGTGGACTAAAGTTTAGCCCGGGTTGTTAGGATTTATGGGCTTGGCCCAATTAAGAATTTCTAATAAATCCCAGGAAAATCTCAAAAGCCCATATAAGTGGATGACAAAGGGATAGGTGGAACCAATAGCACCATATTGCTAGCTCTTGTGGAGTAGAGCTAACTTAAATATGGAAGCCACACTCACTCACCAAGTCATGGATGAGAGGAGAGAGTGTGGAGAGCCACACGCACGCGCGCGCTCGCTCGCCTGGCCTGTCCGGGCCGGGGCGAAGGGCGCGGGCGCACGACATGCGCGTGAATGGTCCGCCGAAATCCGGCCCCTCGCCTTGCGGGGGCGCGGCTACCTTTTGCCGTTTGATTTTTTGGTTTCTTGGCTGTTACGCTTATCCTAACCGATCGCTATAAAATCTCAACTGATTGCGAGATTTTCGTGGGCGGATAAGCACGGGGCTCGCGGACTGCGGACTTGGCCCTATAAAAGGAGCCCGGCAGCCAGCCTCCAAATCATCCCAGATCCCAGTTCGCCTTCGCCTCTCTTCATAGCTGAGCCGCCTTTTAGTTCCCTTTGTCCCGACCGCAGAGGTGCATCTGCGATCAGGAGAGCAGGTCTCCGGAACCCTTCGTCTTCTAGATCCTGCACCGGGAGAGGGCGAATAAGGTTTTTGGGAAGCGTCTTCACGCGACTGCTCGTGATCTTCTGACATCGTCGACCCAGCTGATCCTGGCGCGCGCCAACAATCAGTAAGTCTAATCAGTACGCATCATCTGATTTGGCTTTTATTTCAGTTCTTCTGATTTGGTCATGATTTATATTCGGAATTTAATTTGGAATTTGTCTAATTATTCAACAATCCAAAAACCTTATTGTAGACAATTTTCTAGTTTTTCTATGGCTGCTTTTGCCGATGCGCTCAAGCCAGAAAAGTTCAATGGTATGCACTTTAAGAGATGGCAAGTCAAGGCCACGCTCTGGCTTACTGCTATGAATGTCTTCCATGTTAGTAAAGGCAGACCTGAGGGTCCACTGACTCCTGAACAGGAGAAAGAGTACGACCATGCCAATACTATGTTCACGGGAGCCGTTCTTAGCGCCCTTGTTGACCGTCTGGTTGATGCGAATATGCAGTACACAGACGGGAAAGAGTTGTGGGATGCACTTACTACTAAGTATGGTGCATCAGATGCTGGCAGTGACCTGTATATCATGGAGAGCTTTCATGATTATAAGATGGTTGATAATCGCTCTATTGTAGAGCAAGCTCATGAAATACAGTGTATAGCCAAGGAGCTCGACCACCTTAAGATAGTCCTTCCTGACCGATTTGTGGCTGGGTGCATTATTGCAAAGTTGCCTTCTACATGGAGGAACTTCGCCACAGCTCTGAAACATAAGAGACAAGAGATATCAGTTGAAAATCTGATAGCGTCTCTGGATGTTGAGGAGAAAGCTCGGGCAAAGGACACGGGATCTAAAGGAGGCGAGGGCCACTCCAGCGCCAACATGGTTCAGAAGAACCACAACAAGGGCAAAGGAAAGCCAAAATCTAACAAGCCCAACAAAACTACCAACTTCAAGAAGAAGAAGAACAAGGCTGAATTGACATGTTTCGCATGTGGCGAGGCGGGTCATTTTGCCAAGGATTGTCCCGATCGAGCGGATCGCCGTGGCAAAAAGGGCAATGTCAACACAGTGGTTGCTAGCAATGAGGAAGACAAAGGGTATGATAATTTACCTTTCATCTTCTCAGTATTTCAATCACCTAGCTGGTGGCTTGATACTGGTGCTAATGTTCATGTGTGTTCTGACATTAATTTGTTCTCTTCTTATCAGGGCGCCCGGGATTCTTCCGTGCTAATGGGGAATGGGTCACATGCTTCTGTTCATGGCACTGGCACGGTGGATCTGAAGTTTACTTCGGGAAAGATCGTGCAGCTGAAGAACGTGCATCATGTCCCTTCTATACACAAGAATCTCGTTAGCGGAACCCTTCTATGTAGAGATGGGTTCAAGGTAGTTTTGGAGTCCAATAAATTAGTTGTGTCCAAGTCTGGACAATTTATTGGTAAAGGCTATGATTGTGGAGGCTTGTTCCGCTTTTCTTTGTTAGATTTCAATAATAAGTCTGTGAACCATATTTGTGCTAATGTTGATGATCTTGCGAGTATTTGGCATTCTCGTTTGTGTCATATTAATTTTGGATCTATGTCTCGGCTTGCAACCATGAGTTTAATTCCGAATATCACCATAGTCAAAGGTTCTAAGTGCCATAGTTGTGTGCAGTCGAAGCAACCTCGAAAGCCTCATAAGGCTGCTGAGGAGAGACACTTGGCACCGCTAGAACTCATACATTCTGATCTTTGTGAGATGAATGGTGTGTTGACAAAAGGTGGTAAGAGATACTTCATGACATTGATTAATGATGCGTCTAGATTTTGCTATGTATACTTGCTTAAAACTAAAGATGAGGCTTTAGACTACTTTAAAATCTATAAGGCTGAGGTTGAAAACCAACTAGAGAGAAAGATCAAACGTCTTAGATCAGATCGTGGTGGCGAGTTCTTTCCCAAAGTCTTTGACGATTTCTGTGTAGAACATGGCATTATTCATGAGAGGACTCCTCCCTATTCACCCGAGTCAAACGGGATTGCTGAAAGGAAAAACCGTACGTTGACTGACCTGGTGAATGCCATGTTAGACACTTGTGGTTTATCTAAGGCATGGTGGGGGGAGGCAGTCCTGACTTCATGTCATGTTCTGAATAGAATTCCTATGGGCAAAGAAGAGAAAACCCCTTATGAGAAGTGGGTTGGGAGAAAACCATCACTTTCATACTTGCGCACTTGGGGTGCATGGCGAAAGTCAATGTACCAATTAATAAAAAGCGCAAGCTTGGTCCAAGGACAGTGGATTGGGTCTTTCTTGGATATGCTTCGTGTAGCATAGCTTATAGATTTTTAGTAGTTAAATCTGAAGTTCCTGATGTGTATGTTGATACTATTATGGAATCACGTGATGCTACTTTCTTTGAGCATATATTTCCAATGAAAGACATTCATAGCAATTCTAGATACTCTTCTGAGATAATTCCTGAACATAATACACCTATTGAGAGTTTTGAACAGCCACATGAAATTGTCCTAGAGGAGGATGACAATGATGCTCCTAAAAGGAGCAAGAGACAAAGGGTTGAAAAATCCTTTGGTAATGATTTCATTGTGTACCTTGTGGACGATACTCCTACTACCATTGCAGAAGCATTTGCATCTCCAGATGCAGATGATTGGAAAGAAGCAGTTCATAATGAGATGGACTCCATTATTTCAAATGGTACGTGGGAAGTCACTGATCGACCCTATGGATGCAAACCCGTGGGTTGTAAGTGGGTGTTTAAAAAGAAGCTCAAGCCTGATGGTACAATTGAAAAGTACAAGGCTAGGCTTGTGGCTAAAGGCTATACTCAGAAAGAAGGAGAAGACTTCTTTGATACTTACTCACCTGTTGCTAGAATGACCACTATTCGAGTACTACTTTCTTTGGCTGCCTCGTATGGTCTCCTTGTTCATCAGATGGATGTAAAGACAGCTTTTCTTAATGGAGAGCTGGACGAGGAAATATATATGGAACAGCCTGATGGATTTGTAGTAATGGGTCAAGAAAGCAAGGTGTGCAAGTTATTGAAATCTTTGTATGGTCTGAAGCAAGCACCAAAGCAGTGGCATGAGAAGTTTGACACGACTCTAACGTCTGCAGGCTTTGCCATTAATGAGGCAGACATGTGTGTATATTATCGCTGTGGTGGGGGCGAAGGAGTTATATTGTGCTTATATGTTGATGATATATTGATATTTGGCACAAACATTGATGTGATCAATGAAGTCAAGTCTTTTCTATCAAAGAGTTTTGATATGAAAGATCTGGGAGAAGCTGATGTGATTCTAAACATCAAGCTGATTAAGGCAGATGGTGGGATTACTCTCTCGCAATCTCACTATGTTGAAAAGGTTTTGAAGCGATTCGGCTTCTCTGAGTGCAAACCTTCTCCAACACCTTATGATCCCAGTGTGACACTGCGAAAGAACAAGAGAATTGGTTTAGACCAATTGAGATACTCTCAGATTGTCGGTTCACTCATGTATCTTGCTGGTGCAACAAGGCCCGATATCTCGTTTGCTGTGAGCAAATTGAGTAGGTTCATGTCAAACCCCGGGACTGATCATTGGCATGCACTTGAGCGGGTTATGCGCTACCTGCAAGGTACAATGAGTTATGGAATTCACTATTCTGGTCAGCATGCAGTACTTGAAGGATATAGTGATTCGAACTGGATATCTGATGCAGACGAGCTTTATGCCACCAGTGGTTATGTCTTTACTATTGGTGGAGGTGCGGTATTGAAAGGGAATTAGGCTTACACCTAGTTCCTAAATAATTTTGGTGGTTGAATTGCCCAACACAAATATTGGACTGACTAGTTTGCTCTAGTGTATAAGTTATACAGGTGCAAAAGGTTCACATCTAGCCAATAAAAAGACCAAGTGTTGGATTCAACAAAGGAACAATAAGGCAACCGAGGGCACCTCTGGCTGGAGGCACCGGACTGTCCGGTGTGCACCGGACAGTGTCCGGTGCACCCGTAGACTTCGTTTTCTACCCTTCGCCAGAGGACTTCGACTTCAACCCTTCGCCCTCGGGAATTCGCGGAGGCCGGCGCGCTATAATTCACCGGACTGTCCGGTGTGCACCGGACATGTCCGGTGCGCCAACGAACCGCGGCCTCCGGAACTCGTCAGCCTCGGGTTTTCACGACAGCCGCTCCGCTATAATTCACCGGACTGTCCGGTGTGCACCGGACTGTCCGGTGTGCCAGCGGAGCAACGGCTCTCTTCGGCGCCAACGGCTCTCTGCGGTGCATTTAATGCGCGCGCAGCGCGCG